>NC_137776.1:152432886-153632886 GCF_963455305.1 Plecotus auritus | reverse complement strand
CACGAGCCACATGTGGCTCTTTGGCCCCTTGAGTGTGGCTCTTCCACAAAATACCACGGCCTGGGTGAGTCTATTTTGAAGAAGTGGCATTAGAAGAAGTTTAAGTTTAAAAAATTTGGCTCTCAAAAGAAATTTCAATCGTTGTACTGTTGATATTTGGCTCTGTTGACTAATGAGTTTGCCGACCACTGGCCTATGGTCTTCACATCTTTCCCTGCGAAAGAGCAAAGGAACAGAGCACGGTTGGGGTTGACTCACAAGGAAAACAATCTACAGAGCTCAAGAATCTAAGAGTGCTTAGAGAGGCAGAAGTTGAAGAAATGTCTGCTACTCGTGTGGTTAGATGTTTTTGTTCTTTATTTTTTTAAATGTTTTTGAATTTCCTATCTCTAACTATCTCAGTAATCCCAAGAAGCCAAAGTGAAGAAACAGTTTACATAACTGCCAGTTTGGATTAGTGACAGGTATTCAGTATTGAAATAATTACTCAGAAGTTACAACACCAACTCCTCAGTCTCTCAGCTCTCATATTCAGATATTTGCCTGTGTCCTCATAAAAACTGTTCCTCTTATGTCTTTATAGCACTGTTTTATAAGATAGATAGAATAAGCATATAAACATAACTACCTAGAAACATAAATACATAAGCACATAGCAATGCCAAATGATCCTGAAGTTTGTCTAATCCTCATTTACATGACAGACAGAATACTGGAGGATCTGTTTTTGCTGCAAGTATGATCAACAGACTCGCCGTTTTATATATGTGATCTACAAATAGTCCAGTAGTTTTAATTTATCCCAGTAAGCACATGGCAAGAAAATAATCCAAGATGACTGAGTATTTAAGGTGACAGAAAAGCAATGATTTGATTACAGAAACCATGGAAAGCTTCTCCATATTTGTACTTTTACACATAAATTATTCTGTATTGGGTATCATAGGAAAAATGAAAGGCATCTGTGAATACACTGGCAGCATGTAACATGGTGTGGTGACTTTTTATTGACCAAAGCTGGAGCTGGCTTCCCAGAATTCCCTTCACCATGTGAGCCTGGGTTAGGGTTGGCCACAGGAAAAATTTGTGTGTGATTTTGAAGATGGCAGCAAAGCAATAGCCATTACTCCCACAAGGTCAATGTAGGGCGCCAAGTGCAGCTCCCCATGTGGCTGCTGATCTGCCAGCTCCCTCGGTGGCCGGGGGCAGCAGCTGGGCCTCTGTTGCCTCACCTCCTGCTGATCTCCTTCCATTTCGTGTGGCCTGGGCCAGCTGCTTGTGTGGCTTGGTGGCGAAGGCTGCCAGCTTTTTCTTGCAAGTCACCCACATGGTTGAGGGTGGAGGAGGGGATAGACAGGCAGGTTGGAGTTTGTCCTCATGGATTCCAATTTTCCTTTGTTCCTTCCCACTTGACATCCAGCTTTTCCTCCCAACTTCAAGCCCTGCTGACATGATGCCCATTTTGGCCCACCCTGGACACAAAGCAATACCCTCTTAAAGACTCCAACAGCCTTCACCATTGAGGAGGGCCCGGTTCCTGTAAAAAACCCCTTATTCTACATCACTCACAGCGGTTCTGCCGTCCCAGCTGCATCTGACTGATGCATGTGGTTTCGTGGCAAGAGTGAACTTCAAGGTTGCAGGTTGGATTCTCATCCTGGCTTTACCACTGCCTAGCTTTGTGTCCTTGGCACATGACTCAACTTCTCTGTATCTCTGTTTTGTTAGATTAGATGGACGAATTTTAGTGGCAGCTCCAACTGGAAATCAAGATAGTTAGTAAAACATTACCACAGTGTTTATAAAAAGCCGTATTCACTCAGAGTTAATTAAAAGAACACAGGAGATTGTTTTAGTCAAATGAGTCTATGCACCTAAGATTCTTAAAAATTAACTTTCTTTACTAATATTGGGATATACTTTTATTATAATGTTTTAAAATATTTATTTATAAGGGACAAGTGCAAATCACAGTGTGTCATATAACGATCTGCAAAAGTTGCCAGTGCATGCTGCCAGTGAAACGGCCAAGAATAGCTATAGTTATCAGAGGTGGGTAGTCCTGATGCCTGTAAATGTCTGAATTGCAGCAATCTGGGGACTGAGATGCGGTACACATAGATCGATTCAGTGGGGTGTCAGGAGACCGTCCATGTGCCATTTGATAGCCATGCTTTCTTTGCCCTGCACATTTTTGATAGTTTCCCAGGACATCTGTCTCATCAGAGCCATCGGAACAAGCATCTCCCAGGAGCTCTTTCATTCTTATGCATCAAATAGAGATGAAATACAGACGTGGAGTAAAGAGCAGATTGAAGTGATTGTAGGATGGAATAGGGGCCCTCTGACAACTCTTTTCAACGGAATGACAATGGGGTGAATTCTGACAAGACCCCCCTCCCCCCAGAGAGAAAGGCGGCATGTTGCAAACATGGTGGTGCGACTGGATGCGTCACCACCGGCTCTGTATCATGATACCTCATCAAAGGCATAACGATGGTGTTGATAAGAGCTGCTGCATTAAGACCATCTTGCATTTCCAAGGGGCCCATTTCTGAGCTGCTTTTGTGCTCTTTCTCCCCTCTCCCCGCTTAATGACACAGATGTCTACAATCCCAACGCACCTGTGTTTAGAAACATAAGGTTCATTATGAGAACAGAGCACTGATCTCCTGACCGTTCCTCATTCAGGAACAGTGGCCACATACAGAGCCGCAGGGCCAGCAGCCCAGAATTAACTTTCTTGATGGCAGACACATCCTAGGACTTCAAAATTCTAGAAGCAAATTATAGGCTTAAGGGATTTATTTCTTATCACATGAGGAATGCATGCGCACTGATTCTTTTTCACTAGTGATGGGTCAACTATGGTTTTTATATAAAACACCCATATCTCATTTAACAGAAAGGAACAGGAGGGGGCAGGAAATAGAGAGTCTAGGTGAATCCAAGGGGTTGGAGAAGTTGGGGGGAGGCATCTTTTGGAGGTCTGGCTTCTTACAAAGCTAGAATGAATTACTTTTCATTTCCTAAGCATTTAGTTTAGGAGCTAAAGCAAACCTACCTTTGGCATCTCATTTGTAGCAGGCACTGGGGCCATTCTTGAGGAACTTTTAGTATGATGAAGAAGAAAAATTGTTTCCTTATTCACTTTGTCTATCTCCTTCTGCCATCCTAACTTACGACCATTAGAATGGTCATTTGTGGTATCAGGAAATGTGGCTAATTTTGGTGGCACAATTTCCAACACAATCGTTGTTAAGACACACAGGGCTTGGAAACTAGGCACAGGCATAGTGAGTGTAGGGTATGTATCCCAGGACACCTGGGTTCACTGTGTTTCCTCACCAATTCAAAAAACATATTGAGTGCCTACTAGAGAGGGATATATCACTATGTCTATGTCTTCTCTGTGTCTACATCTACATCTACGTCTACATATATCTCTACCTCTATTTCTCTATCTCTATATGGGTTGGCTTATATTCCAGGAGGGCAGACAAACAATCCACAACTAAATGAAATAGAAAATTCCAAACAGTCACAAGTGTGATGAAGCAAGTATTACAGGGCAATGTGACCAAATAAATGGGAGGCTAACTCAGCTGGGATGGTTTAGGAAGGGGTTTTGGAGTAAATAACATTTAAACTGAAAATCGTGTGATTCAAAGACGTTGACTTCATCTGTGAGACTTTCTGTTCTGTGACTACTGGAATAAATTGCCTGATTTATTTGGATAGATTGTGTCCAGATAATTTTCCTTTGAACTCACATATCAGAGAACAGGAGAGGAAAAGAACTTTTCCTAGGGACGTGGGGATTAGTAGCATGGCATGGATTTTATTGTCAGTGTAGCAATCTTGTGAGTTGGACACTCATGCCAAATTTAAGACTAAAGATTTCCAATTTCCCTCCTATTTACCCAGCAATGTCCTTTTGTTTGAGGCCAGCTCATCTGAAACCAAATGCATATATCATATTGGGCTGCATTTAATTAGCCCATAAAGCACATTAGTGAACCATCTACACAAACAAGGTAGCTACAACTTCCACAACACCAGTGGGAAGTAAAGTGCAGTGTTTGATGCAGAACACATAAATCGATTCAGTGGGGGTGTCAGGAGACTGTCCATGTGCCATTCGATAGCTATCCTTTCTTACAGATAAATGCTGAATTTAGGAAACAAAAACAATCTGAAAATCAAACCGAGTTGGAAAGTTGAAAGTAAGTGTCTGGGATGACTTGATCCTTCCTAGGTCCCAGAGCCCCCAAGGAGGAGAATGGATTGAATGGTTAGGGCCAACCAAGTAGCTTGCCTTTCCTCTCTCTAGATCTACTCTTCAGATCTTCCTGTGGAATGTATTGATAGCATTTACAACATGCAAGATTTAACCTTATTTCACCTGCTCACAAAACCAGTGGAAAACCAAAACCGGAATGTGTTCATTACAACAGATAAATACTGGTAAACTGGTTGAAAAATAGTTCAGCAAAGGAAAGGAAGAAGTCAGAGAACTCATAAAGAAAAAAACAAAATGTCATCTTAGAGATGAGAGGCTTTTGGCACCTGAAATAAAATTTTCCATTTGAAATCCTGCTCTCCCACTGTAGAATATGATTCTGTCTAATAATTTTGAGCAGAACCCAGGTTGGAAAGCAAGGAGAGGGGAAAGTTTTCCATTCAAAGTTCCCACCTTTAAAACCTATTTCCATTTCTTCATTTGGCACAACTAATATTGGATCTGCCCCTTGGTTCCATGTCCATCTGGGGAAAACATTTGGCTTAAATGGGAGGAATAATAAATGCTTCACCGATTAGTTACATTACATTATAAATGGCAATTTGTCCACATTTTTAAAGAAAAATGTTAAAAGGAAACCAGTAAAATAAAGATAGGTACTTATTACAGTGGTCACAATGGCTTTTACTGGTGAATAGGTTTCCATGGCTTTTACATGTCATCTCATTATTTTATCTTTGCCACAGTTTTGTTTAGAAGTTAAATGGGATTATGAAACTTGCCAGGAGCTCATAGCTTAGTGATGCTTGAATGGTGCTTTTATCCCAGAGAAGAGCTCATCTTGCCTGCTCATCTTCCTCCATGGTCTGCTGAGCTTGGTGGGCTGGACACACAGACGTCACCTGAAACAGTGCACAGAGGGCCAACCTACCTTACCCCATTCATGGGCTCAGTGCCACCATGTGTGAGTCTCAATAGTAAGAGTCAATGACATTGGCAAACAAGAGCCAACCATCCAGAAACAGAGACCAAAGGGATGGTTATCAGAAGGGATGGGTGGGGGATAGGTGGAAAGGGAAGAGGAATATATTCAATGACACTGTAATAAGTTGAAATGGTGACAGATGATTGCTAGAATTAGAAGGGTGATCAAAATGTAAGGTATAAAAATGTCAAGTCATTATATTGTACACTTGAAACTAATATAACCAATATAAGATTGTGCAGCAACTATACTTAATTTTTTTAAATATATTTTCTTGATTTTTTACAGAGAGGAAGGGAAAAGGATAAAGAGTTAGAAACATTGATGAGAGAGAAACATCGATCAGCTGCCTCCTGCACACTCCCTACTGGGGATGTGCCCACAACCAAGGTACATGCCCTTGACCGGAATCAAACCTGAGACCCTTGAGTCGGCAGGCTGATGCTCTATCCACTGAGCCAAACCGGTTAGGGCTATACTTAAATTTTTAAAAATAATATAAAATGTCTAAAAAAAAAAAAAAAAAAGAGCCAACTAGCTCGGCAGCAGTCACTTCACTCTCTAACATCTGGAGTTGGGGTTCCTAAGCAGCAATCAGGTTGAGAAAGAATACGCCTCCCCTTCCACAGATGGGCAAATGAACTGTCCTTCAGCCATGCTAGATGATGTCAAGGAGTCTTCTTTCTAAATAAATGGATGTCAGAATCATTTACATTCACTTTTTTGCAGTGGTTCTCAACATTTCTAATGCCATGACCCTTTAATACAGTTCCTCATGTTGTGGTGACCCCCAACCATAAAATTATTTTCGTTGCTACTTCATAACTGTAATTTTGCTACTGTTATGAATCGTAATGTAAATATCTGTGTTTTCCGATGGTCTTAGGCGACCCTGCTAGCAGTTCTACAGGTCGCGACCCACAGGTTGAGAACCGCTGCTGTAGAGCCTAAGACCATCGGAAAACACAGATATTTACATTACGATTCATAACAGTAGCAAAATTACAGTTATGAAGTAGCAACGAAAATAATTTTATGGTTGGGGGTCACCACAACATGAGGAACTGTATTAAAGGGTCATGGCATTAGAAAGGTTGAGAACCATAGGGAGGAGCATGGGAGGTGGAGTTACTGTTAAGGAGATACGGATTAGCCAGGTGTCTTCAGGCAGCCACATCCTGGGGATGGCTTGAGGTAACAGAAAGAGCTCTTATGAGGAGTTTGAGACTTCATTTCAAATCCTGCAAACAAGAGTAGTTTTGACTTTGGAAGAGTCTCTGATTTCTTCATAAAAAATGGAGAGTTTGAGTCAGATAATTTTTAAAGTTCTTTTCAATTCCATCTTAAAAAAAAAAATAGAATCATTGAAAATCAAATTTGTTCTATAATGTGCCTGGGTTTGAGGCAGCAGGAATTGCTACTTCCACAATTAAATATAAAATACCTACATTTAAAAGAAAATTGAATATCACGCAGTTACCATGGGAAGAACTGATCATAGCAATTTTAACAACACAACCAGAGTAGATGCATTCAAGCTGCAGCAAGAAAGGAAATGGTGTCAATAAAACAATTAGACTTCCTGACTTACAAATTCAGAACATATAGAGGCTGCTACTGTGTAAAGGCAACGTAGCTGTTCTAGGCTTCAACCAAGAAGGGGTAACAACAGAGTCATCCTCATAAGTGAGAGATTAGGGTCTTGGGCGGCAGTGGACATGCCACAAAGCATAGAAAATTTCATTTGATGAATTTCATTCATGAGTGAGACGAAATTTGGAAGTTTGACTCCTGGGAACACTTAGGTGGAATGACACTGTATGGTGATAAATGAACAATTATCAAAGTCATAATAAAAAATGCATTTTTCCTTAATGGCTTCCTGTATTATTGAGTTGGGAGAAATGGGTGCTGATGGAAGGGTATTTCTCATCCAAATGCATATAATTTCCTCTCTCCTTTTGCAGTTTCTGCACAGTCCCTTGGGAACCAAACTTGGCACAGTGGATTTGGCTGCCTGCTTTCCAACACCAAGGGTGCTGTCAGCACTCTGAAAATAGTGCGATAATCATATTTGTTTTGGCCTCTCAGCCTCAAGGGCAGATGGTTGTCATACTGATTGGAAGGGAGCTATTGTGACAGGGGGAAGGGCATGAGCCAGAGCTAGCCAGGAAAGGACATTGGGATGCTTCCATATAAAACAACGGTTTCTAGAAATTTTCTTGAAACCAGGCAGCAACACATGGACCAGAAGTCTCTTCAAATTCATAGCGCAGTATGACTTAGATTTGAGTGGAGGCCAATGGGACAACAGGCAGCCTTCTGAGGCAGGGTAACTTCAGATCATATCACCTTAGAAACTTCATCCCATTCTTTCACATTATGTGGGTTCAATTGACCAGTTGGGCTTTGGCCTCCAATTCAACTCTAGGACCTCCAAAAACTCCTCTTGTACAGGAACTAGGTGGAAAACATGTTCAAAGGGCTCACTGTGCATCACAGATGACCCTGAAGTTATTGGACCTGGTTTAGGTCTTTCCTGAGAATTCAGTAGCTACAAAGAGAAAGGATAGACTGGTCCCTACAGGATTACACCTCCCAATCTAGGCAGTCCTATTTTTCTGCATTCATGAGGAGTTCCTTATAGACTGAACTATTTCCTGTTATATGATACAAATCAGGAAGTATTTGTTGGGCACCTAGTACTATGGTTAATTTTATATGTCAACTTGACTGAGTTATTGGATGCCCAGATAACTAATAAAACATTATTTCTGGGTGTGTCTGTGAGGATGTTTGGGGAAGAGATTAATATCTGAATCAGTAGGCAGAGTAAAGAATATCTGCCCTTACCAATGTGGATAATCATCATCCAATCTGTTGACAGCTCACATAGAACCAAAAGTAGAGAAAGAGCAAATTCTCTCCTGCTCTTCTTGAGCTGGGGCATCCATCTTCTCCTGCCCTCAGATATTGGTGCTCCTGGTTCACAAGCTCTTTGGCCTCAGCTGTGAATTACATCATTGACTTCCTGGTGTAATTTAGGCTCAGACTGAATTATAATACTGGCTTTCCTGGTTCTCTAGCATGCAGATGGCTGATCATGAGACTTCTCATCTTTTATTAAAAAAAACCCAAAAAACTCCTATAATAAATTTCCTCATACACATCTATTTATCTATCCAGTGGTTCTGTTTCTCTGGAGAACCCTGACTGATACACAGGCTCCAGGGATTAGGTGAGGACACTCAAGGTGGATGAGCTGACAGAGAATGGAAGTTTTATTTTTGCAGATACGAAGGTCAGCAAATACAGCTCAGCATAACACATCTGTGTTGGATACTTCACCTCTGCAATGGGAAACTGGTCTCAGCTATGGCCCAAGACTGGCTTAGAAAGATTACACAAGAGAGGGGACAAAGCCACCTTGAGCAATGGCTCTGGCTCCCAGAGGTTCCCATTCACGCTCCTTCTTTTTTCTATCCTTTTCTTCTCCTCCCCACTCTGTAAGCTAAAAGATGCTGGAAAATATCTACTTTAAAGCTTTGTCCTTTCCTCATTAAGATACAAATTTGGCCTGCTATGTATGGATTCTGGCTTACACCCAGAGTCCCCTGAGTCCCCTGCCAAGCCTGGGTTTGGCTGATGAACCTGCAGGTCCTCTTTTCCCATCTTTTACTCTTTCATCGTATCATCCAGCAGTGACTTAAGGGCCATGAAATGTCCTATAAGAAGAGGCCATTGTGTGTTATCAATGGAGGCTTCAGAAACCTCCTGATCAGGTTTTTTTTTTTTTTTTTTTTTTTTTCTTAATGGGGAGGTGGGAGTTTCTGTCTCAATTAGACAATGAGGACATTATTTTTATTAAAGAGAGAGAGAACCAGATCACGATAAAATCTGAGACATTGCTGAGAGTTTCATCCTCATATCAGTCATATGTTGGATAATAGTCTTCTAAGGGTCCCAAACAATAAGGAAGAGAAGAAAAAATAAAACGAAAAATAAATCCTACTTCCACAAAGTAAATTTTTACTTTAAAATATTTTCTTTAATGTGTTCCCTTTCCTGCCTACACATGCACATGCACACAAATAACACAGGTAAGTTTTTGATATAATGAAGTTATTGCAATCACTCATTAAATAAATTATAAGCACCTTATCATATTCAAGTTAGTCCTTTGATTCATTATCACAATATAATTTATAAAATAAATAAATGGCTTCAGAAACATCACTCTACTGATCATTTTTTATTACTAAATCTCTTACTTTGTTAATGAGTGAAAAAGTAGTCTACCTATCCTGTGAATATCCTCTGAAAAAGTGGGTTTAGCCCACAGTTGGATAATTGAACTATATTCCTTTCTTCATTCATCTGAATATTTCCACCAGGTAGAAAGACAGTTTTAGGCATTGGGGATAAAATGATGATGAGGCCCACCCCTGTTTTGAGGATGTCACTATTAAATAATGTATAATTAATAAGGGAAAGGCAAAAATAGAAAAAAATCACAGTGCCACATAGAAGTTACCATAGATATAAGGAAACTTCCTGAAAGAAGGGATATCTGAACTGAGTTTTAAGAATGAGTGAGAATTTTTCACATGAAGGTAAAAGGAGCGTAAGAGAGTAGAGGGAAGAGAAGCTGAGCAGCAGGGAAGACAGAGAAGCAAGTAAGAAGAGCAAGAATAGGAGCAATGGCATGGCCTGGGAAAGAAACTTCAAAATGGTGGGCATTTTTATTTTTTTTTTAATATATTTTATTGATTTTTTACAGAGAGGAAGGGAGAGAGATAGTTAGAAACATCAATGAGAGAGAAACATTGATCAGTTCCCTCCTGCACGCCCCCTACTGGGGATGTACCCGCAACCAAGGTATATGCTCTTGACCGGAATCAAACCTGGGACCCTTCATTCTGCAGGCTGATGCTCTATCCACTGAGCCAAACCAGTTAGGGCCAAAATGGTGGGCATTTTTAAAGCACAGCTCACAGAAGCAAGCCTGAGGGTAGTGGCCTGCTTTGTCTGTATGCCTGTCCAGAGTCCCCATTCTGGTGACAGCATCTTGATTTTCTTTTGGGCAGCTGCTCCTTCCCTGCTGTACATCTTTGTGGTTTGGTGCAGGACTCTACCTAACTCAGGTCTTCAAAGATGAAAGCATGGCTCAGGCTTAGCTAGTCAGAACATCCCATCATTTTTGGCAACAGTAATGGGTTCAGGAACAGGCATATAACCAATGGATTGGACAGGACAAGTAACACTAGCTGTTGTATAAAAAACAAAACAAAACAAAAAAACAACCATTTCAGTGTTTGGTTTCTTTCTCACAAAAAAAAATCCCAATGCATATGTTTCTGATCAAGTGGTTCTTCAGGATGGATTCCTCCAAATTGTGACTCAGCATCCAGGCTCCTTTACACCTGATGGCTTTGTCATATTCTGGGACCTCAGATTCACCTTGGACCCTGAGCCACAGTTGAATCCTCTGTACCAGCCAGTCAGTGAGAAGAGGGAGGGAATATGGCGATCACTAGGGCTGTTTGAGGATCCAAGCCTGAAGGAGATGTACTTCAATTCCACTCCACTTTACTAGCCAGAATTGGTCACATGACCCAACCTAGATGCAAGAAAAATCACAGTGCCACACAGAGGTTACTATAGATGCAAAGAAACTTCCTGAAAGGATATCTGAACTGAGTTTTAAGAATGAGTGGGAATTTTTCACATGAAGGTAAAAGAAGTTAAATATAGTTAAGCTGTATGCCCAGGAGAAAAAGGAAATAGTATTGAATAATTCTGCCACACCCAAGCTGGGCCAATTGGAGCTAATGAACACAAGTCCTACTATTCTTCTTTCCTGAAATTCCCAGGAAAAGCGTTTGGGGGGAGGCACAGGTGGAAAGGAGAAAGTTTACAAAAGTGGTAGAACTATGTCTGGAACTCTGGCCACTACAAGGTCTCAACTGATAGTTGTTGGCGCCAATTCAACACCAACAGAAATCCCCAATTTGGGGTGCGGTGTAAAAGAAAACTTATTCAGTACAAAACAGCTTTAATTGTGATAGAGCACAGCTGTGAAAACAGCATGGCTGTGAGATAGCCTTAGGACTAGGCCCCTTTTCAGCTAGGCAACTCCATTCTTCTCTAGTCTGGTCTGCTCTGGCGGAGATGTCTTGGGCATTTCAGCTCCAGCCAGAAAATGTAATAGTCAGTCTTCAATGGAAAGGGAAAGTACACTCCCTCAGCTAATGAGGAACTGACATATATAGATAGAAGTCCCCATCCTGGTCCCTGATTAGTCCATCATTATGCAAATCAGGACTCCAAATCCTTGCAGTTTGATTGGTCCAAAGGCACTGTCATGATTGGCTAGAATAGAGTTGCTCTGATTGGTCTTTAAAGATGTTGGTGGGGGATATAGCTGCTCAGCTTCAATTGGAGGGGGAAGCCTCAGTCCTACTGGTTGAAACAGGATTCCAGGAGCTCCTCCAGGGCTGGCTCATATAGCAGAAACAGTGTAGGAAGGCAGTTCACGCAGGAGGCAGGCAGCTTAGCGCAGGCTTCGCCCTGAAGTGCCGTTTGTGTGAGAGGCCCCGTTTAGAAACAACTGCTAGGCTCTGATTCTGTTTTGTTTTTAAAGTTAAGCCCAGTTAAGCCACCAGGAGCCCTTTAAGTAGGCATCTTCTTTCTTAGGGTCCACAAAGGAAGCAACTCACCTGAGAAAGAAGTCAACACAGAGACCAGAGCTAAGAGTTGGAGATGGCCAGGGCCTTGACAAGGTGAAGGGAGCAAGAGGCCCACAATGTAAACATAGGGAGGCAAAGCCCTACAAGCCGGCTCTAGCTCTCGGGGCCCTATGAGAGCAGTGTCAGCATGTATACAACTCAGTTGCCTCCAAACCTGAATCCTGGACACCTGGCTTGCTTCACTCCAGACCCCACCCTGAGATAGACAAATTCTTGGCAGTATTATTTAAGCTCCTAGATCTATTTGGAATCAATCCTATGCCTTGGAATTTTCAGCTATGTGAGCCAATAATCATACTTTTTACCTAGACCCTTTTAAGTTAGGTTTTTGTGCCTTGCTACCAACAGAATACTGATGAATAAGCATTGTCACAGGGAACAAGTGAAAGGTTTTAAACAAGATGAGGCATCATTTGATTTGTGTTTCAGAGAAGCCAATATAGTTACACAGTCTCTCTGCAATCCATCCAGGCCATTTTCACTGAAAATAGGCAGCATCATCTCACCTCCACATAGATTTTTCTCTACACAAATAATGTCAATTTTGCCTTAGAACTCACATCTAAATTCAAGTGCAAAGATTTTTCTAGATCAAAATAGCTTTTATGAGACTAGACTTGATGTTTCTGAGTTTTCTGCTGTCAACTCAAAAATTTTGAAACTGCAAACCAGGGCCTTTCTGTAGTTTTCCTGGCCCCTTCAGGACCAATAAAAGTTTTAAATATTGCAGCAGAAAAAATACACTGGCATTTTAGCAGCTAGTTGTAAGGAAGTGAGTAAGTAAAATGGTGTTTACATCTGGGGATTACATTTGATGCTGGGAAAGAACCAAAATGCTTGCAGTCTATTTGGGGATACCGCCAATGTCACTCCCACAGGTGGCCCCGATGGGGCAGCAGTGGACATTACCCTGAAATCCAGACAGAGGAATATAAACCACTGTCACTGTAAACTATTTCCCTAGACACTAATTGTCATTACCAGTACCCCATCCCCTTGCCAGCTGGAAAGAATACTTGGTGTTTGAGCATGTGTCAGGACAGTGTCAGCATTTAGATCAAATGACAACAGCCTCCATGGACACAAACAGGACAGTGGGCCTTTAACATAACAGCACCTCTGTTCGGTGGAAGACAGAATAGTCAAGTGAGAGGAGGCAGGCAGTGGTATTTCAGTGATTCGTTGATGTTATGCAGATAAATTTCTGCTCACACTGAACCTTTATGCCCTAGAATATTATGATATGTGCTGTCGTCTCATTATCAAATACCAACATTTCTTGCTGTCAGTGGTTTGTTAATTTCCAAGAGATAGAAAGCAGACATTTCCCTTGAAGCTATTCCTACGGGTAAGTATCCCAAATCATCTCAGGAATTCTAATTTATCTTATCTCCTCAGCAATACTGCCAGGGGAACTGTCAGACTTCTAATTTAGAGAAGTTGGAAGGTCATTTAAGTTCATATATATATATATATATATATATATATATATATATGTTCAATTTCACCATTAATTACAGTTGCAGACTGTCCTAAAATGTTAACAGGTGATTTCTACTTTAGTCTTTTTCTTTTTTTAATATGTTTTTTATTGATTTCAGAGAGGAAGGGAGAATGAGAAAGAGATAGAAACATCAATGATGAGAGAAAATCATTGGTTGGCTGCCTCCTGCACACCCCACCCTGGGCATGTGCCCCAACCAGGAATCGAATTTTGACCTCCTGGTTCATAGGTTGATGCTCAGTCTTTTTCTTTGGTCACCAGAGTATCTCTTCACAAGTTGGGGACTGCTGTAGGAGGCTTGGATCTGCTATTCCAGGGCAAAATCTGTTAAGTGCTCCATGAGTGACTTCATTTTATTTTAAAATAAAAATAAAGCCACTTCCTCATCAGGATCTGTGAACCACATTGCACCATTGCTTTATAGTTTTACTTAAAGGTGAATCTTTTAGAATTTGCATAATTTACACTACCATATATTTTTACCCTAAAAATGCCCTATAATAGGATTCCCCTTATCTTAGAATCTTTCATGAGGAATATTAGAGCTGAACCACCATCTCCTTCTAAGAGGAGTCTTTTTTTTTTTTTTTTCCAGGAGGTACATAAAAAAGCTTTTTGTTTGCATTATTTTTAATCATTATAATTCATCCAGGGATCCCTGGAAACCCTTTAATGAAGACATAATGAGCAGTTAGTTATATGCTTAAAGAAAACCAAAATATAAATCCATGCTAAACATATGGATCTGTTGTCATTAATCCAGGTATTTACCTGGGCTTATCTCTTCTTTATTTTACCCAAAATACTTCTTGTGCTAATGGAGTCTATTTGAATGAGTGTATCTCTAGAATGAGAGAGAAAGAATTCCTTCTCCTTTATTGAAGCCATCAGGGCTTGGAAGAGGAGAGAGCCAATGATCATAAGCCCATTCTGGAACTGTATCAGGTAGTGTTGGGTCATACAAATCCCTAACCATTTGCAAGGTGATTTGGCAATGTGGCATTTACCTCACTTCCTTCTCCCTTTGGATTCTTGAAAGCCCTTTCAATCATAAAAGGCCTCTGCCCATCTTTTATTCACTCACTTGTCGAATATTTATTAATCTCCCACAGTGGGCCATGCACTGTTCTCAGCACTCGGGATGCACTGTTGAACAAAATCAACAAAGTTGTCAGCCCTCATGGTGCTTCTATCCCTCCCTGGAGCCTTCATCAGCCTCTCTTTCCTCTGAAGTATTGCACGCCAACATTTATAGGCTGAAGCACTGAACTTAATTCTCACGCCTGTACTCTTGCGTGTGGGGACCATGGTTTCACAAGTTAGATTTACAGAGTTTAATTAAATGCCAGGCTTTGCAGTCAGCTGGCCCGGTCAAATCTCCCCTAATGGGGCCCTGGCTTGAGCTAAGATTCAAACTCTTTCGGCCTCCTTTGCCTCGTCTATGGAATGGGGAAAACAAAATCTGCAGAGTTGGATTCATGCAAAATACTGAGCCGTGTGTGTGGCACACTGAAACATACATTGAATGTTAGCTCTTATTTGGTGTTGAGAATGAAACACTCTACAAATGCAAGCAGTCCAGAAATATTTTTAAAACTGCTTAAAAGTGCCCTCATCTCCATCCCACCGGGCAGGCTACAAGTCGTTTTCAGTCACTACTGTGACTTCTCTCTCTAGATTTCTTACTAGTAAGAATTCGAAAGGGGAAGGGTCTTTAATGTCCCATTGATCATAGTCATTGTGATACCACTGAGTGGAATTGTGGTGGCACTCTGCTTTGGGGCCATGCACAAGGCTTGGGAACTTTGCTGAGGCAGAGATCCCAGTGCTTGGGTTCCAGACTCCCCAGGGGGCCAATGACACCACCGTTCCTTGGAGGCCTTGCAAACTCACCAGGGTGCTTCCAGAAGACAGGCTCTGTAGGTCCTTGTTTGCCCAAGAGCTCTGCACTGCCACCCACTTCTGGTGGGGGGGCCAGGCGGCGGGAATCTTTGCTACTCTCTTACTGCTCTCTGAGATACATGTTTCAGTCCTTGGTATCAAGCTCACCCAGGAAACTTTTTTCACCAATCCAGGCTTTTCCTGCCCTGCCACAAAACTCCCCTGAAGTGAAGGAGCTAAAGGTGGAAAGGAGCCGCTCTGGGAAGAGGGAGGGGCCTGAGAAGGGAGGTTATCTTGAGAATGAACTCAAAATATCTCAGTACATTTCCTGCCACGTTAGACTATTCTTTGCAGTTGGGGCCATGTCTTTTTGATATTGCTCATGTCACCTGACAAACAGCACTGAATGCAGGAAACAGGTTTGGAGGGCGTGAGGCAGGCCTATTCTGTGCACGTCTGGGGCAGGTAGAAATGGTTGAGATGGATGTGGCTTACCTCCAGGACTTTGATCTCTGAGTCAGAAACCCATGGAGTCTCCGTGTCACATCAGTCCAGATGGTGTTCCACGAAAGGAATGTCTGCCTTGGATCTCGTCCATGGAGAGGGAGTTACTAAGAAGGGCGAGGAGGACCCCTTCACCTCATAACAAAGGCCCATCTGCTAGCCTCTGAGCTTGTCTCCCTTTTCCTTTTCTGCAAGTCTTGTAAGTAAACAGTACGACCCATATTTTGTGAGATACCGAGTCCCATCCCCTGATTCTTGGGACATCGAGTTTTACCCCTGACTGAAACATAGTTCCTATGCTCGTTCAGATTTAATGGTTACCATTCTTTGTTTCTTCTTAGTTTGTGTCACAATTAGTAGGACAGTTTCAGACTTTATTCTGGAGAGTTATCCAAGAAAAAGGAGCAGCACATACAGAAATATTTATTCAGAGGCAATAGAGAAGGGAAGAAGATATTATTACCAAAGGATTTCTCTTTCAGTGAACTAGGAAGTATGCATAGTGAAGACTTGCTTACCTTTTGAAATCAGTGTTTTGGGGGCGGGAGGATATGCAGAGGGATACATGTATTTGGATTGTCATTGCAGTGATTAAGAGTACAGAGTCTGACCAGATGACCAGGTGAGAATCCCAGCTCTTGCACCCTGTTCCTATGACCTTAGACAATCCACTCACCAGCCTGGGCCTCATTTCTTCACCTGTCAACTGTGTATAATAACAGTGTCGCTATAAGTACGGTAGCAGATGTTGGGAGTCTCCTTCCCCTGAATGCCCATGTCTTCTTACTGTAATCCCCCATGTCTACATTTGCAGGGGTTTTCTGGCTCCCAAGTTGTGTCCAACTCATGTGTGGGCCAGGCTAGAAGTGACATGGAGTTAATGGTCCTGAGGAGCATCTGCTTAACCAATGAAGGAAGAGGTGAGTAATAAACACTCCAGCTTCCTTGCCACTGTGGGGAGACAGGGACAGCCCTGGCGGGCCTGTTCTAATCCTCTCTCAGAGGTGCCCAGCAGAATGGAGGCCAGCTGCCCACAGTAGTAACTGCTCATGAAGGGTGTAATTGGCCCACACTGGCCTCTTTCCCTGCCCAATCTCATTCTCCAACCTTGGAGGTACTTCTTGGAATCACCTCCCAAAACAAACTACTTCCTCAAAATTCTAGTCACAAGGAAACTCAACCTAAAACAACTATTAGCATGAAGTAATTTGCATTATAAAATGCTTAGATGTGTTCTTTACTCAAAAGTAAGCACTAGGTAAGTATTGGCTACATCAAAACAAGAGTAATAAAATAAATATGTAAAAGTTATTTTACCACCTGAGATAATCCAACAATAGGATAGCATGCTTTACTGGTTTAGAGTTGGCAGGGAACCCAAGACTGAGAGGAAAATAACACTTGAGAAAGAGAGCATCTGCTAACATATGATTAAGTACCATTTTTTAGTAACTATTGTGTGCAGAACAAATATTTTAACTAGCAAGGATAATATGTGAGCCTTAATAGTTTTTCTCCAGGACCAGAAATTCCCTGACATGTACATATACACATACTCATTAATACATACATACATGCATGTACAGATCTACATATACACACTCGCACACACCACACACATATATTTGCATGCATTCATTGACGAGCAGTGACTGGAAGGGCCCTGGCCCCGGGCAGAATAGTTTCTGTAACAGGTGGGCTGATATCAAAATGTATGGTGCAGCCATAACCGCGTGATAAAATATCTTCAGACTAGGTGGTCAGTAGCCTTTGTCCTTCACATTCAACTGTTTACATTTCATTAGCAGAAAGTGTCATAGTAAATGTGCAATAAACAAGTGTTGTAAACGAGTCTAGAAATAATTGGAGCCAATTTGCTAATGCTGCCATGCTAAATTTATCTTCACATAAGCAGCACAATTTTATAAACTGACTAAACAAATCGCCATCGAAAGTGGTGATTTTTGGTAAGCATGAGGTCTGATCACCCTCAACTGGAAGCAGAGGGTTAACATAAAGAAAACAGAATACACCTTGAAATTATTAACATCATTTTATACTATATGCTAATGTGTTCAAGAATTTCCCACCTAAGTATAATTAAAGTCCAAATTCAGAAATTAAATGCAGTACAAACCATGAACCTTATATTTTTCCACAATTAAATTCAATATTAAATTTAAATTAGTTGAGTTAAATTGATTTAACCTGAGCAAAATACCACTTATCACATTATTGTTGTTAATTTAAGTTTAATTGATTTTGTAGTTTTATTTGTACTTAACTTGAGAACTTACTCCGATTTTATAGTTGTGCAAGAACTACAAGCCTAAAGAGGCTTATGTTCTTACGTATTTAAGTGACATTATAATAAAGATGATGTCAGTCAGAGTCCATGGCGTTTTCTCCTTTAACAAGGACTTGGTATCCAAGTTCTGAGAACGGGGAAGGCATGGGCCTCAGCGCTCACCAAACGAAGTTTGCTTCCCCAAAGCATCAGACACCAACTGATAAGTCAGTTAGCTTTTGTATGCCTTTATTGCCTGTCTTTAAAGTGAAGCTATTCACTCCCCCACCCCCACCCTCACCTGCACCCCGACAAAACCAAACCGATTCTCTGTGGGGTTTAAAGGAGTGTGTCACTCACTGAAGCAGCGGCCTTCTCGCAGCCAGGAAAGGGCGCTCGGTAGAAGTGATTTTCTCTCTTTTCTCTCCCTCCTTGACTGGGGAGGTGGGTCTTTTTCATCAGCAATTAGTTTTTGGGTTTTTTTGTTTGTTTGTTTTAATCTGTGAGCATTAAAACGTGAGCCAGGTCTTGAGAATCCCCAGAATCTTAAATCGCTGGGCTCTGTTCCAAACGCAGGGAACCGTGCCAGAAAAGGTATTAAAATAGAAAACTTTTCCTTTCTTCCATGGTCTCTCGGCCTGCCAAGGTGTTTATATTTCCTAGTTGATGCTGTGCCCCCTTGGGCACCAGGATGCCCCAGGTGAGTGCAGACCCCCAAAAGCCCCTGGAGGCTTGTCCCTCAGAGCATGCGCACACCCTGCCCACGGTCTGCCGCCCTTCCACCCGGCCTCCGCTGGGCCCTCTGCGGTGGCCGCCCTACAACACTCCAGCCCTCCCCATGTGTGTGCCCAGGCTCACACCCGGGCCACTTGCTGGCTGGGCAGGACCCAGAGCTCTAGACAGTGGGAAAGGGAAGGCCAAGACCAAGTCCCAAACAGGCAGTGGGACGCCTGAACTCGTATGACCGAAGCATCCAAGCCCCCAGCTCACGCTGCAGTGTCCCATCAGGCTTCATGTATAGAACACAAAGTCAAAGATGAATAGTAATCGCAAGATGGCAACCACAGACTACTGAACTCCAAGTGCTACCGTTGTTGGGCTGAGCCCCTGGAAACTGCACTGGCCACAGGCCTGTGAGCCCCACCCCCCAACAGCCCACTTTTCTTACAAGGCACACTTTCTGTTCTAAGTTTCGTCTTCTAAGTTTTACCCCTTTCGTGAGCCAGGATAGACAAAACCCCATTTTTTTGGGGGGGGGAGGGGGGGAGAGGCGGGGGATCATGTTTCCCTGAGCCAACAAAAGTAAATGCTTTAAGGATATCCTTGTCAATATCATCATCAAAAAGCACTTTAAAGGATATAATTAGCTATGACATTGTCTCTTCATGTCCTTTAGGAACAACTGCTAGGAAAAACTGTCCCGTCTGTGAGGAGTATGTGCTTAGGGACCCAGGGGAGTGCAGAAGCACGGATGCGCCCAGGTTCTGGAATTAAAGCTGCTGGAATTCCTGCTCTGCCGCTTATTCAGTGCGCGACCTTGGAGAAGTAATTTACTCTCTCGGCCATGGTTTCTCATATGTGAAACTGAAATCTTAAAAATAAAAACTTGGCAGGTTGTCATGAGATAATACTGGTAGAGTGTTTAGTGAGTCCCTGGCATGTGGCTAAGAGTGTAATGTGTTACCTTGTGCTAGTGAAGGCAGACGACCACAGCAAGGAAGGGGGAGCAAGGTGTTCAGACATAGGTTAATCGGTGAAGGATTCCCCTCACAAACAGGTCATGGCACATCTGTGTGTGGGAACACTGAGCGACTAAGTTCCCTTGCCCATGTGGCTAAAAAATACATTTAATATATCCGCCCAACTTAAATGAAAATACAGATTTCTGTACTGTCGGACCCACCGTTACTTGCCTGTGTGTTTTATAAGACTCAATTGTACGCCAAAACTGGTTTGGCTCAGTGGATAGAGCGTCGGCCTGCGGACTGAAGGGTCCCAGGTTCGATTCCGGTCAAAGGCATGTACCTTGGTTGCGGGCACATCCCCAGTAGGGGGCGTGCAGGAGGCAGCTGATGGATGTTTCTCTCTCATCGATGTTTCTAGCTCTCTATCCTTCTCCCTTCCTCTCTGTGAAAAATCAATAAAATATATTTAAAAAAAAAAAAGACTCAATTGTAGGCACTACACTTGCCTCTAGAGCTCAAAACACACATCTTTCTGGTTTCTTTCTGTCTTTGAAAAATCAAAATTGTTTTCTGGCCTTCGGAAAGACAGTTTCAAAAAGTAGAGAGGAGATTGAAAAAAATCCTTATGCTGTTTTGTTGCTAAATTCATCCCCAACTGTAATTGGGGGTTTTATCTATAATCTATAATAATAAAAGCATAATATGCTAATTAGACCTGACGTCCTTCCGGATGAAGCTGGGGCTGCGAGGGAAGCCCAGGCCCCAGGTGCCAGAGGGAAGCCGGTGCCGGCAGCCGGGGGAAGGAAGGCCTAGTCTTACACAAATTTCGTGCATCAGGCCTCTAGTAGAAAATAAAAGAACTCGAGATAATTTCTAATGGGAAATGAATTGCTCCAGGTTTATGTTTCCTTAAATGTATGCACAGATAGTCTCTTTCTACAATGTCTAAGAGCACAATTGTCTTGTGACCTTTCTTATATTCAACCACAGAAAGCTCTTATTCCTTACTTAGTTTTCCTCTTTCAAGATGGATCAGCTCAAAGGGAGAATAAAAAGCATGGCTGAGGCCATTCCAGTAATCTTGAAACAAGTGGAATTGAAGCAACACTTTCAGATTCTGTCCTCCTAGGAACCCAGCAATTGCTTAGTGTGAGCCCAGTATTACCATAGTGATTATCTCCCCAGGTATGCTCAGTTCTCACAGCGACTTTAGAATGTACACACCGATTTGCTAATTTCTGCTGGGTGGAGAACAAACAAAACTATCCAAACCTTCAGTCACATTGCTCTCCTTTAGAGATAAAACCTTTTAATGGGTATCTAGTTATAAGGACCCATCTTATTTCTTATTAATGCTAAATCTCCAAACAGTATGAAAAACCGGGGTAGCTGGGGAGAGGACAAATTGATTTAAAAAGCTATTTTGTGATTGACTTATTCAAGAGATATCAAGAACCTTTTGCTTTCCAGACACCGTCTGAGGATTTGGGCATGGAGTCATGAATAAGACAGGCACAGTCCCTTTCCTATGGGACATGCAGGCTAATGGGGGAGACAGACAATAAACAGATCTTTTAGAGAATGCATTTTAGGGACATATATGTCAAAACTAGAAAACAACCCAGCAGCTGGTATAATGAGGCACATTAGTCTTCTTATGGAAGAGGGATGTGTCTTGCATACTATGGTAATTGGGAATAAACTCAAGTCCAAGAGTCAGTTTCTTCATCAGTAAAATGGGAATGATTCTATTTATAGGCTTATGGTGAGGCTCAGAGGGTGAACCTTAAGTCTTAGTGGTGAGCATAAGTTTGTTTTTCAAATTTGGATGATATGAGTCTTCATTGAGTTTCTATTTTGTATCATGCAATATACAAAGCATTTCAACAGAAAATATCTCACCAGAATTTCACAGGGCAGCCCTGCAAAATTGGAAACAATACCAAATGGAAGCGTTTCATTCTAAGAATTGGTTACCTGTTGCCATAGTTGAAATAAAAGATGAAAATAAGCCAGCCAGTTTGGAATAATCCCCAATAATATCAAGCTGTTAATTTTTCTTTATCATATCCACTAAAACTCTCCTTAATTTGCCAAATTTTGTTGGAATTAAGCCAATTTTGATTTGGAGATTTCTCTTTTAAGAAAAATGATGATCTCCTTTAATTCGTACTTGAATGCTTAGGAGTCAAACAAGATTTAAAAAATCAATTTGAAGCTGATACAGAGGAGCTTTAATTAATGGCTCATCTTTTTAAAGCCTGTGATCCCTTTGATGGTTGGTGAGTCACTGTTAATTTCAATTAACTCAGGCAAGAGATACAGGGGGATTTAGAATGTGGCCATAGTTAGGATTGGCCCACATAAAAATGTACTGTCAACCTCAACGTATGTTTTAACCTGTGTGGCTGAGTCTCGATCATTACAATCATAGACACAAACTAGGCTTTACTGCTCAGAATTAGAGTAGCAGTTAAATCATTCTTGAACAAGTGGTCAGTCAGGTCAGGTGGTGTTCTATCTCATGCATCATTAGCAGAATTTTGGCCATGCTATTTGGCTGCTAGGAGAGATCTGTCAGAGAAGGGAGGGAAAAGGTTGCAATCTTTGGATAGTAATTAAGTTCTTCCATGGTCTCCCCAACTACTGTCTCAATTGCTTCACCTTTTTTGTATTCTAAAAAATTACATTTCACACACACAGGCACACACATACACAGTGTCTAAACATACTTTAAATTTGATATTCACAATTATATTTAGAGTATGCAGTCTCCTATACCTGGAATACTTCTCTCCATATTTTCCACTTACCAGAACCTTATTCTTCAAGTTCCATCTCAAAAGTCACACCTTCGTGAGACCTTGTCAATCTCTTCAAGTCAGGGTAAAATTGCTTCCATTTTCTATGCCCCTGTACATAGACTTCCTGTTTACAGGAATATTGGGGCAGAAGAGATTGGGGGAACAGACACCCCAGTGTTCTGGTGCAGACAGAAAATAAAGCCATTGCCCATTTTCCAGAAGCAGATTGACCGCTGTTAAGGAAACATGTTAACTAAGCAGTGGCCGAACAGCTTTGATTATAGGCACCCCACCAAATTAACCCACACACTGATGAATTCACTCCCAGGTAATCGAGAAACCAACATGTTTCACTCATCCTCTCTGATTGGACTTTCACAAATTTACACCTACAAGTGTTATTAAGCCCATAAGCAACCACAGGGTGAGGCCCATCAAACTCACCTAAATGGCAGCATCTGTCTGCCCCATACCTTCCCATTCTTGTCCCAAGCTGGGACATGTGTAGTTTTCACTTGCAACTAGAAAAAAGAAATGAGATGTTTTAGAGGTGACAGTATTTTGATGTTTTCTTAAATAGCTTACAACTAATAAGTATGACTCAAGTCTCACATGTTTACCTATGCACAATGTCGACACCATTCTGCAGCAGTCTTCACTGAGATAAATTATGGGAATCCCTTGCTCCCACAACTCTTGCTCTCCAAATATTTACCATCTGAACTCAGTAGCTGAAAAGACTAGAAGGACTTTTTGGATAACTTCCTTATAAGTCAGAGTTGTTACTTGGTCTCTGAAATTTAAGAACCAAATTGACTCAGATAACACTGCCTCCCTAGCTGTCCAAGCGCATTAGTTGGGCATTTGATATCAGATCCAGGAAATGAGTATATTGGTTAAAGATGGGTACATTAATCAACTCCCAAATGCATATTCAAGAGGGAGGAGGAAGGATGGAGTAAAAGTGTAGATTTGGGAAAGCTTAGTAGATCTCTTTGTTTAATTGTGATTAGGCAATAAATTATAAATTAGTGAAAAGAGCTATCCTTCTGTAAGGAAGCTGAGAAATGACTTGGGAAGTCAGAATGAGAAAGAAACTGTATGGCACAGAGAAACTTTGATATTATATTCAGCTCATAAAATCTCCTCTGACTACTCTAATGAAATGAGTTTAAAATTTCCTACTTTTCTTCTCCCCCACTTCTCTTGCATCCTTTTTTTTTTTTTTGCTTGTTTGTTTATTTGTTTGATAATATAAATGACAATCTCATCGTGGTCTCCGCAAAGTGTTTTATTATCTGAGTGCTTAACCCGACCAGAGGCATAAATGAGTGCAAGGCAGCTAATGAAACCACAATTGGCTTCATAAACAGGGAAACATCTGGAAGACTTTGGGTATTATTTTGCTTCTTCAGCTGGGGGTTTGTTTGCCCTTTGCTTCTGATCTGCTCCTAGGCTTTCACATATGAAAGAAAAAATACTTTGACTAAAGCAATGTTTCCCAACCTTGCTGGATCATGAGAATTGCCCAGGGACAACTTGTTAAATTCACAGACCCAGGCATCACTGATTCAGAATTTTTAAAGAATTGGCTTGGAAATGTGTGTTTCTAAAATGTTCCCAGATGATTCTCGTGATCACACAAGTTCAAGGCTCACTGCACTAAGACCTGGACTTTTGTGGCATGATCTAAAGGCAAGTCAACTCATGAGTTAAGGACACGGAGCCCCCAGTGTGTATAAAACATGAACAGCTCAAGCAATTCACATGAGGACCTGAAACCTTCATCAACATCCTAAACCTTAGCACAATCAAGCACAAGCTTTAGTGTTCATCATTGAAATAAAGTGTCCATTCCCTGCTCGGTTCCAGAAAATTATAAAACGTAGATATGGGGAAGGCAAAGAACAGTTTGAGAAGCACTAATAAATGACTACCATTCATCACCCCTGCTTGAAGACCAGCCTTAGGCAAATGCTAAAGTTCCCATCCTCTCTCTCTCTCTCTCTCTCTCTCTCTCTTTCTCTCGCCTTACAATTGCCTCACAAGGGCCTCGATGCTCAGGATCCATCAGGATTCTATTCTCCTATACCCCCTAGTGGGTGTTTCTTAAAAAATTGAGTACTACATTTCCATTTCTCCAAAATGTTGATGATAAACTTACACAAAATGACATCCTTTACCATCCACCACAGGAATCAAAGTGACACCAATGACCATGCAAACACCAGAAGACACAAATCAGCATCAACCTCAAAATATGAGGAATCATTTAAGAAGACGCTGAGATTCTGAATTATGTGTACACCCAATGTTCTCCAAGTACATTTCTGCCCCACAGGTTTCTTAACTGAGTGAAAACAGCATTTTTACCATGATACCTTATGGTAGGCAGAGTGATAACCCCCCCCCCCCCCCGCCCCGCCACAAAAGAAAATGTTCATGTCCTAATCCCTGAAACCTGTGAATATGTTACTTTACCTGGCAAATGGGGCTTTGCAGATGTAATTACAAACCATGAGATTATCCTGCATTATCTGGGTGGGCCCAGTGTAATCATAAGAGTCCTCAGAAGAGGGAAGAGGAGGGTGATTGTCAGAGAAGATTTGATGATGAACGTAGGGTTCAGAGTCAGAGAGAGATTTGAATGTTGGCTTTGAGGATGGAGGAGGGGCCATGAGCCAAGGAGTGCAGGCAGCCTGTAGAAGCTGAAAAAGGCAAGGAAATCAATTCTCCCCAGAGACTACAGAATACATATAGCTGTGGCGACACTTTAATTTTAATCCACCGAGACTTTCAACCTACAGAACTGTACAATAATACATCAATGTTGCTCTAACTCACTAAATTTGAGGTAATTTGTTATAGCAGCTATAGGAAATTTTAATTACTGTAAGCACTCTATTTTATTCTTACAACTGTCTCAGTTCACACAATAAAAAACAATGGTCACCAGTCACTGGTGTTCTGTTACCTACTTTGCTTTCTCTTTAGCACTTATCACACTTGGAGTTATCTAGTTTATTTATTAGTGTAAGTGTTTGTTATCTGTCTTCCCTGCCGAGTCAGAATGCAGGCTCCATGAAAGGGTGGCTTTATCTCGATCTTGTAGCAAATACACAATGCATGGACTAACTGAAGAAACCTTTTACTGATTTTCCTGCCTCTGATTTTTCGCTCTTAATTCATCTCCATGTTCCAGAGTGCAGAAGATGTTCTTTCCCAAGCATGTGGCTGAACACCTAGCACTTAAGGTACTACCTCCAGGGAGGCACTCATAGTCAGGGAGTGAGGGCCTCCTTATATTTTGTTAAGTGCCAAGGCCTGGCCCTGCTCATTGCATTACTACTTTGCTGAAAACCTTCCTGTGAAATCCCCACGACCCTCAATGTAAAAACTGAGTTCCACAGTACAATATACAATTGTCCTTCTTATCTTTTCTGCCTCATCTCTCACCACTTGACTTCCTTATATTTCAAGTGCTTTCTTGTAGAAATCATATAGATGGGTCTTGTTATTTTTTTAAACTAATCTAACAATGTCTTTAAAAAAACTTTACAGAGATATAATTTACATACATATAATTTCCCCACTTAAAGTGTAGAAGCCAATGGGTTTTATTATATTTGCAGAGTTGTGTAATCATGAGCACAGTGCAATTTTAGAACATATTTATCACCCTCTCAATAAAATCCCTGTACCCATTAGCAGTCACTCTTCATTCTCCTACACCAGGCCTATCTGTCTTTATATTTGCTTATTCTGGAGGTTTCATATAATAGGGCATCATATATTATGTGGTCTTTTGTGACTGGCTTCTTTCACTTAGCCTCATGTTTTCAAGGTACATCTATGTTATAGCATGTGTCAGCACTTTTTATTTTTTTTGGAAATTAACTCCTTATCAGATGTATCATTGGCAAATTTGCTCTCCCATTCAGTGGGCTCCCTTTTCATTTTGTTGATGATTTATTTTGCTGTGCAGAAGCTTTTTAGTGTGATGCAGTCCCATTTGTTTATTTTTTCCTTTGTTTTTTACGAACAAAAATATTGCTGTGAGAAATGTCTCAAATTTTACTGCCCATGTTTTCTTCTAGAATTGTTATGGTTTGATGACTTACATTTAAGTCTTTTATCCATTTTGAGTTTATTTTTGTGTATGGTGTAAGTTGGTGGTCTAGTTTCATGTACCTGTCCAATTTTCCCAACACCATTTATTGAAGAGACTGTCTTTACTTAAGGGAATCCTGCTTTTGATATCACTATTTACTGTGAAAGTGTCTCATTTTCTTGAAGGCTGATTTTATATCTTTGATAGCATTTTTGAGGTCATAAACTACACTAAAACATTTTACAGTAAATCTATAAATTTTTTATCAAGATAAAATTACATAAATAAGGAGGGCCATACATGCTATGAATTTTACATCTAAACAACAGTGATTAGATGTGATGTGTTACAGTGCTTATATGTCCTAGATTTTTCAGGATTATTTAACAGAGAATGCTTAAAAACAGAAATAAGTTTTTCAGATATGTCCTGATATGTTTCAGATATGTCCTGATTTTTTAATTCAAAATATGGATCTCCTTTTCCCTAGTTTCTGGTCTCTTCATTTTAGATTTATCTGCAGTCCTATTCTCAATGTCTTTCTCATTGAACAAAATTCCCTCACTCTTGACTTATAGTTAATGATGAACTGGCCAAGGTTTATGGACAGAACCCCTCAGTATGAATATCATTGCTACCAGAGATACTGCTGCATACTTACCATGCTGCATCATTTATTTTGAAGTCTATGTTTTTCAGTATGCCAATAGTCTCCTCTCTTAAACTGCAGACCCATGATTTATAATTCTAACGCCTTTCTTTACACCAATGCCAGTGTTTATATTTAAAGCTTTCACTTTTGAATGAAGTAGATGGATAGGCTGTTACTGACTCAAAACGTTAGAAATAAACCCTGAAAAGCAAGCAAAACTATTCACCTTACAAATCAACTCCTCCTTGCATAGAAATAGTCATAGGCTTTTGGCTAACCTGGTCATCTCTGATTGAGTTTTGGCAACAAATGGGCTTTCAGTACATGACTACTCAAATGAGTGAGAATTCTCAATACATTTGATAGCCAGTAAGCAATCTCTTTAAAGAAACTAACAATGTACTTAAAATTAGCTGGCTCTCCCTCCCAGCACAGTATTGCTGCTGCCTCCAATGGCAACTTGTGACAGGATGAAGGGATTGGTGCAGGTATATGCTAAACCCATTCCCTATAGCCAGTGGGACTTTTCATTGGAATGATGTCATCATCTAATAAAGAAATGGTAACATTTTGGAAAATGATCATGATTTGATGAGGCTATAAACAGCAGCTGTTAAGAGTGAGGACATTGTAATTAGACAGATGTGACTTTTACACCCCACCTAGCCACCAAACTAAATAAGGAACTAATTGTATTCCCTTGACCCAGCCTCTCTGAATCTTAGTACTCTCTTCTGTAAAATGAAAATCATAATCACCCCTACCTCAGAGAGCTATGGGGCACTAAGTGAGACATTGCATACAGAGTGCTTTGCTCAGCACCTGGCACATAAGACTGCTTTAAAAAACCCCAAAGTGGGCGGAATGACGATGTCACAGTATTGATTTGCATAAAATAATTCTTTCCAGTGCTTTCCTTCATTTTTCTTACTGTCAGATCTTAATATATGCATCATGGTCACTCCGTGTCCTAGAACTCCAAGGATCATCAAAACCCCGAGTACTACTCTTATTGGTGTGATCATTTTTATTGGAAAAAACACACACATATTTTACGATTCTCCACATCACTGGTTTCTAAAGTGAGTGTGCATACCCAGGAGATAGTACAGATGTTCCATTTGGGTCGAGAATTAAAGTCTCTATATCAATTTCTTTCTTTTGTGCTTCATTTTGTATATTAGTGAAGTAGGACATGTAGAGGATTGCTAAAGAAACATACATGTATCAGGGACGTCTACTGTCCTGGGTGTATAGCCATAAAGTTTTGGAATCCATTGTTCTGGAAAGGAGTTGGCAAACTACAGCCTATGGGCCATATCTGGCCCATAGCTTATTTTTATAAATAAAGTTTTATTGAAACATATCAGATTTACTTATTTACATGTTTTCAAAGGCTGGTTTTGTGCTATAGTGGGGGACTTGAGTAGTTGCAACAGTGATCGATGGCCTGCAAAGTCTAAAATACTTACTAACTGGCACCTTAAAGTTTGCCAACCCCTGCTCTAGAGGATGGTGTTATGGGAGGGGGTAATATAATTTACACCACAACCTGGTTTTATACCTTGTAACACGTGTACTATCAGATCCACTAGCCAACTCCAGAAGGTGGGTGATGTTTCCCTGCCCCTTACTACTCTGAAACTGGTCAGCATCATCTGAGAACCTATTTAAAATATGATTCTTGGGTCCCATCTCAGACTTTTTAGAATCTGCCGCTGAGCAAGACCTACAGGAGATATGTGTTAACATTAAAGTTTGAGAAACAGCAGTCTCATCTATGTAACAGTTAGGCCAAATATTAGTGGAAGGCTTCAACCTCGAAAGTACCTTAAATGGATATTAGTTTTAAATTCCTCATTGTCCATATATTAGCTCCTGCATTGCACCGATGAACGGATTTGCCATATATAGAGAACCAGGGGAGCTGGCATAGTCTGGCTCTCCTCCAGTTAGTATTTATATATGGAAAGGCTAAGTCAGCTGTGTATAAGCTTTGGGGCCCCTCTCTTTTTATTAAAAGAAAAATACCCCAATATCTTGTTCTTGAAGGTTAAACCGTGGTGATGTGTTCATTGATGGAGAAACACATGCATTGAGGAGGGATTACTGATCTCTAGATTTTACTGCCGGTGGTGTTTTAGTCTTGCGTGTTTTTTTAATATGACAGTTTTATCAGATGGTTTAAAGACAGATTTTTCCATCCCTCCACCTGGCAGAGAAGAAATGAGGGAAGAATCCACTGCGGGAGAGAATGTGCTCCGTAGGCCTGCGGGCTGACCTGGGCTGGGCACGTGCACCTGGGGGCTGACAGGCCCATCAGGTCAGGCCCATTGTGCCCTCTGGGTCAGAGCTGAGCCCACGACCCCTTCCTTCCTTGAGGGTCTGTCACGGTTCTCAGTTTTCCTAATGAACTCTTAATGAGGTGGGTGTAATTTATTGAATGGGGCGAGGTAAACTCGCTGTGCCTGGCGTTGAGTTATGTTTCCTGAAGGGAAAAGAAAAGTTATGAAATAAATCATCCCCTCTTTAATTAGCAGCTTTGGCTAGCCGGCTTGAAATGACTGAGCAACATGTGAAAATAAGCCAGCAGTTTAGTCAGAAACCCAAACATGGGTCTCATTTGCTCCCCACTGAGAGATTTATGCAGTTTGGGGTGAATGTGTCAGGGGGATCGGAGTTGGTCATGTGAAGCACTGCCATGAAACGTGCTCCTCCTGCCGCAGCCCTGGATAAACCCTCAGATGCTCCTTCCCCGTTTGAGTCCAGGGCTATGGTCACCATGAAAACCAGCGGAGAGAAGGAACTAGTGAGAGCATCTCCCAACGTTTTAGGTTGACCCTCCTGCCCGTGGACCTGTGCCCGTGGGTTTTCCTTCTGCGCATCATTTTTACTTTCTCAACACAGCATGCCTGTTCTCTGACTTGCCCAGCACAGGCCGTTTGCCATCCTGTGTCTAAGCCAGATGTATAAGGTGCTGTGTGGGATTAGTACATTGAAAACACATGTCATTTTGGTTGAGGTCTACATTCACCGGGGCGACTAGCATGTGCTGGGGACTGTGCAGGAGGAGGGTTATGGAAAGGAATCTGTGAGGGAGGGGATTCTAGATGGAAGAATCTTAGCAAGTTCATGAAACACACACACACACACACACACACACACACACACACCCCAACCCCCAAAATGGAATTGATCACAGAGCAATTTTAACTTGAGTACATTTACATTATTTTCTCCATTTCACAATATAGATCATGCTCAAAAGCTCAAAAGAACATTGGCCCGTTGCCTGCCCCAGCAACTCCCCTCGCCCTAAAAACTGTGTAAGTAAAATGTGTTATGTCCGTCATCCGGAGAGTCCTCAGCAGCGCCAGTTACATTTTTCCACGTGACAGCCCACTCGCACCTTGAGACTCTAAGTTTCAGGTTGAACCTGGCCCTCCCGGGCTTGGAATCCACCTTCCGTGGGCAAAACTGGTCTCGTGCCTTGAAGAAGAAGAACTTAACAAGCTTTGTGTGTGTGGCTCACAGAAACGTTTTGATGAGCGCAATGTGAACGAATCAAAAACACATGGGTTACGTTCTCTTGAACATCCGTGTGATTTTAACGGGAATGAATTTGTCCCCAAGCATTTTGTTCTGCTGAACTTTGTCTAGACGCCAACCCTGACCATGATGCCTGGCAGGGGCGGAGCGCAGCTGGGCATTTTCAAGCTGGTGCTGTGGATTTTATTAGGACTTGTAACTCCTTTCCTGTTTGAAGATTTTTGTGAGGGATCAGCCCAGAGGAGCCCACTCTTGGCTTCTCAGCCATCTCTTTCCTCCAGCTGCTGCTTTCCCCCCATTCAGAAATGCAGAAGAAATAAGAGTTTGCTATACTTTCTTGGGAAAGGCTTGGTCTCCCAGCCTTGAAGAACCAAGATTACCCCCACCTGCTCCCCACCCCATTTTAGAAATAAAAAGGAAGAAGGAGCTGAGAAATTTACTCCGGTTACAGGACTATTCCGAAAAAGTTAGGAGCTCATGTTTTCTCATTACTTCAGTCCTATTTACCTTTGTCAGCTAATAGCTCACATTCATGACATTCAAACTGTGATATTCCAGCCTCTTTTCCATGCATTGGTGTGGAAGAAAGAAACGACTTTCCCAGAGGCCACTGTCTTCTCCCACCCCCTGGATTCCTCTGCTTTGCCCACCTGCTGCCGAGAAAGCAAGAGGCGATTCCAACGTGGGCACAGCTTCTCGGAGCTGGAGGAGGAGGGCTCCTTTGAGGAAGAACAGACCGCTAATAAACTGCATGGTCATTACCCTTTATGCATACTTGTTCTAATAGGTGTCGCAGATCCCTGCCTCCTAATAAGGAAAGGAAGTAGAAAAACACATAAATTCTCTCAAGGGAGTCAGACAGCCCAAAGCCACATTTGACAGCTGCGAACGTTACCATGAGCACAAAAGCAAAACAGGACTTAAAAGAGTGATACATTGCCAGGGATTTTGGCAAGATTTCCTTGGATCCAGACTATGTTTTGCACTGTTGCAGTTGAAAAGCAGAGCAGCACTCCTGCCTGCCACATGTGATGGAATTGGGAGATTAAATAAACAATGGCATTAATTAATCTGAAAGGGATTTATTCCCTGCGTCCCTGGATTTGCCTCTCTACTACAGATTTATTTGTTTGTTTGCTTAGTTCTTAAACTCTGGGTGGGTTTTTTTCTCCCCCTTCTTTTTTTAAAGTTTCAGCAGTTCACGGTTTGGCGTAAGATGGGGGCTGTTTTTTGGTCCCATGCCTGGGTCATTAAGTCTAACTTGTGAACATTGGGAGGTTTGCTCAGGTACTGGTTTTTGCCCTCCCTCCCTTCTCCCCTTCCTTCTTTCCCTTCCTTCCCACCTCCTTTCTGTGCTTTCCTTTCTCTGAGATGATCTGGAGAGTAATTAGAGATGCGCGCCATTGATTTATGGTGACTGCAAAGGGAACTTCAGGTGCCCGTTTAAAAGGCCATTAGTCTACCCCCTGAGAGTTTACGGCCTTACAAGAAAATCCATGAGAATATATGGGGCCAGAGTTCAAAGTGGGCCCAAAAGTCAGGACAGCAGATATGAATTCCTTGCCTATTTTGATTTGGTCCGAATTTGCCTCTTCGTGTTGTTAATTAAGGCCATGCCTTTCCTGGGCTACAGTTACTTTTTCACAAAGGGTGTGTTCCAAACTATTTCACAACAACTGTTCCGTTTCATCTAGTCCAGTGGTCGGCAAACTCATCAGTCAACAGAGCCAAATATCAACAGTACAACGATTGAAATTTCTTTTGAGAGCCAAATTTTTTAAACTTAAACTCCTTCTGACGCCACTTCTTCAAAATAGACTCGCCCAGGCCGTGGTATTTTGTGGAAGAGCCACACTCAAGGGGCCAAAGAGCCACATGTGGCTCGTGAGCCGTGGTTTACCAACCACTGATCTAGTCTGACACTGATTTTGGGAAGTTACTTTTGAGAAGAATGTATGATTCTGATTTTTTTAAAAAAGTAATTTCTTTCATCTGGTTTTGCACAAATTCAACACTGCGATATGTGTTCTTGGAAGGTCCTCATTCTCATAGGAAGCAGAACCCACAGGACTGGCTGTTTTCATGAAACAGCGAGGAAGGGCTTTCCTCCATTTTTGTGAGGGATCAGCCTCACAAAATACCACAGCATATTAAGGTAATATGTTTGTGTCCTTTTCTATATTTATCTATCTAACATCTATCAATCTAGCCATCTAGCCATCTATCTATCTATCCATCTAGCCATTTAGCCATCTATCCATCTATCTGTTTATTGAATCAAGAGGCTGGAAACAATTTGAGTGGAAATAATCGCTCCCCTAAAGTGGTGTCCCACCCTTGCAGGGTGTCCCTGATGTATCACTAGGTGAGATTCTTATTAAATAAACTAGAGGCCCAGTGCATGAAATTCGTGCATGAGGGGAGGGTCCCTCAGCCTGGCCTGCACCCTCTCCAATCCAGGACCCCTTAGGGGATGTCCGACTGCCAGTTTAGGTCCATCCCATAGGCCTAAACCGGCAGTCAGATATCCTGCTCACAATCCGGGACCACTGGCTCCTAACCGCTCACCTGCCTGCCTGCCTGATAGCCCCTAACCACCTCTGCCTGCCAGCTTAATGCCCCTAACTGCTCCCCTGCTAGCCTGATCGCCCCAACCGCCTCTGCCTGCCAACCTGATCATCCATAACTGCCCTCCCCTGCCAGCCTGATCGCCCCTAACTGCTCTCCCCTGTCAGCCTAATTACCCCTAACTGCCTCTTTGTATGGAAGGATGTCTGGAAGATGTCTGGTCTAATTAGCATATTACCCTTTTATTAGTATAGAAATGGAATGGCTATCGAAAGACTCCAGTCAATATTTGCAATCCCAGATGGAAAAAAAAAGTTCTTTATCAACCATCCTTATTGTCCTTATTTATACTGATATGATTTTATTTTTTTATACAAAATATAAATTTTATATATAAGAATTTTTTGCATAAATGAGTTATAGGTAAGATTTAATCAGAGATAAAAAGGAGTCATGCCAGAGAGTGACCCCCTCAGAGATAGAGAAACCCAGCAGGGAGGGCCATGGGCATCTTACCTGTATTTATAATGTTTTGTTTCTTAAGGTAGATGGTTAGCATAGGAGGAGTCATTATGATAGTCTTCTTATTTTTTTCTATGTCTGAAACATTCCAAAAATGTTTAAAGAGTATTGAGTTTTAAAATGCTTTGAAGCTCCAAGGCAAGCATGTTATTACAAAGTGTCATCATCAGGGTGGGAAACATGGGGTGAGGTGACTGAGCACAGTGTTTCCAAGTGTGAGCACAGTGTCACACTCACCTCCCCCAACGGGGCCTCCCCACTGCCCACCATACGAAAGTACCCATAGAATCACGATGTCCCAAAGAAGCCAACATTTTCACTTTGAAGACATGACAGTACATGAATCATTACTGTATGTGAGTTAGCTTGACATGAATTGGTCAAAAAGGTATTTAGTTATGATGATTTTAAAGCACAGGCCATAGTTCTACCTCCTCACATAAACATCTTAACTGCTTATCATGATAGTTAGAAACTAAAATGAGCATCACCTCATAGAAAGGACTGCTGCCACTCCTGATAGACAGGCCCATTACATGAGCTGTCCCCGGACTCTCCCATAGTGACACAGTAGCCAAAGACTTACCCCATGGACTTCAGGGGGAAGAGGATGCTGGAATTATCTGGAAAAACGCAGGCTTGTTGCAGGGATATTTAAGGGAGCAGGTACAGGGAGTTTGAGCGCCTCTAGTCCAGTCCCACCTTCTGTGTCTTTCCACTGTATCACCCTCAGACGGTAAATCACAAGGCTTCTCCCAGCTCACTTGAATTAAACCATCACCCTGAGATGTCAACTTGCTTAATTATATTCAGTTCCCCAAACTTTCTCCTGTGGTAGAATGTGAAATGCAACTGGATATTGCTTTTTTCTTGTAAATATTTGGAAGAGCTGTACAGGAGTGTTGGAAGTGTCTATTCCTGGTCAGAGGAAGCCTTTCAGTGGTGGTGAGCCAAGGCCATCTGCCTGCAGAACCAGCCATCTATCGATTCACTGTAGAGCAAGCTGTAGCATCTAGATTACATTGTTCCTCTTTTCCTGAAAGTCTCAGAAAACCACTCAGAAAATTAGTTCAAACAGAGCTCATTGAATCCATCACACAAGCTCAATGTTGTTAAATGCACCTGCTATCTTATTTTAATCTTCATGTGTAGGTAATGATTTAATTTTAATGAACACGGACGCATTGCATTGCAAAATGCTTTGACTTGCCACGGCAGGGTGGGAAGGTGAATGGTTTGGTGAGTGTCGCTAAAGGCAGCGCCAGGCGGCAGGTTGAACAGGGACCGCTCAGACAGACACACTGGCCTCACGTGGGTCCACTACCCAAGGGAGAGCAGGAGCAGAAAGAGGAAGCCAGCCCTTAAGGAAAGAGAAAACAGTCCAAGGTTGGTCATGAACTGCCTATGGAGAGAAAAAAGATTTGGTCAGAGAAATCAGGAAGCATGATCCAGAGGCCCTGAGTAGTAAAACTGAGTTTGTCTTGTCTTATCTCACAAGGACTCATTCATATCAGCTGAGGTGGAGCACAAACACAAGGCAGTGGGGAGGCAAGAATAATTCTAAGAGAGTTATGTGAAATGATGCAAAAGTATTTTTTAACTTTTTTTTTCCAACTTACATGTCAGGTATTTGTTTACTTATATTTGAAGTGAAACACAGTCATTTATCTTATCTTTACTCCACGACTGAAGTCATCCTCTTCCTCCCTAAGCCAGCATTCCCTCCTGAATTGTCTCTCCCATTTGAGGCACCCTATGCAGCAAGGCCCTCCATCTAACTCAAACCCTTGAAAATCTAAGAGAACCATGATCCTGATCACTCCTATTTGTTTCTTCTTGAAAAAACAATGTTGATATTCTCAATCAAGATATAAGATTACCTCAGGGCACAGTTATTGTTTTTTTTATATCAGCTTTATTAAGTAGAACATATATGTATGTATATATAGCATAAAGTTCATAATTTTAAGTGTAAAATTCAGGGGTGTCCCATATATTTACAGAATTGTGCAATCATCACCAATATCTCATTAGAGAACATCTTTCCCCCCCCTTATAAATCTCATTGACCCCCTTCCACCCGCACCCACCTTTCCCCTGCCTCCAGGCCTACTGCACTGCTGTCTGTGTCCATGAGTTATGCATATATGCATGTAAATTCTTTGGTTAATCTCTTCCTGACCCCCTTCCTCCCTTCCCTCAGAGGTTCATCAGTCTGTCCCATGCTTCCATGTCTCTGGATCTATTTTGTTCATTGGTTTATTTTGTTCATTAGATTCCACATATAAGTGAGATAATCTGATACTTGTCTTTCTGACTGGCTTATTTCGCTTAGCATAATACTCTCCAGGTCCCTCCATGCTGCCTCTGAGGGTAAGAGAGCCTTCTTTTTTAGAGCTGCGTAGTATTCCATTATGTAAATGTACCACCACTTTTTTATCCACTCATCTACTGATGGGCAGTTGGGCTGTTTCCAAATCTTAGCATGTAAATAGTGCTGCTATGAACATATTATTGGAGAATATCTTTATCACCCCCTACCCCCAAAAAAACTACCATTTAGTGGTCATTTCACAATCATTCCTTCTCTACCCCTGACAACTACTAATCTACTCTGTCTCTGTGGATTTGCATATTCTGGATATTTCATATAAATGTAATCATACAAACATGTAGCCTGTTGAATTTGGCTTATTTGATTTCACAAAATATTTTTAAGGTTCAATCATGGCATAGCATGTATCAGTATTTTATTCCTTTTTATGGCTGAATATTCCATTGTATGAATATACCACATTTTTTAAAAATCCATTCATCAGTTGATAGACATTTGGATTGTTTTCACTTTTGGGCTATTGTGAACAATGTTGCTATAAACACCCATTTACAAGTTTTTGTGTGCACATATGTTTTCTGTTCTCTTGGGTATATAGAGAGGAGTTAATGGTAACTCTACATTTAACATTTTGAGAAACTTCCCAACTGTTTGCCAAAGTGGCTGCACCATTTTACAAACCCAATAGCAATGTATGAAGGTTTCAATTTCTCGACATCCTCATCAATACTTGTTACTTATTGTCTTTTTTTTTTTTTAGCCAGCCTCATGAGTGTGAAATTGTATCCTGTTGTGTTTTCATTTGCACTCCCCTAATGACTAATAATGTGGAACATCTTTCAAATGTTGGTTATCCATTTGTATGTACTCTTTTGAAAAATGTTAATTCCAATTTTTTACTTATTTTTAAATTGGGTTATTTATCTTTTTATTGTTGCTTAGTATGAGTTTACATATTATTCATTCGAGTGCCTTAAGAGATATATAATTTGCAAATATTTTCCCCTATCCTGTGGATTATCTTTTCACTTTCTTGATGCAGCACAAATGTTTTTAATTTTGATTAAGTCCAGTTTATCAATTTTTTTCTTTCATCACTTGTATTTTCAGTCATATCTAAGGAACCATTGTTTAATGCAATGTCATGAAGATGTATCCCTATGTCATTTTCTAAGAGTTTTATAATTTTAGCTCTAATACTTAGATCTTTGGGCCATTTGAGTTACTTTTTAAATATGGTATGAGGTAAGAGACCAACTTCATTCTTTGCATGTATATCCAATTTTCCCAGACCATTGGTTGAAAAGACTATTCTCCCCCATTGAATGATCTTGATACCCTGGTAGACAATCAATTGACTATAAATATAAGGGATTATTTCTGGATGCTCAGTTTTATTTCATCGAACTGAATGTCTATTTCTATCCCAGTACAACACTGTCTTGAATATTATAGCTATGAAGTAAGTTGTGAAGTCAGGAATTTTGAGTCCTTTAACTTTGTTCTTTTTCTTCAACGTTAGGCTATTCTGGGTCATTTGCATTTCTGTGCAATAAAGAATTTAGCTGGTCTTCATCCCCAGTTCCTGAAAGGTAACCTCTAAACCCTTGGAATTTCCTGAGTAATAAGAGTGTCTTTGTTATTTACGTTGGGCCCTTGGACCACACCTGATAATTAGGGTAAGGAGGTGACTGTGTGATTAGCAAGTCAGGACTTTGAGCTAGGTGATGTCAGCCCAGCCTCCGTCAGGAGTAATGGGGATAGAGACTGAGTTTAACCATGTGGCCAATGATTCAATCCACCATGCCTATGTCATGAAGTCTCATTAAAACTCTGGGCACAGAAGCTTGGGTGAACTTTGATGCCAGGAGTGTGGCACACCCCAGAAGACAGCAGAAGCTGTGCATTGGGACCTCCCCAGACTCCACCCAATGTGCCTCTCCCGTCAGCTGGTTCTAATTTGTAATTTTTTGTTATAAGAAAACTGTGACCCAGTGCTTTCTTGAGTTCTGTGTGTCATTCTAGTGAATTATGAAACCTGAGGATGGTCAGGTGAAGCCCTGAATTTGTAGCCAGATGGTCAGAAGTGAGAGTGGTCCTGGGAGAGACTGAGAATTGACTTTGAAATTCAGCTGGAGTTCCATGTTTGCAAATATCCTTGGATAAAATATAGGAACATATGTTCGCTTTTTGTGATCTGGGAGGCTTACAGAGTTGACTACCTTAATTCTGACATCCTTTCGTGTTGTGACTATCCCTGCTGTGTCCTTCTGAGATGAGAATGACATGGTTTGGAGATCTCAAAAAACATGTTTGAGTCTCTTTCACATACATCTGAAACTATCCCTGGGGCAGCAGGCATGAAAGGAAAGCCAGGTTCTTATTTTCCTCCCAGATAAGTGGAGCGCTCCACTTGGCCCTGCTGTAAGAGATACCGGAGGAAGCAACGGGTGGGGACAAAATCCAAGCAAGAACTCCCAACCGCCCTAACACAGGCTGGAGTCCCGGATTCACACCTTTTCGTGAGCAGGTGCTGTGTGGGCCCTCGAGCATGCTTCCCAGCTGCAGTGCCAAGGAAGGAAGTCAGAATGGGTGACGGGAGAGATAAAAATGCCAGGTCATTGCCGTGGAACCCGCACATGGAAGTTTTGATGAAGCATGGGGTCTCTTACCATAAGACATCCAGACAGTGGTTCAAGTCCTGGCTGCCCACATGTAATTTACAAGGCTCTGGACAGTGTTCTCTTTAACCTGAGTATTTCCTCATCTGGAAAAAAACAATGATATTAGTAGCTGACTCACAGGGATGGTGAGGAGTAAATAAAATGATGTATAAAATGAACACTCAATAGGATGTGTGTGTGTGTACAAAACTTTTGTACATATTTTACCAGATTTTATGTATATAACATTTGCGGCAGCAATGGTAGAAATACTCGTATGTAGATTACAGTTTACTTCTTCAAAAATCAGCTTTTCTCATCACAATAGGAATTACATGTGAATCAGGGGAAAGATTAACTTCAGTCTAGGGAAGAGTAACACAGATTACAGGTGGCTGTAGGAGCGGGGAAGAAACGCTAAGAGAAACAGGAAAATGTGATTTTTTTTATTTCCTAGCAACAAGAGCATTGACCAGAGCACTCCACATCCCGTGGGGCCTGGCTGAAGACTCCCAGGGTGGCATCACCCCCTTACCATTTAGGATGAAAACCTTCAGCTGTGGAGGGCCCACTGCAGGGCCACGTTTCACTGAGTCCTCACAATATTTGACGTGTTCCTCTTGACACAAAACAGTATGAAGTCATGTGCTCGCTCGACATGAAACTTCTGGAGCTATCTTCAGCATTCGGGAAAGGGTCATTTAGTCAGCTTCAGTGGCAACGCTAACAAGATAAAAGGTGGGGGCCCTTTGTTAACTGTTCCCAGGCGCAGGCTGAGCTGAAACTCCCAACCTTCAGCTAGTAGGAGCTCTCGATTTACAATCGCACCAGGATGGATTACCTGAAAACAACCTTCAGGCACATTGTGATTAACTTGACCGAAGACATCTGGGAGAGTCCTCGATGGCCTGGAATTGTAACCTTAGTGTTCTGGCCTGAAACTAGACACCGCTGGAACTGCCTTCCTGCACAGGGGCCTTTATTTGCTGTCACAACGGCTTCTTCTCTTTTTCTTGGAGCAGCTCAGTGAAAAACACCTCCGCAGGGATGTCCCCAAAGAAACAACACTGGCTTCCCAGCTTAGCAGGCGTCGCTTTTCAGAAAGCAAATTCCGTCTTGTTCAACTCATGGGAGAAAAGCAACAAATGCTTCGATGATGAGCAACTGTGGAATAAGTACCACAGCCGTAGACCAAGGATACAATTTGGTGCTTGAGAAATCATATGCTCGCAATTAGCTGGGCTTTCCTGCTGGATACTGTAAAATCACAACAGGCTGCCGGGACTCGCTTTCCGCCGCTGTCATCAGCAGTGAATAAAGGTTGAAGTGAAATGCAAAACAGACTTACAGGTGCTAGCACAAGTAACCTAGCAGCGTGAGGCAGGCTCCCTCTGTCCTCTGCAGCCTGGGGCACTCTCCCTCTCTCCTCTGCAGCCTGGGGCACTCTCCCTCTCTCCTCTGCAGCCTGGGGCACTGTCCCTCTGTCCTCTGCAGCCTCGGGCACTCTCCCTCTGTCCTCTGCAGCCTAGGGCACTCTCCCTTTGTCCTCTGCAGCCTGGGGCACTCTCCCTCTGTTCCCTGCAGCCTGGGGCACTCTCCCCCTGTTCCCTGCAGCCTGGGGCACTCTCCCTCTGTCCTCTGCAGCCTTGGGCACTCTCCCTCTGTCCTCTGCAGCCTAGGGCACTCTCCCTCTGTCCTCTGCAGCCTGGGGCACTCTCCCTCTGTCCTCTGCAGCCTGGGGCACTCTCCCTCTGTCCTCTGCAGCCTGGGGCACTCTCCCTCTGTCCTCTGCAGCCTTGGGCACTCTCCCTTTGTCCTCTGCAGCCTGGGGCACTCTCCCTCTGTTCCCTGCAGCCTGGGGCACTCTCCCTCTGTCCTCTGCAGCCTGGGGCACTCTCCCTCTGTCCTCTGCAGCCTTGGGCACTCTCCCTTTGTCCTCTGCAGCCTGGGGCACTCTCCCTCTGTTCCCTGCAGCCTGGGGCACTCTCCCTCTGTCCTCTGCAGCCTCGGGCACTCTCCCTCTGTTCCCCGCAGCCTCGGGCACTCTCCCCCTGTTCCCTGCAGCCTGGGGCACTCTCCCCCTGTTCCCTGCAGCCTGGGGCACTCTCCCTCTCTCCTCTGCAGCCTGGGGCACTCTCCCCCTGTTCCCTGCAGCCTGGGGCACTCTCCCTCTCTCCTCTGCAGCCTGGGGCACTCTCCCCCTGTTCCCTGCAGCCTGGGGCACTCTCCCTCTGTCCTCTGCAGCCTGGGGCACTCTCCCTCTCTCCTCTGCAGCCTGGGGCACTCTCCCCCTGTTCCCTGCAGCCTGGGGCACTCTCCCTCTGTCCTCTGCAGCCTGGGGCACTCTCCCTCTGTCCTCTGCAGCCTGGGGCACTCTCCCTCTCTCCTCTGCAGCCTGGGGCACTCTCCCCCTGTTCCCTGCAGCCTGGGGCACTCTCCCTCTGTTCCCTGCAGCCTGGGGCACTCTCCCTCTCTCCTCTGCAGCCTGGGGCACTCTCCCCCTGTTCCCTGCAGCCTGGGGCACTCTCCCTCTGTCCTCTGCAGCCTGGGGCACTCTCCCTCTGTCCTCTGCAGCCTGGGGCACTCTCCCTCTGTCCTCTGCAGCCTGGGGCACTCTCCCTCTGTTCCCTGCAGCCTGGGGCACTCTCCCTCTGTCCTCTGCAGCCTTGGGCACTCTCCCTCTGTACTCTGCAGCCTTGGGCACTCTCCCTCTGTCCTCTGCAGCCTTGGGCACTCTCCCTCTGTCCTCTGCAGCCTGGGGCACTCTCCCTCTGTTCTCTGCAGCCTGGGGCACTCTCCCTCTGTTCTCTGCAGCATTGTTAACTGGGTTGCCTCCTTCTGAGCTGGGGAGCTGAGTACCCAGCAGCAGCCAGAGAAACAGGCTTGGAAAGAAACTGAAAAAACAAAAAAGCCAGTTAGCCTTCCCACCCAAAGGTGCCTTTCAAGAAACTCTCTGGGATTAGAGACGAGAGAATCAGGGGCCTGCCTAATATTTTTCATCTGTCCTTTCTTCTGCCTCCCAGCCATTACACTGTCCACCAATCTGGGGGTGTAGGTCTATAAGGGATTTGAAATAATTTTTTTTAATCTCTATGGGATGCAAAACCCCATGCCAGTAAGGGCAAGAGGCCTGCAGTGGGTATGCTGGTGTGTCCCTTAAGCTCAGAGGATATTGCTCACATTCACAGAAGAAAAACCAGCGAATTCATCTATTTCCTTCATACCTGGGGGCACCTTGAGGCACAGAAAATGGGTGAAATGGGGATAGCTAGACTTACCAGATTAGGTCACCATTCAAAAAGACAGGGGCAGAGAAAGAGGTGAAAAGTAAATTTATTTGTGTCCATGACCTTTTCAAGAAAATTGTTGTGGAGACATTTTACATTTTAAAAAAACGAAACTCATCCCTTCCGAAAAAATAAAAAAATAAACATAAGTTAGGGGGTTATATTGATCTCTGAAGCATAAGAGAGTATTAAATGGCTTTGTAAACACTGAAAATTTTACTAGAGTGTAAATCCCTCCAATAATTTGGAATATCTGTTTTTCTATAGGATTATGAAGAATTTTGTGTAAATTACCTTTCAGAGGTGTGGATAATTTACAAGGAATGACCCTACAGGAGAAGCACTGTGGAAATACAAAAACTGACAAGGGCAAACACGTTCTTAGAGAAAACTGGTTTGTTGAATAAACTTGAAAAATGCTAACTTCAAATCACAGATTGTCCGTACGTTTTGGTGATTTCTAAAATACACGTTCAAGCATCACGTTCTGAGGCTTATTTTGAGGGCCACGTGTTCAGATTCCTCTAGTCTTAGTCCTTCCCAAAGACCCCAGGCATCTAAACTGACATTGGCACCAGCCCTCTGCTTCTTCCAGTCCTGTAGGCTTCCTGGGTTTGCAGGAGTAAGGAATATAAGGGTCCTCGGTCTACGTTGTTTCTGCAATTGATTTTAGTTGCCCCTCGCTCTTAAATAACTTTTCGAAATGTTTTTAGATTGTAAAATGCTAAAATAATTTCCAACTAAATACTTGTGATGCATTGGCAATATGTTAACAGAGCATAGGAGGGGCTTTTAAATAATAGCTTCCCTGGGCAAGTTACTATGGTGGCAGCAACTTGCTCATCTACGACCTGGGGATTATACATACCTCATCGCAATATTGTTGCGAGAACCAAAATGAAAAATGTTTGCTGAAGGCACCTCACAAGATTTAAAGAGACATCCAAGCAGGAATTGTTATCAGAGCTATTTTGTGAGAGGCCAAGTGAGGGGAGCTCCGTCAGAGCTCAGTTCTAGAAATGAACAAAATTGTTCAACCAGTTGGATCAGAAGTCCAGACTCTTCTTTTTGACAGTCACTGGGTAACTCCAGCTCTTGTCATTTGTAGGTGGTCCCTACAAATAAGGTCTCCTTCAGTGATGAAGCTGACACACAGATTTCCAGAGAATGTGCAATTGGTCCATTATTTCAGGTTCATATGATCTTTTTTTTCCATACAAAGGCCACAGGGGATAGAGATCTGGGCATCTTTCTCTAGATCCCCTCGCACATCTAGATTTCCAGTTTACCTTCACCTGACCGCCCCTATCCTGCTCTGTTTTCCGCAGGACTACACATACTATCTATTTCACCTATTTATTATGTCTATTCTCCACCCACTAGCATTTAAGCTCCACATGGACAGAGATTTTTGTTTGTTTGATTCCCTGGTTTAATCCAGAGGATTTAGGATGAATGAGTGAATAAATGAATGACAAAAATGGGCAATAATAAATACCATGTTTGTTAAATGTTGAGCATAAAACATAGATGTGTACAAAAAAAATAAACAAAATAGACCTCTCAATGTGTACTTAAGTAAATTTATATCACCAAGATACAAGAGGACTTAACCTGAGCAATATTTTGTCCTTTTGGGCTTAATTCTGACAGTTTAAGGACAAATGTGTGCAATTTAATGACAGTACTCTGTAAAAATAAAGACAACACCCAACTTTTCTGACCTTTTCCTGAACTTTGGCATTTGTTTATCCAAGCAATTGACTGGCTTTTTAGAAACAGGTATTTTGAATTATACTTCAGTAATTTGTAACTGCTTTTATTTACTGTGGTGATTACTTAAAGACAATAAAATAAAAATTCAAAAAAAAGAATTAGGTAAGTATTAAATGTCACTTAACAGTGGATGCAAATGCTCTCAGATCTAAAGACTCAAGTCCCATATTTTTCAGCTGTTTTAAGTCTCAGAGCAGAGTGGACTCTGTCCTGAAACTTCCTACAAAGAAGATTATTAGTACCAATTGGGAATACTCAGGTTGGCTCCAAACTGGCTAATCTCAGTGTTGCTGTTCCAGGAAAAACTTCTTTCCATAATCACAGGAGATTACAACTGTGGAAAAATGAAAGGCAGGAGAAATGGGGAAGCAGATATTCTGGAAATGTAATCTTAGGGAGAGAAAAAGCAACTGGCAGAAAACGAAGCTCTCTTCTCTCATCCACAAACACAATTCAGCCCTGCTGTCTTATTCTGTGAGTATCTGAAAAAGAGATAGCAATTGCTCACATTTTGGATTTGAATAAAATTATCTTTTGTGGTATCTGGCAACCCTGATTTGGTTATGGTTTCTGTACTTCAGTGCATATTTATGTAAAACTATTTTATTGTATTCAGGATTTGGGTGCATATTTTAACATTGTACATTTTTTCTCCTTTAAAAGAAATACATGCTCATTATAGAGAATTTGTATTTAAAAGGTACAAAGGAAAAGGTAAACATCACCTGTAACCTCGCCAAATCATTAATATTTTGATGTTATTTCTCTTCAGTCTGTGCTTGTGTAGTGACTCCAACCCTCCATTCAGATTGTCAAGAGGCCGTCTTTCCTCTCTACCCAGAGACCTCGGAACCTTTCTGACAGGACCCAGGGGGCAGCCCCCTGTGTTTATCATGCCTTCATGGCGAGAAAACCTGGACTTTCAACCATCGACTAAAGGGCTCTTTTGGGGGGAGTGTTGCCTTTGTTGCAACCAAATTCAGGACATCCAGAGCCAGGCCAGTGCAGCACAGGGGGCGGAAGGGGCCTCGGTCAAGTGGGAGAGTCTGGTGGCCTAGAGCATCGACCACGGCAGGACACGCAAGTCGCACTACCAAGGTCACTGCCTTTTGGGTGGAAGTTTCTCTGAAGGAGGGCTCAGAAGTAAAAGGAGCCGCTTTCCTGGTGATGTTGCTCAGGCGATGGAACTGCAGCGTGGCCTTCCCTTGATGTCATGTCACCCTTTCTATTGCCTCCCGTCCCCCCTCCCCCAGCCATGACACACTGGGTTTCTGTCCAGGAATGTTTGTGTGCCAAAGTGTTTGGGTCAGGAAGGGGCTAACATCAGCCACACGTTGTGCCTCAAACCAGCCTTTCCCTAGCACAATCACCACCCTGGCATTAGGCTCGGTCCCAACCATCAACCAGTCAAGCACAGCCTTACTTGTGCCAGTGTCAGTGGAGCTCTGCAGTGACAATGCCAGTGAGGTTGCCCATCGGGTCCCTGAAAGTCTGACCATGCAGTGAGAGATCGTATCACTGGAAATGAAGACGGATCTTCTCCCACTGCCTTGTAATATCACTGACTCCAAGTTGTCAGTGCATTGAATTGTCTACCAATCTCTTCTGTTCTTCATCTTTACTTATCTGAAAAGATTCAAACAGATTGCTGAAGGACAGTTATTATAAATTGTTTTTACTGATTAAAAACAATATCAAAGACCATGTTATAATTAGATAGAAATTTTTAAATCACCAAAAAGCAGGCAATGAGTGATTATCATTGTCAGCACCATCACTTCATTGTGGTACTTAGCCATAGTTTATTTATGATGATACTAGAAGCCCGATGCATGAAATTCATGCAAGGGTAGGCCTTCCTTCCCCCAGCTGCCAGCACCGGCTTCCCTCTGGCACCCGGGACCCCGGCTTTCCTCACAGCCCTGGCTTTGTCCTGAAGGACATCCGGTCTAATTAGCATATTACACTTTTATTATTATAGATAATGTCTCCACTGTGTGATCATACACTCCTAGCAGGAAAGCATTTTGAATGTAAGCAAATTATACTTACAAAAGTTACTGAACAAAACACTTAAATATGTTTTGAAGTATACACAAAATTTAAAATTTTTGTATATATTTACCTGTATGTATGAAAATATATATGGGTACATTTTTTGTACATGTATATAAATATACAAACTCCTTTTTTTTTTTCTTTCTGCATCTCAGGGAATATTTAAATGTGACCATTTTTTAAAACTACTGGCTAAAGAATATACTTTTTGCCTTTAAATAGGTTACAACTGAACCTGAGGATTATTGACACAGTGAGAAGACAATAAGTCTACAGAGAACATCTAGATCATTCCTACAAACAGCAACCAATACATGTGAATAAATTAACAAATAAAATATGTACCAAGCTTATTTATGTACAATGGTTGATTTCATAACTAGATGTTCTGTAGGAGAAAAAAAGATAAGGAGAGATGCTAGTGCTTCAAGAAATATGTGAAGGAAAGAGTGGAAGTTCTGGACAAAGCATTGGTGGGATGAAATTCCTGGAGTGAAAGAGCGTGGGTGAAGACTTGGTCTTGTAAGTGAAAAACCACATGAAAGTCTAATGCAAACACCAGATGGCATGAGAGGGAGAGAATGATTTTATAGGTCTTAGGAAGAGACCGGACATTTGCAAGACACTTACATGCCATTCCTTTCTAGATTATGAAGGGAAAATCAAGTTTCAATCTGTATTTCTTTTTTTAGAGTTCCTTCCAATAATATTGCTTCAGACCAATTCTTTCAGAAGGAATAAATGCAGATTTGGTATCCCATAAAGTTAAAAAGATTTCCTTTGGTTACTTTCTTCCTTTAAAGGGAATAATTATCTTGGGAATAACAGAGCACAGACATCATGGCATGTGATTTATCAATAACTGCAGGAAACTTGAATTTGCACAATAGCAATAGACATCAGAAGTGATCTTTTGGGAAATAGTTGGGAACAAGGTTGGGAATTCCAACTCAGTTTTTTTCCTACCCTAAATTTAGATTATAAATTTTTCTTCTCAGTGCTATTTTTCCCTATCTTTGGTCCCCATTGAAGATACCTATTCCATTATCCTAAGAGGTTCTTGACAATTATTCCTGGAGGCATTGCTCCTTCTCCCTTCCTCTTTCTCTTCCCAGCAGAATCCAACCCGGATGGTGGCCCTGGGTTTTGCTGGTCCTCCTGAAAAGATGGAAGAAGGGCACAGTTCTACTAACACACATGAACTCCATCAAACTTCCAGGAGTTTCTGAAATGTTTACACTATCGGTACCTGGAGCACACTGACTTTCCCTCTTCAAATATTTAGTGTGTTTTTTTTAAAATATATATTTTATTGATTTTTTACAGAGAAGAAGGAAGAGGGATAGAGAGTTAGAAACATCGATGAGAGAGAAACATTAATCAGCTGCCTCCTGCACACCCCCCACTGGGGATGTGCCCGCAACCAAGGTACATGCCCTTGACCGGAATCAAACCTGGGACCTTTCAGTCTGCAGGCCGACGCTCTATCCATTGAGCCAAACCGGCTAGGGCCGTCCCTATTCTTAAGGTATGAACAAACCCCTTGAACAAACTCCAAAATGCTCAGTCATTCTCAACTGGATGTGAATTAGTCTCACCATAAAATCACTTTCCTGCTTTCAACTAGTTGCAATAAGGGAAAGAACATTTGTTTTAAAATGAAGAGAAGGTAACCATGAAGTATGGAGCTTTGTCCCCATCAGCCTAGACCTGGCAGAGAACATGGACATCTGGAAAGATAATGGTCAGGAGGTCAGAAGGTCAGGAGGTCAGGAGGTCAGGAGGAAGGATTTGCCAAAATGAGCAAACTGTGCCTTCACCCCTATAGACCATATTCTCCAGATAGTGGGAAAATCGGCCACTGTGGTGCTCCTGAAGTCCCAGGGGAAGTGCTTTGGGTGAAAGACCCTGTGTCTTCCTCCTCCACGGTCCTGGCCAAAAGCATCCACCTCTGAAGGGTCTCAGCGGCGCTTTTAGAGACTTCCTGGTGAGGAGCGACTGCCTGTTATGGACAAAAGCTGAAAACAAACAACATAAGCACAAATCAAAGAGGCCACTTACTCAGGGAGTAGACAACTAGCCCGCACCTCCACAAAACAACAGTAACTTAACAGACTTCTTAAAAAATCATTTGGGGGGAGGGGATTATTTAATAACATGACAAACACAATGCAGTTTTACAAGGCTTTTTTTTTTTTTTTTTTTTTTTAACTGTGTCATGTACTGTTTTGCTTAAGGGGAAAAAGTCTTTTATACTCTTGCCAACAAGAGAAGTAGGGAGAGGACTCAGAAGGAATGTTATATTTTGGATGCTTCTCTGGATAACCCGAAATGAAAGAATTGGCAGATGATATGGAAATAATGGCAGATAGTCCTGCTGGCCTCATATTGGAATCTATCTTGAAAAGACTGTTTATTAGATTATACAGGGCTCTGAAAAATTCAAAGAACTCTTACTTTGACAAACCATTTTTCCATCATCTGGTTAGGATTCCTGGGCCAGTTAGCTCAGATCTGCTATTTCCTCCCCATGTGTTCTGCAAACCATGGGAGGAGAGGGTCATTATTTTGCAGGAGTCAGGAATGAGATGCAATTATGGGGCCTGTGCACAGGATGGATGATATCGTCCCCCAAGCCGGCCAGCCAGCATAGAGGACTGCTTGTCTGCATTCAGGGACTGCTGATTGAATTCAGCCTGGAATATCCTATAAGGGCCTTATCAGCCAGCTCTTCTCGTCTGTTTATTTAGAAAGAAACCATTGTGTGATGTGGTTATTCCAAGGAGGCCCGCAGAGCAAGTGCTGCCTTTGACATGATGAATAAGCAGTGTGCACGTGTGTCCGCACGCATAGAGTCCCAGAGGCCCACCTGCCTGGGACGTGGGGGGAAGCTTCGGATGGAGGCCTGCATCTCTGAAATCCAAGCAGATAGATCCGGAGCTGGTGAAAGAATGTGCTGTCCTCAGTCTTAGCCCATCATATTTCGGGGGGAAAGTTTATATTCAGAAATTCAGTGTGTTGGAATGCTGGAATAACAGCAATTTTTGGTAATTTGCCTGGGTTTGCATTTTTGCTTTCTTTGGCCTAATCTGCTTAATTGAGACCTGATCTCTGGCTGGCTGCCAGCATCCACAGAGCATGTGGGCACCAGATTGATTTACCTCTATTTCTGTCGACTGAAAAATGACATTCCTCTCACTCTGTTAGCCTCTCACCCTAGGGAAAGTCATATATTGAAACAACTTGCCTGGAAGTAAATTAAAACTTGAAATAAATAAAGACAGGGAGTGAAAGTATCTATTTTCACACTTATCCCTCATTCTCTAAAGATTCAGATGTCTTAACACTCAATCGAAAAAGAAAATCAATAGTGAGCACAAACTGATTATTATTGACTAGAAGAGGGTTTACTTTGAAAGAAATATTCAAACACATATTGGCATGTCTGCCTCCATGTTCAGGCAGCAAGAGGAACCCCAGACAAGTGTCCTTCCACCTCACTTAACTCTAGAAGAGGAGAGAAACATGTGCACAGTGGAGTTTCATACGAGACAGAGTGAAAGGAGATCAATGTTAGAGATGCAAGCAAGGTGCTCAGAGAGGAGTTTTGTTCTGGGAGTTGGGGAAGGAAGATTAATGCAGGGGGCCTCTTCTGAACTGAAATTCTCCCCCATTCAGGGCAGCCACATGCACATGCACTACACAAACAGCACAAAATGGAACACTGCTTTCACCTCCCATACAATCAGAACATGTGTACTTACATGTGCATGTGTTTATATGTGTGCATATATGTGCAAATATACATATGGAGAGGAATTGTTGGGGGGTTTTAATATTATCTTTAAAATTGTATCTCTTTAAAATTGTTGAGGCATGCCCTACCTGGTTTGGCTCAGTAGATAGAGAGTCGGCCAGCAGACTGAAGAGTCCCTGGTTTAATTCCAGTCAAGGGCACATACCTGGGTTGCAGGCGCGATTCACAGTACTGGGCATGCAGGAGGCAGACAATCAATGATTCTCATCATCAATGTTTCTATCTCTCTCTCCCTCTCTGAAATCAATAAAAAAAATATATTAAAAACATTTTTGAGGCATTGTGATAAACTTATGAGAGAAAAATAGTTGACAATTAGTAGATATATATATTCAGTGATTTTGTATAGTATAAATTAATTATACTTAAATACATAATACATAATATATGCATATATTTGCCATTATTGGTTAGGTTTATATCTTTTTTATTGACAGAATTCACATTTTGAATTCGATTTGCATTATTATACTGTATTTTATTGCTCTGCAAGAAATTCCCTCAGGCCTGTAGAAGAGCCTGCTTGTGCTGTATGCCAGACCAGAGCCACCAGAGTTTCTCGACCTGGAACACCACTGTCTGCTGAGAGAACATTCTGCCCTGGGGTTAATATGGGTGGGAGTTTCTCTATTTCGTGCTTTATGTGTATGTAAAACTACTGGGCCAAGCAGAAAGAAGATAATGAAAATGTCTCTAAATTAATCATATCGAAAACAAATACACAAATAAATATATACATAATTGTGGATTATTTATTTACTAGAGGCTCGGTGCACAAAATTCGTGCATGGGTAGGGTCCCTAGGCCTGGCCAGCGATCAGGGCCGATTGGAGCTTCCGGCTGCCAGCCGGAGCCTTCTTTCTGGCTGCTGGCTGGGGCCTCCCTTCCCCAGTTGCCTGCTGCTGGCCAGAGCCTTCCTTCGTTCCACGCCGCCCCCTGGTGGTCAGCGCATGTCATAGCGAGTGATCGGACTCCCGGTCGAACTCACGTGGGGACAATTTGCATATTAGGCTTTTATATATATAGATATCTGATGCTTTTTTCCATCCACTTTCCTTTAAACAATGTATCTTTATATTTACATAAATAACATACATATATTAAATTATATTGTACTAGAGGCCCAGTGCACGAATTCGTGCAGCGGGGCTAGCTGGGGAGGGGGGAAGGGAGGGACACGGGAGGTTGGCCGGCTGGGGGAGGGACTGCAGGAGTTTGGCCGCCGGCCCCGAGGAGGGAGCTAGCCCTTGGGACCCCTGGGAAAGGGGCCACGTCTGCTGCCACACACCTCTGGTTCCCCATTCCAGCCTGGGCCTGAGGGCCCCAGAGGGCTCGGGAGAGAAGGCAACGGTTGCCAGGCTGGGAGCAGAAGAAACGAACACCGGATGCCATTGGTACCCTGCCACCACGCAGTTCCCCGCCTCCCCCCACTCCTTCCCTTGCTGTTGTGCCGCCAGTGGCGGTGGGCAGTCAGCCCCTGGGGAAGGGAGCAGACGCGAGTGACATAAACCCTTGTGTCGGAGGCTGACTTTCACAGCAAGGGAGCTGTTCTGCCACATACAAAACCTCGACCCAGAAGCAGGTCTCTACAAATGGTTTAGCACTAGGGGCTGATGGGGGCTGGCTGGCTGGGGGAGGGGCTGCGGCAGGTTGTGGGAGTGCACTGACCACCAGGGGAATGCTCCTGCATTGAGCATCTGCCCCTGGTGGTCAGTGCACATCATAGCAATTGGTCGTTCTGGTCATTCAGTCATAATAGTCGCTTAGGCTTTTATATATATAGGTTGTATATAATGCTATATCTTCTATGCAGAATATGCCTGGGTCTATTTATGAATAAACAATTATATCATAAGTAAATATGAGAAAGACAAATATGGGTTATTTGAAAAGACTGATAAAATGGACAAACCTCTGGCAAAATTAAAGTTTATTAAAAAAAGAATAGAAAATAGGACTTCCACTCCCAGCCAAGATGGAGTATCAGGAACAGGATCTACAGAACCACCTGAAACCACAAACACACACAACAGAAAAATAAATAAATAAATAAATAAATAAAGCAATGGTTTTCAATACATTGAAACATGAGGCAGTAACATCCGAGAAACGGAGGGAGAAATCAGATAAGACCTGGGATTTCTGCCTTGCAAGAACCTCCAATCCATAGCATGAGGATGGAAAGCCCCAGACTGAGGAGCCAAAGCTAAACATCCGGAGACACCAAGGTGGCTGGAGTTTACTGGGCAGAAAACTGGAGAGGGAACTGCAGGCCGAGAGCTGTAGAGGTTTCCTGTGTGTGTTCAACCGAGGGCTGAGCAGTGCAGGAACATGAGGACATTGCTCGAGTTTGGGGGAAGACCTTCCCAAAAGACTGAGGAGGAAGTTTTTTGCACTCACACAGGCTGGTAGTGATGCCTGTTTCCACCATCATACAGGAAAACATCATAATTCATCCAGCATTGGAGAGAATATTCAGAAGTGGGGTAATTAGTACCAGACTAAACACTGCTCTGGTCCCTTCTAACAAATCTTATAATCAAGTCCTAAAAGGATCAAACTGTCTCCAAGTAACTCAACAGCATCCCAGAGAAGAGATCAAGAATATTTAAAAGAATGTTGGGAAAATACCCAGCACCCAAAAAGGTAAAAATCACCATGTCTTACATCCAAACAAGAGTTACCGGGAATGTAAAAAAGCAAGAAAATGTAAACCATAATGAGGAGAAAAAATAAATCAAAATATTATACATTGCAAAAGGAAAGATTGGTGAAAACATAGCAAGAGCTACTATCTGAAATAGAACAAAGGGAAAAAGATGACAAAACAAAATAAAGAAACAAAAATAACAAACAGAGCATCAGTGAGGTGTGAGATTACATCAAGTGGCGCAATATACACATCATTGAAGACTCTAAACGAGGGGGGGAGAGTTTGAAGAAATAATGTCTAATTTTTTCCAAATAAATAAAAATACTATAAACCCACAGATCCAAGAATCTCAATGAACCTAAAGCAAAAGAAACCTGAAGAAAACCACACCAAGCTATAGCATAATAACACAGTTCATAAAATATGTGAAAAAAATGGATTCCAAAAAGATTTTTCATTCAAAATAATGTAAGCAAGAGGACAGTGGAACATTTTTAAAGTACTAAAGGGAAAATAACTGTCAACCTAGTCTGTCAACAAAAATATATTTTTTAGATGAAGAAAATAATTTTTAAACACACAAAAGCTGAATATTTAATACCACATCTTCAGTTAGAAGGAAGATGATGCCAGATAAAAATATAAATCTACAAAAGAATAAAGACCACCATAAATCATAACTTTGTAGATTAGTATGTAATATTTTTTTATTATTTAAATTTTATTAAAACATCATTGATTGTTTAAACAAAAATAATTATAGTATCATGTAGGGTTTATAATATTGGTAGAAGTAAAATGTATGACAATAATTAAAGGAGAGGAGAAGTAGAAGTTTCTATGAAAGAGTTCTTATACTATATGTAAAGTAATATACCATCACTAAAGGTAGACTATGGTGAGTTAAAGATGCATACTATAAACCCTAAAGAAACCACTAAATTAGCAAAACAAAGAGTTATAACAATAAGTCAACAAAGAAAATAAAGTGAAATAAAAAAATACAAAAGAAGGCAAAAAATGAGAAAAGTTGGAACAAAAATAGGACAAATAGAAGTCAAATAACAAAATAGTAGGTTTTAATTTAATCTATATTAATAGCCACATGAAATGTAAATGATCTAAACACCCTAATTAACAAACAAAAAATGCTCAATTAGATAAAAAAATCAAGACTCAAGTATATTTTGCATATAATACAGCATTATATATAATACAATACAATTTAATACATATTTATGTAAATAAAAGAATACATTGATTAAAGGAAAATGGTTGGAAAAAGATATGTTATGCTAACACTAACAAAAATTGCAAGTAGAAATAGATAATCCACAATTATAATTGGAGATGTCAGTATCTCTTTTACTAATTAATAGAGCAAGTACCGGTAGGTAGAAAATCAGTAATGATATAGAAGACTTGAACAACACTATCAACTAACTTGCCCTAATTGACATTTACAGAACAACCACTCAACAATAGCAGAAAATACATTCTTTTAAGTGTTTAGGGAACAATCACCAAGTACTGGTCCCAGCAGATTGAGGAGAGCACCACAGTGGTCGCCTTGCAGACCGCTAACATGCTACAGAACTGAGGTATATGATCCAGTCCTTGGAGACTGACCTGGACTCCTAGAGAAATCTGAAGGTCATGTTGGAGAAGCCTGCGGGAGGTGGAGACCCGCTATGCCATGCAGATGGAACAGCTCAACGGGATCTGCTGCAGCTGGAGTCAGAGCTGGCCCAGACCCGGGCAGAGGGGCAGTGCCAGGCCCAGCTGAACATCAACGTCAAGCTGGAGGCTGAAAACGCACCTTCCACCGCCTGCTGGAAGAAGGAAAACATGACGCCCCGGACAACCACTCCATACAATCTATCCAAAAGACCATTCCCCACATGACTGTGGATGGCCAGGCTGTGTCTGAGGTCAACGACACCAAAGTTCTGAGTGTTAAGACAGCAGAAGTGGGACAGGAGGCCAATCAAAAGTTCAGAGATCATTGAACATTAAAAAAAAAAAAAAAAAAAAAAAAAAAGAAAAAGCAGAGAAGATAGGAATGCAACCCAAACTTTACCCAGTACCTGACACATCAATGCCTGGTATTATTATTTTTCTATTCTTTCCCATCATCTTAAACCTTGGCAGCCATTCTTTCAGCTTTGTACTCTGCTTCGCTTCTCCAGACAGGCCCGGTCTTCCTTCTGTGAAGGAGCTGTCACCAGTGCCTCTGGGGTTCCTTTGAATGGTATCTGAAACTGGACTGCTTGGGCTCATTCATGGCTCCACCACAGAGTAGCCATGTCACTTTGGACAAGTTACTTAAATTCTCTGGGTTTCAGTTTCTTCATCTGTAGAATAGGAGCATTAGTAGTACTTATATCAGGGTTGTAATGAGGATTACATAGGATAATACATGTAAAATGCTAAGAGGTAATGCTTAATGTACAATTTTGAACAGGGGTTGGTACATAGTTAGCCACATATAAATTTTAGTTACCATTAATATCAAAATGTGATTAAATTTATTCTATTAACACCCAACATTTTTATATTGGCTCTTGTCACTGTAGAGTTTGCCTCTTAGAAATGGAGAATTGTATGACAGCTACTTGTGATCTCCTGTGGAATTGGATTTTAAACATCCAAAAATATAACTTGGAAAATTAATTTTAGTTTTATTTTTATACCTTCTACTTCTGTCTTTCTGCCCCCTTCATTTCTTGTTTTTCTATTATTGTTCAGTACAATTAAGAAAAAAATTACCCACATCTGTTATTTATCTTTTCATCCTGGGGCAAGGCACATGTGTATGGTTCCCGCAAGATAACAGGAACCATATGGAGCCCACGGAATTATCAGTTTACAAATTCAAACTTTTCCAAAGATTGTCCACAAGCAGCCCAAGGATCTTGGGTGAAAGAGTTTGCATTGTGATGTTTATATTCAGCAAACATAATGGTGTAAAACATGCTCACAGCTGGTGCCTCATCAGGCTGAAGGAGCTTAAAAGTGGTTCCAAGTGGTTCTCAAACTTTGCTGTACATTAGAATTGCTTTGGGTGCTTTTAAAAAAAATCCCTATTCTCATGTCATACCCCACACCAATTAAATAAGAAACTGTTGGGCAAAACCAGTGACATCAGTATTTTCTTGATGGTGTGTATGGGTGTGGTTTTTCAAGGCAATTCCTATGTGCAGGAAAGTATGAGACACAGCAAGAGCTTTTAAAAAAAATTTTTTTTGCATTATTTGGCCACTATAAGGGACATGCTAAAAGACACCTTCACTTGGAGCTTTTTTTACATTCCCCTTAGATGATGCACATGTTTGAGTAAAAATTTTAGCCAAGTCAAATCCTAATTAGCAGCCTTGAAGTGCTATTCCTCAATAGCATCCTTCTCAAAAACAGCAAATACTGATTTAATTAGGCCCAGAGGATTTAACTTAATCTTGCTCTATGAAAGGGAGGGAAGGAGGGGAGAGAGAGAGAGGGAGAGAGAGAGAGAGAGAGAGAGAGAGAGAGAGAGAGAGAAAGAAGAAGAAGAAGAAGAAGAAGAAGAAGAAGAAGAAGAAGAAGAAGAAGAGGAAGAGGAAGAGGAAGAGGAAGAGGAAGAGGAAGAGGAAGAGGAAGAGGAAGAGGAAGAGGAAAAGGAGAGAAGGAAGGGAGGGAGGAAGGAAGGAAGGGAGGGAGGGAAGGAAGAAAAGAAACTCAATCTATTTGTCCAATTTTCAAGTCAATTGCTATTCATTCAATAAGTTCCATCCTGGGCTTAACACAAGCTCTGTGTCTGTTACGCTTAATTACATACAGTTGGCCTCCAAACAGAGATCAGAAGGTGACATACAAGGTATGTTTCAGGCACCAGCTGGCTCCAATTCAGTGTCCTGGAAAAAGCCTTGCTGAACAGTGGGTCACTTTGCAGAGGATGGCTCATTGGATGCTGCTTGGAAGACAATTTGCTTTGATCTCGAAGAGCATTTTCACTCTCATGAAAATCTCTGGGTCTCACAGCTCCCTACAATGGTCTTAGTGTCTGTAGAATCCTTTCCCATGTTGCCTTCTTATTGCAGAGGAACAATGAGGCACTTGAATTTCTTATGAAGAACTGTGTTGCCATCAAGAACTGGATCCCTCATCTTGTTGTTTTTTAAAGAAATAATATTTCGAACAATAACGCCCCTTTGCTTGTAAAGTTGCCTTGCTGTGTAGAACCAGTTTCTGATTGTTTCAAGTTAGTGATTTTAGTGATTAAAGATTATTTGTAAAATGAGGGATTGTGTTTGAAATACTATAACTCTGAAGTGATTTCTAGATCTTAGTCTAAGATTGTCTGATTTTGAGCCTCTAGCATTAGTTTCATGTAGTCTTGTTGAGGTCAAAGGTTCAAGTACCAATTTCATAATTTATCTTGAGCAACTTATTCTTTCTGGGCCTCAATTTCTGCACCTCCAAAAAGGAGTTTATCATTACACTTGCTCCTTAGGTGTAGAGAGTCAGATGGCTAAAAGCACGGCTTCCAGAATCAGGCTGCATGGTCTGAACCCTACCCCCAGCAGATTAGCTACATCACTCTGGACATGTAACATTGCCATGCTTCATTTCCCTCACTTATAAAACTGGGATGTTTACAACGAGTATGTCATAAAGTGGTCATGAAAATTAAATGCTAATGTGCATTCAACTCAGCACAGAACCTGGCAAATAATAAACATTTTAAAATAAAATAATTGCTATCATCATTATATCATCCATGTAAAATGAGACTGCATAAATAACTTGTAGATACCAGAGACGTGTAACCCCTCATCCATCCTTGTCTCCTCTTATCTCCAAGGCCTTTTGGACACCGTGAGGACAAGGGTAACTGGCTCATCTTTCACTCTCCAACAACTAGCCCATTCCTGTGCTTTGTCTCTATGCTTCTTCACAGGCAGCAGTTTTACCAAATGTTTGGCTACTACATAAGCTGGGTTTCCATCTTTCCACTCTACTCTATTTCTCCTCTACCTACTTTTTGACCAAGTCAATACCATCTATATTAAGTTTGTATCATAGCAACATCTTCTTTCAAGGTACCAGTTTCAGTATTACTGATGGCGGGCTGTGTTGTGATTGGGAAGATGATGTGTGTTAATCCAGATGAAAGAGGATGATGGCTTACACAAGAGTTTTAGCAGTGGGAGTGAAAAGACATGGTCAAATTCCAGATAAAACTTAGAGATAGAATCAACAGGACAGGCTGATGCCTTGGATATGGAGGGACTAGGAAAATAAGATAAGAACCTCCCAGTTTTTTGATCTGCCTAACTGGGTGAATGGTAGTCCCATTTTCCAAATTGGAAACATCTGACATTTGATCTGAGTGAAGTATGAAAGACAAAAAGACCCCAACCAAACACTTATGTGAAAAATTTAGGGGATAAAAAAAAGAAACAATAAGTAAAGTGACCTGAAGAATGAAAAGATCATGGTTTATTTGTGGAACAGAAAGAAGGTCAATGTTGCTAGGTTGAGAGCTTGTTTGCTTGTTGGTTTTAACAATAAAAAAATATAATTTTTATTTGCCATTATTAATTCTGTAGGAATATTTAATATACTCATATGACAAAAGCAACACAAGATGTTATCAGTTTTCAAACTTGCTGAAATTGTTTTTATTATATACTAGTAAATCTATTCAACTGTAAGGTAGATGATTTAAAATTATTTTGAGGAACCAGACAATTTTAAATCATTTTGGTACATTTTATCAAGTAAGGCAGGCATATTAATTGTTTCACGGACTTTTACAAGGTTAAAAAAGTATTAAATTCAAGTCCTTATCTACTAGAAACAGAATCTTTACTAGATAACAAATTCAACTAATTACAATTTGATGTTAAAATTTGATATTTGAATCCAAGAATCAGCAAAATCTTAATTTATTTTATCTCTTATATTTCACAGTGTTGGTCAGAATCTAGCTGTGTCAAAATACTTAATTGTTGAAATTGTAGGGAAAAACCCTACAGAACAAGTGGAGCACTGAAAATTATACCACTAGGCCTGGGGCCATAGAACAAGACAGGGAATAGATGAGAGAGTCTTGTAGGCGAACTTCAGGTGTAGGGGGATCTGATAGGCATGAAGTACAGCCACCAAATCTTTTTTTTTATATATATATTTTATTGATTTTTACAGACAGGAAGGGAGAGGGATAGAAAGTTAGAAACATCGATGAGAGAGAAACATCGATCAGCTGCCTCCTGCACACCCCCTACTGGGGATGTGCCCGCAACCAAGGTACATGCCCTTGACTGGAATCGAATCTGTGACCCTTTAGTCCACAGGCCGACGCTCTATCCACTGAGCCAAACCAGCTAGAGCTGGCCACCAAATCTTTGTGCCACATCTTCTGCTGTGTTAGTACAGTCACTGCTTGAGTAGGTTTCTACTGTAACTTTTGGCATGAATATCCACTTTTATATTCTAAATAAGTACATTCAGACTTCTCCCCTTCTCTTTGAATCTAATGTTTCTCTGGTCTAATGGAGACCATCACAACTTTGCATACATAGAAAACCTTTTATTCATGAGATTTTGAGCAGTTGGGCAGAATAAACAACTCTAATAATTTTCCCAGGTCCCTGAAGCCACAAATGCATTGGAGCTCACAGTGTTCCCAGAGCACTGGGCCAGTGCAGACACCATTTTGCCTCCATCCCACCAACCCCCTCTTTTATATTAGAAAATATGCCCAAGAACAATGTACCACACATTTTTTTCCAAGAAGTTTTTTCCCACAAAGGTAAGTGTCCATGAAAGGTCACCTCCTATTTGAAGCCTTTTCTTATCATTCCCCTCACCCTACCCCTACCTCGTACCGCCCTCGGAATTTACTACTTCCTCCATTTCAACCTCCCTTTTATCCTGCTCAAATCTCTACCAAGATGTAGTTAGGACTGTGCGCTTTACAATTAGAAAGTCCTGAACATGAATTTTAGATCCTCCACTAATTAGTTGTGTGCAATTGGGTTTCAAGGTGATCATCGAAAACAAATGTAACAATTGACTGACCACAAGAAATTATTATAAAGATCACAGGAGACAATGAGGTAAAAAACTTAGGACAGTACCTGGTACATGGGCAGTGCTTGGTCCCTAGTAGCCCTCAAGAGTGACCCCAGAAGTAGTAGTGTTTTCACCAGCATCGTTATCTCTACTACTTTGCCAATTTCAATAGTTTTTTGCATGTCCTTGCTCATGTGTCTTTCTCTACGAGGTTGTTTCTAAGCCCACGGTGACTGGGCCCTGATTATTGTCCTTGTTTTCCAGCCACTAAACACAGGACCTTCATAAATGTTGATTGAATTTATGAATGAAGGACTTTTGCCCATAATTAGTATTTTCCGTCTTTTTTCTATTTCCTAGACAACTTACAATCCTCAAACAATCAACAAGTGGCAGTTTAGTCTGAATTCCAACCTTCTTTCCCTTGCCAGCTGTTTATCCAAACAGTCGGGAACACTGACGGATTTGAAATTCCGCTCAGGCCCAAAAGATAAGTCAAACGAACTCACTGTCAGGGGAGGAGAAAAGAAGAGCTTTACTTATGGTTAAGTAAAATAAAACCAGCAATCCTTAGTAACGAGAATAGTCTGTTTATTCCTGTTTCATTTTATCTGAGTTGCAACATCTTCACATTTAATTAATTTTATAATTTGATTTGTGGTCATCGATAAAATCTCATGGAATCTCAATGCGATGGGATTTAAAGATCCTGAGTAGGTTCAATGCATGTATGAATTTCCTCTGCAGCAACTGGAGTAAGTACTTCACAGAACTTCCATTTAACGAGGGCCCCACTGCGTCCCTAGAGATCCTTATATCAACAGCTATAAGAAATGTAAGCTACATGAATGCCAGGTGTTTACTAAATGACAGGCACTTTCTAGATGCTTTGCATATGTTATTCATAATTTTCAGGGCAGTTATTCATAATTCTGGGAATTATACATAGAGATATAGAATCAGTAACACTTTTAGTTGCAGGTAAGAGAATATTTGACTTAATTTGCTTAAGAATTAATTATCTCATATGACAAGAAGTATGAAGAAGGACATTAAGGATTCATTTAGCAATTTTACAGTGTTACCAAGGACCCCTCAGGCTCTTCCCAGCCATCCCTGGAGCCGTCTTTGGCAAATTGGTTTCATCCTTGTGACTGTCACCTCCTGGATTCAAGATGCTGCCACTTCTCCGGGAATCATGTCCACCCCCAGCAGCCCACGTGGGAAACAAGAGAAAAATGCTTTTCTCCTTTTGAGGTTCTCCCTTAAACCGTCCCTTTCCATGTCCTTGGACAGAAGCATTTATTATTCATGCTCACCATAGAGCACTCACTGGTGGAGGAGAATGAAATTATTATTGCTATTTTAGGTCAATCAGAATTTTCCCAGGGCCTGAATCTTCCCTGAAATTGAGAGATTTCTGTCAGTTATCTGAATCCCAAATCTAGGTCCTGTGTGTAAAGAATAAAATGTTAAATGCTGTTTGGTTAAAAATGAGCTACATCATAATTATTATCACCCGTTTATGGCTAAAAAAAAAAAAAAAAAAAAAAAAGAGGTTCAGAGAAGTTAAATAGTATTTTCAGGGTTACATGAATAACAAGAGGAAGACAGGACTTCAATCTTCAACACCACCACAAAATTAAGGTCCCTTGAAATATCTGAGGCTTGCTAAAAGGAGGAAAACCTCTCAGGATCAGTACATTTCTGATAAAACAAACGAGAAGAAGAGTATAGATAAAAAGTAGTTTTTCCATGCCTGCTATAAGCCAGGCACTGTGTTACTTACACTACCTCAATAAGACTTAGAAAAGGGCCCAGAGCGGGTAGGTAATTAGCTGGAGATCACACAGTATTTCAAGGTGGTGTGTTAATTTGAAACCAGGTATTCTAATTCCATAGCTATGACCTCTGCATGTTACTTCTCTGTCCTTTTGTATAAACACACAAAATAGGGTGTCTTGAATAAAAATGGGCTGTATGAGCTACAAAATACAGAATCAAGCAAAGGGTTGCTGGGGGGGCGGGGGGTGGTAGGTAGAGAGCAGGTGGTTACCCAAGAATCCCTTCATTCTTCTGATTGCCTGGTCTTCAGTCTTCAGATTGCATTGACTGTCCTGCTGCCCGCGGAACTGGTCCCTCAGAAATGGCAGGTCTGCTGCTGACATTGCCCCATAAACCTGTCACAATCCAAATTCTTACTTATTTAAAAGGAGCCACCCATTTGCAGCCATGGGAACAACTTGGTGGCTATGGGTGGTGTGGGCGCTGGTAGAGTGACCCAAAGCACCTGAACTGTACGGCAACCCTCATCTTCTGTCCTGACAGTCTGTCTCTGCGATGTCTGGGTCTGAAAGTGGAAACGGATGTTGAGCTGAGATGGGCTAATCATCACTTCTGCAGAGCTCTGACTACCTGTCCCAGGCAATTCTCTGTGTGGAAATTCTCCGTAACGAGGGGTAATATGAGTGATAAGAAGTTCCAAAGAGCAAACCTCAAAGTATCTTTCCAGAAGTTTCTATAGAGAGTAGGAATGAGGAGAGCCTCTCAAGGCTCTGTAGCTAAGTAGAGCTTCGGAGGCCGGCGGGCTTCGTTTGGAGCACCAGCTTTGCCACTTTCTGGCTTAAGAGTATCAGCTTGATTCATTTCTTTCAATTCCTTATTTGTCAAAACAAGGCTGACCAAAGTGACCTCTGAAGTGTTGGTGGGCCTCAAGCTCAGCACGTTGCCAGCACACAGCAGGTGCACACAGCTCCCCCAGTTCCCTTCTGAACTGGCACGTTTCCTCCCACTTGGGCCAGGACTAAAAAGTTTACCTTCTCCCAGGCCCCGCGTCTAGTGCCCAGCCTTACAGTGAAGAAAAGCAAGGAAATTTAAAGGTGCCTTCAACATTTGGTACTCATCAAACACGAGCCCCCGATGTCGAAGGTCAGTTTCTGACATTACAGCGAAGGGAAGCCAGTTGCCTAGAAGTGGGAAAACTGTCTGGTAATTAAGAAAATTTATAGATATTTCTCAAAACTTCTTGGGGCCTGGGTTAGGAGAAAGGGGAGGATGGGGCATTGGTATGTATTTGATCAGAAGCTCACATAAATCCAGATCCAATTAGCCTCGCTGCTCAGAGATATAAAAAGACAAGGAGCCATCGAAAAGGCCGAAGGAATCTTCAGCGAGGTTTTTGCAGTGGGAACAGCAGCCACGCCTGCGTTCTCCGCGTCCTTTCTCTGCCTGCTGGGGCCAGCCCCTGGGGTCAGAGCAAGACTCATCCCCCCTCCCTTGATTTTCTCCACAGCCTCCAAAGGAGAGATCTGAGTGAGAGGCGCTTTTACAAACTTGGATAAGGCCTCTCTCTCTAATCCAGAAAGCAGATGTTTTTTGACTCAATCTTGGCAGTAAATGCCACTTTTTAAAAATGTATTTGCTTATCTACTTATGTATGTATCTATTTACTGGCTAATTGTCTTTTTTTTTAAAAAAAATGATCTGTTTATTTACTTTTACGAAAATGTGTGCCTAATTTAAATATGTCCTACACAGGGACTATTTCTAGTCAAGGTTTCACGTTGGCTGCGTTTTTCCTTCTTTGCATAGATTTCCAGCTACAGAGAGGATGGCTGGATACTATAACTTTTTGGCAGAAATCTCCAAAAAAGGAAGAAGGGAAGTTCTTTTCCAGGACCAAATTGTTTGCACTCTTTGTCTTGACAGTGCCACCTGACCCCCCTGGGAAGGGTTGGGTTTCTCCACATCCATCACGTCCACAGAGGCCGTGTCAGGAGCCGGCAGGGCCTCTTCCTCGCCCCGCCATGCTGACTATTCACTACATTGTGTGCCGAAGACCAGAGCCTGGGACGGAAAAGGTACATTCCTGTCCGGCCTCTCAGGACACTGACCCTTTTGTGAGCTGACTTTCCTCTCTTGTTCCCGTATCTTGGACCCCCCCACCCCCCACCCCCACCCCCACCCCATCACTGTTCAGAGCCGTTTCAAGTGTGATCTTGCAAGGTATCACTTTTCTGAAAATTTTGGCCCATAACCATGGGCATTCAGATATGAGTAAAAAGATACGTGGGTAATAAAGCCAAGCATAACAGCCAGCGCGTCGGGATTCCTGAGTGCATTTTGCAACGCCGGATCGCGTTGCAGCTGATGCCGGAGCTTCCATGTGGCCAAGCTAATCAGCGTGCGCTGGGGCGTCTCTCCGCCGAGGCTCTGCGCACGTGAAAAGGCTACTGGACCATCTGAGGTTCCGTTGAGTGCATCATCTTGAAAATGTTCCCGCTTGATTTATATCCTTTGGAAAATTCTCTCCTTCCCTGTTGCAGTCAGACTTAGGTAAATTATGGGGGTAAAGCTTTAGCTGATCAGAATCAAGAGGCATCAGTAGTCCTGGAAATTCCCTATCAGGCACCACATGCCAGAGTGTCTTGGTACTGTTTAGGCTAAGAATTTGGCAGGAATGGGCCTAAACGATTTCACCTCTGCCTTTTTTTCTGAGATGAATGAAGGCACTCTTCACTCTCTCACATGATGGAAGCCCTGAGGCTGCCTAGCTTCCCTTGAATAACTCACCCTAACTAAGCCTGTTCTGAAATGCATATCAGATACAAGCTGGGTGCTGGATTGCACACTCTGGAGGGCCTCCTAACAGGGTAAAGGGAGAGCATGTGAAATGGTACAGTGGTGGGGGGAGACAACCCCAGCGAGCACGCTCTATCGAAAGCCACAGCCTCCACTCCATTCCCAGTGGATGGCAAGCGTGGCAACATTTTCTGAATTGTTTTCCCCCCCAAGAAAAGTCAGAAATTCGGATGCTTAGGTGGCATCGTTAAATGTTGGCAACTAATTAGAATTTTTAAAGAATTTTCTATGGAAGTAAAAGAGTCTGTACTGAATTCGGCCAAGAGGATATCAGTTTTTAACCTCTGCAACAGACTGGGACCTGGGAATTCGTCTCTAACTACATCATCTGGGGCTCTATGAGTAGAGAGTTACAGGGACCTTTTTCCCATGGCATCCATGGATAATGATCCAGGCAGAGGGATGCTCACCCACAGCACATCCTATGGGCCTTCCACCCTGGCCAACACACATTTGAGGATGACTCAATTACAGTTACTCGTTTTCTATGGATGCTATTACAAATTAGCACAAACATGGCAGCTTAAAACAGCACAAATGTGTTAGCTTCACAGTTCTGTAAGTTGGAAGTGTGACACAGTGTTCAGTGGGCTAAAATCAAGATGCCAACAGGGCTGCCCTGGCTAGGTGGCTCAGTGGTTGGAGCATCATCCTGTATACCAAAGGGTGGCGGGTTTGATCCCTGGTCCAGGCACATACGGAAGACAACTGATGTACGTTTCTCACTTTTTTTCTCTTTCCCTCCCTCCCTCTCTCTCTCTTTCTAAAGTCAATAAGAAAAACATGTCTTCTGGTGAGGATTTTTAAAAATATGTCAACAAGGCAGCATTCTTTTTTTTTTGGAGACTCCCGAGAAAAATCTGTTTCCCTGTCTTTTTCAGCGTTTCGAGGCCTCCTGCATTCCTTCGTCCGTCTTCACACCCAGCAATGGCAGGTGGAGTCCTCACGCTGCAGCACTCTGACCTTGCTTCCGTCATCACATTTTTTCCCTACTCTCTGCCTCCCTTCCATTTTCAAGAATCTTTCTGATTATGTTGGGCCCACCTGAATCCAACGTATTATCTCTAGTATTATTTAATCCACCCACCCCCCCCAAGAATTACAGAGTCCACATTTATAACTAACCAAGCTTGGGTGGATCTTGTATCACTTCACTTGGTTCCATAATTAAAGATTGAAGTCCAAAGTTTCAAAAGTAATATGGATCCTGCCCCCCTTCTCTCTCTCTCTCTCTCTCTCTCTCTCTCTCGCTCTCTCTCTCTCACACACAACACACACACACACACGCACACGCACACACACTCTTGTTTTTAACCTGGAAAGTTCAATTACAGCCTATCTTCCTTATGATCACAGCTAAACCTGAGAGCCCTGGTGGTTCTCTCTCAGAAACACAGATGGTCCCCACATCAAACTTCGCAGCTCACCAATCCCAAGTGCTAGCCTCTCCTGCCAACTCACCCCTGGAAACTAATTTTAAACTCTTTTAGCAGAGAAAAATATTTGGATCTTTGCCTATTTTGCAAAGGCTGAGCATCAGATTACACACTCAGAGCTTCTGTTTTTTTAATATTATGTGTCTGTACTATTTAAACATACATGGAAAGTAGTATTTTTTTCCTAACAAACTAAAGCTTGCCGGCGCCAGGATTGCATTGTGACTGTGACCATTATGTGAGTGGTGTCACTGGGATGAAGTCGGTGGCCTCAGTGAAATAGTCTGACTACACAGGAGGGAGCCAGATTGAGACATGGAATGTGGGCTTTCCCTTGGCTTTTCTGGAAAGTGAGATAATAACTTACTAAGACTTTCCATTAATTACTCCAGTGTCACATCCTGTGTCTCACAGTAGATGATGGCAAGCCCTGAGATACTGAAATGTTATTCTCCTTATATTTGTGGAGACTCTTTTTAATTAGAGGATTTTTCCTTTCTCTACCCTTTTTCTTCCACTTAAAAGACATTCTTAGTCCATGTATCGAAGCTGCATAAGCACATGTGTTTTGTGACGCTGCATATTTCAAGAGGAAAGAGAAGATCCTTTGAACATACTTTTCAAGAGTCTCAACTCATTAAGAATCTATTTTATCTCCCATGCCTGTGAATAGTTTGCAAGTGATGGGGCCACTTACCCCTAAGTTTCATACAGCATCTGTAGTGTGGACTTCGCTTGGGAATTGGTGAACATTTGAGCAGCAGCTGTACCGAAGTTTCCAATTCCACAGTCCAGGCAGGGAAAGTCAGCTGAATAAATTAACAATATAAATAATATTTCAGAGGCTTTTTGAAACCAGTTAAGAAAACAAACTATTTCCAATCACTTCAGATGAATTATTGACATTCCAAATTCTAATAACAAATTTTTTGTTTTGCTTATTAAGTTAGGCGTTCCAATTTTCCCCGCTAGAAAGCCCCTTATGGGCATGGTTTAAATTATTATATCTACCTGAGATAAGTAAATAAGTAAAATAAGTAAATAAGTAAAATTACCATATATTAAATAATTTTTTCACTTTTTCAACTAGTCTTTCACTCCGTTTAATGATCTTTGACTCCATCTTTCATTATAGTAAACGTTTTTTGCTACTCCCTTTCCTTCCACTAAGAACTCGGTTTTGATTTCTAAGGACTTGACAAGTGTTGTGAATCCCCAATTCTTGCTGAATTCACCTGTGCCCTTAGCCCTGGCTGATAGGCAAGCTGGGTTTCACAGACTGGCTGTAGAGACTGGCAATAATAGTACAATGGACTGGTGAAATCTTTCTGTGCCAAGCAGTTCAGCCAATGCTCCCTTGGAGGAGGCCTCACTCTTCTCACAAGGGGAGGAAGAGCTCACATTTTTGATCCACCTACTACGTGCCATACTGTGCTAAGCACTTCACATGTATTACCTTATTTCATCCTCCCAGACTCCTATGACAAAAGTACCATTGTCCTGAGAACTTTCTTTTCTACTTAGAAGAGCATGGATTTAGGCCGAAGACCATCTGATCCTGAAGATCATATGAGTATATGTAAAGGAATTGCAACCATAAGTCCAATAAAATACAACATTTTTAAAAGAAAAGCAGAAACAACTTCACAAGCCAACCACTTCAGTGGAGCAAATTATGTTGTTGAATTTAAGAAAATAATTATCTTATAGGTAGTACTATAAGCAATTGTTGTAAAAAATAGTTTTGAGGAAAATGGTGGTGGAGCCTAAAATCCTTGCAAACTGAAGATTTTAGAGATGGCTCAGATAGAGATGAAGGCAGGGGGTTGCTCTCCTTTTTTTAAAAAAAATATATTTTTATTGATATCAGAAGGGAAGGGAGAGGGAAAGATAGAAACATCAATGATGAGAGAGAATCATTGATCGGCTGCTTCCTATACGCCCCCCACTGGTGATTGTGCCCACAACTCAGGCATGTGCCCTTGACCAGAACCCAACCTGGGACCCTTCAGTCCACAAGCAGACGCTCTATCCACTGAGCCAAACCTAGGCCTGTCTCCTTTTCTGAGAGCTCCCCAGGGAGAGATACCGTCTAATTAGCTTCTGAATGGGACAGAATGGTAAGTCATTAATTTATAATAAGACAGACTTGTAGTGGCAATGAGGAAAAAGTGTTGCTAGAATCATCTTTAGAACTCAGGAATTCAGTCTAATCCAGCCTCCCCACCACCACTTCTCTTTTCTGTGTTACTAAAGATACCTATTTAACACGTTTTGAACATCATTCCCTTTGCCTGAGAAGCCACCTCTACCTGTACTTCAAGCATCATGAAGTTTTGCCCTCCAGGAGGTCTTCCTGCCTCTTGGAATATGACTTCTGTTGTTTCTGTCCTCCTACCCAACTTCATGAGCTGCCTCAGTGTATTGGAATTCCTGGTCTGCATGTTTACATCTCACTAGAAGTCAAAGACTCTAAGAGTACACACTGTCTTTTTCAGTGCAGCATCCCCATGGCTTTGTTAAGTGACTTGGCATGTTTTGGAAATGAACGACTCTCATTTGAACTCATCCTGAGGTCTATAAACCGGTGTTTAAGCAATAAAAGTAGGAGACAAAATGGCAAAATGTTACTCTTAGTGACTTGCTTTTTAATTGGACTATGGAATTCTAGAGCTCTGATGGAACTTTTAGTGTCAGGGCCCAAGTTTCTGCATTTATAAAACATGAGAGTTGAAATCATAAACTCCAAGTGATGTTGCCACAGCTAGAAAGAGCTAGAGCCAGGGATTGACCCTTAATCTCTGGATTCCAGTCTACTTTTCCTTGTATCACAAGTCCTACTAGTGGATTTTCCTAATTTAGCCTTGACTTTGTAGCCAAAATCTCAGCAATGTGAATTCCAGCCTTTGAGACCTAAATCCCCAATTCAGCATTTCATATTTTGTTTGAAAGAAATGATCACTAGTAACGTTATAAGTCAGATACAAGATACAGATAATAAAAACTACAGATTGTGTGATACTGGAAACAACAAAAGGAAACTTCTCTCTCTTTTGTTTACAAACTGTGGCTTTCTATGCATCAACATACTCCTGACGTTTAAGAAAATATTAGTGAATAAATATTCAGAATATTCTGAATATAACTTTCAAGTTTCAAATCTTATGTTAACAAATATATGTGGCCCTAAGAGGAGTCAGTAGTTATCAACAGTTAGATATAACATGTTGGCTTCCACGTAGAAGAATGTGTGGATTCAACCATAAACCTTGCCACAAAGAACAATAAAATACATTGTAAAAACAAAATCATTGGATGCAGAGAGAATCTCTTTAGGCCCAATTTGTCCTGCCAATTGCAGGAAGAAAACTGTAACTTCAGAGTGTATGGCAAACAGTTCAAAAGGAAGACTTCCTTCAAAGTAAAATCAAACTAGTTTTACAAATTAGAAGATATTTTAACTATCTGAACTTCAAGCAGATGGAGGGAATATATCCAGTACACAGCTGTCTTTACATTGCCCATTTTGTTACTATGAAGTACAGTAAAAGAGACTGATCCCTAAAGGAATGAGATATGTTCTTTTTTTTTTTTTTTTCCAAAGAGAGTGGCACTTTCATGATTTTCCACAAAACAGCTGCAAAAATACCTACAGTAGAGCATCTGGAATTCTTAAAAGTGACTTGAGGATTTGTGGCTAATGAAACATTGTGAAATAACACTCACCATGTTGTAAAAAAATGCCCTTAACCATTTATTAGCATTCTTTAAGACAAAAATGAAAGGTGCCCTAAGCATATTAGCCTAGCTTGATTAGAAGAAAACACAAAAGTGACAAAGAAATCATGTAAATAGACGCCTTGCCAGAAACAGATCTTGACGTGGTAAGACATTTAAATCTCTTTTAAAGTTTATGAGGAGCAGTGTGATAAAATCCCAACATGATGGCTGTAGCTTAAAGTGTTTGATCTGATTCTGAAGCATCATCAGTAATAACTTACATGTTCTTTTAAAATGTGGTTTCCTATTTAGACCAAGCACTGTTCCCAGAAAAATTAAAAAAAAAAAAAAAGAAATTCTCTTAAAGATGGTTTTCATTTTTACCTCTCACATAACAGGACTATCAAAATGAAAGCAATGGCCTTTCCATGAGAACTTGGGTCAAATAAACCATGTATTGTTCCATCTTAAAATGAAACATCTGGCTGATTTAAGGGGGGGGAAACTAGCTTAATTATTCCTGAGTATCTAACAGAGAGAGGTTAACTTCAGAATCTGTATGTCTTTCCAAGGTAGACATGAAAGAAAAAAACAAACCATGAAGTTATTTCTGACTTGGGAAAGTAGATCTGGAGGTAATTTAGTGAACACAAATTACCAGTGACAAGGGAAGAAATAATTTATTCTCCTGGTGAGTCTTCTTATATGAGTGGGCAGTGCAGAGCTGTCAGCAGGGAAAAGGCATTTGGATGGATTTAAAAATAATTGAAATCTGAGTCCAAAATCCTATAAGATATTCAGGGTATCATATGAAGTTGATATTCCTTGGAGAAGTTTCATTTCTAAACTGAAGCATGAGGGTGAAACTATGGGATATAAATTCAGATGGAGGAGGATTTATAGCTGGGAAATAAACATGTTGGAGGGATGGCTAACCCTTAAATGTTTCTTAACAAATTCTTCTTTTAGCCTCACTTTTAGTTTTTTTCCTGGGCCTTCAATCTAAGGGTCTCTTCTCACTGGAGTATTTATAGATGTCTTTGGAGGCCCTTCCTAAGCTCTGGGTGTTTTCTCAATGGTCTCTCCTTGAATGTGAGCCTTGGATCACTTCACTGACCATTACTTCCAGACATAATCCTCTTGGAACCATGTTGTCCTTTCCCGGCTCGAACCATGGCCCATGGGTAGGATGGGACAATGATTTGGTAGCTGGCAACGCTTCCCCAATGTCCTGTTTTCTCTTCTCCACTTGGGCATCACTTAAGACTAAAGGGGTAATCAGACTTTCCTGAAGGTACAGAGGAGCTGCAAGGCAATACATTCTGGAAGAGGAAGACCTATAACTGTACTCTAAATCTGCCTTCTCCCATAGTCCTATGGAAAAGCACCTTCACTAAGGAGACATACCTTGACCACCTGGCCCGCACCTCTCCCAATCATTTCTTCTTATAAGCTACATGCTGTGAAATTCCACACACCTTTTGGGAAAACCCAATCTTCCTCACAGGCTTCTCCTAGGGTCTGTCCAGCTCTGTGATGCTTTCACTCCTTCTGATGGAGGTGTGTGTGTGTGTGTGTGTGTGTGTGTGCGCGTGCGCGCTTGCGCGCATTTGCATGTGTAGCTATGGTAATGGAAGGAGTTGTAATAATAGCAGTATACAAGGTGGGTGGCAGGGGTGGCACCAAATGCTTTTCATGACAAAATGTCTCAGAAAAGAAAATTTTGTGTGGAACCAGGAATGAATACAGAAACTCTGTATTTTCAGGACCTGCCTGAAATAAACCTGTCAGTTTGTTGGCCATCTGTGTCTTACCAAGAATCAGATTGTGCAACAAAGCATTTGCTCAATGAGTCCCACAAAATTAGAGAATCAAAAAGTGTCTCACATGAATTGTACATTTTCTCACTGTAGCTTTGTACTCTCATTCTTCTCCATTTATTGTTTAAGCTAGTTTGGAAAGAGCAGGGGAGAGAGCTAGCAAGGGGAGTGGGTAAGGGTGTCTGATGATTAGAACTTCAGCCCCAGTGAAGGGAACAAGAGCTTGGAATGAGCAGCCTGAGGCCCAATTTCAGTCATAATGTGTAGCCAGTTATTATGCATTAGGTGGGCTACCTACAGGTCACTGAGAATTGCGTCTACATTAGTAGGATGTTTGTTGCGAATGCACTGTGTAGGAGGAATGGGATTGTCTCTCTTTAAGGAAAACAATCAATAATAAATTCATATATGAGTGTTAATTTTCAATTATGAAAAGAAATAACTAGCACAGAGACATATGATTTTATTTAAAAAATGGATATTAACTCAGGGGCTCAAAATTTTGACTACGATGAATGCAAAATGGCCAGACCATTTTAATATTATGCTGGTCAACAAATCTCAAAAATTGGTCTTTGGGTATTTTTTTCTCTCAAGGATGAAAATATTGATTCCTAACCATGGTTGTGAGTTATTTTGATAGTTCTCTGATTCCTCCAAGAACTTTCAGGGAAATTTCAATTTTAAATCCCATGAAAAAAAATAGGGTACTCATAATTCAATATTTCATTATTTTAGTGGGGTATTGAAGGTTTAAGTGGAGTCATAAAATCAAAACAAACAATTTAATGTTGCAACTGACTTAATGAAATTAATTCCAGGATACAAAAGTCACTAAATTGGTAGAGAATTTCCTAGACAAGGTTGTAATTAAAGTAAGAGAACTTCTCATCAACACCGGGCCTCCAGACTTGGCATAGCCTTGTTTCCAGGGGAAGGAAATAAGCATTACACATTCTTTGAACCTATCTTCACTGCTTTGAAAAAGAGAACAAAAGGGAGAGCTAGAGCCAGAGAAAGGGGGGGGGAAAAAGGAGGGAGAGAATGTTAAGGAAACTATGACGCATAAGGAATAAAAAGAAAGAACATCTGTCAGATAATTGGCAAATTCCTTCACAAAGAGAACATTTAAAACTATTATTTTCTACTCCAGCTTCGGGAACTACTTTAAAGAGGAAAGTAGAGTAGGGAGTGAAGAGAAGTGACTTCTTCCATACTGTTATTTTAAATCTCGATATTCCATTTTGCCCCTGATTTGAACCAAATTAATTTGATGTCCACAGGCACTGCTTTTTAACAAAGTAAATTATGTATTTTCATCTTCTTCAGTGTCTAAAGAAAGGGGTGAATTGTATTTTCACTCAGGCAAACCAAAAAGGGAGCTGGAAATAATTGAGTCCCATGTCCAACTGGCAGCCAATACATTAGCTTATAAGATTAGCTGGGTCTCTAGAAGAAAAATGGAGGTGAGGTAGGCTTTTATACTTAGTACTTTAGGAACAAAAGTATACTCTAAGTACAAAAGGACAAAGATAGGTGAGGGAAGAAAAGAAAGCTTACCTCCTGTTTGAGCAAAGAGATGAAAACAAGTAGAAAGCCCCACAACCTGTCCCCACAGGGCCAAAGCAATAAGAAGGGCTAAGGTTCCCATCCCTAAGGCAACTAGAGAAACAGAAAATGGAGAGAAGCAGGAAGTAGCTCAGGCAACAGCATTTTGAATGGCCAGGGCCTTATCCATTATTCCTCCTTTATTACCCTCTCCTTCCTCCCCTACTCTTCTTTTCTCTTTACTTTTTTCTCTTCATGCTCTTCTCTGACACTGCCTTAGGGTTCCTGCATCTTCCACTGATCCCTCTACTGAAATGGGACAACCTCTTCTGCTTTGAAGTAACACAAGGAGAGGTCTGAATAGAAAGCAAGATTCTGGATTATCAGGAAAGAGTAAAGATGCTTGTTATTCCCAGCTCTGACTTTCAGCTCCATTCAACATTAGATGATTTTAATAATTGAAAATGGCATTCCTCAAAACATCATGATTTATATTATAAGTATTTGCCTACTTCCCCTTTAGTAAATAAAAACATGCACAATGATTCAGCCAGCACAGTTTATTTGGAATTATTTTACCAGTGACTTATTTGCTCACTTAAATGTCACAAAAAATTACAAAAGGCTGCTCTCATTTCTCCCTTCTTCCATGCCATCCTCATCCTTGCCAGTGAATTTGTTATCTGGTGCATGGACATCACAGACCTTGTAGGCCAATGACTGATGCTACGGAAACATTCTTAATGGCTCATTTAGTTCAATTCCAGTCTACCTATAAGGAAGGTGGGAGGAAACATGTGGATCACCCACCCTTCTGAACAGAATCCTAACTTTTCCTGCTCAGTGAATCAGTAGAAATAATCATTTATTTGAATGCAATTGTTCCTGCTCGCTGACAACACATGCCAGTAGGCAATCTGATGACACCACCACAGAAAATGCCCTGACATTGGCACTGCTCAAACAGGAGCACTACTAAATGTTTCCATCTCCTAATGTGTCCATATTATATGCAGGCAGTAAATCGATTGAACCAATTACATTCCACTGACCTGAAAAAAATATTTTGTAGATCTTCTCAACTTTTTAAGACCCTGGCTGTGTAACAATCAATAAATGTTCACCTATGTACCTGCTTCTGCATAATACATACCTACTGAACACTTAGCAAGTTGAAAGACCCCCCCCAACCCCAGATCTTACCAAAATCTTATATCAAAGACAATTTATACATATGTGAAACAATTTCTGAGTAATACAAAAATGACATAATTATATCTGTCAGGGTTCAACCAGGGAAACCAACCACTCTGGGTATGTAAAATAGAGGGTATTTAATTCTTTATGTAGATGACAGAGGCTGAGAAGCAGAACCCAGAATGGTGGTCCAACCTGAGATTGGCAAGAGCAAGGGGTTGCTACCTCTCCAAGGCTCCATGGTCACAGTGTTACCTGAGTCCAAGGTCAAGGTCACAGGAGGCAGTGAGAATCCTGGCGAGGAGTGGGGATACTGCCCAAGGCAGTGAGGGAAGGAGAAAGTACCCTGGCTTCTCCCTTTTTAACTCCCCTACTATGTCACAGCAGTGCCTCCCATTAGCCAAGTCCTGCTGGAAGACAACTGATGGAGAAACCTGGGCAACACAGGCCACAGGGGGTAAACCTCCCAGAGATATAGAGCAGGGCAGAATGGAGACAGGCAAGGAATGGATCTGGGAGCAGAGGGCTCAGGTCTAGCACAGTGATGGAGCACTAGCTTAATTCAATTAGCACCGAGTCGAAATAAATTCAAGGAAGAGGCTAAAGAATAAGAAAGGGAGGGAAACCCTTTCTTATTGCTAACCATTCTACCCTGATTGTTCAATACACTTTTATATGTCACACATATACTTCTATACACACACATACCAGGATGATTCAAAGAAGTCACCAGCACGCTTACAGGCCAAATTGGGAAGAGGGGCATTTGAAATGGCACCAATAATTTTAGAGTTCTTTTTCTCCACTGTTGCCTAAACAGTCACAAAGGATCACTGCACATGTGATGTTGTTGGAATCAAGGTAAATCAATTGAGCCAATTACATTCCACTGATATGAAATCCAAGGCAACTAACTACTTAATCTTCATTCTCTTTAGGCAAGAAAGGTTGGTAGGCTTGGGAAACCAGCAGCCTACAGAAGGCATATTTCCCACCAAGCCATCTTGCCCAGCCTTTTTACCAGTTGTGAGTGTATGGTGTCTGGCTTGTGGCTAGACCACAATTCTGAGGCAGTTGGCAAGCAGGGGCCGTGCCAGGCTGACTTCACCGGGATGATATCAGAGCTGGGGTTGGGTTGCCAGTCTCAACATGCTGATGTCAAAGCCAGCCCACTCCTTAACCTGCTCGGTCTGTTAGCTGAAACAATTGGGCAACTTTAAGCTAGGGACTAAAGACCAAAGGATTATTTAAGTCCCCAGGAGTCTAGGTTCCCAGTACCAGTTGCTCTGAGTAAGCAATTCAGATAATGTCACGTATGGTGAGGCAAGATGTGGGAGTCAGATCTAGCTCCAAACCCCAGTTCCTTTGCTTACTAGCCATATGGCACTGGGCAATTCAAGTCTTTCATCTTTAAAAATGGGAAGAATGGCCCTGGCCGGTTTGGCTCAGTGGATAGAGTGCTGGTCTGCAGACTGAAGGGTCCCAGGTTCGATTCTGGCCAAGGGCACATGCCCGAGTTGCGGGCTTGATGCCCAGTGTGGGGTGTGCAAGAGGCAGCCAATCAATGATTCTCTCTCATCATTGATGTTTCTATCTCTCTCTCCCTCTCCCTTCCTCTCTGAAATCAATAAAAATATATTTTTTAAAAAAATAATAAAATAAAAATGGGAAGAATGAGGTTAGAATTAAGGACACACAGACAACATGTAAGCCGAGTCCTCTGTATAACATACAGTTTATGTTCAACCAGTCATTCCTAATAGAACTGTGAATGTGGAGTTCAAATTAATCACTAATAATAATGATAATCCATGAAATAGATGTTGGCCCAGCCACTAAAATGAAATTGCAGTAAAAATAGCCAATCAGTTAATTGATGTGTGCTTTCCTTGCTTGAGACAAAAAATGCTCCCTTAGGCTGCTTATCTGACAATGCTGATCCTGATCCACTAAATCAACAGCTCCTACAGGAACATTGCAAACTGGATCAATGAATAGGAAGTCATTATCACTACCATTGTCCCTGACTTCTTGTTACTGAGAGAAGCCAGTCCCAAATATTTTTCCCTTTGGATGTGTAGGTTGTACTGTACTGGCTATAAATGACATTGAAGCACTAATATTTGCTGAAGTAAAGATCTGCAGACTATGAGTTTCAAAGGAGATTCCTAGTTGCTAGTGTTTTACTCTCTACCTCTTAAATCTAAGTATTTCTCTTCCCTCCCTTTCTTATTCTTTAGCCTCTCTGCTCCTCCTGCTGGTATTTCTTCCTTCTCCCTATCTTCTCTATCACACACATGGATCACTCACCATGAAACTAGACACATTAAATTATTTTGTAGCAAAGCATTCAATAGGCCATCGAAAAAATGTGATGCATATTCAACTAATTATTTTAAGGATTCTGTTATTTCGAAATTTGAGAAATCTGCAGGAGGAGAGTCCAAAAACTGGGCAACTGCTTTTCCTTTGAGGGGTATGTTGACATATTCAGCGAATAATTTCCAAAACACTATGTGATTTGGGGAGTTGTTTTTCTATCTAGACAATGTGTGTGGCTTGAAACTCACATTGGTGCAGTATGTTTTCTTAGATTGGCTTGCCAGGTGACCAGAAATGAAAAGCATGTCCTTAAAAATTACCTCCTCCAGTGCCTATCTCCCCCAATCGAGAGGGTTCAGTGCATTCCAAATTCACATTTTTTGCTCGAACGCCCTGTGTGGCCTCGGCTCAGTTTAGATTTGAACTCAGTTCAAAAAGCTTGAGTCCAGGAAAAGATTGTGCAAGAGTGCCATGTTTACGCTGCGCTGTACATTCTTAACAATACTAGCCATTTAATCCATAAACATCAGTCTACATTTTATGAGATTACCAATCAAGTTCTTGGCAAATATTACATATTTAAAGGCAAAAGTAGAGAAAATACTAAATAAAGCAATGTTTTCCGAAAAGTTTATATAAGACAGTGAACACAAGTGCATCAATCAAATCAGTGAGGCAAACATTTGTGGGGTGTCCACGTTGAGCATTGCACTGTTGCTAGGTACTCAGAGGACCATGAACGTGAGCCAGACCCTGGGCCCTCACTCAGAGAAATCATAATGTAGTGCTGAAGGCTTTGTTCTCCCAGGGCTGGCTTTACCACATCCGACTCCAAGCCGTCATTCAATTAGAAAATCACTGTACAGCCTCTATCCAAGAGTATAAAGAAGTTGATTTTGGGGAGTACCTCTTATGAATGCACTAAATCTGTTCCAAATTTTCTCATTAAGTTTTAAGAGTTGATAAGAGCATTTTTGTTAAATAATACCTCAGAATTCCCTGTATTTATCAGTAGAACTTTTCTCACAGTAACAATAAAAGTTAACATATTGACTAGTTACTACATAGCTGGCACTGACCTAGTTCTAAGCATCTTACAAACAATAACTACTTTAGTACTCAAAATAGCCCTTAATATGGGGTGCCAGTTGTCTATGGCTACACAACTTACTGGTTTAAACTTAATGGCATAAAAGAATAATGTTTTTCTGTGTTCACAGACTCTGTGGAAATCAGACAGTGCACAGGACGTCACATGGACAAGACGTTTCTACTCCACAGTGTCAGACCTTCTCAGTCGCCAGGTGGCGTGACTAACTAGCTGGGGGCTGGAATTACCTAGATGCTTCTTCCCTCGAATCTGACACCTGGCCTGAAATGATTTAAAGGCTGGATTTACGTGGAACTGTGAATTGGGGCACTTACTCATGTGGCCTCTCCATGAAGGGTGGGGATCCTCAAAACATAGCCTCAGAGTCCTTGGACTTCTTACAAGGCAGCTCTGGGTTCCAAGAGCAAGTGTTCCAGTGAGGAAGGCAGAAGCTAGATCACCTTGTATGATCTAGCTTTGGTCATTGTTTCCATCACACTCCATTGGTTAGAACAGTCATAGCCTGCTCAGAGTCAAGGGTAGGGGACACAGTCCTTCCTCTTGATAGAAGGAGTGCCAAAGAATTTGTGACCAAGATTAAAAAATGCTACAGAATGCTCTGGCGGGGTAGCTCAGTTAGTTGGAGTGTCATCACCGATACAATAAGGTTGCACTTTTGATCCCCAGTAAGGGCACATACAAAAATCAAACAATGAATGCACAAATAAGTGGATCAACAAATCTCTCTCTCTCTCTCTCTCTCTCTCTCATCAAAAAATAAAATATTCAAAAATAAATAAAATGAATGCTACAGTTTGTTCTTATTATTTGTATTCTATAATAGGATGAGATTACTTGTCTGAGATTACTTATTGAGTAAGAGTCAGAAGCAAGATTTAAACCCAACCTACCTGGCTTAAGAGTCCACATTCTTTACAATTAATTATGCTGCCCCTAAATCCAGTCTTGCAATTCATTCAACGAATTGTGAGAATTTTCTATGTGCTGGTCTCTTTTCAAGACCCAGGAGGATATAGCTCTGAATAAACTAGACAAATGCCCTTCTCTTAGCATTTTACATTCTATTCGTGACAGATAATAGATAAATATATAATATGCCAAATCAGAAGGGCTAATTTAAAAATAAAGAGTTATAATTAGTTACTTGACCATGATACTTCATGTGGGATGGCCATGAAAGTACTCTGTGGAGATGTGACATTAACCTGATTGGAATCTACACTAATAAAACAGAAATATGCAAATTGACCATCACTTTGTGACACCCACCAGCCAATCAGGAGTGAGTATGCAAATTAACCCAACAAAGATGGAGACGGCCCCGCCCCCCAGTCACTCCAGGCCTCTGGGCAGCATGCATGCTGGCTCAGAGCAGCCAGGCGGGGTGGGATGCCTGCTATGGTGGGGGGCAGAGGAAGCTACAGGAGCGGCACTCCAGCCAGAGCGTAGACAGAAGGCGGCGGCCAGAGCGAAGGCCTGGGTCCCGGGTGCTGGAGGAAAACCCGTGCCAGCAGCCAGGGGAAGGAAGTCCTATTGCACAAATCTTCGTGCAACAGGCCTCTAGTAATAATAATAATCCGTCATGTGGGTTTCTGGAGGATTATCATTCAAGGCAAGAAATAGCATTATGCACGCCAAAGCCTCAATAAAGAATGAGATGAATGGGAAGGAAGTTAGGTCCACTAACGTCAGGGCATATAGCAAAAGTAAAGGCCAGAAGTAGGAGCTTGCTTGCCAAATACATGCACCAGCATGGCAGCCTGATGCCTAGAGCAGACTCCTGGGTCAGTGAGAAGAGATGAGATTAGATACTAGAGAGCCAGATTCTGTAGGACCTTATGGGCCATTGTAAGGAATAACTTGGGAACCATTGAAGGCTTTGGCACAGATAAGTTATGTGATCTGAATAGGGTCTGAAAAGCAGGAGTGGAGGCAGGGACCAATCGGGAGACTATGGTAAAAGTTTAGGGCAAAGATAATGTTGGGTTGGATCAGGATGGCAGTGGTGAAGGTAGCAGAAAATGGAAAGTTCGTGGATCAATTTTGAAAGTAAATCTTACCCTAAAGATTTGCTCATAGGACTCTGAAAGAAATCGAAAAGTCAAAAATCTCTTTTAAAGTCTTGTTCTAAGCAATCAAGAGAACAGAGCTGTCACTTGCTGAGATGGGAGAAGTTGAGGAATAAGCAAGTCTCTGGGAGACTGAAATTTGGGCTTCTGTGTTTGACATGCTACATTGACAATGACTATTGAACTTCCATATGGAAATGTTGAGGAAGCAGAAAAACAAGTCTGGAGTTAAGGGGTATAGCCTGCCTCAAAACCTTGGGGTCATCTTCTCCTTCTTCTTTTATTCATCCTTTCCAGCCAGTCACACTAAACACTGTCCATTTCACTTGCATATTGTGCAATTGCAAATAGCAAAGGGGAACATTCAGGTTTTCCTGATAGACACTCCCTGAGATTAAACTTTACATATGATGATTAGTAAAAATTAAATAAGTAGGAATCAAATACACTGGAATGAAAGCATTGAGGTTGGGCGGGGGGCGGGGGGGAGGAGGAAGACAGATGCTTGAAATGAAAAAGAAAGAAAAGAAAAGGTGGCAATGAAGAGGAAAAGAACAGAATTTACCCAATGAAATGTGTCCCTGAGTCTGTGTGTGCATGTGAACCCAGTAGATCAGTAGGGAAGGGATGAATAAGAACGATTTGAGTTTTTAGAGAAACAGAAATACCAAAAGGAATGGGGGAAGGAAAATATTAGTTGGACTGTAGCCAGTTTCACAGCTCCAGGGACATCTGGAGCTAAGACAAGGAAAGGTGAGGAGCTGTCCTTGCTGTAGTTCTTGCCTCCTGGGGCCGGTTACGTGGGATATTTACATTAAATTAACGTGGCTGGCTATGGCTGTGTTCAGCACTTGGATACGCGGTTAAATAATCAGTGTGGTTTGGCTGCTGGTTTCTTTACTGTGGTTAAATAATTGGTGTTGTCTTGGTTGCTAGCTACTTTAAAAATGTATATGTGCACTTGTTTCTCTTTTTTCTTTCTCTGGAGCAATTTTGACAAGCCCTTGGCAGAAAAGTAGCTGACCAGCTTTTAAAGGGATGCTTTTTCCCCTTGTCATTTATATTTCCCCCAGATGCTTTTAAAAGATGTGTAAATTTTAGAGGTTTTCCTTCCTGGGACCTAGGAGAAGTGCACAATATTTGAAAGCAGTTCAAGCCCTAACCAGTTTGGCTCAGCAGATAGAGTGTCAGCCTGCAGGCTGAAGGGCCCTGGGTTCGATTCCGGACAAAGGTTCATACCTAGGTTGCAGGCTCGACCCAACCAATCCTTGCAGTGTTTTGCTCCATGTGTCTCTCCCCTCCCTTCCACTCTCTCTAAAAATCAATGGAAAAATATCCTCCGGTGAGGATTAACAAAAAGAAAAAAAAAAGGCAATTCTGTTCACTTCTTTTGTTTGCAACATAAGGCTGAGCCTAAGGGCATCTATAGTGTTCCAGAAATGGGCCCCACTCATCTAACAATGATGAGGTTTTAAGGAGGTATTTCCCCCTGTGCTATTCATTGCTAGACCTCCAAAACCTAGAACAGTTCTTGATACATAGTAGGTGCTCAATATCTGTTGAATGAAGGATTCATAATTCAGGACTGACATAACTTCTATTCCAGACAGTTGCTTCATTTAGTCATTTTGTTGATTTGTTTAATAATTGTCAAACTACCACAAACTGCTCTGCCCGTTGACCACAGGAAACCATCTCCTCTCCAGATGGCTCTGTCCCTTCTAGGATCCCCAAACCCACCACTGACTTCAGACAATTGCTGGTCAGGGCAATTAATCCTCTATCAGCAGGAAACTGCCGGGACAGCTGGGTCAGGAGATTGCACAGTCCCGGGATAAGGCTCCACCTGACACACACACAACAAATACCAAAGACGTATGTATGTGTGTATGTATGTAAGTCATGGATGAAGGCAAAGTCTTCAACTGCTGCTCAGAAACCACAAGGTTCTCAGGATTTCCACAGGACCAAGTTTGAAGTCAGATACAGAGAGGAAACTGTCAGAGTGGGAAAGAAGTGAGCAAAGAGTAAGGTTTTCTTCCTCAAATATGTCTCAACCAGGATACTTTCACCTCCACTAGAAGCCTATTTTATGTCAATCATTCACTGGTGACTCAGAGAAAAAGTTTTGATACTGCCCTAGCTGGTTTAGCTCAGTGGATAGAGTGTCGGCCTGTGGACTGAAGGGTCCCTCCCAGGTTCAATTCCAGTCAAGAGCATATGCTGGGGTTGCAGGCTCAACCCCCAGTAAGGGGGCATGCAGGAGGCAGCCGATCAATAATTCTCTCTCATCATTGATGTTTCTATCTCTCTCTCCCTCTCCCTTCCTCTTTGAAATATATATACACACACACACACACATATATATATTATATATATTATATATATTATATATATTATATATATTATATATGTTATATATGTTATATATGTTATATATGTTATATATGTTATATATGTTATATATGTTATATATGTTATATATGTTATATATGTTATATATGTTATATATGTTATATATGTTATATATGTTATATATGTTATATATGTTATATATATTAAAGTTTTGATATTTTTTAAATCTATCTGGAGGAGCTGGAGGAAGTAGTTCTTATTTTAAAGGGATTTGGGAAGGATTCTTCAGAATTCATTGACTTTGCTATTCTGGTAAGAAGTCTTATTTCCCTTAATAAAAGGCATTCTTTCCAACTATTTTGACAATTATTGATCAGGTGTGGGGAACTGTCAGGAAAGGCAAATATTTAAGCAGCTGTCTTGGCACTGAGCTGGGTGCTATGGAAGAGCGGTGGGGTGAGGGCCAAGGAAGCCAAGCTTGGGAGACCACTTTCTGGGTGTTCTCGCTTATTAGTTGGTGATGTTGGATCACTTAACCTCCTTGAACTTAAATGTCTTCAATCTTTACCTTATTACTTTTCTGTAGACTTAAATAATAATGTTTGCCATACACATAAGAGAAATTAAAATTAAGCTATAATGGGATGTAATTCTCATCTATCAGATTGGCAGATATCCAAAAGTTTAATAACGTGTTGTGTTGGTGATGTTGTGAGGAGCAAGTATTTTCATACACAGGCAAAACTTTTATGGAGAACAATTGACCTTTCGTAGGTAGATAGAACAATTGACCTATCAGAATTTAAAATGTACCTTCTCTTTGACTCAGTAATTCCACTCACAAGTGTATCCACTAGCTGTATTACAGTACCTACAAAATGGCAAAAGTGCAAAGTTATTCATTGCCAAATTGTAATAGTGAAAGAGAGGAATTTAAACATCCATCTGGTTTTATAATATATGAATGGAATAGCATGCACTCATCAAAAAGGTAAGCAAGTAATTTGTCAGCACTTTATGATGCCATAGGGAACAGTGTCCAAAAATATATTGTTTAGTGAAAAAACCAAGGTCATTGTTTTATCTACATATGTACATATATCTGGGAATGCATACAATAAATCAATAATAGTGTGTTGAGGAAAGTGGGTTCCTGCATGCACAGGAGAGTGGAGGCTTTCTGGACACCATGCACTTTTTTAAACTTGTGCGTTTTCTACTACTGTTGGCCCTCAAACAACACGGAGAGTAGGGGTTGTTCCATGTATAATTTTGACTTCCTAAAAATTTAACTACTAGTAGCCTTACGAATAACATAAAGTCACTTAACAAATATCTTGTATGCTACATTTTTACATACTGTATTCTTACAATAAAGCTAGAGAAGAATGTTATTAAGAAAATAATAAGGTGGAGAACATACATTTACATTACATTTCTTATTTACTGGAATAAAAAGCCATGTGTAAGTGGGCTTGCCCAGTGCAAACCCACCTTGTTCAAAGGTCAGCTGTATACATGTGTATTTCCTATTTAAAAATAAATTTAAAAATTTTAATGAAATAAACTGGAAAGCACAAAAAATATGTGAAAGGGCCTTTGGTAATTAAATGTGTGCCCTTGCACGAAGCACAGGCTTATATCTAAGGCCACATATCACAACTTCCCTAATCAGAAGAACCCTGGGATAGAGTACCAACCCAGGTGAGAGCTCCATGAAAGGTTCTAAGATGGGTAACTGGCTATATGAATAATTATATCAATATAGACGGTTAATCATGTGGGGGGATGTGTACAACTTTTAGATCTAAATGGCATGTATGGCCTCACTTTATTATTTTAATGGACAAAAAAATATACTAAATGGCGGAAACATTAAGTAATGAGGCCAGAAATGAAAACATTCAACTTAACATAACTTCTAGGTTAAAATAATATTTCTAAGGGATTTTCAGGGCAGTCAAACTATTCTGTATGACACTAATGACAAATACATGACATTACACATTTCTCAAAACCCACAGAATGTACAACACAAAGAGTGAACCCTAATGTAAACTATGGACTTTAATTACTAATAATGTATCAATATTGGTTCATTAATTATAACAAATGTATCTCCCTAATAAAATATGTAAATAATAAGGGAAATTATGTAGGGGGAAGCAAGAGAGGAAATGTGAAAACTCTATGCTTTCCATTCAACTTTTCTGAAAACCAATTAGTGCCTTTTAAAACAGCAGTCTATTAATAACAAAACAAAACAAAAAAGAAAAACAAAGTTGGAAGACAAAAAAAAAAAGCTTCAGCTTCCTGGCACATACAGCAGGTACTCAGCACATATCTGTAGGTTTCAGCTGAATCAAATTTAATGAAAATGAGCAGGTAAGTGTAAATGCTGATTTAAAAAGTATGAGGAATTTGAACAATGATATGTTTGATAATGTCTTAGGATACACATTCCATTAAAAAGAATTGGATATCTTTTCATCTTTATCAGTTAATAAGATCATAGCCTTTTCCCCCAAGATACTTTGATATTTATACACTCTCAACAATAAAAGTGTAAGCAATTCTAATATGTTTTCCTCAAATTGTTTGAGAAGCATTAACCACACACTTAAAATCCTAACTTGTTGATAGATATTTTTGTTGGTGTGACAGCTTTTCTTTCTTTTTTTTTTTCTTTTTAGAAGCATACAGTCTTTACATAGATCCCTACAAAAATTTTTTTAAACCAGATTTTTAAGATAATTCATAACTTCTCCTATAAATTATGTTATTTTTTTAATTTAATAAATCTTTATTGTTCAGATTATTACAATTGTTCCTCTTTTTTCCCCCCATAGCTCCCCTTCACCCAGTTCCCAACCACCCTCTGCCCTTACCTCCCCCACCACTGTCCTCATCCATAGGTGTACGATTTTTGTCCAGTCTCTTCCCGCACCCCCCACACTCTTCTCCCCCCGAGAATTGTCAGTCCACTCCCTTTCTATGCCCCTGATTCTATTATATTCACCAGTTTATTCTGTTCATCATATTTTTTATTCACTTGATTTTTAGATTCACTTGTTGATAGACATGTATTTGTTGTTCATAATTTTTATCTTTACCTTTTTCTTCTTCTTCCTCTTCTTAAAGAATACCTTTCAGCATTTCATATAATACTGGTTTGGTGGTGATGAACTCCTTTAGATTTTTCTTATCTGTGAAGCTCTTTATCTGCCCTTCAATTCTGAGTGATAGCTTTGCTGGGTAGAGTAATCTTGGTTGTAGGTTCTTGCTATTCATCACTTTGAATATTTCTTGACACTCCCATCTGGCCTGCATAGTTTCTGTTGAGAAATCAGTTGACAATCCTATGGGTGCTCCCTTGTAGGTAATTAACTGTTTTTCTCTTGCTGCTTTTAATATTCTTTGTTTTTTGCTCTTGGCATTTTAATTATGATGTGTCTTGGTGTGGTCCTCTTTGGATTCCTTTTGTTTGGGGTTCTCTGTGCTTCCTGGACTTGTAAGTCTGTTTCTTTCACCTGGACTTGTAAGTCTGTTTCTTTTCAACCGTGGTTTTGAACTCTATATCCAGTCGTTTGCTTTCCTCCATTTCTTTCATTTGTGATCTCTTTCTTTGTCTCCGCATTTTTGTTGCTTCCCTGGGTTGGTAGGGTAGCTTTGTGTGGAAGGTGTCCTATAGGGCCTGGGGGCTCAGCCTCCCCCAGTTACCTGAGGTGGACACTTTTGGTGCACCCCTTTGTGGACTGTGTGCACAGCCTTGTTGTAGTTAAGTCTTGATTGTTGTTGGTTTCACTGGGAGGAATTGACCTCCAGGCCAATTGGCTGTGAGGATCAGCTGTGTCTATGCTGGGAGAACTTCTGTGCTGGAGACACCCTTATGAGACAAGACTTGCAAAATTGCAAAAGCCTCTGTGCTCAGCTTAGATGGGGCGGAGTCTCAGGGTGGAGCAGACAGCCTTGGCTTCCCGTCAGCCCTGCCCTATGAGTCCCCTGTGTCTCAGTGTCCCTTGGTAATCGCTGCAAGCACCTCTGAGAGAAAGCCGCCCTCGAGTTTCGCCCGCTGCCAGACAGTCCAGTTTCTCCCTGAATGAGTCTGGGTTCCCAGAAACTCGCCCAGAACTGGAGTTCAGCACAGTCGGGAGCTTCCATCTCCCTCCCGCTTTAGAAAGCCAGCCGTGCACTCAGCCGCCCATGCATTCAGCCACCCGTCCTCTCCGTGCGCGCATCTCCGTACCTCAGCCTTTTGCAGCTCCTCTGAGTCTCAATGTGCTTTCCTCTCTCCTTCTAATTGTAGAATTTCCACTCAGCCAGCTTTCCTGTGGTTCTGGATGGTGTCTGTTTTGTCTTTTAGTTGTAGTTTTGATATTGTTGTGTGAGGCAGCAGTTTAGGTGTTTACCTATGCCGCCATCTTGGTTTCTCCCAAATTATGTTATTTTTATTTAGAGAACAGTTTATCCAGATTTACAAAATTATTAAAAAGTTCCTTATTTTAATAGTGAGACACTAGGTCTTAAAACAAGGCCTGGCATGGTTTTGAAACATTCTTCAATACCCATTGTAGAATTGGCCCCAGTTAACTTAAGGTGTAATGTCCAAGTGAGTACAAGGCTCTACCTTGGAAAAAATTACTCTTTGTAGAAAACTGTTCTCCTAACTACAAGCCATAGAGGTTGAAGCAGGTTGTCCTTCAAATGGTCTCTACAGAACTTGACTGTTTGGGTTTTCAATCTCTGTTCCTTTAATATCTCTTTTGCACAGAGTATGAAAGTCAAATTTCCTGAGAATTGGAGCTCCTACTGATTTTGTGGGATTTCCTCTTATTAGATGTTGAAACCCAGCCAGGATCTTGATCTCTGAGTCCCCAAGCAATAGTGTAGAGCACGTTTTCTGCCCCTCGGAGAACAGCTGCTCTGTCAGCTCCTGTGCGTGTCAGTAAAAGCGAGGTTGTGCTGTCATTTTGCATCCTGGAGTTACTAACAACATTCTTTGAAAAATAACCAGTTTGTTTCTTACATTTTCAGTAATCTTCACATCATGGAGAAACCCTTAAGTTCCTGCACTAACAACTTATTTACCTCTAAAATCAAAGACAATAACCACTAGAAATACATAGCACAGAGCTTCTCCAATTATCTGCGGTGGAAGGCCAGACACTGTTTCTGTCTATTACAGATAGGTACTTTTTTGTAAAACAGAATAAAAGTAGATTACTAGAAAAATTAAATGATACCACAAAATAGAGGCCACAAATTTTCATTAGATTCAACAGACATGAAATTACTCTTTCAAGTTGCTATAAAAGTATCCAAATGCTTACTTTCATGTTCTCATGGGCCACTGAGAAACAGTGCATGGACCAGCACCAACCCACAGTACAGGCTGGTGGATCCCTGGTGCCGGGGGCCGCCTTTTTGTCTGATGACAGCCTTGGTACCCTTCAGGGAACATCCTCACACAACCCAGACCAAATGAGTTCCCAGGACTTTGCCAAGAACTTTTTTGGGAAAAGAGTAATTATTTCTATCGGGACTGTAGAATATTCATAGCATTAATATTTTAGGCAGTCTGCTGGGTGCAAAACTGATATCTCATTGTTTTCTCATTTCCTTTCACCTGATTACTAGTTAATGTAAACATCTTTTCACTTGTTTGTTAACATTTTAATTTACACTTCTGTGCATTGTCTAAGTACATCTTTCCCCCATTTTCTCTTAAACTACCTTTTTCTTATAAGTTTATAAGAGCTCTTTACTTATTGGAAAATTAGTCTTCTGTCATCTACTACTTCTGTCATCTGCCAGATCTGTGTGTCTATTAACATTGTCTCTGGTATATTTTCCATATATAACCTTCCATATATTTTTTCCATATATAACTTCTTAATTTTTTTATATAGTCAAATATGGTTTTCTTCCATATCTTCTGATTTTTTAGTCTTGGTTATAAGAGCATTTGTAAATTCTAGGTTATATATATATATCATAGCCTAGATTTTATTTGATTTTTTTTTATATTTAAGATTTTATCTGGGATTTATTTTTACATTTCCTTCTAAATGGATGGTTAGCTTTGCCAGCATCATCTTTTTAAGAGACCATACTTTTCCCACTGATTAAACCATAAATTTTGTAAAGTTACTATATGACAAAGGTTATGGCTTAATCATTCATCATAATTAAATTAACATGGGAATATCATTTTATATTTTAAAACTTTAGAACGTCTCCATATTCTTTAGCCTCTCAGAGTCTCTGTTCTCTTTTCCATAGTATAAATTATTTGGAGTAGGCCTGAGTTGGCTGATTTAGAAGACAAGCAATAAGTTTTGATTTTTCATTCATTCAATTAATAAAATATTTTATTGACTGTCTTATAATCGTCCATCAGTTGGCTATGTGATGTGACAGAAAAGGGAAAAGTATTTGACCTAAGCACTTCGAAATGATGAAAAGAGTATGTACTTTTCTAGTTTTATAAAAACTTAGTGGCTTAAAACAACATTCTTTGTTATTTCTCATGATTCTTTGAGTTAACTGGGGAAAGCTGTACTGTTATTGCATGGGGCAAAACCAGAGCTAGGGTCAGGTGAGTGAAGTGTCTACGGTACAGAATTTAAGAAGGCACCTACTCTTGAGGTTCCTGTAATACCACTATGAGAATATTTCCTTAAACTTTACACCTAGGTGCCTCACTCACCTCACCCTGTTTGACTCTGACCCTGAGTTGGGCTTTCTCTCAGATGCCAGTTGGAGCTGTAGTCATCTGATGGTTTCATTGGGTTGGACATCCTAATGAAAGAAGTCCATTGGGTTGGACTTCTTCACTCACATATCTGGTGCCTTCTTTAATCACAAGGCTGTAAAAGTTGGGAGCTAACCTGGCATATCTCTCTCTCTCTCTCTCTCTCTCTCTCTCTCTCTCTCTCTCTCTGTGTGTGTGTGTGTGTGTCCTCTCCTTGGCCTTCCTCAAAACCTGACAGTCTCAAGGTTGTCAGATTTCTTACATGGTGACTGGCTTCTCCAGAGCAAACACACCAAGAGGCCCAGGTTGAAGCTGCGAGGCTTCTTGTGACCTAGCCTGGAAGCCACAGGATGTCAGTTACTATCATTATATTCTACTAGAGGCCCGGTGCACTTAATATATTAGGCTTTTATTATATAGGATAGGTCAAAGTCACTAGACCTGTCCAACATTCAAGGGAAAAGGAGTTAGACTCTGCCTCTTGATCTGAGTGGTATGGATACAAAGTGAGGGAGGAAACTGATGGAGACCAATGTGGGAGACTACCTACCACAGAAACACTAGGGATCAAACAGGTTTTGGGGGTAGGAAATCAGAAGGGCTCTTGGGGTGTTAAGTTTGCAAAGCTCATTAACAAACAACTAAACATGGAAATCAGAACACAGAAGCAACAGACTGCTCTACCTGCTGCCCCAGCTCCCACAATTGTGGGAGGTCTTCTTTCCATAGAAATTATCCATCTATCTTACTCGAGGGCAAGATTTCCTTCTTTTTATGGCTGAATAATACTCCATTGTCTATCTATCTATCATCTATCTATCTATCACATTTTATTTCTTCTTTGTCTATCAATGGACCCTTAGGTTGCTTCCATATTTTGGCTATTGTGAATAATGCTGCAATGAACATGAGAGTGCAGATATTTCTTCGAGATAGTGATTTCTCTCTTTTTGATACATACCCAGAAGTGGAATTGCTAGATCCTATGGTAGTTCTATGTTAATTGTTGAGGAACCACCAAACTGTTTCCCAGTAACTTCCAATTTACATTCCCACCATCAGTGCACCATAGTTCCCTTTTCTCCACATTCTCACCAGTATTTCTTTCTTTCCTTCTTTTTTAATGATAGTCATTCTAACAGCTCTAAGGTGATAACTTCATTGTGGTTTTGATTGGCATTTCCCTGATGATTAATGCTGGTGAGAACCTTTTCCTGTTATTTGTTGGCCATTGTATGCCTTCTTTGGAAAAATGTCTATTCAAGTCCTCTGTCCATTTTTCAATCAGATTGTTTATTTTTTGCTATTGAGTTCTATGAGTTTGTTATATATTGTGGATATTAATCCCTTATCAGATATGTGGTTTACAAATATTTTCTCCCATTCTGTAGTTTGCCATGGGTTTTAGTTAGAGCAAGAATGTGAAGATCCAGCTCAGAAAGCAGGGAGAAGACATGCGAGATTTTTCTGAGAACTCCAGGGAAGTGGATTTGGGGGGAGGGTGCTCACGATGGGAATTAAGTCAGCTTAAGAGATTTACAGAGTAATATGGGGATTAGTGTCTGGGTGCTGAGGGATGGTTTGGTGGCTATCGATGCAAACTTGGATGTGAAGCACAATGGGACTCATGGCTTCTGGGACTCACCGAGAAGGGAGCTCATTCATTCTCCCATCTCTTCATAGCCTCCTTCTCAGGCCAATATCAGGTACCTGATAGATAGCCCTGCAGGTCTGAAATGTTGTGAGACTGGGGTACTTAGGTGTCCCTGAAGCACACATATCTCTCTGGAGTCCCTTAAATGCCACTGAGAGCTGCGTTAAGGACAGAATGGGGCAAATTTTATAAACAACAACAAGAAAAACAAACAAACATGTGGCTCTCTAGAGCTGTCATTCTCAAAGTTTGGTCCCAGGCAAGCAGCAGCAGCAGCAGCAGCAGCAGTGGCAGCATCCCCTTAAAACTTGTTAGAAAAGCAGATTCTCTGACCCCACGAGGCTTGCTGCACAAAGAACTCCAGGCGGGTTTTAACTAGGCCACCAGGCACCTCTCATGTTCACTAAGGTGTGAGACCCACATTAGCTTAAAGATACAGGTGAATTTTTTAAAAATGTATTTTTATTGATTTCAGAGAGAAAGGGAGAGGAAGGGAGAGATAGAAACATCAATGATGAGAAGGAATCATTGATTGGCTGCCTCCTGCACGCCCCCTACTGGGAACGGAGCCCACAACCCAGGCATGTGCCTTTGTTGGGAATCGAACCCAGACCCTTGAGTCCACAGGCCGACGCTCCACTGAGCCAAACCAGCTAGCGTGATATAGCTGAATTTTGACCTTCTTCTTATGAGCCTAAAATCACAGAGCATTGAGATTGAAAAAACTTTTCCAAGTGTCTAGTCTCACCTTGAAACTTACATATGAAGGGCCCAAGTTTCAGAAGAGTGGGACTTGTCCAAGCCATCCTTCCCAGACTGAAATTACAACTCCAAATAACACAGCACTCCAGAGCCTGGAAAATGGTTGTTTACGCACAGAGTTGTAGTCTTTTTTTTCTTTTTCTTTTTAAAATAGAGATTGATATTGTGTTTCCTTTGACTCAAGTCAGCTCAAAACGATCTGCTTTACCTCAAGTTCTTTTGGGAACTGCAGAGGTGCAACTTCCTAAGGCAGACCTCGCGCGCGCGGCTGCGGAACGCAGCAGCCTCCGCAGGCACAGGAGGCTCTCTGGCAGCCCGGTAAGTCTGCGGTGGCCCTGTTCTCGCTTTTGCCATTTCAAATTCACTTGCCTCCGGGGAGAGGCGGGCAGCCGAACTCTGTGCGCGCTGGAGACCAGCTCCCTCTGCTTCTGTAGAGGAGATTTAGCCTTAATTTTTGTGACAGATGGAGTTGATAGTCTTTCCACGGAAAGGGGAGGAAAAAAGCGCCAGTTTTTGACAGGCCGCAGACGCCCGCTGCCTCTGGTGGTCGAAGGCTGCGTTGCGCCGCAGTTAAGGTAGTTCGCAAAGTCCCGCGCCGGGCAGCTTCCCTTAAGCAGCATGAGGAGTTGAAATATACACTTGATTATAAACCTTGAGGGAACGTACCAGTTCATCCCCTTCCTTTATGCTGTGACTGCAGCCAGAAGGTACTGCTGAGCATCCCTAAAGATTTTTAATGCTGTTATTTTCTCATCACAATCGTGTTAGGAACTTATAGTTCTAAAATATTAATCTGGTTGATTGGATTTATCTTGCAATTGACAACCATGCCTGGCTCCAGGGCCGTACCTACCAGATCGGCAAATTTGGACCACGTGCTGGGAAGAGGGGGAAGGGGGCTGTAAATATCTCATCAGTATCCCCCTAACTAAAGTGTGTGCCTCTTTCTTATGTGTGTGTTTAATGCTTAAGTCTCAAAGTCCCACAATAAATTCTCATCTCCCGCCTGTGATGATCAGGACCCAAAGATGGGTAACTCGAAAAACAAATCGAATTCTGAAGCCGGTCGAAGGCACAGATGGGGTTCAGGAAGGATTAATGAAATCACTCCCCCCCTCCCGCCACGACCCCCAAATAAAGTTTAAAAGAACCAAACAAAAAGACCTGTGGCCGGCTGCAAACAGCTGCCCCTAAGCCCTGATCGCTGGTTCTGAGCGCAAGCTGGGGCTCCATATCCGAGCCTCCTTAAGAGTAGGAGGAGCTCCCGGGCCTCTGTCAGGCTCCTTAAGCCCTTCCTTTCAAGCCCTGAAAGCCTGAATGTGAGCTGCCCACCACCCTCCCCGCCCTCCCCCACTCCGCAACCCCACTCTAGCGGCTCAGAGGGAAAAAAAGTTTCAACAACAACAGGCAGGACCAATAGCATCTCGAAAAGCCGGGAAAGGGGGCTGAGCAAAGGGCGAAAGAGAGTGGAGAAAGGAGAAAGCGGGCAGGCTCGGAGCGCGCGGGGCCGGGGCTGGGCGAGCCGGAGGAGCGTTGCTAATGTTTTTGTTTGTTTGCTTTTCCATGCATGCATAATGAGGGGGCACCTCGGCACCACGCGGGGGCTCCCGGCCCACTTTTGTATTTAAAGCCTCGCTGCGAGCGAGTCCGCTGCCGGGCTCAGCGGATCCGCTCCCCGGGCTCCTCGTCACCCGAGAAGCCGCCGCAGAGGGAAGCCCGGGAGCCGCTCTCCGCCCGCGCCGAGTTTCTTTTTCTCCCCGCGCTGCCCGGAAAGGGCTCCCCAGAGCTGGGCCGAGGCCGGGGTCGCCTCGAGCGGAGGGGGAGGGGACGCGGGCGGCCGGGACGCAGTGCACCGACGCGAGCCAGGACGCGGCGCGATGAGAGAGCCCGCGGCGGCGGCGCGGAGCTGAGCCCGGAGGAAGGAGCGGCCGCACAACGGATCTGCAGGCGCGGAGCAAAATGCACCCGCGGCGCTCCGCGGTCCTGCAGCCCCGCCGGGGCCCCGCGGCCCGCAGCCCACCGGGGCGGCAGTGAGCGCCTCCCGCCACCGCCGGGGACCGACCGGAGGGGCTCTTCGCGGCTGTGCTTTTCTAGGAACCCACCGCAGCCGGAACGAGACCGACCTGCGAGCAGCAGAGCACCAGCCAGCGGCGCGCATGGATTTATGAAAACACTCATGCAAGAAGTTGGCAGGACTGGGGCAAACTTTTCCACCGGCTCCGCGTCCGCCGCTCCCCGCGCCTCGTCTCCTTCACCCTCCTCTCCCGGCGGCCGCCGCTGCCCGCGATGGTGGCAGGACTGCTGGGCGGCGGCGGCGGGACCCGCGGGGGGACCGTGCCGGGCGCCTGGCTGTGCCTGATGGCGCTGCTGCAGCTGCTGGGCTCGGCGCCGCGGGGCTCGGGGCTGGCGCACGGCCGCCGCCTCATCTGCTGGCAGGCGCTGCTGCAGTGCCAGGGGGAGCCGGATTGCAGCTACGCCTACAACCAGTATGCCGAGGCGTGCGCGCCGGTGCTGGCGCAGCGCGGCGGGGGCGACGCGCCGGGAGCCGCCGCCGCCGCCTTCCCGGCCTCGGCCGCTTCTTTCTCCTCGCGCTGGCGCTGCCCGAGCCACTGTATCTCCGCCCTCATTCAGCTCAACCACACGCGCCGCGGGCCCGCTCTGGAGGACTGTGACTGCGCGCAGGACGAGAACTGTAAGTCCACCAAGCGCGCCATTGAGCCATGCCTGCCCCGGACCAGCGGCGGCGGCGCGGGCGGCCCGGGCGCGGGCGGGGTCATGGGCTGCACCGAAGCCCGCCGGCGCTGCGACCGCGACAGCCGCTGCAACCAGGCGCTCAGCCGCTACCTGACCTACTGCGGCAAGCTCTTCAACGGGCTGCGCTGCACCGACGAGTGCCGCAGCGTCATCGAGGACATGCTGGCCGTGCCCAAGGCGGCGCTGCTCAACGACTGCGTGTGCGACGGCCTCGAGCGGCCCATCTGCGAGTCGATAAAGGAGAACATGGCCCGCCTGTGCTTCGGCGCCGAGCTGGGTAACGGCCCCGGCAGCAGCGGCTCGGACGGGGGCCTGGACTACTACGACGAGGAGTACGACGACGAGCAGCGCCCCGGGGGCGCGGGAAGCGAGCAGCCGCTGGATGACGACGACGGCGTCCCGCACCAGCCGCGCCCGGGTGGCGGCGCTGCTGCGGCGGGTGGTGGCGGAGATCTGCCCTACGGGCCCGGGCGAAGGAGCGGCAACGGCAACAGCAGCGGCGGCGGTCGACTGGCGCCCCGAGGCGCCTGGACCCCGTTGGCCTCCATCTTGCTGCTGCTGCTCCCGCTACTGTTTTAGCCCTCGCGCCCCCGCCATCGGCTGCGGGAGAGCCCGTGCCAGGGCACCTGTAGCTTGGGGACAGAAGGGATGGTTGGGGATAATTGCCAAAACGTTTTCAAAGTTGACTGTACCTAGCCGGCCTCCCCTCCATAACTGTTGGCACTTGCCCCGTCTCCTCTCCCGAGCATGACTCCTTGGACATCTTCCCTTACCCCTCATCCCAAGCTCCAGAAACTCCCAACACGTCTGCCCCGCAGAAGCTGGCGGCGCAGCTAGAGTTCTGGATGCCTGGCATGGAACGGGCGGGGGGTGGGGGTGGGGGCGGGGGCGGGGGGGGCAAAACCACAGTCCTGGACTCCAAAGAGGTGCTGACCAGTGGGGCCTTAATAGTTTCAAGGGACTGGGCTTGGGGCGGGGGTCGGATGGGGGATTTATATTTGCAAAGAGGCTGTCTTGTTCATGAGCATTTTTCCTGTGAGGGGTGGGGAGGAAGGGCCGGTATTGACTTTTATTGTGGCCAGTGAGGACATTGCAATCTTAAATAATCAGAGAAGTCCCACTTACCTGTTTCATTCGTTTACTCTTGGTACCAGCGCCCTGAATTCTCAGTCTTGGGGTGGGAGGTGGGAAGGGGTTAATATTCCTGAATTAGTTTTGGGTAACTTTGAGCCCTTGACCTTAATTTCATTTACACCACTCTGCTCTCTTAGCACATTTCTTATAATTAAGGGTCAAAAAGTGCTGACCTAAAGAGTTGCTAGTGATATCGAACAATGCAAGTTTGTATTACATGAGCTCTGCACTGCCATCTATGAAAGCCTCTTTATGATGTTTGTTTTGTTGTCTTTTTTTTTTTGTTCTTTACATCAAGAAGTTGTATGTACAAATATGCAGAGAACATATATTGCTTCTGCTTTTATCAGGGTGCTAAACCCTGGTACTTATATAAAGTGTATTAAAACTGGGGTTTGTTACCAGTTGCTGTACTTTGTATATAGAATTTTTATAAATTGTATGCTTCAGAAATAATTTATTTTTAAAAAGAAATTAAAAACTTTAAATCTGCATTCATATTACACCTTTTCTCCCTGAAATGTATAGAAACCATTTGTCATCAGGGATCCAAACCCACAGTCCATTGTGAAGTGTGCTCTTAATCTAGAACAGTCTTAAAATGTACAGTGTATTTTATAGATTTGAAGTTAACATTCTTATTTTCAAGAGAATTTATGGACATTGTAGAAATGTATAAATGCATTTCCAAACTGCCTTAAACATTGTATTTTTATAGACATCGTTTTAAAAAAAATTATGTTTTAAGTAACTATGTCTTTGTGTATTTCATTTTTTTTCCTTTTTTGGTTGTTTTATTAAAATGTTTAAACAGTAAAGAGTTTTAAATAATGAATATGGTGTAGTTACTTTCCAGAGTTACATTGTGGTTAACCCAATAATGGGTGTGGAGGGGCCACTGGGAATCTATCAACCATCAACTGAAATTAAAATGCAGTACAAGACAAGAAATGAGGCCTATTATTTCTGCTTTTAATTTAATGAACAATTAGACATCTGTAAATGAGGCAGCTAAAAAGATATAATTGACTGGCTTCCACTGGTTTTTATGTTTGTGGAGGTGAATTCACAAAATCGTATCTCCTACATAATTTGGGCATAACCCTCACATCCCTTTTTCCTCCCCCATTTCCACTGGTACCCCTAACCCCCCTCCAGGAGTGTCCTCCCTAACTACTAGACATTCTCCTACAATCAAACATGCCAATAACATTTGTTACCAATAGGTCTTAGGAAACCTGCAAGACTCAGTACTTCAAAGTCATTTTCACACTTTGGGTGAAAACTACAAAATTTTGTTACAAAACATTCAGGGGAGCAAAAGTAAACACACTGGGGAGAGGAACAATTACCAGAACTTGTAATATTGTTGTGAGGAGTTGTTTAGCCGTGGGCTGAAGGCTGGGTTCCTGCCAGAGCTACTGATCTACACTCAAACGCCCTTAGATAAATAATTACACTCTTAAGCTGTGTCGAGTGCTGATACACTTGACCTTGTAAATAGAAATGTTTGCAGTAGGAATAAACTCCGGCATTGGAAAATCTTTTAAACATTAACACAAAAGAGAGCGCTCTGTCCTCTGGGGATTTGACTCTGAACCTCGCCAAGCTAGGCACTTGCAAGGGGGAAAAAAAGTTTATTTATCTTCTATTCCTGGTGTTTATTTAAAGCTTTTCATTTTAAACGCGGTGATTGGAAGGCAAGTCAGGAGTTTAAAAAGTCACCACAAATAAACTTTGTCTGAGGGGTCCACAGATTAGCAAGATCTCGTGTCTCTTTATATGATATTAACATGTGCTGAGAAAACATAACCAGATTTCTCTGCTGCCTGAAGTAATTAACAAAGCCACGCCCCCTCCCAACTTCCTCCCACCCACTCCCACCCCCTACTTTCAAGGTTTCTTTTCCTCTAAGTGGCTCTTTTCCCAGCTTTTATGGAGGGCTTCTGGGTGCTTCTTGTTGGGTCTAAAATCAAGAGATTCATATATGGGTGGCATCCGAAAGTCTTAGGTAGTTGTAGTGCCAGAGACGCCTAGGAATGGTGTGTGGCTGGAACCCCTGTCACCTGAATGGTTGAGTAAACATATTGTTAAAACAAAGCCGAGTGCTTTGTTTCTTTGGGGAATGAACAAAGGGTATGGCAAAAGGCTTGTAAATGAAATCAGCTTTCTTTACAAAATGTCAAGTTAGCAACACTCCTGCGTTTGTTCTTAAATATATTTAAATCATCTCCATTTCATGTTATTTTAACACATTCTTGACTAAAAGTTAAGTCTTTGTCCCAGGAAAAGGCCCAGTTTTCCCCAGTTAGAAGTAAAAGGCATTAGCACTAGAAAAGGCCTGATAATTAACTGCTACAATAAACTCACGACTTGATTTTACAGGGTCCTGTCAAAAGCATCTGCCTGGAATAAATCAACACAGCTAGCTCTGGGGGAGAGAAGACACGAGGCTTTATGCTTTCTTCCTTGAAGAAAGTGAACATTGATCGGTGGTCCATTTCAATTTAAACAGTTCTGCCCTGGAGCCTAGGAGCCTCCTTTCCCCCTGCAGACCTGGTGGGTTCCAGAACAGGTTACTTAGATGTCGGGACCTTCCACTTTGGTTGTGGAGTGTGTAGGTTGCCATCTGCTCCTAGGCAGAAAGGATTTTTACAGATGTTGACATCTGTAATATCTCAAGCTCTCTGGGGAGCCTTTTGGAATTTTGGACATTCGAGATGGAGAATGCCTGGAAGTACCATTACCGAGAGAAAGGGCATCTCTGGCTTTTCCTGGGGACTCTCAGAAAGCACCCCTCTTCCCACAGAAGTCTTCCAGAGTGAGAGCGACTCCTTTCGAATTTCACGGCAAATCGTGGGTCCCGGCGGTCGGTCGTCCTCACTTTCCCAGTTAGCAGGTTTGCCTTCTCGGTGACAGTTTGTTTGTCTTTGGAGACACTCCAGTGACAAATGTTTAAGGGAGTGTGGGACAATGGTGGAGAACAAGGGGGCAGTTCATTGAACTGACAGTGGCCATACAGTAAATAGGAGGAGGTTGGGGCTTCCCTGTTCACCCAAGCACACAGCAACGCTTTTGTATATGACCACAATGGACATAACATAAGGTCTCTGTTTATGGTTAACAATATATGGCAATGTACGTGAGCAATATCCATGTGTAAGGTAGAAAAAAAAATGGCTGGAGGGGATGAAATTCTGGTACTAAGTAGCAGGACCTGCCTTGGCTTGGACAGGGCCCCTGCAAATGTCCAGAAGTAAGGAAGCAGCTCCTGACACCCACTGCCACAGACTACAGGGGCCACCACGCCCTGACACGGCTGGAATGCACTGCCAGTAGGGCCTGCATGGGGCAGACAAGACTCAGAACCAGGAGTCCATCTCCTTAGAAGAGTCCAGAGAAACCATTCCCTTCCTCACCACTCCCTGCGTCCCCACCCGGGCTCCATCCCAGCCATGTTACGCGGTAGAGACCAAAAAGAGGGAGGGAAGGCCAGGAGAACGTTCAGAGCCATCCAACCCTGCACTTGAAAGTCTTTCTACTTTAAACTTTGACTTTGCATCATTAGCTTATTGGCTTCAACTGTGGAAGTTCTCAAACATAACCTCAGGGATCCCTTTCAAGCCTAGGAAAAGAAAAGCAGACATTATTTGTTTTTTGACCTCTTGTACAAGGAACTTCAGAAACACTTGTCAGCTGACCCCGTGTCTCCCAAAGCAAGGTTGTTGGGAAGCATCACGTTACAAATGCCTGGGTATCCATGGGTCTCCCCGCATGGTGAGTTAAGGACCGTTGGACGTTACTGTAGTCCGTAAGAGGGCTTGGTTTGCCTCTTGCTGGACAGTTGAAAAGGTTCACCCTTGACTATCTGAATGACATAAGTAATGTGCTATTAGCATAAGTACCTTCTAAGGCATCCATTTAATCAATTTCTTAAATCACAGAATGATCTACTACAAAATAGTGGACTGTATACACTATATTTTGGCACAAAGATGGTCATTCTCCCACTAGTAACCAGGGGCTCTAAATAAATGATTTCAACAATGTTTTATTAAAGGACGACAAGAGCCCTCGAGCTGCATTAATCGGGGAGAAGTCGAGTGGCACTTTTGTTATGGAAATGTTAAGCACATAATAGCACTACTGAACAATGTGCAGCCACTTCATTCTTTCAGCCATGCTGACACCTCTTAAAGAGGAACTGCAGGGAAGGATGTGGGAAAGATTTGCTTTCCGAGGAAGCTTTCAGCTCATATTTTGGAGAGCTACCTCCAAACCTTGTGTAATACGCATGCAACAGAAGCAGAAAGGGCTGCTGAGATGCACAAACTATTTTCCCTAATTCTGGGAGCTTGGGTTCCATAATAAAACCCAACGTCTGCATTTTTTTTGACAGGGGCATTTGTCAAAGCTATATGTTGCTGATTTTGTAGTGCGAGTCCAATTTTATAATGTGGATCAAGGTCTCAGTTACTCTCAACAGTGTTGATATAGACTGCAAGTAGCTTTGACAAGTTCTCCTTAAGCAAACAGACTGCATCTTAAAATCCGCAAACAGGTGAATACACACAATGTCTTAAAGGGCATCTTCAATCTGTAACCAAAAATAAAACAATATTATGTTTCCAGACTTTATGGACACCCTTATGTTCTCTCGTTATCAATATCTATTCTTACAATTTAATTTCTGTATTTAAATTTTATAAGTTCTATAGGGTATTTGTGGGTTCATTGATGCCAGGATGAAGTCATAGCTCACAACTAAATCCTATTGTATATCTTATCACCGATCAGGTGTGACTAGGCACCAGCATAAGAAATATTTCAGTGAGGCTTGAGACCTTTCTCATAGATATGTCTTTTATGAAAATGCCAGTCCAGCCTTCAGTTTTAACCCCTGTCACCTGTTACCAGTCACTTCTGCTTTTGTGATGACTGAAACTCATGTCTGTAACCCTGAATAGTTGATAAGATTGGGGCGGGGGGTGATAAAAAGAGTACGTTTTGGTTCCTCAGACATCTGTTGAGGGTCTACTGTGTGTGGCAACCAATGTGAATGACTACCCTGGACACACTGGTAGCCAAGTGGAAGACACACAGATACTTTCAACATCAAATGGCAAGCACGGAGGAGTATAACTGGATGATTTAGCCCAACGCTGGGTTTGAGAAAAGCTTAGGGATGGAACAACCCTGTGCGTGTGTGGGGGGTGGGGGTGGAGGGGTGGGGGGAGGGGAGTGGCCATTCCTTACCACCAAAGCATAAAGTAGGAAGTAGCAAGGATGGGGTTTGAAAGCAGGCTTAATATTGGGTCACAGAAGCCTTGAATGTCATGCTAGGCATTGATTTTACCCTGCTCAGTGTACATGAGGGGAAAGCTCTGGGAACTCCCAGCTGAAAGCTTCAGAGGTTCACCTTCTGGAACTGAGTATATGACGATTTTAAGGAGTGAAGACCAGAGACCTGGAATACAGTTCGGAGGCTACTACCAGGCCCAGTGGACAGAGGCCAGGGACTGAATAGAAGAGTGGCAGTGTGGGGAGAGAAGAAGGCAGAGTCAAGACCCTGTGAATGTTCTAATATGAAGTGTTCAGGGAGGCGGGAGGCCGATATGACTGCTGGCTTCTAGCTCAGACAATTGGGTGAATGGTGTCAGATTCTGTCCCAGAAGAAGAAAGGTTGGAGGGCAAGTTATGTCTGAGGATATACAAACATACCCAGGTGGCAATGCACTTCAGGAAACCAACTCTGGTCTAACGTTTAGGGCAGATGTCAGACTTGTAGAGTGGTCACGGTTACAACTCTGAGAGTGACACTCCCAAAGAGAGTGCTGAGAGAAAGAAGGGCAGTGGGCATGGCGAGATGTCCAGAAAAGGAACCCCAGCAGGGCTCACAGAATGTCAGAGAGGTCTGAGGAGGAGCAGGAGCAAAAAATAATAAAGTTTCTGATCATAATTTAACCTAAATATTAAAATGCTTAAGAGGCTAGTATTATGACTAAGCCTAAAGACCAAGACAAATTCACTGGATTTCTAAGAAAATATAATGACCAAAATATTCTTAATTATAACAATAGTAGTAATCATCATTGTAATTACAATTAACTCTAGCAAAGTAAAAATTACCAAAATTATCTCATTGCATTAAAAGAATTATAATAATAATAAGTAATGACAGTGAGTATTGTTGAGTCATTACTATATGTCCTGCATAGTGCTGAGTATGTAATATATAGTGCATCATTTCATCATTGCAACTTTACCTTATTTTTATTATCACCATTTTATAGATGAAAGAATTGATGCTTAAATGAGTTGACCATGGTTATTCAGTGAGTAAGTTGGTGAATATAGAATCTAGGTTTGTGTCAAGATATTGAGCTCATAGCTTTCATACTATATTGAATCTCAAAACGTAGAAAACCTGAATAGCCCAGGTTTTTTTTGAAATATTGGACCAAATCCAAATGATTTTTTCTAACCATCTATCGATAGGGGAAAATATGCCACAATGTTAACAAGGCTGGCATTGTGGGTAATTATTATTTTTTCTTTATGTGTTTCCCAAATTTTATCAATAAATATATATAGCCCTGCTTTCACATTTTAATGTTTTTAAATAATACTATTCAAAACCATAAGAAAGAAGAGGGTGCAGGCTCTGCACCTGCGCTTACTGCCCCGTTTCCTACACTTCAGAGGAGTGTGCCCTCCTTTCCCTCATTTGCTCAGTGTACCTCAAATTTTCATGAAAAAGAAGTGATACTTTTGGAGGCCTAAAATATTTTAAACTGTAAAACTGTTCTATTTGAAAAATCATATGACAGACAAATACATCATAAAAACATAAACATGTTAGAGCAAGAAGGGTCTCAAAAGGTCTTTTCTGCATCCATTCACTTAAATGATGTTTATTGAGCACTTACTATGGGCCAAGTGGCCTGCTGAGCACTAGGATACAGCAGTGAACCAAAAAGGGAAATTTCCTGCCTGCGGAACGTGTGGGCCATGCTGCAGCCTCTTTCCTGACTCTCGCTTCCTGTTCTGTAACAAGAGCATCCTTCCTCTAGTAAAGAATGACCACACCTTCTTCTTAATCTACGTCCATTCAGCTTTCTGTGAATCTTTAATTTTTCCAAATGTGTTCATGCCTCACCGATATGTGTGGGGAAATATATTTATAAATATACACTGAGTGGCCAGATTATTATGACCACCTGACGTTTGTAGGCAAATTAGCCGTACACTGCATCATATGGGATATGGAAGCCGAAGGCCTGTTCGAACATCTTTGCTGTCTGCAGTTACCAAGATAAAACGTCTCCAGTTCGCACAGGAACACAAGGATTGGACCGTTGAGCATTGGGAAAAAGTCATGTGGTCCAATGAATCACGTTTCCAGTTGCATCATGCAGATGGCAGAGTGAGAATTTCGCGGAAACAGCATGAAAGCATGCACCCCACATGCATGACTACAACCCTTCGAGCTTATGGGGGCAGTGTTAAGGTTTGGGGCATGTTTTCCTGGCATGATTTGGGCCCTTTAATTCTTGTGGAACAACGTCTGAATAGCACAACATACCTAAGTATCATTGCTGATCAAGTTCATCCTATCATGTTGATGGCGTATCCCAATGGAGATGGCTTCTTCCAACAAGACAATGCGCCATGCCACGGTACTTGTATTGTGCAGGAGTGGTTTCAAGAACATGAGGGAGACTTTACCTTGCTTAGGTGGTCCCCACAATCACGAGATCTCAGTCTAATTGAGCATTTGTGGGACGAAGTTAAAAGAGCCATCAGGCAGCTGTTTCAGAACCATCAAATCTCACAGAACTGGACAGTGCTATTCATCAGGCATGGTGTCAGATTCCTTGCATCACCTTTCAACATTTTGTGGAGTCAATGACAAGAAGAATTGCCGCAGTATTGAAGGCAAAAGGTGGCCCAATGAAGTACTGATGGGGTGGTCATAATAATCTGGCCACTCAATATATATATATATATATATAAATATATTTATATATATAGTAGAGGCCCGGTGCATGAAAATTCATGCACTGAAGTGGGAGGGGGGGGTCCCCTCAGCCCGGCCTGCCCCCTCTCACAGTCCAGGAGCCCACAGGGGTGGGAGGTGACCCAGCAATCAGGGGAAGGAGACGCCCCATCACACCTCTGCTGCTGCCACTGCTGGCAGCGCAAGCCTCGGCCAGCCCTGGTTACCTGAACCTTGGGCGTCCCTGGGCAGCTGGGCGGCTGAGGGGACTAGGCACTGCCAACTTGTGGCTGTGGGCGCTGCCATCTTTGCGACAGTGTGAGGGTCAATTAGCATATTCGCTCTTTATTAGATAGAATATAACTAAACATCCCATTTTTTATGTATTTACAATTGGAAGAAGTAAATCCCATCATTTGTCAGTTCAATATACAGTTTTCTTCTGGTGAAGTTCTAATAGAAGAGCTGAGCCAAAAAATGTTATGGCATTTTCAGAAACTGAAATGAGCCCTAATTCTTGACATGTGCCTAAATGAAAATGTACTATTATATTCTGGAAGAAAAATGGTTTATAATGAGTAAAGTAACCATGAAATTGTATATTGCATAATGTTTAAAAAATAAACATCAGTAAGCTAGAGAAATAAAAAACAGACTAATATTTCATTTAAATTGTCAAATGGAGCCCTAGCCTATTATCACCTGACTTGCCTCTATTCACAAATAGTGAACCTGGTCACACAATGCAATATGAAGATCATGGATCATAAAAACGTATACTTGAAACCTATATAATCTTATTAACCAATGTCACCTCAATAAATGAAATAAAAAGAAAAATAGTGAACCTATTACATGTTAACATAAATAATATATTTTTGAGGAAAAAGTCTATTAGTGAGAAGGCAGCTGGATTTTCATATCTGCTTCTGTATTTATTCTATTCTCTATATAGTATATGTCTTTAGATATGTAGTTAGAAAAGGCAGGAATAATTTAATAGTCTTTTCAAACAGTTGTGGACATTCTTTGATACAACAATATCCAATAAGTGGTAGATTTACAAAGATTAATTGTAAGGCACAATCTGAAACCATATTAATAAATATTTCATAATCTGTGACATTAAAATCCATGTCTATCTTGTTATTTTAGTGGTCCTTTAATCCATGCATGATATTATCATACCATCCTTCCAGTGGTCTTTTTAAAAGTATCTGTCACTGAGTGGTGAAGATAATACAAACATTGACACATTTTATTTTATGATATTAAATAGATAACATTTATTAATATCACCACTGATCTCAATATTAATTCTCTAATTGTTAGAAACATATCAAGTTCACAGTACAGGATACAAGTTTTCCAAAATTCTCATTTTTAGCATGGAAGATCAAATGTTATTACTGGCAACAAATCATGTCATTTTCCTTGAATTGTGTGTTTTTCTGAAAAAATGTTTGCCAAATATTCAAGACTGAATAAACATAGTTTGTCCTTCAGTCATTTTTTCATGTAAAAATGTTCTTCCATGGAAGAAGTGGCTAGTTCACAATTCAACCACACAAGTGTTTTTCCTTGAGAAAACCATGTATGCAGCAGAGATGCCTAAAGAGTACTTTCCGTTTTATCACATAGGATATTTAAAAAATGTGTGTTCACCGATAGAGTTTAAATACATTTTTTTTTGTTGCTTCATTAAGGTTATTCTTAGGTGAAACTGTCAAGCTTTTTGTAGTGTAAATAAGTACATTGAAGCAAAGAGTTCGATGGCTGGGACAGTTTGGTATGATTGTCTTGATTTGTGATAAATCACCACTAAATTTACTCACCATTGTGTTTGCTCCATTGATGCAAAGAAATGTTAACACAATGCGGAAGGAAAATAGTTCCTTGTGACTACAATGAAAACAGTTTTGATCTGCCTTGAAGATATTCCAGGATCTGTACAAAACTATTGGAAAATTACTGATATATTTTCTTATTTCTAGTATTCATAATACTGATACCTCTTCATTACTTTTCATGTCATATTGCCCTGGCTGGCATTGCCAGTGCAATGCTAAACAAGAGGACATGATAATAGGTGGCCATTCTTCTTGTATGCTGACTCTAGGGGTAATACTTCTAATGTTTCTACTGTGGTGCTTGGTATAGGTTTCCAGTATATGCTTTATTAAATTAAGGAAATTTCTTTTAAGTTTCTTGACCTATTGTTGGTGATTTATATTTTTATAAAATAAAATAAATTTCATTTAGATTTTCAAAATAATAATATTACATTGCATAAAATATTCTCTTTCATATTTTAACCTCTAAATTCTGTGTTTATATATTCATTCTTTCTTAATCTTTTACATGCTTTCTTTTAAAGTTTTGTTTATATTATTAGTCTTTTCAAACAATATGTTTTGAGTTTAAAATATGACATTCATGCTAGGGTTAACTGTTTTTTGTTGTTTATTTTTACTGCACTGTTATTGACTTCATTCTACTTTATTTTTGATGTTCTTTTATTGGGTTCCTGATCATTTATTTTCATTTTCGTGTTTTCCAATACATTTGTTTCTGGATACAACTTTTCCTCTGTGCAACTTTTAGGTCACATCCTACAGGTTTTGATGTGCTATTCTCTTATTGTAGTTCATTTCCAAAGAGTACATACTTCTGATTTTGATTGGTTCTTTTACCTCAGGGTTGTCTAGATTATGTTTTTAAGTTTTTAGGTGTTATTTTCTTGTTTTATTATTTTAATCAAAATGATTAGTAAATATAGTCTAGTAATTTCTGCTTTTTTGCAACTTAATATTTTATTTATGGATATTAATATAAAATTTTGTATATATTTTAGGTATATAAAAAGGAAGGTATAAAATCTGATTTTGTTAGTGTTCTTTACAACAGTATATCAATTTAATTATCTTAATTCTCTATATCTCTTTTACTGTTGTTTTAAAGTCTCCTACTATGTATTCTGTGGAATCATCAGAATCGATTTATCAATTCTTTTTTTAAGTTTCTATTAGGTTTTGCATATATATTTTGAAAGTAAGTGTTAAATGCAGTTAGTTACATGACTATTTAGCTTTATGGTAAAACATATTTTATAAAAATATGAAACAGAACTCTTTAACTTTCTAATAGCTTTTGCCTTTATTCTGTCTCATAATAATGTTGCTGCATCTGTTTTTATTTTGTTAATTTATGCTACCTATTTTTTAAATAAACTTCTCTTTGTTTTTTTTCTTTTTACAGAGAATGCATATACATTGAAAATTTAGAAGATACAATTAATCAAAAAGAAAAGAATGAAAGCACCCATAATAGTATCAGCTAGAGATAATCTGGGAATTTTTATGTATAACCTTTCAATATTTTCTATACGTTTAAGTAAATGAAAACATACTTTCTATTTTATAAATTGTTTCATATACTTAATACACCCTTTAACACTACTTTGGGGGTGACATAGCTTTTCATATCTCTTCTTTTTTTAAGTCTTTATTGCTGAAAGTATTACATATGTCTCCTTTTTCCCCGCATTGACCTCTCCCAGCTGGCTCCTGTCCCCCAGCACAGGCCTTCATGCCCCTATTGTCTGTATCCATTAGTTATACTTATATCCATGCATATTAGTCCTTTGGTTGATCTCTTACCACCACCACCACCACCACCCTCTCCTGCCTTCCCTCTGAAGTTTGACTGTCTGTTCGATGCTTCTGTGTCTCTGGATCTATTTTTGTTCATCAGTTTATGTTGTTCATTATATTCCACAAATGAGTGAGATCATATGACACTTATCTTTCTCCACCTGGCTTATTTCGCTTAGCATAATACTGTCCAGTTCCATCCATGCTGTTGCAAATGGTAAGAGTCCTTTCTTTTTTACAGCAGTGTAGTATTCCATTGTATAGATGTACCAGTTTTTTAAACCACTCATCTGCTGATGGACACTTAGGCTGTTTCCAAATCTTAGCTATGGTGAATTGTGCTGCTATGAACATAGGGGTGCATATATAGCTCTTCAATTTTTATTCTTTTTGTGTTCTCTTATTTTAGTTCTTTAAAAAACATACAGTTAGCTAGGGTTAGTTTCATTTGATTGGTTGATTGGCACTATTTTTTTTATTCTAATGGAGCTTTTATTTTTTCATAGGCAATCTATACTAATAAAAGGGTAATATGCTAATTAGACCAGACATCTTCCGGACATCCATTCAGATAAAGCCACAGCAGCTGCAAGGGCCGAGGGACTGTGGCACGGGAGAGGTGCCACCCCTTTCACAGAGGTGGCGTGGAAGAGGTCTCATCACAGGCCGGTCCAGTGCCGGGCCCCTTCCGCAGAGGCAGCGGGAGAGGGGGCTGCACAGTCCAGGTCCCAGTGCTGCCCCTTCCACAGAGGCAGCCACAGAGGCAGTGGTGGGGGTGTGGGTGCGGGCCCGGTCCTGGCACCACGCCTCTGCTGAGGCTGGACGGGGTGTGACCTGCTGTGCCTCAACCTCCCACAGCCCCTCCCCCAGCTGGCCTGGGCCCAGATTGCTTCCTATCCACCAGTGGGCGGGGGGTGGGGCTAGCCCTAAGAAGCGAGGGCTAAGGGCCGGCAGCCACAGCAGCTCGCAGTGGCAGTAGCAGCTGGGTGATGGGGTCAGCGCCTTCCCATGATCAGCCCGGTTGCCTCCCATGGGGAGCGGGCCTAAGCTGTCAGTAGGACATCCCCTGAGGGCTCCCGGACTGTGAAAGGGGGCAGGTGGGCTGAAGGACCCCCTCCAAGTGCACAAATTTTTGTGCACCAGGCCTCTAGTTTAAACATATTCACATTCACTGGTTACTGATTTATTTTTACCTTCTTACTTTATATGTTAAATTTACCATACTTTTTAAAAATCCCACTAGGATTGCCTTTCTTGGATGGAATATGTCTGTTTTTACTGTTGTTCTTATTGTGTTTTTTCCCATCCCACCTCCCCAATCTCCCAATTGTTTGGAAGTTATAAATTGCATTACTATTTTTTTCTAATGTTTGATTAGTCCATATATATCACTATTGTTTTATCTCATTATCTGAAGTTAATCAATTTCTATATTGTCCTCCAAAAGAAAAAAAAATGACATTTTCTAAGCCCTTCCTCCTTCTACCATGTTGTATCATACAAATTGTTTCTTCTACTTTTTTATTAATATTTTTCTTTACAATTTATCTTTACTTAAAATTAAAAATACATATTACTGGTTTCTTTGTGAAGAACAGCAAAATAGAGGCAATAAATAAGATCTACCTTCGAGAATTGCTAGGACATAAAGGAAGTAAAAACAACAACTTTATTTTCCTAGCTAGAACGAAAGTTCCTTTTAGGGAAGAGATGGTCTATTTAGGAAGAACCTTGATAAGTTGTTGGGTAGGAGCATGGGGGGAGGCTCCGGAATGAAAAGGGTGACTGAAGCTCATAAAAAGACAATTCAAGTGCTTTTTATGAGAAGCAAAGTATAATGTGTGGTGGGAAAATTAGAAATGAGAGGAGACAGAGGAGAACAAGATAGGACACAGCAACATGGCAAGAACTGGAGGCCTGCAGTGACAGAAATAGTGGATGTACTTAAAGGGAACAGAGCATACATAAAACTCCGTTTAAATTACCTGCTGTATGGAACTAACATAAATATTCGTCACTGTTATATGTAAAACGCAGATAAAAATACACTCCATCCTGCTATCCCTCATTTATGCTATTGATTTTTCTATGTGATGAGAGTGAGGGTTCAAGAAGAAAGAGCTTTGTCTCACTGTGGTCAGAGCTGGAGCAGAGATAAACAGATGCAAGGTGCAGAGTGGGGGATGAGCTTACCAGAAATTAGATTTAGAGGGGACTAAGGAAATAAAATGATGCCCTGGGAATTGAGTGGAAAACCTGGGGCTTCCTACAGAACCAGGAATGGAGATTCCACATTTTAATGACCAGGAACATGGGTAACTGTTAATATCCCTGGAAAATGGAATCAATGATATGAACTCTACTGCCTGCAGAGGGGGAAATGCAAACCAAGTGAGCTCATCTCATGAAGTTCATCCTGTGCACCATAGACGCTCATTTAAATGTGAAATGTATTGTCATTATTGGTCTCATAAGCCATACTACCCAGCCCCAGGAATAGAGTCATATTGGATATATATGTCAGACCCTTGGAACTTCTCCAGCTTCTGATATAAACAGGAAGGAGTGGCAAAGGCAGGTTTCATTAGTGACAAAGTCTGAGAATTCGTTGTGTGATTCCTACATTTAGCCTCCCTTGCTGATGCTCATTGTAAGCATTCCTTTTCATTTCAGGTTATATAAAACATTCCAGAGCCAAGATAAATCCAAGCTAAGCCTACATTTGGAATAAACTCTTTTTGTCAACGAAGCACATTCCAGGCATGCCATCTGACTTTAATTTGTTTGTGATGTCACCAGTGAGAATGTTTCTCTCAGGAAGCAAACATGTTTGGTCTTAAGTAAGGCTTTAGCTCTTTCAAGCTATTCATTCAACCAAAATCTATTAAGTGTCTCATAGGTACCAGGAGCTATGCTACATACTATGGAACCATGTCATAATTATCATTGTCATCATCGTCATTCACTGGTCAGCATCAAATAGCAGAGTGGATAGATGGCATGGGGGAGGGGTGCTACAGCTACTCCCATGGTTCTATCAACCCCTCCCAGTCATGCAGATAAATGCTGATATGAGTTACATGAAAATGAGGACATACTGGCCAGATTAGCACAATTTCAAGAGAAGTTTCCCAATGTCCCTTGTCACTGGCATCACTTAGCTCCTGGACTTTGAGATGCCACAATAGCAGCAATTTCTCTGGCCTTCTCCTTAGCGCCTCAGCGCCAGCCTTTGCTCCTCTGTTCTTCCTGTTCCTGCTCCATTGGCTGTACTTCCCGGTGATGCCTCTTACCCACCAGTTCAGACTCTATTGAACTGTCCACTCCGTTCTTTTTGTGGCTGCTGTCACAGGGACACTGTCCTGGGCCTGACATGGGCCCATCTAGCTCAAGTGTCCCTGGTGCCAGGATGGGGGGAAGATGTTATTGTTGAAATATATCCCTCCCTTCCAAGTTCATGAGTTGAAATCCAAACCCCCAATGCCTCAGGATGTAAACTTATTTGGAAATAGGGTCAGCACAGGTGTGATTAGTGAAATTAAAATGAATTCATATTGGAATGGACTAATATCACCCGTGTCCTTATAAAAAGGGGAAACTGGGACACAGTCACATTCACCCAGGGAGAACACGTGTAAGATGAAGGCAGGGATCAGAGGGATACGCCCACAAGCCACTGAATGCCGAAGACGGCCAGGAAACCACCTGAGGCTAGGGGAGAGGCATAGAGCAGATTCTTCCTCAGAGCCCCCAGAAGGAACCTGCCGACACCTTGATCATCTCAACCTCCAGCCTAAAGAACGTGGGGCAATTTCTGCTGCTTAAGCCATTCAGTTGTGATGCTTTGTTATGGCAGTCCTAGCAAACGAATACAGCAGATTTGAAAAGAAGCTGAGTTTGGCTAAATGGATTGTGGCTAAATTTCTTACTTCTTCTGTTGGGAATTCTGGTACTGTTGTGTACTCTTTAGTTAGGCTTCATTCTAAAGAAAGATTATATGCCCTAAAGTAAATATCATATCATATAATAATATCACATTGTAGTATATGACAACACCTCAATGTAACAGGTGTCAAAGCTTATTGAATATTTCCCAGACTTTTGTGTGCATAAGAATTGCCTGGGGTGCTGGTTTAAAATGCATTTATACCTATTGAATCAGAATCTCTGAGGGCCAAGGCATGGGAATCTGTATTTTTGACTGGCATCTCCAGAGATTCTAGTGAACACATTTTGAAGACCAGCAACAGGAACTGAAGAAATGGTGGGATTTCATCCAAAGTCTATTGGGTGGAGTGGAGGCATCTTTTGGCATAGTTTTAAGGAGAGTCCTTACATCCCGGTATGGAAGCAGTTACCTTTCTAGCCAACACCTAAGAGAATCTCCCCCAAAGTACTTATTACGCATCTTAATTTTAAATGATCTTATTGTAGAACCCCACACCACAAAAACCACATCACAATAGTTCAATGAGGTAGGAAATTACTTCTAATTTGGTTTGTTTCCCTAAGTAAAGGCAAGGGTCAAGAAGAGTCAGAGAATTCATTCATTTGTTCAGTAAATGTTCAGCACCCTTCTAGGCATAGGAGAAAAAAAAGCAGTGATGGAACTGTCTCTGTCCTCATTGAACTTCACTCGAGAAGGGAAGGCCAACAGGAAACCAAGATGAGAAGATGAGGATTCTGGCAACGACTGCCACTTTCGCCCTCACACCTATGTAGACAGTGGGAATGTACTGATATTAAACACTACATCTTAAATGTACGAACTGTGTGTATATAAGACTTTCATGCATTTTTAGAGAACAAAAAGGTGATGATACAATGATGGATGACTTATCCTACATAATAAGAGAGGAATATGCTAATTATCCGTTACGCCCTGAGGCGTAACAACCAACAGCTTAAGACCGAGTGGGTAACGACCGGATCATGGATCTGCAGGAGGGTGAGGCAGCGAACTACAAGCAGGCTGGGACCTATAAGTGGGGGCAGGGCAGCAAGCTATGAGGCAGGTGAGGGGGGCTGGGGGAGCTACAGGAGTGTGGCAGCGACCTACTGGCACACAGATTTGTGCGCAGGGCTATTAGTATGTCATATTAGACATTTAAAGCTATAGTATTGCTCTGAAAAATAATACTGCTAAATATTCCATGTGACTTCCCCATTCCTTCATACACATTTCATTTGTGACTCCTCATCAGAGGAAGGAAAGGTCTGTAGGTTGGATGGTGTTAATTGCTTCTTTTAACAGGCAACACCCAGCTCAGAGCTGTGTTTCTGATGTGCTTAGTTATTCTAACATTTCTTCCAGGGCACCAAAGAGATTCAGTTTCAAGAAAAAAACTTGATCACAGGTTTTCAAACAAGATGGAAAAATGTTAATGAAGTAATGAACATTTCAAACCACATTAAAAAGTCAAGAAAATAAGACTTTCTATTCATAACAACTACTAGATATTAGTTTTCCCTGTTATTCAATAAAGCTTAGGAGACAGTCCAATATCAGACAGAGGGTAAAATTGGCTGTGCGCATTTTCAATTGAAAGCTAATTCAGTTTTGATAGATGGTGCCAAAATGTAAGTCCCCCAGCGAATGCTGTCTTAAAACCTCACACAATAATAATTGTATAAATTGCCTTGCCAGTGTTTACAGGCGTTTTCTTTTAATATCCATAAGGGTGTATTTCACAAAACCCAATGCTAGTTTTGAAAATAGAACGTTGGGGGGAAAGCAGCAATCATCTACTACCACGCACCCACGACAAACAGGAAGAGCCAAACTATGTAATTTAGCAGCAAAGCTTGTTTTTCTCCCGAGTTCCTAGTCTCTTATTTCAGGGTTTTGTGTGGAGTTTTAGAAAGAATATTGAAGACACGGTTCCTGAACCCTCGCCCACGTTAAGAGGATACAACATGCCTATTAATAATTGTATTACTTCTCTATTATTGCTAAGAATAATGATGGGCTGGAAGCATGGGCCCCTCGAGCCGAATTTATCCTGAAATGTTTTCAATTAACTCTTGGCACCCGCAGGAAAGCATCAAACCTTTCCCAGGCTGAAATATGGAAAATCTGCAGGGAGCATCTCAGCAGGAGAGGAATTTCATTAAAACCAGCACATCATAATCTAACGACTTCTGCTCTCCCTCTAAGCTCCCCATTGATAAGGAGTCCGAGGCGAGTTTTATGGATTTGCAAAGAGAAATGATTTCATAAGACCCTTTCAGGAAAGTTGCTTTGGCCAGGCCTTTGAATGATTATCTGCTCGCTGATGAAAAAATGGTCAGACGTTTCGCTTAACTGTGACCGCTCCCTAAGAGGCTGAGCAGTTGGGGACACAACATCAGTCCGCAGACAGCTAGCTGCTTTCTGGGCTGGGAGCGGGGAGAGGAGGGGCAGTTTCCCCAGGTCTCTGTAGAGTGACATACTGTTACAACCTGTGTTTTGAATGACCTGCTTGGAGAGTCAAAAAGCAGGCTTCTCAAGGCATGAGATCAGCAGCCAGACAATGGACCAGCCTTCAAAGGTGTGAATCCGTTTCAGAAAATGTTCAGTTGCCCTTGGGGAGTTGCCGGGTGGGTGCGGGGCGGGGCGAGAATTGGAAGCCACAGAGGGAGGCAGCACAGGGAAGTAAAGAAATTTATTTGGGGTTTTTTAAAACATACATCTATCTCTGTCCACCTCCTACCCCAACTCGGCTTTGCATTCTCTTGCTCAATGTGTCGTGGGAAATGAAATAACAATATTGAAAATACTGTGACGGAAAATACTGAGAATATTCAAAGAGATGCCATATAGGAAATGCTCAGCAAGGGCTAGTTGTTATAATATTTTGATCATATTGAAAAGTAAAATGCTAGAGCGGGACTCCCACAAGCTGCCAAAGTCTTCAAAAGCAAGGGGAGTCTGAGAAACCGTCACAGCCACGAGGAGCCAGAGGGGCCATGACGGCTAAGTGTAATGAGCTGTCCCAGCTGGGATGCTGGACAGGGAAGGCATTTGGCAAAAACTAAGGAAATCTCAATCAACTAGATTTTAGTTAAGGATAACTTATCCATGTTGGCTCGCTGATTATGATAAACAGACCATACATTTTATATATATATATATATATATATATATATATATATATATATAATGTAAAATGTTAATAGTAGGGGATATTGGGTGAACTCTCTCTACTGTCATTTCAAATTTTTTTTGTAACTCTAAAACTGTACTAAAAATAATCTTTTCAAAACAAACAAAAATAAAATGCATTCCATCCTAATAAACGTGAGATCATGTGTGCATTTTACATTAGGGGAGTAAAGAACATGTGTCTTTCACCAGACACACGTGTGCGTGTGTGCGCACTCGCGCGCACGCGCGCGCACACACACACACACACACACACACACACAGAACCTGCTCCCACCACAGATCATGAATGCTGGTTACTTCACTGTAGCTTACATGTAGTAAGTCTCCAGTACTTTTGTCACTCGACTACCTGTGTATCTCATGTGCTGAAGCTATTTCAGCTGCCCCCTTTCCCCCCCCCCCCGCCCCCGCCGCCGTAGACAGCTCCAGGCCTGCCCTGTCTGTGTCCGATCTGCATGTCCTGTTCCCTCCAGGGTACACCTTCTCAACTCAATCCCCTCGACGTTTAAATTAGATGGAAAACTCTGAGCACTTCCCCAGTGTGTTTTCTTATATGACATACCCCTTTCCAACTTCATATGACTAACACTAAATACTGATAATAACCCTAGCTGGTTTGGCTCAGTGGATAGAATGTCAGCCTGTGGACTGAAGGGTCCCGTGTTTGATTTTGGTCAAGGGCACATGCCCGGGTTTCAGGCTCGATCCCCAGAGGGGGGCGTGCAGGAGGCAGCCAGTCAATGATTCTCTCTCTTCATTGATGTTTCTATCTCTCTCTCCCTCTCCCTCTCTCTGAAGTCAATAAAAATGTAAATATATATATACTAGAGGCCCGGTGCACGAAATTCATGCACGGGGGAAGGGGGGTGTCCCTCAGCCCAGCCTGCACCCTCTCCAATCTGGGACCCCTCGAGGGATGTCCAACTGCTCCCCTGCCAGCCTGTTTGCCCCCAACTTCCCTCCCCTGCCAGCCTGATTGCCCCTAACTGCCCTCCCCTGCAGGCCTGGTCACCCCTAACTGCCCTCCCTTGCAGGCCTGGTCCCTCCCAACTGCCCTCCCTTGCTGGCCATCTTTTGGTGGCCATCTTGTGTCCACATGGGGGCAGGATCTTTGACCACATGGGGGCAGCCATCTTGTGTGTTGGAGTGATGGTCAATCTGCATATTACTCTTTTATTAGATAGGATAGAGGCCTGGTGCATGGGTGGGGGCCAGCTGGTTTGCCCTGAAGGGTGTCCTGGATCAGGGTGGAGGTTCCCTTGGGGCATGGGGCAGCCTGGGTGAGGGGCCTGTGGTGGTTTGCAGGCTGGCCATGACCCCTGGTGACCCAAGTGGAGGCCCTGGTATCTGGGATTTATTTATCTTCTACAATTGAAACTTTGTAGCCTGGAGCAGAGCCAAGCCTTCTGCTTGCTCCATGGCGGCAGCCTTTCTTTGGGGATTTATGTATCTTCTATAATTGAAACTTTGTAGCCTTAAGCGGAGGCCTGGGCCGGCCAGGGCTGCAGAAGCTTGGCTTCCTCCAATGCTGCAGGCAACCCTAGCCTCCCTCCTGCTCTCTCTGTGGCCGCAGCCATCTTGGTTGGGGTTAATTTGCATACTCGCTCCTGATTGGCTAGTGGGCGTGGCTTGTGGGTGTAGCAGAGTGATGGTTAATTTGCATATTACTCTTTTATTAGATAGGATATATATATATATATATATATATATATATATATTGACAATAACACACCGGGATGCTCCAGGCAGACCCATCAGGAATGTTCAGAGACCCCTTTCTTATTCTTTCACATGTCCTATCACCAAAGCCCTGCACTTCTTTCTTACCAGGCCACCTTTGTCTCTTCCACCCATGTCACCCTCTTCCAGTCCCCCTCCCTCCCTCCTCTGAGCACTGGAAGTTTGAGCAGTGCATCCTCAGAGTCTAGATTGGTCCCATAGTCCCCTGTGCTTTGCTGTTTGTAAGTTTTGTATGTGTTTTATTAACTCCATTTTATTCTTGTAACAACCCTGTGAAGGCAGCACCACTGTGATTCCATTTTACAAGACCACAGGCAGAAAGATAAGTCACTTGCTATGGATCACACAGCATAAAACTGCTAGAGATGGATTTGAACACAGGCTGCCTAGTCCTACAGTCCGTACTCTTGACTTTGACACTACAGCCTAAACAGCCTAGAGCTAAGCACACCATGCGGTGCCCGGAAAAGGAAACGTTTGAGCAGGAGGTTGGAATGATCCAATGGCTGGCTTTGAAGATGGAAGACGGCCGTGAGCCCAGGAACGCTGGCAGGCTCTAGGAGCTGAAAAAGGCAAGGAAAGGGAATCTCCCTTAGACATCCCCACACTGTAGAATCTTGTTTTTAGCTCCATGAGATTCATTTCAGATCTCTGATCTCCAGAACCATACAATAATAGTTTTGTCTTGTTTTAAGCCACTTAATTTATGGTAATTTCTTATAGCAGAAATACAAAACAAATTATATACCTTTAATAACTTTACTTTAGGCAAGGAATTCTAAATTTAACTGCTGTACAATAGTTGTAGTCCCATATGCTGGTGGCAAAATACTAGTCATTATGGGGGAAAGCAAATATTGAAGGGAGAGCTAGGAGTTGACTGGCTTGTAAGTGCAGCTAGGATAAAAGTATGCTGAGGAGTTTAAATGCATCCCCCCCACCTTTTTTTGTGGATTAATGCTTTCAAAAACCTCTTTATAATTAAGGTGGATATAGAACTGAGTGTAAACTTAAAACCTAAGACAGTTTATAAAATGTGTTTCATTTACAACTTGGGAATTTTTCATGCACGTAAAATAATCTTGCTCTGTGACTTCTGCACTCATTTTGCTAACTCTGTGAAGCATGGCCGATTTGGGTCACTGCTTTCTGTTTCACCATGTGTCATATCCACCTCTGCCATGTTTCTAGCCTTTAGCATCATCCCAGAACTTATGCACTATATTGAATCAGATTTTTTCCAATACCTTTCCTATTGCAAGTGCTGTGAAGATGTTGCCTATTGTCAAAGATAGAAATTCCCAGTTTCTGTTAACATTGTGTGTGGAGTGGTGGGGGTGGGAGACTATACCACATGACTCGGAATCATCCCAAAGCCAACAGAGATGCACGTTATCCGTGAGACTAAGAATGGTCCCAACTCAGCTGAAAGAAGGTGAATCCCTTTCTAAAGCAAACACTATGTGCAACACTTAAGAATTTAGGTCTTAAAAACCACATATGTGGGCCACTCTTTATGTTCTACAATCTATCCTGTGTCATTGGACCATGTGCTTGTTTTTGTTGTTTTCTTTTCTGTGCTTAGCTGGGGTCTTTGTTACTAATGATAGCACACAATTAAGGGGGCGGTAACGTGAAATACACGGGACTGGGAATATGTACCAAGGGTGGGATAAGGTGGAAGAAAGGGAAATAACATCGGAAATGACTTTTGCAGAAGGAAACTCTGTTCTTTTTTTTTTTTTTTTTTAAGCTTATGTACTCCTTTCAAGCTAAGAATTTCAAGAGCATCCTTCTGTTACACAAGTTACCTGATACCCTCATGCTCAACTTTTTTTTTATTTGCTATCATCTATGCAAACAGACCTCCAGTGAAACTCACATATAAATACATGCTCACCCCACATCTATACCTCTGCCAATTCTTCCCTCACTTGTAAACTTCAGGAAGTTCCACTCTAAATAGTTTTCAAATCCAAGCTGCCACTTTGATTTCATCAAATCAAGCCCTTGTTGAGATCAAACCTTTGAAATGAGAAAAGATTTTTAATCCATTTATACCAGATGGAGTTCAACTCTCCCCATCTTGAGAGCTATACAGGATTAATAATTCTGAAACCCTTTCCCTCTCCCTACCTCCCACATACCCAGCATCTTTTACAGCTACTTTAATCAAATTGTATCGGCACTTGCATTGGAACAAAATCAGGGAAAGAATGTTCTTTATAACTCAGCCTTGCTGTCACCGTTGCTGTACTTCACCGACAAAACGCTGCCCCTTTTCTATGGAGATCAGCAAATAAAAATGAAAACAGGACTTCTGGAAAATAAGCCTGAAGCTCAGCCCTTCAGCAAGGCCCAAGAAAACTAAGAAAATGACTGAGTTCATAACAGAGAGGGATTTTGGTAATGAGCCTGAAACACTTATGTGGAGGATACATGAATGGAAATGGCAAGTTTCTTCATAGATACTGAAATTCCGAACTTAAAAAATCATTGTCTGAGATGATTCTGTGTTCCTTTTCATCAAAACAAATATTGTCTTTGAAAGAATCTGCCTTTGATTTTATTTTCTTATCATTGGCACCTTGAAGAAGGACCCCATTTCTTGTAGCTGTCACTTACTCTGCAAAGTTATCCCCCTTTTCTTCTGTGGGCACTTGCCCGAGAGCAAAGATTATATTTTATGTCCTCAGATTCAAATCATGACAGAGGGTTGTTTGTGAAGTTACGAACGACACAAATAAAGCTGGATGACCTGCTCTTCGGAACAAAGCCCGTGGGTGTGAGGAGTCTGGGTGCCGTCATGGGTAGATGGCATCGAGTTCATTCGGAAACTGTGCTTAGTGACTCTGAAATGTGATCAAGGCACTACCTGTGAGAGGAGCCCTAAGAGGGGGAAAGGCTACTCGTCACTTGTGGCATCTGCAGCTGCATCTTCTCCCGTGCCATCTCAAGCTTAAGCGAATATATGCTAGAAAATACATTTTTCAGTGTTTTGGGATTAACTGGCAGATGGAGTTTGCAGGCAACAGGTACTATTTGAAAAAGAATATTCCTTAGGAATATGGAATCCTGACATTTGCTAGCTAAGAACAAGCATATGGAGGGAAGAGAAAATAATCAAACGGGTGGACGAGCCAAGAGGGGTATCAACAGACAGCAATGAGCACGTGTCCTCTTGGGTTTTCATTCTGGGACGCGCCGGAGGTGTGTGTCACAGTGAGCTCCCCATAAGTCACTTCCTTCTCTTGGAAGGTCAAGATGCACAAGGGATTGCAGCCGACTCAGTCAGTGCTCATTCCGCTGCCCCTCGGTGCTTCAGGCCCTTCCGTGTTGAAGCTCTCCAGCCGGCAGCCCGGGCCACACTTGTGTCTTTGCTGCGGAGCTGCAAGAACCACTTCACCTGCAACAATGAGCCTGGGAGTTGATGCCCCGCCCAGGTGCCCGCTTCACCAATGACACAGAAATGTGGGCGTGAGTATTACAGTTCCTCTGCACCTTGGCTGGGATCACTCCGCAGTATGTGTTTTATACCATCCCCAGAGCTTCCTGGGGGCATTGCATGTAGGTTGCCCTCAGTATTATCTGGCTTAATAATGCACACCTTACTTAGTGCCTTTTCTTCCCTGTGTCACCTCCCCACCCCTGCTGCACCTCCCTACACCTCCAAACACACACACACACACACACACACACACACCCCACACACACACACACACGCAGAAAACCAACTACTGTTCTTAATCCATGTCTCAGGCTTTGCTTCTTAGGGAAGGGAAACCAACTACTAGAGGGTGCCCTTTCAGAATCATTGCAAAGGAGAGACTTGGTTCCCTAGCCTTCAAGTGGCAACCAGAACAGAGTAGAATTGTCATTAGGGTGTAGTGGAAGAACCTTTCCTGAGCCAAAACTCCACTTACATCCCTTACTGGGCAGGTCCCTTGGGCAAAGCCCTCCTTGTCGCTGAGCCTCATCTCTAAGGTGTAGAGAGCGCCTCCCCTTGGGAGTCATGTGAAATGACGCATTTACAAGGAGCTGCTGATCCAAACAGGTGTGCAATACCTGATGCTCCTTCTCAAGCTCATTCCACATATCTTCACTTTTGCTCAGGGCCCCTCCGAGTCACTGGTGGCTTACTCAGAAGAGCAGGCAATTACCATGCCTAGAACAAACCCTGGGAAAGATGGAGCCAACGGGTCAGTGGCCCCGTCTTCAAGCAGGTAATTCTAGGAAGCACTCGAAGCCTGGGTGGAACTGAGCTGCATTGCCCACAATGGCAACCTTAACTTCACATTTCTATTGATCCTTCTCCCTTTCTTGTCTCATTCTCCTTCCCCCCTGCTCCCTGGGATTACACCCACATAAATACCATGTACTCCTGTCCTCCTCCCAGGGTCTTCTTTTGCTAAGACATGTGGGTTGGAATATTTAAGTTAACATCATATTTGAGACTGTGCTATGACCTAAAAAGGCACCAGTAAAACCCTGTGAGAAGCCTTTCAGGTAAACAAGAGCACCACAGTGGTGGCCGGCCTAAGAAGCTTCATGCTTCTTTTCATTTCCTCTTTGGAAACTCTTCAGACCCAGTTTACAAGCTGCATGAAGACTTTAAAGGCTCACTCTTCAGGGAAGGAGGAGGAAGGAGAGGTTCCTGCAGCGTCATTGGTGCGGGGCCCGCCTCCCTACAACTTAGATAAAGGGAGGGTGACCTCATTCACACTTACTACTTCTCCACCCGGGGGACTGAGCTTCAGGGAGCTCCCCAATCCTGGGGCACACTCTGCCCCCCCCACCCCAAAATACTAAGTCACTTTGCAATATCACCTTCATTTAAGACTCCTAATTATTGGCTCATAGACTAAGAAAATCAAACTTTGCTCTAGTTTTAGATGTTCTCTCAAAAGCACCTAATTTCCAAATGATAATAATAATAACATAAAATGTGGCAGCTTTAAATGTCACCATCACAGTTGGGTGTCTACAAAACTTTTTCTATTGCACAGTGATCACATCCTCCACTTCTGCAGCTGCTCTCAACCTGATGGAGTGGCTTCATTCAATTCATGGATCTTTGACAGGAAAGAGTTGCTTCGATGTGAACTAAGTGATGAGAAGAACAGTGAGAGAGCGGAGTCCTGTGTGGGCGGGGGGGGGTTCCTCTAAAGAAGGGAGTCCCTGCCCAGCTGGCATGGCTCAGTGGTTGAGTGTTGACCTATGAACCAGGAGGTCATGGTTCAATTCCCAATTAGGGCACATGCCTGGGTTGCAGGCTTGATCCCCAGTAGGGGGTTTGCAGGAGGCAGCTGATCAATGATTCTCTCTTATCATTGATGTTTCTCTCTCTCTATCCCTCTCCCTTACCCTCTTGGAAATCTATCTACCTATCTATATAAAAGCCTAAGCCACCATTCGACCATTCAACTGTTCGACCATTCAACTGGGAGCTATGACATGCACTGACCACCAGGGGGCAGACACTCAATGCACAGGCATGGAAACATGGAACAGGCTGATGAATCTCAAAAGGGAAGAGGGGAAGAGGGAGGGCAGGAAGAGATTAACCAAAGATCTTATATGCATACTAGAGGCCCAGTGCACGGATTCACCCTCTCACAATCAGGACCCCTCAGGGGATGTTGGACTGCTGGTTTCATCCCAATCCCCACAGGCTAGACTGAGGGACCCCACCGGTGCACAAATCTATGCATTGGGCCTCTAGTATGCATATACGATCTTTGGTTAATCTCTTCCTGCCCTCCTCCCCCCCCTTCCTTCTGAGATTCATCATTCTGTTCCATATTTCCATGCCTGTGCGTTGAGTGTCTGGCTCCTGGTGGTCAGTGCACCTCATAGCTACCTGTTGAACAGTTGAATGGTCAAACGGTTGCTTAGGCTTTTAGATAGATAGATAGATGATAGATAGATAGATAGATAGATAGATAGATAGATGATAGATAGATAGATAGATAGATAGATAGATATGAAGAAGGGAGTCCCCATAACCCTTAGACCTTCATAAAAACCAACAGCTCATTTCTTCCTTTCACCTCAATGAAGAAACATGATGGAAACGTTTAATTTCTCACATTTCTCACATTGCAAACATTTCTCCCATCTCCTGGGGGAGATGCAGAGAATATGCAAATAAAAAATGCGGCTTTATTTAGATTGCCTTTATACATGCATATATATTTTAATCAGAAAGGCCTAAACTTGAATGAAGTTTAAGTTTATCTTTCTCTCTGGATAGGAATATTTACTATGTTGAGAAGCCATGAGAGTTATGATGAGGCCATGTATGCATGTGTCACGTTTGCGCATTGACAGACCATGGAGAGATGGAAAATGGGTGCCTTTATTTGCTGGAACTCTATTTCCATTCCCTCTCCCCCAAAAGAGAAAAGAGCAGTAGCCACAGCCAGGCCAGTGTTTAACTCAGGAAGGAAACTAAGGCTTGACTCCTGCTCTTGACCTGGGCGGGTCAGCTCCAAGCTCCCCGGGCTGGGCAGAGGAAGGGGGTGATTTAGGACTGGGCAGGGGTGGGGGACAGGCATTTATACACAGGAGAGGGTGCTGCTGGGGTTCAGGGCTGCATCAGGTTGGGGGATTCCCCAGGTCCTAGGCAGGAGGGAGGGGAGGAGGAGGAAGAAGAAGGGGAGAAAGAGGAGGAAGCAAAAGATGTGGGGGGTGGGGTAGGTGGAGAAGAAAAGGCACTTTTTTTAATAGCTCTTTTCTGAAAGGCCCATCATCTCCATTTACTGTGTCCCAATAGCTGGGGCTCAAAGCACAGCCCCGTGTGGGCCAACTTCTGCCTCTTCTGGGATGATCACTTCCCCAGGAGGACAGCGAAAGAGCAAATGGGAAATCATAGGAGAGGCAGGCAGGAGGGAGGAGGAGAGGGAAAGGGACCGAGGAAGCGGAGAGGGTGAGGGAGAGGGAGAGGGGTGGGAAGGGATAGAGAAAAAAAGAGAAAGGGGTGGGGGAGGGGAGAGAAAAGAAAGGGGCAAAACCCCTTGCTGACACGGGGCATAACTTAATTTTCACGGTGCCGGGACAGCTGTATCGTGTAATCTGCCATGGCATGCCATTAAAGCTTCAATGACTTTACTGACCCAGAAGGGAAACTCAGACCGTGGAGAGGCTTTTGAAAAGAAGTGGTGATCTTTCACGATTTATGAGCTTGTCTTAAAGAAACAGACTCCACTCACTTTAAATTAATCACCCTTTCCAGGGTGCATAGAAATCGGGGTCTCTGCTGCGCCTTGCAGAGGCCTGGAGAGCTGGGTCCGCCTCGACCCCGCGGTGCGGTGCGGCCAGGGGTGGAGGTGATGGTGGCGGAGGTGATGGCAGAGGTGGAGGTGACGGTGCGACAGAGGTGAAGGCGGTGGATGGGAGGGTTTTCTGTGATGTAGCCTTTCCTAGACCGGCGCCCCCCCCCCCCCTGCCCCCTCCGCAGAGGCCCCGGGCAGAGCGAGGGGGGCGGCGGGGCTGCAGGACCTGTAACTTGCAAAGGAGTGGTGCAGCGTCCTCGGAGGGAGGCCGGAGGTCAGAGCAGGGATGGCTGGCAGGGGGTGGGAGGAGGGCCTGTGTGTGGTGGGCAAAGGCCTTATTCACGTTCTCGGACTTGCATTCATTGTGCTGGAAGAAAAAAGAAACCAGGAGGAATATCAGGCATTTCACACCCTGATGAAATGCGAGACCTCCCGTGTGATTAAACCTCTGAAAGGAAAAGTGAGGTATTAGCAGACCCACTTTCCCCTCCCTCGCTTTACATATTTCTCAGAACAAAGGGTGAAAACCTCGTCCTAATGTGAATATGTGTACTGTATAAATTTTGGCAAAGATCTATTTCCCCACAGGGACGTGTTGGAGAACTGATGATCATAAAATAATTTGCCATAATGTCCAAGTGAAAGCCCAGAAGTGTTCTTTAACTGAATAGAACCCAGCGAATGATTTGCATTTATCTTTAAAACACCTTTGCAAACAGGAGCGCTTTCTCTGGGCAATTTAATAACCTCTCAGCAAATGAATGCGCCTGTAGTATAGGCCCATGCACAAGGCTTTTCCCTTCATTTCATTTGGGAATTCCCTTTGAACCTATTGTGTATCTGGGTGGTGCTTTCATATGTTTTGGAGCCTTTGGCATGTCTAAGGTTTCACTGACTGGCTACCTTTGAACAGCTTCAGCTCCTTCAAAAATCTGCTCCTCAATAAAACTATTTCTCGTGGTAGAAATGGGATCCAGATAAAAAGAAATTTCAAGGACAGCAGATGGACTAAATTTGTTCTTCCAGTATTTTGGTAAAATATCGTATCTGGTTTCTGGACAGCAATTAGAACAAACTTCCTTCTTAAAAAGTGGTCCGTTGCCCTGGCCAGTGATGCTCGGTTGGCTGGGTGTCATCCTAGGCACCAAAAGGTTGCCCGTTTGATTCCTGGGCAAGGCACATGCCCGGGTTTTGAGCTCGATCCCCAGTAAGGGATGTGCAGGAGGCAGCCAATCTCTCTCTCTCTCTCTCTCTCTCTCTCTCTCTCTCTCTCTCTCTCTCTCTCTCTCTCTTCCTCTCTCTGGGCAATTTAATAACCTGTCCCAAAAAAAGCCCTGCCCCACTACGCATTTTCTCTCTGTTTCCCCCTATCTCCAGCTCCCAGAAGCCATCAATCTGCAGTCTGTCTCTATGAACTTACCTATTTTGAACATTTTATGTAAAAAACAATTTAAAACATTTTTTTAAAGTGGTCTGTATTTTACAGTTTGGTGGAAGTCAACTTCTAAGGATTCGTGCACTGAGATAATTGAAGGGAACTAAGGCAGCAGACACCATGCTATTGACCTTGTGGGATGCTCAAATACGGTCCAACTGAGGTAACCTGGTGCCATCTGTCATCCCTAACCCTTCCGGGGGCTGTCATCACAGGTGCACATCTCGTGCCCACCACCAGTCAGGGTTGAACCATTTGAATTTCTCGAACACATGCTGCAGCAATGTCACAGCATTTTATAGAGAGTATTCATTTTTACAGATGTTATATCGTTATTCCACACATATTGCAAATTAGCTAGCAGGTTGGGGGAGACCTCATGACAAATTTTCAATCCTTGCTGAGCATCAAACTCACCTGGGACACTATAAAATACAGAGCTTTGTCCAACCCCCACATGCTGGGTCATCAACTCCTTTAGGGTGAGGCCCAAGCACACATCATTTTAAAACATGTTTTTAAATGTTTTGAGGTGAAATTCTCACACATAAAATTAACCATTTTACAGTGAAAAGCTCAGTAGCATTTAGCACATTGACAATGTGGGCAACCACCACCTCTATCTTGTTCCGACACATGTCCATCACTCCCGAATAAAACCCTGCCCACTACGCATTTTCTCCGTTTCCCCCTATCTCCAGCCCCGGGAAGCCACCAGTCTGCATTCTTTCTCTATGGATTTACTTATTGTGAACATTTTATGTAACTGGAACCATACGATATGTGATGTTTAGTGTCTGGTTGGGCACGTGTGTTTTAAAAGGTGTGTTCTGGTTAGTCCCTCTAAGGTCAGATTTGGCTCTTAAAAAAAAAAATTTCCAATTTTAAAATTATCAAACAACTTTATGATATCAAGCACCACAATGTTAATAATTCCATTCACCCTACAATCCATCTCACAGAGAAATTTTAAATTTCTTTGTGGTCTCTCAATTCTTTTGTACCCAATTTTATTGTAATAATAAATTAAAAATTTCTCTGGAGCCCTAGTTGGTTTGGCTCAGTGGATAGAGTGTCAGTCTGTGGACTGAAGGGTCTTGAGTTCAATTCCAGTCAAGGGCACATGCCCGGGTTGTGGGCTCGACCACCAGTAGGGGGCGTGTAGGAGGCAGCCGATCAATGATTCTCTCTCATCATTGATGTTTGTATCTCTCTCTCCCTCTTCCTTCCTCTCTGAAATCAATAAAAAATATATTAAAAAATATTTCACTGGACTTCCAGATATTGCTGTTTTCTGTATACTTCTATGTGTGGCTAATATTTACGTTCGTTTACCTCTTTAGGCTGTGTACGATATCATTGCAATTCTGCTATCGGAGGAGTACAGAGTAGGATTCCTCTATTGCTCCTGGGAGCAGGGTTCTTGGGGCGCCTCTGAAATGAGCACTTTCAGAAGCCCCCCTGGGGGAATGAGGTGTGGTACAAGATTTTATTTACGAGGAGTTATATTCCCTGGATTCCAAAGTCCCATGCCCCACCCGGTTATTATAACGCTATCATTACTACAATTTCCCAAACTTGTATAACTTGTATTTTTTTCTGCTTTTCAATATTGCCATGCCGAACATCTTCGCTTGGGAAATTGCTTGGATGTTTGTCATTGGATCAAAAGCACAGATTGGAAAACAATGTTTTCCTCATTGATGAAGTAATTCATGTGTTTGGCAATCACAGCTCACTCAGAACATTTGACACTTACGGTAAAATAAAAGACTTCAGCTTTTGTTTGCAAGCTTCATGTCACAGTCAAAACAGAACAATTTCTACCAAAGTGCATGAGGCAGAGTTCACTTGGCAAAGTGTGGTCCCCAGTGGGCGCCTGTCTGTCTGTGCCGCAACAATCTTACACCATCTCCCTGGGACTGGATTTGGGAAAGGGGAGAGATTTTCCTAGTGGCCTAGCAAAAACTTACCTGCCACATGGTTCCGCTCTTCCCCAATTACCTGTAAACCACCCATTCTCACTTTTGAAATCTCAGGCCCCAACCCCATCCCCTTTCTCCTTTGTCCAAAATAACATATCTACCCAATTTTACCTCACTGTCTTTGGAATGTTTATGCTTATGCGAATTCCCTGTGTGCACGTGTCAGGGTATGTTCTGGAAACTGTAAGCAGGGTATTTGGGGAGAGCTCACCAGGGGCCAGAGCAGGAGGGTCTCAGATGCCTGTTAAGTAGCTCAAACTTTAGCTCATTGATTAGCATTTTCCAATAGGTGAACCACAGACCCCTCCAGGGGATCAGGAAGGTGTTCCAAGAGATCAAGTCTTTAAAAGTGTTATGGGATCTATTTAAAGTTTCTTTAAAATAATTCTCAAATGCGGTATGGCTTTTATTCCCTTAAAAAGAAAAAGGCAGTGAGCGTGCATGGTAATTAGTAGAGGTCAGTGACCATGCTTAAAATTATCACTTGGTTTTAAAATTGTTTTGGTTTTTAGTCATACAAAGTTTATGGACTGTTGGTTTGAGGAAGAATCATAAGGAACAAAGGTTTCAAAACACAAGAGATTAGTGGGGAGCATAAAAGTGAAAATAATCCTCAAAAATTGCCTCCAGATGATTATCACCAGGTCAGTAAATAATATTGCTCTAATAAAAATTCTTCTGCGGCACAAGGACCTCACAAGGCAATGTGGAGGGAGAAGACACTGGTGATTATACCGAATTTAGCTTTGCACTTACTACTCATAAAGACCCTGACACTCACAATCCTTCATTTGTATAATGATTTTCTCATCTCCTAGAAACAAAACATGAAAATTGGTATGTGGTTTTTTTAAATAAACATCATAATTTTTAAGTGCAAAATTAAAGAGTACCAAATATCATATCATAAAAAAGACTTTCATTTCAATTATAAAGCTATGATAAGTAGTTCAATTTCAATATTCAATATAAAATATATTTTATCCAAAACAAACAAAATATAATACACCCTTTAGTAATATATTCATCAACAAATAATGATTTTCCTTACACAATTAATTTACAGTCACCCTAGGGCATGTGCCATATTAACTGGAAGAAAGTCAAAATTTATCTTTATATACTACTGAAATTATTGAATTTTTATGTTAGAAATAAATTTTATAATCTGTGAAAATATACTTATATATGATATAAAATATTTTACTTGAGATCATTTTAATCATAGTTCATTTTAAAATATCAACAAATGAAAAATATTCTTAGGGGGCGTCGTTGGATTTTACATTAGACTGAAAAGCATTCTGGCAAGTGACCAAAGTTGGAGATGCTGATAAGATTGATGGGAAGCCAATGGAAATAAAGGCAGATCACAGAGTATATGGTGCAACATTTATTGGAGGAAAGTGTGATATTAGAAAATGTCCCTGACCTCCTGCTTTAGAATGGATTGAAATTACACAAATTTATGCAATAAGTTTCCAACTGACTTTTGTCCTACTCTCTGGGCCAAAGAAGTAGCCAGTGGAGAAAGTATCTAGAATTCATGCTGTTCACACCACTGGGGATAACTGCCTACAAAGATGCCTTTTATGGGGGGAAATTGTAATGGTACCCTCCAGAAGAAAGTCTCTGCATTATCTGGACCAGGGAATCTGAACCGCATCTGGAAGCTGATGTTTTAAAATGTGGGTTTTGTTATCATTCAGGAATAGTAAAGCCAACAGATCAGGAGATAACTATCAATGAAGAGATAGTTTCTTATCGTTCCCAAAAAGGTGGGGCACACAATGCCATGCAGGGCCACATAGAGAAGCACAGGGCCAGTCAGGAAGCAGGAAGAGCAGAAGAAAAATATGGGCAAGAGTTTTTATCATGGTTTGTGCAGGAAGGACTTGGGCAAGGCTGGGTAAACACGGTTAGGATTGGCTGGAATGAATAATTTCAGCGGATTCTGGGGTGTAGGGAGTGTTTCTAGATATCTGGAACCTGGCCCTCCTGTAATTAAGACAGAGAAACAGTGGCCTGGAGTGTGAGAGTTTAATAAAGGAGGTAGTGGTGGGAAGTGGTGGTGGGAGGTGGTGGTGGGAGGTGGTGGTGGTGGTGGTGATGGTGGTGTAATGGGTTCTGAATTGGCTGGTTTGCATGTGAAAGGTGCACTCAATGGTAAATCCTTTACTGTCTCTAGGAATTGGCTAGCCCTGGGAGGGGCAGTTCCTCCAAGTCAGCAAGGCTCAGGATGTCCAGCATCAGAAATACAAAAAAAGGAAAAAGAAAAAAAAAAAAAAAACATGAGCAATACAATGGGTCACTTTAAAACCACAGAATAGATGTCAACTCTGGTGACTTGCAACTGACTATGATGGTGTATGGAAGGGAAGGGCAGGTGACAGGAAATCATGCACAATCCATCAGTTAGTTACTTTACCTTTTCCACAAATGCATATTAAGCTGTATGACTGTGTCTGGAAACTCTACTTTCTTTAATAACATGGAACTCAGAATTCCTTAGTCAAATACGGGCAGAGATCGCGGTGGTCAGAAAAAAGGCTGTGCCACTCAGTGCCAATCCTGGTCTCTCTCTCTCTAGGATTCACATTCTCCTGAAAATTTCTGCTACCACCTAGTTAGGTTCAAAGAATTGCTGGATTTCCTTTACTAAGGGCCCATGTATTGTCTTCTCTTATAATTGGCTGCATAGCTGGAATGTTCAAAAAGACTTTCAAGACAAGGACAGAGCAAAAGAGGAAAAAGGCAATACCTTATCTATTTCTGGCTTATAAAATAGAGATCACTCATCCTTAGCTTGTGATGTACCTCAAGGGTCCCCCTTTGTCCAGATCCCAGGTTGTGCCAATACAACTGATTATCTCTAACCAACACTACTCAGGAGTGAACTCCCAGACATTCAACTTTCTCAAAGTAAAGACCAAGAAAAGGAGCTCACTTTGGCTCTTCCATCTATCTCAATCACAGTCTCCCAATTCCTGTCTCCAGTCTAAGGAATTCAGTCTTTATCTGGGTAAATAACCTTACCCTTAAGAAGCGTCTTCACCGGCAGGGAATTTTCCTCACCCATGCAAGACTCAGCAGAACAAATGCATCTCAGGAATACATAATAATTCACAATTCTAAGATGGCCCCCCAAGATTCCAGCCCCCTGATATACACACCATGTATGATCCCTGGGACTTGTGATTATAATGAAATTGTCAACTCATAATAAGATTATGTTATATGGCACAGTTAGCAATTTAGTCATACAAAGATACTGGAACCCTCATATGATTAGGACAGGGAAATAGTTGCCCGGAGTCTGAGAGTTTAACAAAGGGAGGTAGTGGTGGGAGGATGTGGCGTTGGTGGGGAGGGCGACCATTGTTGGTGGGCCTGACTTAATCAGGTAACCCTCAAAAGAGATCGGGCTCTTCCTAGTGAAATAGATTTGAAGCATGACAGGGATATGACATAAGGATGAGTCTCCATTGCTGGCTTTGAAGACAGAAGGACCATATAACATGGATGGTGAGCAGCCTGTAATGAAACTAGGAACTCAGCCCCACAACTGCAAGGAACTGGAAGTGAGCTTGGAGGAAGGCACCAAGCTCCAGTTGAGAACACAGCCTGGTTGACACCTTGAGGTGAGCCTTGTGGAAACCTGAGTGGAACACCTAGTCACTGTGCCTGGGTTTTTTACTTAAGAACTATGAAATAATCAGTGGGCACTATTTTAAGCCACTGAGCTTGTGATACTGATTTGCAACAATAGAAAATGAATTCAAACTCCAACCTTATGGAGAGACACACATCTAATCAGGTCATAGTGTGTTGCAGAAGAATTAATGGTGGGTTCCGTTGCAAGATGACTCAAAGTGCTCTGGGGTCTACTGTGAAAATAACAGCTGAAAACTGGTGTTGACAATCCAAAGCTCACTGCCTCTTAATACAGAATTGCTTAGGTAGGTTTGTGAACAGGTAAATCACCCGAAGAGCATCACATGCACCATTATTTCCAAGAAAATGGTCAAAGGATGATAAAGAGTACAAGGCACACCTTGAAGTGGACTGGTGACAGAGAGTATCCACCAGGCTGGCCAGGTTTCCCATCACTGTCTAGATGGTGAACAGAGGCAGCGTGCCTTGTCAAAGTACTGATCAGCTGAGGCCTTAAATCTACCACTTTCCTTTAGCATATCTCATTGTTTGCTCTTGGCTACTTTAGAGCCATATAAAATTATGTGAGCCTAATTTAACTTTTGGCTGTTTTCCGCAGAGAGGCAGAAAACTCTAATATTTGCACCAAAATTTCAACCAACTTTGTCAGAGTACAAACAGCATGGTCGTTAATTGAGCCAGCCTGTATTAGCACAACTTGTACAGGACCTGCAGGATTGTGGAGCTTAGGGAGCTTTAAGATGGTCTCCTTCGGTCTTTCATCTCACTGGTGAAAACTAAGCTGTGAGACAGATTGTACTTTCCCAGGACAAAACAGCAAAGCTAAGATGAGACTTCAGACTTCCTGATCCCCAGTTCAGTGTCTTTTCCTTTTTAAAGTCTAATTGAAAATCTTATTATTTTAGCTACTTTTACTCTCCTAGGATTGGTCAGTCTTTGTGTTATTTCCAATAATATGTATACAGTATATGTGTTAACATAAATTTGGAGAAATATTTAATCCCTGGATAATTTAAAATCACTTGGCTCACGGTTTTGGTTTTTTATTTTTAATCCTATAATTATCAATACTATTTCTTTCTTTTTTTTGTAGCTATTCTGTTCCCTCCCAAACAAAATATAAATGTGATAGGTAAGTTATTAAGCTATTTGCGTGTGTGTGTGTGTGTGTGTGTGTGTGTGTGTTCTCCCATTTCACTATCATTCCCTTTCTATTTTAAGAAGTACTTCTGACTCCCTTGCCACAGGAAAGCATGGAGAAGCATAGTCAAGAAGATGGAGAAGAGAGGTCCCCCCAAAAGTAAAGATGGAGGTGATGGGGCTCTGTGGTAAAGATGAGGCAGAGAGTGGAAGGGTGATTATGGGTGGTCCTTTGGGGAGTAGACAGGCTCCCAGCTCAATTCCTACCGAAGGAAGAACCAACAATGCAGTTCAGGATCTCTTATTGGCTTGGCCTCAGTTTTAATCAGAAGCCCAAATACCAGAGCTCCTTCCTCCTAACATTTAGCTCTGCTTGTGATCCTTGGGGTGTTTGAACAACTGCCAGCGGCCCCTCCCCTTGGCTGGCCAACTGCTCGAGGCCTCTACCCCCTCCCCCCCAAGCCCCCTGCCAGGCCCGCCCTTGACTGCCCCCCTCAACCCCGATCTGGGGTGGGGCCAGCTGGCCGACCTCCCGTGGCCCCTCCCCCTGCCAGCCTGGCCCTATTGGGCCCAATGGGGGCGGCCAGCTGAACCCCACCCATGCATGAATACATGCACCAGGCCTCTAGTTATTATATTACTAACCACCCTATGACTTAATGGCTTAACATAACAACAAGTCATTTATTTTGCTCATGAATCTGCAGTTTAGGTTGGTCTCCTCTCTGCTCCTACAGAGTCAGGAAGAACGGCTTGGCTTAGGGATGGAGAATCTACTTTGAGGATGGCTCACTCGCATGGCTGACCAGTTGGGTCTGCTGTCTGCTGGGAGCTCGTGCAAGAGGCTAAGGTCTCAGCTCCAGATCCTCTCCATACTGATCTCTCCAAGGTCATTGGGACTCCTCTCACAGCATGGTGGCTGGAATCCAAGAGACACAGGGAGACTTAACCCCCGAAGTCATCAGTATCACTTCTACCTCCTCAGGGTCAGAGGGAGGGACATGAGCCTCACCACTCAGCGAGGACCGTCAAAGCCACACTGTACTTAGAGCACGTGGGATGAGATGTCATATTTGACTATTTTCAGAAAATACAGTCTGCCACACCCCCACGACTCACACTGAATTTTGCACCTATTCTCTTTGCATATTCCTGATGCCTTACCACTTCCTCCAAATGGCATCTGTTTCTACTGGTAATACTGTGGTTAACCACTACTGTTGAAGTCTTGGATTTAGATAAAGATGTAAGCACACTTTTATAAAATTCTCATTTTATAAGAACCAGCAGGTTATATCCATACTTTCTTTTTCTGACCTGAATGGAAACAGAAAATATCTGCTAGGCTTTGATAAGAATACTTTAGATGCTGCTTCAACTTTATCCTGGGGCCTAATTCACAGGATGAGTAATTCCAGTGGCCATTAACTCTCAGAGGCTGCTCATCAACACCCTCCCCTCCCCACTCTAAAGCACCTTTTAGCTGTGGACAATACACTGCAAAGTCCAACTTCCAAGGTGAGATATGATGGTAATTTTCAGGATAATTGCTATAGACAGAAAAGAATTTGAGAGGAGGGGCCTCTGTAGATATTTGCCCAGCTCCGTGCCTCACCCCAGGAAAGCTGGCCTTGAGTCCTGGGTGCCTAGGAGTCTGGCCACAATGAAATGGATTCACAGATTAGACAGTGAGAGGACTCCCAAGCAGTTTGTCTGCAGGCTGGCCAGCAGGCCCTAAGGGAACTGCTCAACAGTGACTGTTTAAGGATCAAGTGGAGCTGGTGGGGCAGGGGAGGCAGGAATGGGAGGCAACTTGCCTCCAAAACCTGAGAGTTAATGACCCAGAGGAAGTCACTGAGTGAGAAGGAGCCTTGAGTTTTCTAGACATGCAGTGGGTCAGAAGTTATAGGCATAGAAAAGCCTAGACCTGTGTTTCTTCACATTTTAATGTGAAAAATATATCAACTAGCAGTCTTGTCAAAATGCTGATTTTGATTGGATCGTTCTGGGCTGGGGCTCCCAGGTGATGCCAGATGTTGCCGGTTCACAGGCCACACTCAGTAGCAAGGGTCTAGACAAGCAATAATTCTCAGCCTTGGCTGTGTACTAGAGTCACCTGTGATCCGTGTGTAACCGCAGAACCAGCTCCAAATGGTCCTGGCCTGTTTAACGAGATACTGTGTTGCTTTTCAGAGAATAGCCCAAAACCTCAAGCCATGCACCTGAAGCATGAGCAGAGGAGAGAACGTTGCTCTTCCGCTGCACCTGGAACCAACGTATAGATCCCCTGCCGCACCCACACAGAACCAAAGGCCCAGGACAAACCGGCACTTGAACACCAGAACCCCTTAGAAGCAAACGGTCCGTTGACCAGAAGATCCGGTATTGACACCCCTTACCAAAAATGGCCAAGCTCCAAGGTCCTCCAGTTCAAATGTGCCCTGCCAGTGCTTCTGCATACCTGTTCCCTCAACCCCTGAAAAGCCCTCCCCAAACCCTGCATCAGAGAGCTGTGGTTTTTGAGTGTTAGCTTTCTGTTCTCCTGGGTGGCGCCATTCATAAGAAAACAGCCAGTCTTTCTCCACCACAGTTCTCAAGAGGGAAGTCCTAAGTATTTAATGTTTGGCTACTAGCACCTGGTGGATGAATGTTTTCTGTTCCGTAACGCATGTAAAAATCCAGTCTCTGGGCACTGGCCTTGGGCATCAGTCTGTCAAAGCCCCAGGAGATTGTAACGTTTGGCCAAGGTTGAACATCCCTGCTGGAGAGGGAGGCCAGTTGGTGGCTGAGAAGCCGTAGACACTGAACCAACCCCATCTCTGAGCACCCAGAGAGGAGCAGCAGGTGTCTACTTGCAAACATGACGTCTACACTTCCTGTCTCCCTTGAACATATGCTCTGGTTCCATGAAGCATCACCTTCTGTTTTCACCCCCATCAGCCCAGGTAGCCCGAGGTATCTCTGGCCTTATGGGAGCGTTCAGAGAGAAGGACTATGGGAATGGTTCCTCCCCTTCACCTACGAAGTGTACAACTGGGACTGGGGGTGCCTTCATTAGCAATCCCACATCTCCCCTGGGTAATTGTGTTACTTCCACACACGTCTGCATTCATGTGGCCCCACATTGGCACTCTATGCACTGATATTTTTATAGAAACATCTTTCATCTTCTTTTAAAGCAGGTGGCATACATCTGTATTCTTTAAAGATCCTGGCTAGCATGAAGCTTCAGTGTGTCTATTTTCTGACACTTCTCAGTTTAAGAAAGCATCTCTAAATGATCCAAAGGAGACAGAGCCTAGAAGTGCAGCTATGGAAGAAAAACCTGTTTTCATTACTTTTTGTTTTAGTGTTACAGAAGTACAGGTGGGCGGGGGTGATTTTTGGCTAACATTCATTTACTAGGTATGGAATATACCAAAAAAATAGATTAAGAACAAAGCAATGAGGAACCTCAATGCTGGGACACTTCTCAGTATTTATAGCATTACAAATTTATATTTCCCTTGAACAAATAATCCTCCTTGGAATGTTTCCTATGCAAATACCTATAAATGCTCAAAATGCATCTGCAAGTAGCTAGAGTGTTCCCAACTATGTGTTGGGTAATGTACAGGCCACAGGAGAAGAAGAGGATAAATGGGTGTATCTAGTGAGAGCAGCTGGAGGAGGGGGAGAAAACAGTGGCTTCGAGAGGAAGTCCTAAGTCAATGCTGCCAGCACCAGAGGTCTGAACTGGGACCTTTGGGTATAAGTGACCGGGAGGCAATTTTAGCTCACCCCTTGGAATAGCTTCCAGTTTCTGTATTTGATGCTTTGACATCAGGGGCACTGCAGGGACTGCCCCTCTCAGGCTTACTAATTCCTGGAGGTAGGAACGGATTTGCCTGTGAGTTTGCCTTTCATATGCAAACCAATCACCTCCTTTGAGCTGGTGGGGATGGGGGACTCTCAGATTCTGGATCCTTATTCACCTTCCCTAAGCACTCCAGGACCAGATCAGACATCTAGGATAGCCCTCATGCCCTAGAGCCCACGGAAATCACCCGAGCCAGCCCATCCTAAACCTGCTCACCCTGCCTCCTGGGCTCCTTCCTGCGGGGACCACAATAAAGGGTCTTGGCCATGGTCCCCCTCACTTCATCTGCCTCTTGATTGACCCTCATGCTTCTCCATGTGGCCCTGTGTGTGGAGTACCTCCTGTTTCTAGGGATCTGTGAATAGAAGCATGTAATTTCTTCATGACAATCCATTCTGTGTCTGCATGCCTTACCATACCCAATTAAAACAAATCTCAGGTACATTTTAAAACATCCCTGAAAAGAACTTTAAATAACTACAGCTCTTTGGAAATGCAATAATATAGCATTTCCTGGTCTTGAAGATAAATAATCACAAGCCACAAAATGAAGTTGGACAGTGTGTGTGTGTGTGTGTGTGTGTGTGTGTGTGTGTGTGTGTGTGTTGGGGAAGGGGAGGGAGTTAGTGTCTTAGATAACTTGAAACACTCCTCTTGTGTGTATTACTGTATATAATGAGGCGCATCCAGTAGAAGCCCTCAGTCGTGCTACTTATTTCTATGCTGTGCACTTCATTCCGTTTGGTATGCCATGTTCTGGATAGTGCCTAGCACATTGCTAACAGTTTTAAGAGATTATGCATCAACCAAATGTGAATATCATGCCCGCCTGTCATGAGTAGCATATAGTGTGTCATTTTGTGAATGTTCCTAATGCCCCTTTGTCTGGTGTGCTTGCCTCAGTAGGGAAGAGAGGTTAGCATTAACTAAGCAGGTTAATTTAACTAGCATTGAGTTAAGTAGCATTGTGGTTGAATTCCTCTCTTATCTGGAACAACTGTGAGGACTTTTGGTTACAAAAATCACCTCCAAGATATAGGACAAGAGAGCTCTGAGTCAAAGCCAGATGGAAAAGCCAGAGAAAAATGTGACTGGAGTTTAGGATTCGGTGGGGGATCAGAGCTGGGCATTTGGAACCTAAGAGGAGATCAGAGCAAACATAGGTTAGAAACTGGGTAAACACATCCCTGTGCAATTTATAAAATAACCTTGAGGAACCTTTGGCTGGTGGGAAAGTGTGTGATTCCTGAAGGTGTCAGTTTGACTCAAAGGGTCAATAAAGGCACAGTGAACACTTTGAGACAGGAGGCTAATTGGGGAATGCTCAGGATCAATATCTTTACTAGTAAATGGGTGAGGGAAGCAGGAAGGGACAGAGAGAGAAGTCGAACTGTGATGTGGTTGCCATCAAGGCCCCAGCTGATCCTACAGGTAGTTCTGGAATGTGGGTGGTTGTTCAAAGCTGTCCAGAATCCAGGCAGGAAAGCTGGGCCTTGGGTATCCTCAGGGGATTTGGGTTACTTTCAGGAAGGAGGTTTAACTCGGAGATGGCAACCTCATTCCTGCCAAAGGCAATTCCTGGGGATGCTGCTATGACCATCATAGCCAACAGTCAGGACAACTGGCGAAACCTCTATTCTGGAAGGGGATCTAGAACCTCTATTCTGGAAGGGGAACATTGGGACATAGCATGAAATAGAACACATGCCATTTTCGGAATTGAGGGTTTTACAGCCAAAGTCTGGACTAGGTAAGGGGTGGTCCAAAGCTGTCAATGATGGGTTTCCTTAGCTACTAGGAAGGTCTGCAGAATCCACATACGACTGGGACTCGTGGCCCAAGGAGATGTTATTCTAACTGGTAACTGCAGACTCACTAAGCTGCGCGGCTACAGTCGACTACACTGCTGTCCGGCTGGGAAGGGGCTTGAGTTAATAGAAGAGCTGAAGGACAGGGATGAGCACCTAACACGTGTTCTTGGATGCAGCTCATCCTTCCTAGGAATCCCTGACACCAATTCCCAGAGTCCTCTGACTCAAACGTGATGATTTAAATCCAGAGGGTTGGAAGCACCAGGAAATTATCCATTGGAGTCTCTCCGCTGTTGCCAGGCGTCCCATCCTTGCCAGGACATATGCAGACAGACACACACACACAAGTACAGTACTGTTCTCCCAGATCCCCCATTGCACTGATCTCCTGCTGAAGTTTCTGACTAACGGTAAGTTATTTGTTCAGAAAGATTTTATGGCTCTCATAAAATGTCAATTACAGTTTTAAAATAACTTGTCGTTTTTCTGTAACATGATGCTGCCATCTTGGTTCCCAGAGGGTGTATTAAATTCAAGTAGCAATAACAAATCATTTAAGCAATAAATAAATAACCTGAGACAGAGCGCCGTTAAGAGTTAATAGTCTCCCATACACTCAATAGAGGGTGAGGCTCCACTCAATTAAAGTGACCCCGGGAGGAGGAGGGGCAGGGGCCAAACTGCACCCAGTCGTTTTGTTGAAGGTATTCAACCCGCACACATTCATTTCCTTCTTTATGTTGTCTCTTTTCAGCAGGGAAGGCTCTCTGCGGTCCCTGGGCCCAGAGAACAATTACGGTACAGTCTCAGAGAACAGAAAGAAAACTGGGGTCATAAATATGTTAAATGGGTGCGTGGGTTTAAGTGGCTTTGTAAACGAAACACGAGGAAACCTCAGACTAATTAATGAATACGAAGCAGTGGGAAAGCTGGAGGTTTTGGGGGTACCGTCGTCCTGGGGTGAGGCTGCAACATCTGTACAATTCTTTTCCTCCAGGGAGGTACACTTATTTATTTTAGAAATCTGCATTTTCAAGATCTCAAATTGTCTGGATGGAGAATAACAGATTTGGGTTAAAAAAAATTTTTTTTAAATAAATCCTCTTTAAGCTATAGTGTCTCTAATCAAGTTATAGCCTTGGCCTGAATGAATGGTTTTACAGATATCTGAAAAGTGTTGTCCTTGTATTCTGAGAGAGACACATCACACTACCTTTTAAAAAAGGATGAATTACATGCTATTAATACAGAATCACAGTTCATTCAAATATAGGGACTCTTTCCTACTAATGGCCTTTTAAAAATAAATTCCATCTGGGTCAAAACAAAGATAAGATTTTATGATGTGACTTTTCTATATGTTCTAAAATATTTCAGTCTTTCTGTTTGGAGAGTTTACTATTTTTCCTTTTGTTCTTCACCTTTTTTCTCTCCATTTTTTTAAAATAGCTTCACTTATGGGAAGTTGAAGGCTGTCTGTATGTCTCATATGACTCATTTTGAATCCACAAATGACTTTCTGAACTGGCTATGTGAGGCAAGCCAGTACTGGCACTCTGAAAATGTCCCTGAACTTGGAGGATGCTGACACTGTGAGGGCCAAACGGAGGCCCCAGCAGAGATGCAAATGGACAAAGGGGTGGGGAAGAGAAGTGTCAGGGGATAGTTTCAGCGGGGGGGAGGAAGAGATCAAGACACACACAGAGATATGCGGGAGGGCTATCTAGAGAAAGACTGAGAGCAGAGAGAGAGAAAGAGAGAAAGACACACACACACACACACACACACACACACACACACACAGATAGAATGATTCAGAGGGGGTTGGAGAAAGAATAGTAATGGGGAGAGAGTGTGAGGCACAGAGAGGGAAGGGAGAGAGAGACAGAGAGAAAGATGAGAGGGAAAAGAGAGAGAAAAAGATATTGAGACACACAGAAAGAAGGAGAGGGGAGAGAGAAATGAAGATGCAGAGAGTGGTTAGAGAGAAAGAGAGAGAGATACTCAGTAGGAGATGGGAAAAGCAGAAAGGCACAAGGAAAACCACAGAGGGCACCGAGATAGCAAGAGGAACAAACGAAAAAACACATACCAACAAGCAGTGGAAACGGGGTGCTCGGACCCCCTTGTTTAACTGATTAAATAGCCAACCTACTACAATGGATTAGATTGAACCATTGGTCTAATTTAGTTATTATGATACTGAAATGAGCAGGCTATGCTCTTCTTTTGGGCTATTTCAGTGGTCTTAGTTGCAACAATAAAAAACACACAACCCTTTCTAAATCCTGTCTATATCAATTCAACCAGCTCATTTTCTTTTTATTGTATATAAAGATGAAGAATTACCTAATTATAATCTTTAAATGTACTTTATAAAACATTTATTCTTTAACAAATTATTAATAAAACATCTACCAACGGTATACCAAAGGATACAGTTTTGTACAAAGAATACAAAAATGTTTAACATACTATAATTGTCCACAAATTAAGAAAATACTGATTCAAGGTGACATAATAAACACATCAGACTAAATTATATAAAGACAAGAACAAAACAGCACAAGAAAAAACACAAAAAATGTCACAGTAGAAAACCTAGTAAATTGCTCTACTGAGGGATACAGATTTTTAAATGTTCCGAAGTCTAAAAAGAGAGGACTCTTTAGGAGTTAGCATAGCCTTTGATAGTTCTGTGAGGATGGGTAACCTGCTTTGAGTCTTCAAGGCCCTGGATTCCCCCACTAGGTGGAGAGAAGAAAAGGCCACGTGAAGACAATTGATTTTTGTATTGTCAAACTTTCTTATTTAATTTATAAGGAATAATGAAAAATATAAATGTAGTCATTCATGTTTGTATTCTTCCCTAAAATTTCAACTTATATCACAGAGTCAAAGAAAAGTTCACTACCCAATGGCATTGGCCACTAAGGACATCATCCCACGGAAGAACCTGGTGTTGCAGATTGCTGTGAAGCAGAAAATTACACCAACCCCAGATGCCTTTCTCTTTTGACACCGCCTGTACCACCTTACCTTCTTCATGAAGCAGTCCTTCCTCTATCAGACTGGAATGATGCCCCCTCTGCTGAATACCTTGTCGCTCTGAGAGAGTGATCTGAAAACTCAAATGTGTCCTGGCTAGAGAAGAAAAGCAGATCAGTGGTTGCCAGGGGCTGAGGGTGGGAGCAGAGAATGAGTGACAGTGAACACAAGGGAACTTCAGGGCGATGGAAATGCTCTGTAAGTTTTGATTGTAGTAATGGTTGCACTTCCCAAAAAAGTTTACTAAAATTATTGAATTGTATGCTTACTATGGGTGAGTTTTATGATATGTAGATTAATAAAGCTGTTTTTTTTTAAGCGACTACCAGGCCAGGCTAGTGATGTGAAGGTTATGTTTTTTGGATGTAGACACAGTTTTTTTGCGTAGTAAATGTTTAAGAATATGCATCAACCCCACAAAGAGATAACTGTCTTCCATATTTCATGAAACAATGAGATCTTGTTCTACTTTTCAGGTCCTAATTTTGATGGAGACGTGAGTAAAGAGAAATATTTCTCAAATAAGAGGGAAACAACCTTGTGATCACATGATAAATGGCAATCAATGATTCCCTATGTGGGGCCACAATAGGGAGTGGTGGGACCTGTGGTGAACCAGCGAGGCAGGCGTCACTTCAAGGGCCAGCCACCCGGTAGCTCTGTTGGTTGTGACCACAGGACAATGCTGGCCCAGTGTTACCAGACTTTCTATTTGTCCAAGGGAGTTGTAGAGTAAATCTTCCAATTTTTAAAACTTTGGTTCAGACTTTAAAACAAAGCATTGTGTGGTCCAAACAAAATGAGATCAATTCAATAGATAAGCTGAAAGTTTGCAAGCTCTGCTTTCTAGCCAGAACCTTACAATTCAGCACTTAATTGTGGATTTCCCATATTTGTTCACTGTTGTTTTATGGGGGCTAATTTTGACTCCCTAACTTTTTATAGTTCCTAGAACTAGGGGTTGGGATAAAGGGTTGGGGGCTAATAAATATATATGTGTGGATGTGGATGTGTGTGTGCATGCATGTGAGTGTGTGTGTGTGTGTGTGTGTGTATGTGTGTACTGGCCTCCACATAGTGCCTAACGTTGTGCCAAATATATTACAAATGCACAGTCAATACTGTTGGTTTAGTTAATATAAAAATATTATTTAAATAAACATTTCCTTGAAGGCTAGTTCAAATGTGCATGCTACTTCACCACCAATAGAATGCCTGAGACTCAACACCAAGTCTAAATAGATGTTACTTTAAGTAACAAGGAATAACTCAAGTTTCCCTTGGTGAGCTCTAGTCTATAAGGAAATAAAAATAAATACTTTTTTAATTGGGCCATCATACTAGTTCCAAAATGAGGCAGAGGCTAGAATCAGGGGTGGGCAAACTTTTTGACTCGAGGGTCCCAATGGGTTCTTAAACTGGACCGGAGGGCTGGAACAAAAGCATGGATGGAGTGTTTGTGTGAACTAATATAAATTCAAAGTAAAGGAGCGGAGGGGAGAGCAAGAGAACCCTCCGCTCTTTCGGCTCCGCGGGCCGGATAAAACAGCTGAACGGCCGGATCCGGCCCGAAGGCTGTAGTTTGCCCACGGCTGGATTCTTATCACATATTGTTCTTTCTTTCTGGGCACACATATTCTATTTCTCAGTCTTCTTTGCAGTTAGTTGGAGGTCATTTGACTACATTCTGGGCAATACAAAGTGGGCAGATGTTACTTCCAGCCCTGGTCATAGAAAACCCTGCACGAAACTCTGCACTCTGTGTATATCCCCCTACATTTGTGGAAGCTGAATGGTGAGGTTGGATTCATCATCAAATGAAAGGAGTCACAGCTTGGAGAGTCACACAGCAGAACCATCTCACCTGCATCAGATTGAAACACAAGTGAAAATAAACATATTTGTGTCAAACCACTGTGATTTGAGCATTGTTTGTTACACAAACCAGCACCACTTATCCTGACTAATAAATACAACTTGTCTTTTCAGAGATAGTCTGGAAAAAGTTGATTATACAAATAGGTGGTGTAGATCCTACTGATGTAATTAGTAAAACAGGTTGCTAAATAATCATATTGAATGCTTACAACACAACCCTGTGTGGGTATAGAATGGGGCCTTTTATCATTGGTACAGATTAGGAAGCAGAGGTGCAGAAAAGTAAATGGCAGCAGCTGGGATTTAAACCAGAGTATTTCGAATCCTCACTGAGACCTATATTTATTTACTACTGTTTATGTTTAGCAGAGAGTCTTCAAAGAGGTGGAAAGGATGCTTAACTTCGTTATCTGATTATTTTCTCATATTCATACTTCAAATTGATATTTACACTCAGTATTTGTGTCAAGCCTTCAGCGTGGCCCATGTTCTCATGTTAATTATTATTTCTTCAGTTAAACTTCTGTAACAAAAGGAGGAGGCTGTGCAAATTCATCTACTCCATATTATGATTAATGACATATAAATACTTGGATTTTAACAGTATAGCATATCTCCTGGGAAACATAGAATTGCTCAGAATTTCTCAACCATAGTAAAATACCTAATGTATAATAAGAAGTACAATTAACCAAGTTTTGTTATAATATATTTCTCAATTGGTGTTGTACACACTGACAAAAAATGTTCTTTAATTAACACAAAATGAAAAATATTCCATGAATATGATGCACTAGAACAAAAAGTGTTTTAGCACTTTTTTACCACCTTCAAAATCATGTTCCACTAAAGGGAACAAATGAAATATCATAAAGGAATGAGCTCAGGGAATTTCCAAACCTCTATCCTTAGAGATCTCACTCAAATCCCACCTATATCTTCTGGCTTTCTTTGCTTTACTCAGTCTCAAATAACACATGTGAAACCCATTATGATTATATTTTTTCACTGAAGCCTCAAGCATAGCCTACCATGTACCACATGCCTGTGGTTTTCAACCAGGGGTCATTTTGGTCCCCAAGGAACAGTTGACAATGTTTGCTGTCCAGGACCGATTCAGTGAATGTGCAACCTACATCTTCTCACAGGGCTGCATGCTCAGAAGGTTTCCACACCAGGTTTAATGCTCTGCTGTCGCCTTCATAATTCTTCAACATTTTATCTTTGCACTTGCATTTTGTAAGTGCAGTCTAATGGGACAAGGCAGCATGCCCTTGAACAGAGGAGATACGCGCAATATGTGCGGCTGCCTTTCCTTGCCTTCCCATTTGCATTCCTGATGCCCATGAGCACAGAATTCCTGTGGGCCAGTGATGAGCGGGGGTTCAGCAAGACTCAAAGGTAGTCCAAGTGCAGCGTGTCCCACTTTGACTGCATGTCTCACTTTGACTGAGTAAGCAAGGGTGTGTAGAGCCCCCAAAGGCCACACTTGCTGGTTGAACTAGAACTTTCTCTGAGTGCAGAAAGAAGACAAATCTAAGAAACACAGATACCCCAGGAACCCTATCATATCCTTTCTTCTTCCCTGTACTAGCCCACACTTAACCCTGCAAATGATGGTGTAGATTACAGGGGTGGGGAATGTCTGGCCTGTGGGCCATATAAGACCCGCAAAATCATTTGGTCTGGCCCTGCCAAGGCATTAAATATTTGACCAAATATAGCAGGCAAACTTTTAAGTTGATAATTTTGTATAGCCTGTGAATGATGTTATAAATATCCAACTGGCCCTTGGCAGAAAAAAGGTTCCCCAGCCCTGGTGTAGAATGAAAGAGGATAGAACAGCTTATAGGGCCTTTTCCTCTCAGACTTTGCTAACTCAGCTGTGAGTTGAAGGTAAGAGTGTGATAGATGTGCATGTATTTTATGCAGCATATTCACTGTTCCAGTAGGAGTGAAATATGAGTTGTGTAATTTCGGTGATTCTGCATATGACATAAATGCTCTTATATTTGCATTAAAACTGGTATTCTGCAATATAAAAATAAACACTAGAATTCATGCTCATAATTTAAAGTTTTAGTTTTTCTTGTTAGAATGACATTAAATAGCAAATTTTTCAAAAACACCATGGCAAGTCGAGAGAGAGAGAGAGAGAGAGAGAGAGAGAGAGAGAGAGAGAGAGAGAGAGACACTCTGGAAGGAAGCAAAAGCTGTATATCTTATACCTTAAATTCACTTTGTCCTGCTTATTTATTAATGAGCCCACATTTCCAGTAGTTTTGCAGCTGGCCCTGATGAAGACATTTTTGATCATTACAGCTAGACTTAGGGAGGGGTGCTAGTGGTATCCAGTGGGTAGAGACCAGGGATGCTGCTAAACACCCTGCATTGCACAGGACGGCTCCATGACAAAGAATTAGCTGGTCCCAAATGTCAGTGGTGCTCCAACTGAGAAACTGTTCAGCATTTAGGTCCATTGATAAAATCTCCAACTAGATGTCAAATCCCTTTAGATCATGAGTTATCTCTTCTCTTTTTAGCTCATATAGTACACTTCCTGGCACAAGTGCTGGAATTTAATAAAAAGTGGTCAATAAATGCAGGGTGTGGCAAAAGCAGGCAAAAGCAGGTTTATAGTTGTTCATATGAAAAGTAATACAATAATTAATAAATAATAATACAAGAATAAACTCTCTGTTTTGGGTGCTCACCGCTGTAAACCTACTTTTGCCCCACACTGTACTTGTGTTAAAAAGGAAAAGAGACTAATCTTTCAATATTCTTTGTTGCTATCATAATCCTTGTTATGTGGACGTATTAAACAACGTGTACAACTTGCATACAACTTACAGGATCAAGTCAGTGGCAGAGCTGGAAGCAGTAGTCTAGTCTCTGACCTTCATTATACCATAGATTTATTACTTTGCTCACAGCTGTTGTGTAGCCAGAAAGATATAACTTAGAATTGAAAAGCATTTTTGCCACTACACTCACGAGGCAGGAATTAGGGAAAGGAAATACTAACTTAGTCCCTGACTTACAAGCAGTGACATTGGGTACCTCATTTTTAATCATCTATAATAATAAAAGCGTAATATGCTAATTAGACCGGACTTCCTTCCGGACAACCTTCCGGACGAAGCTGGGGCTTCGAGGGAAGCCCGGGTCCCAGATGCCAGAGGGAAGCCGGTGCAGGCAGCCAAGGGAAGGAAGGCCTACTCTTGCATGAATTTCATGCATTGGGCCTCCAGTTTATTATAAATGCTTATCATTCATCCCATCTCATAGGTGAGTAATTTGTAGCTCAGCGAGGTTCACGTTCATGTATCTAAAGAATAGTGACGGAGCCAAAAAGCAATCTCAGGTCTGCATGACTCAGAAATGTGCGATACAAACTGGTCCTTCCTTTGACCATACTTCGCCACTAAGGGCAAGAAGGTGACACCCAAGTGGAATTCCCTTCCCATTCCACATCTGTGAAGAGCCTCTTTGTCCTGACCAGACCAAACCAGGACACCTTGGAGAGGAAAAGAGCGGCTGCTAATCAACATGAGAGACAACAGATGCTAACAGGGCTGCTTGTGAAACAGGGGGGCCTCCAATGGACACCCTTCTCCTGGAGGAACCCCACTGAAGGGCGGTGTCCTGGTCAACATCTGCTGCCCCACAGTGCCCATTGACACATCCCTCATATTTATTTGCCAGAAGAAGTAAAAATGAAAAGTGAGAAGAAGGTAAAAAACGTGAGGTATTTTGCAATTCATCATAAAATGACTACTGGTATCACATTTTGCTTCAAAAGCCATGAGTCAAAAAAAAAAAAAAAAAAAAAAAAGCCAGGAGCAGTCCTGGAGGTCTAGAGCATACTCATCATAGCAGATCTGAACTGCAGTGGTTTCTCACTCTCAGGAGAGTCCGGTGCCAGATTCCCCTCACCTTGCAGTGTTTCTTTGAGTGCCTGCCACTGACGCGAAGGCAGCAGCAGCAACAACAGGATTCTGACTTAAACAGCCTCTGGAAGATGTGACGCTAATATTCTGGGTTTGTGCCATATACATGGCATGGTGGCTAATTAAATAGGCTAAAATCAAAAGAACCATAGCCCTTTCTATCAAAACACTTCATGTCTTCTCTTCCTCTTTTTCCTCCTCCTGCTCTTCTTCTTCAGCTCCTACTAATAGAATACATGCAGATTGGACATGCATTACTGGGAGGAACTGGAGGAAAAGGAGCTATGTGGGACAGAAGGTGCCAGTCGGGGCAGGAATCCAGCCCATGCCTTTCGTTCATTGGTATACCACCTGCTGCTGATATGCTACTCACCCCCTGCCCCCAGAATTTCTGCTGGGCACCAGCCAGAATCCCGAGGTAGGAATCTCAATTTGATGGTGGGCACATACATTTGGCCCCATTCATAAAGATCCATGACCACTAAGACCAACAAGTTAGGCTAGAGTCCAGGTCCCCTTGATTGGGACTATTTTCATAGGCAGGTCAGTAACACTTACTAGTACATGGCTGGATTTGCGATTGCACACGTGAGGGACTCCTGGTTCTTGGCCCTGTCTCCTTCCGGGGCCGAGGAAGGCAGTAGGTCAGAGACCTGCTCTTTTGTCTAAGATCACACAGGCTGTTGGCAGCAGACCCTTCAGCTCAAGCTTGCTCACTCCTGGAGTCCTGCCAAGCCTCACACTACGAAAATGACAGCATTTAATTAGAAGGGGGAACGCCTTGCTTTACATGAAAGAGAAGAGTGAAATGGGAAAAATTAATTTATTGCTATGTAATCGGTATAAAACACTTTAAATATGCAGAGGTTGTGGGGGCTTTTGTTTTATTTTGTTGTTGTTGTTTTGTTTTGTTTTGTTTTGTTTTGTTTTTAAGCCAGTTTCTTATGAGAAAGCAGTGTAGTTACCGTGACTGCTTTTGTGTCCTGGTAGCAGCTGAGGGCAACATGGAAGCGAGAAAGCCAACGCAATAAACCTCTGAGCTTTGCCCTATTAAAAATGTCAGACTAATAAATCACAGTTTTAATGACCGAAGAGGGGGGGAGATCAATACGTTTGGGGAAGCCATCTATAGAGGTATCATATGGTGTTATTTAAGGAAAGCTCACCAGGGCAGCAAATATTTCACAGCAATCTAAAGTTCAATGTTAAGATCCAAATTAGAACATTAAGGTTGTATTAACTATTAGGCCAGAAATCTTAGCTTAATCCCTCTTCTTTTTAGGCACAATTTGGTCTTCGGATTGCATATGGATTTAAAAATAAATAGCCCTATACCTTTCAACTTGTTTTCTATCTTTAAAATCTTCAAAATTAAAAAAAAGGCAGTTCCATTAACAGAGTTTTAAAAAAGCATTCCTAAATTTGGCAATTATTTAATATATTGAAACAACAACAGGAAGTCAAATTAAACAAAAGGGTGAAATTTACTGTTGAGGCAATGAATGTAAGAGTATACCCAATAGATCTGCAGGCTTCAGTGTGAGCAAAGATCAAACTGTCAAGTGTAAAAGAAAAATAGATCCTGTAAAAGAAATTATCCTAGGCTTATAATTATTCTTAGTAGCTTTTTCTTCTCTCCCTCTCACACCTCCCTGCCCTGAGTTATATATGCACTCACAGAAATTCTCATTGGAAAAAAAATAAAAACCTAATCCCACATTTTTATGTTACTCGTTTTTGTCAAAGTTTCAAAATTGCCTTATTTAATGAGTTTCTCTTCACAAGTACAAAAGATATAAATAAGGTGCCATGATGGGCAGTAAAGGAAGCCCTTTTGAGGTCTCAGGGAAACTGTTTAGCAGGGATTGAAGACCGCTTCTGATGCACACTCTAAAAGAAATATTTTAAGCAAACCATAAAAGTGGGCTTGACCCTTCCATGGGCCCGTCATAAATCAATTGTTAAAGCAAGGGTGAAAACTGGGGAGGAGGTCAGAGGTGGGAGAGAGGTCACGGAGAAAGGACAGTGTGAGAACCTAGAGTGAAAACGGGGGGCGAAATGGGGCAATTTTTGGCTGAGTAGCATCATTAGTTCACAATGATGTTGCTTATGAAATTATAGCCAAAAATTCCCATAGCAAAACTTAAAACCCAGGGTTGTTTTAGTTCTAAGGTCCCTGTTTAGCAAACAGATAGATTGAAACTTGGTTAAAAGTATGTATCCACCTTGTCTTTAGGTCCTTAAGAAAGTTCCTGCAAATACACATGAGGCTTATATCTCTGTTTTCTATTTGTCATTAGAGAATACATCTGAAACTATGCAAATAATAACCAAATAAATACTTCACTCATGGTATCTCAAAACATATCATTTTTGCTATATTATGAGAAAGACAGCCTTTAATTTTTTGCCAAATTGATCTCATACTTACAAGGAAAGCTGTGTGTGACACCCTCTTCATTAAGAGAGAATATTGAAAGACAAGTTACTTTGTTGAATGATCTAAAAAAAAAACAAAACAAAAAACACACCTTGCTTTTTCTAGAACATTTTGTACCAAATGTAGAGTTTGAATGATCTATATATCTCATCATTTGTTTCCAGGGGGTAGAATCAAGTTTGAAGCCCAGACAATTAAAGTGATTCACATTTAAATGAAAGGTGGCTTGATTGATTTGTAACGACACAATTTATTTGGTAATAATGACATTCCTTGAGTTTGGCCAGCAAAACAAAGGTTGATTTATTTCCTAATAACAAAGACAAATGGCCCTTCTGCTCCAGACTCTTCCTCATTCTCAGTGGCCCAGGGCCAGGTTGCAAGGGGACTCTGGTCTTCTCTCCCTCGTGCTGGAGGAGAATGCTAGACAAAATCTTTAAGAAACATGAACCACAGTGGTGGAAACTAGACATTGGAACACCTAAAAGTTTTAACGAGCCACATGTAATTTCACAACTTGCTCTTTAAAACCAACAGTCATGCCAAAGAAAGTATACATCTCATGCAAAGCACCTTAACTTGGGCATTTGTAAAGATATAGTTATGGGTAACATGTGTTTGAGGCACATTTTAAAAGAGTCAGATAAATAGGGTAAATATTATGATGACATCATTATTATAATGACTTTGTTCATATTTCTTAAGAATATTGTCCTTAAAAACAGTCCAGTGTTCTCTACAGGTGGTTCATTTTTAAAATGTAAATATAAGTGGAACAGTTAAGGAGTGTCTATGTAAGATAATAAGGAATAGCAAAAAATAATACAAGGGCAAACATTACAAAAATAATTTCTAGCAAATATGTGGTGGTTTCTATTTTTATGTGGTAAAATTGTAATATTAAGCTTTTTTGAAAGTTTCCTGTTTAATTTTTAAATTGAGATATAACTAACATATTATATTAGTTTTAGGTGTTCAACATAGTGATTCAATATTGTACGCATTGTAAATGATCACCGCAACAAGTCTAGTTATAACGAGTCACCACACATAATTCCATATTTTTCTTAAGATGAGAACTTTGAAGATTTACTCTCATGGCAACTTTCAAATATACAGCATAGTCTCATTAGCCATCATCACCATGCTGTGCATTAATCCCTGGGACTCATTTATTTTATAACTGGAAGTCTGTACCTTTTGAGCCCTTCACCCGTTCTCTCCTCCCCCCCCCCCCCCCGCTCCATTTTATTTGAATATGTTTGGGGTGCTTGGTATTTTTAAGACACCAAATCCTTCAGTGAGTTATAGAATCTCCCGGAACCCATTGGGCAGAGCAGCCCCCAGGTGTGAGGAAGACCTTGGCTGGGGAAAGGAGGTCAAGTCCGTTGGAGTGACTTCCTACCATGATTTTCAGAAGGTCATTTTCCTGATTAGGAAAAATGTGATAATATGAAAATTTAAGAAGTGTGTATGACCTCGTCTCTGTTCCTTTCTGAAAAGAGAAAACTTTTTCACTTTGACATTGAAAGGAAGCTGGAAACTACTGCAGGTACCTGTATCCAAGAGTTGATGGAAGAGCTAAGGAATAACTAGCTTTTTGCTTTCCAATGCAGTTGTTCATTCATTCAACAGGAGAGTCCCTACTGAGTGCTAAGCATGCTCTCCAGCCTATAGTAGAAGGCAGGCTAGGTCTTTGCCCTCCTAGACTTTACATTCTCATGGAAAGGTGGGGAGGCCGATGATTAAAAGATAAGCAAAAAAGGACACTTCCTGACAGTGATAGGTGTTAAGTAGGCAGTAAATAGGGCCACGTGATAGAGCAGGGCAAGGGAAAGCTCAGATGTGTAGTTAAACTGAGGATCTATGAGTGAAGTCTGAAGTCAGCAGGGGGTTACTGTAGAGGGCAGCTTGCTACTTAGTGCAAACAAACGCAACAATTTTTTTTTGTCTTAACAAAGTCAGGTTCAGGGTATAATAAACAAACACCTGTATACCTAAAATTCATAAATAATAAATGCTAATATATTGTCATTTAGGCTTCAGTTTATTTTTAGTGAAAGAAATAAGAATATTACAGCTGAAAAGTCTTTCTCTCTCTCTCCCTGTGTTTCTCTCCCCAATTCCCTTCCCTTCTTACCTCCCTTCCTACTGGAGGTGATCACTATTGTGGGATCTGAAAAAATAATACTTTTTCTCACACCTTCTAAGTTCTTCTAGCTGGGCTGATAATAAAATGAGCAAAGATGATTAAAAGGAGAATATAAAGAATTTTAATGCCCTATGCATGGAGAATTCACATAAGCATGGACATTCTAAAGACAGTGAAGCAACATTGGGTATATATGACATTCTTGGACAAAGGAGAAAGATTTCAGAAGTGAGAATGGGTGATTTACAGGTAATTGAGGAAGAGGGGAACATCCATGGCAGACAAAGTCTCGCTTAACAACCCAGAAACAATGGGACACGGGGTATCTAGCTAACAGGCTTGGAGTCTTCCGGACTAAAGCTAGGGTGAAGATTCTTAAGGTGATTAAGCCAAGGGCCCCTTCCTATAGCAGGTTTCTTGGTCTGAATCTCTTGGGCAGGAAAGGGGGGAGGGTCGAAGTTCCTTATGGAGTCTGCTTCTTCATAACCAGCTTAAAATCAATACCCCAAAAGGCAGCTTCAGGGCGGCAGAACTCGGGTCCCCTTCACTACCGTGACGTGGTGCGCTGTTCTTCCAGTCCACAGTGTATGCTTTCCTACATGCGTATGTGCCCAAGAATGGCATTTTGTTTTTGTGTTTTTTAAATGTATACAAATCACACCATTCTGTATGTAAAATTCCTTTATTTGATTTTTCATTCAGCACTGTTTGAGGAGTTATCCATGGCAATACTGATGGAGCTGTTCCATTCATTTTGGTAGCCATACAGGGGTGGACAAAAGTAGGTTTACAATTGTAAGTAGGCAAAAAACATAATTTATTCTTGTATTACTATTTACTTATTATTGTATTACTTATTTTGTATTAACTGTAAACCTACTTTTGCCCATGCCTGTATATCCTAATATTCTGCACTAACGGTCATTGGGGGGTTTAATATCGGTAGATTTTACTATCACACACTGTGCTTCACTAAACATTTTAATACCATATCTTCTTATGCACAGATGCAAGAGTTTCTTTTAAAAAATATACCTAGAAATAGAAATGCTAGATAGGAGGGGGTGGCGGTGGGGGTGTACCAAGTATTCCAGATGTTGCCAGATTGTTTTTGTTTTTTAAAAAAATATATATCCTCTTTATTGTTGATAGTATTACAGATATCTCCCATTCCCCCCAATATCCCCGTCCTCCCAGCACCCCCCAGCCCAGGTCTTCATCACGCTATTGCCGTTGACCATGGGCTGTGCATATAAATATGTAAGTTCTTTGGTTTATCTCTTCTCGTCCCCTCATTCCCCAGATTGTTTTCCAAAGTGGCCATACACATTTATAATCACATTAGGGGTGTGAGGCTCCCCCTCTACCTCATTCTTGCCGGCACCTGGTATTGTAGACTTTACTGTTACTAAATGACATCTCCTGTTTTACATTGGCACATAAAGTAATATTATTTCTTTGATTACAAATGAGGTAAAACCATTTCTTCATACCTTTATTGGCCATTGGGTTTCCCTGGTTTGTGAATTCCTTGCTTCTAGTCTTTGTCAGATTTTCTACCAGGTTTTACATTTTTCCTTACTGACTTGTGGCAGCTATTGATATTTCCTGGAGTTTGATAAACATTCATACACACATATACATACATATCTGATGTACATATGTGTATTCAGTAAGATGTGCAACCACAAAATTAATATACAACATTAACTAATAAAATTAACAGCATTAATTCATATATAGAAATAATCTGTTGGAAGATATAATGATAGCCTTCTTTGCAAAGTAGCATAAACACAAAATACTTAGCAATAACTGTATTAAGAAATATAAAGTCTTTTTCAATGAACATTGTACATTAATTAATGAAAAGACTTTGAAGGGACCAAAGTTTTGTCCCCCTGAACTTGCTTTTGGGAATGTTGATTTTAAGCTGGTTATTGAGAAACAAAAGACTCAGAAAGAAACTTTGACCTGCCCTCCCTTTCCTACCCAAGAGATTCAGACAGAGAAACCTGCTTCAGGAAGGAGAGCTTAGGATGTAGCTTTAGTAAATAAGAGGGCTTCAGGCAGGCGTCTGTTAGCTAGATACAGTACCCCATGCCCCATTGTTTCTGAGAAGCCTAGCAAACATTCTCCTGCCCTGCATGTTACCCTCTTCCTCAAGTACCTGTAAATCACCCATTTCACTTCTGAAACCCAATTCCCCCATTTCCCCACCCCCTTCCTCCTTTGTCCAAAAATGTCTTATATACCCAATATTTGCCTAACTGTCCTTGGAATTTTCATGCAATTATCATGCCTATCTAAATTTCCCATGAGCATGTATTAAACTTTGATTTTCTCCTGTTAATTTGTCTCTGTTAATTTGATAAGTAGTCCAGCCCGAAGAACTTAGAAGGTGGGAGGAAAAGTATTAATATTTTTTTTAGCCCCAACATGTCAAGTCCTTGCAAAAGAAACTAATGTCATAACGATGTAAGTCCTCCCCAAATTAGTCTACTAATTTAATATAATTCTATTAAAATTCAAGCAACTTTTTCATTAAACTTGACACAGAATCCACATATTGGAATAAAAAAATTTCAAGAAGAACTAAAGCAATGACTAGAAACGAAAATGAGATGTATGTCCTGCAAGGTGACAAAAATTATAGAATTGCAGTAACCACATACACTGCAGAGAAATACACAGACATTGTTTCTCACTGTGTCTTGACAAATTTTTGTAATAAAAACATTCCACTATTGTCATTTTTTAGCCACCAAACAATTCATTCTCTAATTTTAAATAAATAATTCTACTTTTAAGAGGAAAAGCAAGCATGATAGGGTGGCTGCTGTTTTAAAGCCTCTAAGACAGGAAGATCCACTGATCTCCTAATCCAAAGGAGCGGGGTGGGGGAGACATTTTCTGGAAGCTGACTCAAGAAATGCAGGAGAAATTAACTAGTTGCTCTGGGCCATCAATTTTCTTACCTATAACAGCCAAGATATTACACTCATAGAATTATATCAGTTTAATGTTAGAGTTTGAAGAAACGGAAGTAATCCTTTAGAGCATGTGACTCATGTTGTAGAAGAGATGGAGGCCCACTGAACCCAATGTTAATGATAACACCTAGCGTCTGTCAGTATGGCTCTAATGCGATGGATAATTTCAGGAACCATAAGGAACCTTTAAGGAGCCCCCAGTGTGAAATCACAGCAGGCGTGGCTGTGCCAGCAAATGCTGCTGGAGACAGGTGGAAACCGCGAGACCAGATTCATGAGAGCTGCTGGGTGCCTGGCACCCCGACCTGAGCCAGATGAACCTGACTATCCCATTTCCCCAGCCAACTGGAGCCTTGGGAGGCAGAAGCGGTTCTCTTTTCTAACGATGATCCTCCCTGGAATGTTCTGAGAGCATTTTTGGTCACCTTTCCCACACACCATTCTGCTTTTAAAATTAATCGACTCAAATGACAAGCGCGCCCAGAGCAGAAGCCGCCACTTGGGTGCTTATGCCCCAAGTCCTCATTTGTATTTGATTATAACTTAATAAGACTCTATTCACTTAATGAGATGTGAATGTTACCATTTCTAAAATATATTACAGAAAAATATTTTTCAAATATTGTCTCACAATACCTATACTAGGAACTATGTGTTATTACTATCTCTATTAATAGACAGAGAAGCTGAGGCTCAGGAAGGAGAGTGGCTTTCTCAAGGACACCGGGAGAGAGGGCAGAGACGCAACCCCCAGCAGCCAGGTCTGGCAGACTACAACCCTACACTCGCCATCCTACATGGTGCCAACTGTCAACTCGATTTGTTAGCGGTGGTCAGGGTGGCATGGCCTTAGACAGCCTCTGGCCAGAGACTGTACTCTGCATCCTCTGTCCTTGTCTTCTTGTAAGAACAAATTCAAACAAGACACAACAAATAATAGCAAAAGCAGGTGAGAATGTATTTGCAGAAAAGGAATACACTCAGCTGGCAACTCAGCTGGCTGAAACCAAACTAAGTGCCCTCTCAGTTGGGGCTTGGGGTATTTATACCCTTAAGCTGGAGTGCCCCTGAGTAGTCTCCCCTTCCCTTATTTCTAAAAATAAAAAATAAAAAATCTTCCAACTATAAGGCTGCCTGATCCAGGTGTTATGCCACTGGTTAGACCACATCCTGGTGGGGCTCTACTTTCTCTCCTCACATAGGGGTCTGTTGCCTCCATTGTCTAGTATGGGTTTGTCACATCTCACATGTATCCCCTCCACGCCCTAACTGCCTTTCCCAGCTAATATCTTTCTATCTGTCTACTCTAACAAACTTACAGTGACTCTGAGCTCACTTGGAGAGCTGTTGCATGCTAATGACTGTAAGACAGAGATTTCAAAGAAATATAGGTGCTTATGTTTAGAGCAAGTTGCTCTGTGGCCAGGTGTCGTAGAATTGCCAAGCCTCCTGGGCTATATACCATTTTACTGCTTCTTTGGAGGATGTTAGCAGCACTTCACTTGGCTGCTTCTTAATTTCTTTTTTTTAAATATGTTTTATTGATTTTTTACAGAGAGGAAGGGAGAGGGATAGAGAGTTAGAAACATTAATGAGAGAGAAACATCGATCAGCCGCCTCTTGCACACACCCTACTGGGGATGTGCCCGCAACCAAGGTACATGCCCTTGACCGGAATTGAACCTGGGACCCTTCAATCCACAGGCTGACGCTCTATCCACTGAGCCAAACTGGTTTCGGCCTTAATTTCATAAAATTAAGAAATTCATGTGATTCCAACAAGCATTAGTTACATGGGCCTGGTGATTAAACTGGTCTAGTGACATGTACAAGAATAAAAATTAATATGATGGTAGGAAGGATCTATACCTTTAAAAAATGGAGTACAGATATAGTGGTAAAGGTATCTTCTATGCCATTCCTTTCATTCACTTAGTCCCTGGTACTCTAAGGCCTTTTCCATCCCTTGATAATATGAAGATCTTTTCTGTTCCAAGAGGGTCTTTACATTTAGTGTTCCATTTGCCTTCAAACCTAATCTACCAGATTTCCCATGGCTTCTCTTTGCTTTTGGGTCTTGAGTCAAATATTAGCATCTCAGAAAGCCTGCTCTCATCCCCCTGTATAACTGCTCCACGGTTACCCTCTATCAAATCCCTAGTTTATTTCTTTTGTATTTGTTTCAATCTGTTTTTTATTTTCTTGAAGTTGCATATGTTTTTTGCTCATTACTGAATCTCCAGAACCCAGAACAGAGTCTAGAAAATGGTGGTAGCTGACTAAAAATTGATTAGGTGACAAATGAGTGAGTCAACAATCTCATAATAGAAACAGTAAAAATGATCAGAAAACCCTTTTCAGCTACATTTCCATCGAGAGATTTAGCAATGGAAATATTTTTATTCAGTTCCAAAGCCCTGGTCAGTCAGTTCTGACTTCAGAGGCAAAAGGGACCTGAGACTTGCAGCCTCTGGGTTTTGCATCCCAGCTCAGAAAACCACCTCTTGTAAGCATAGCTGGGGCTGTCCTGACCCTCCTCCCTCAGCTCCTTTGGCGTGCGTTCTGGGCCCAAAGGTTGCTATTTACTGGGTTTTGTCGAGCCAACACAAAGTAAATATTTTCAGTTCCCAAATGCTGGTGAGAGCAGGGGAGAGATCAAATGACAGTGCCTGGGAGTCAACTCAGCCTCACGCAGCAGCAGGCTGGGTTCGCGCACACTGGGAGCCCATGGATTAGGAACACATGGCAAGGGCAAGGTGCAGTTCCTGCTGCAGCTCTGCTGCATGCGGGAAGAAGAGTTTATGCAACTCTCCGAAGAAATCAACAACAGCAAATCAGATGCCAGGTGCTGTCAGACCCACACATTCTCCAAGGCTTGTCAATACCCCCATCCATACAGCGATACAGTGCGTTGCAGAAATGTAGACCAGGAGGGGCCGTGGGGAGAGAGGCCCAGCAGATCAGCAGAGGAGCAGAAATAGCTCTGCTGGATGCTCATTAAAGAAAGCAAAGCCTTGGTAGTCCTGAGCTCAAGTGTTCGAAAACCATGCTTATCTGTAAATAAAAATCACTGCAAACCCTGCCTGCTGTTTGTTTTCTCCTGCAAGAGAGCAAGATCCTGGCACCTGATCAAATGCTTGAAGAGCATCTGAAACGAAGCCACACTGAGGCTCAGTCACATTGCTGTTCTTGTGCAGGGTGGGTGGCAGCTAAGCCCTCCTAGATGCTCTTTTCCTCTTGGCCAACGGAAGAGAGTACTGGGTCTTGCCCAAACAGGCCCCAACAAGGCACTTTTATTTAGTTTCCAGCGTGATTAATCTAATTTGTCTTAGGTTCTGGGAAACTGGCTATACTACAAGGTAGCTTCCTGGAAACTTACGAAAACTGACATTCAAAAATTCTTGAGCAAATTAGACATTAAGGGCCCAATTGTATATGTTTCACATCAACAAGCTGCTACATAGGTGAAGCTGATCTATCTAGAAAAGGTTTTATAGTTTTAGGAAAAATCAGGCTTTGAGAAAGTAACATATGTTCTTTTCAAGCTCTCTTTCCCAGGCTCACTTTGAAAGGATCACTGAAATCCCCCATTAAGAAAGGGACTAAATCTATCATCAGAAAAGTATCAGATAGCACACCCATCTGCTGCTGTTTTAACATTTTAAAAGGATTCACTAAGAGTGGAGATGTTTTTCTCTTAGAAGCAGACAGACTACTCTCTCTGTGCCAAGTGCAGGTAGCTGGGATTGTTCTTGAGGTGGGGAGTAGCCCGAGAGGGGGAGCATCTCAACCTTCCTGAACACAGAGCGCAGGCTCTCAATTTTCCAAATGAGAAAACGGACTCCTAGGTCTATTAAGTAATTTTCCTTAAAAAAAAAAAAAAAAAAAGCATAGGCCTGGACTAATGAGAAAGCCAGCTTGACATGTTCCACCTCCTGGTTTCCGGTCCACAGCCATCTCCCTTCTGCTGTGCCTGCAGAGTCTATTTAGATATTCCCAAGAGGTGCAATTCTAGAAGTCACCTCTAGAGGCCTCGTTCCAGATTGAAATTGGTCCACCCAGGGTAGTTTTAGAACATGGGCTTTTCAATCCAGGACTTTGTGTCCAATCCCCACCCTCCCAAATCCAGAAATTGATTTTTAAAAATATTTATTTCTATCTTCTAAGAGTGGATTATACATCAAAACCAAACCTCTAAAACAAGCCACAGCCCAAAGCCCTCTCTACTTGCCCTAGACCTCAATAATATTAGCTAGAGGTGGAAATCATCTAGGCTTTTCAGATGCTTAAAACCTGTGGCAGGTTGGGAAGAGATGATCCAGGAGATTCTTCGGCAGGTGCTATTAGGTTCAGTTTCATGACTGTCCTCCCTAGATGCTTGTATTCTTTAAAGAGTCAAATATTATGTCATAGTCTTACTAGGAATACCATAGATGTAACTGTTCTTTCTCAAAACAGCTTCTTCTATTTTATAAAGAACAAAAGTTTAACCTTTCTTTTCTGCCTGTGAAATAAGCCAAAATAGACTTCTCTTAAAAATTGAGCTTTATTTTAAAGTAAGAAAAATCCTATCACCTACCCATACCATGAATGGAAGAGATGATGAAAAACTACTTGCCATTATTGAATATGAAATGTGGCACTTATTAAATGAATACCTTATATTTGGTCATATGCATATTCCAACAGACAACATTTGTCATAAACAAAGCACATGGTAGCTTTTACTTAGAGGACCTGGAATTAAATACGGTCACATATCCATTAGTGTATTCATGTAAATGAGTGTTGCTTTCTATGGGCTCCAGTTTCTGGTCAATCTTTTAGAAAGTTGCCAAAATATTTGAAAAGTTATTTGAATGGAAAATTTGATATCATTGGTCAATTTGTGATATCTGAATTAAAGACATGGAAACCTTAAAATAAAGAAAGGCACACCTACCACGAGAAATCTGTGCTTAGCACAACCATAAGATTCAAGTTTGAACAACACTTCTTCCTTGAGACTCTTCTATCCATTAAAAAGTACAGGTTCAAAACCATCCAGTTCTGTGGCCCTCGGTGGAATACGTTCAATCCAGGCACAGACCCTCTGGCAGAACTATTCTAAAAAGTAGTCCATTTCAACCTCCTTCAAGATTAAGTGAAAAAATTCAGATCACATCTAATTTACCTGCAACAGCTCTGTTCTAGAATTCTACAATGCACTTCAGCTGCTAAGTTCATCAACTTGTCAACATTAGGTCATTCAGCTAAGGAAACAGGTGAATTTTAACCTCTTTCATAAGGGCCTTGACTGAAATAAGCTCTACGTTGTGCTCAAATGCATAGACAATTTTTAATATATCAGTTCTTAATACCTACTTGCTAGTTTTACTCTCAAAGTATGCATGTTCTGAGTTTCCGGAAAACAAGAATATTAATCAAGATACCATCATTTAGAATTTTAGGGAAAACTCAAATATGAGAGTTGTCAGAAATGAGGAAACTATAATAATTCCATTCTAAATGGTTTATTTGTAAGAAAATATTTATGAGCATATGTGTTGATGGAGTTTTACTTTACTCTCCCTCAAATATAAGCTGCATGTCCCCCATTGCTCTTTTCTCAGAATCTAGATCTGTGCCTGATAAATGAATGAATGAATGAATGAATGAATACTCAAGCATGAAGTTTCTACTCCAGGTGGTTGACTAGGGCATTTTAATGCTACTGCTGGAACATCCTACTGGGAAATTCAGCCAAGCTGAAAGATTTTCTTCTTAAAATTGGTGGATAGAGTACAAAGCAAGGTGTGCATCCCTTTGGCTATCATTTTTATTTCGGAGATGTATTTCTAGTAGCTTTGCTATGTACTTCCTTTTCCTTACTCCTAAACAGTGGGAATAGACCAAGTTGACAGCATGTTTTTTCAAGGGAAGGAAGAATGTGTCATGTGTCCTTGAATTTTCCTACATTAGACAGAGGAGCCAGGCAACTGACACGTCTTGGTTCATTTGATTTAGAAAAATATTCCCAGAAAATATTCTCTGTGGCTGGAGAGTCCACACATTTTTTAGAATTTACTTATTTCCTCTGCCCTATCCCCAAATAGAAAAAAGTGAGGGTGAAATGCCACGTGGTTGGTTTTACTGGGCCTGTTGTGATTTGGCTAGGATAGATGAACTGTTGCTTTCTCCATTACCAGGCTCCAGGAGAGTACCACAGAATGGCTCCCCTAGCCAATGCTGGCCTCTGCTGGTGTACACACAGGGAATCGGGAGGCCATTGGTAGATCCTCCCTTCAACCCAACAAAGATGGCGGGTTCCATTGTACACTTACCCAAGAGTGCCTTGGCTTACAGTACCCCATACATGAAGATGTGCCCTTTATCATCTTTTATTATAGTATGAGCACCCTCGGGTGGAGAGCCATAATTGATTTACTGCATTTTCCCACTAAATGGCAGAGGGAAATTAACAGACCAAGCACTATTTGACTTAGAACCCCACTGCCTCAGCATAGAGCCTGACATAGGAACAGATGCTGACCAATGGTTTTGAATGCCAGAGTGACCAACTAGTCCTGGTTTGCGTGGAACTTTGTCAGTTTGGCAGTGAAACTTCATTGTCTCAGGAAACCCTCTGTCCAGGGCAAGCCGAACAGAGTACCACAGAGATGCTCATCAACTTGCAGAATTCTGAATTAAGGCCAGTTCACCTCTTGCAAATTTGTGTAGCATTAGCCTCATCAATCTGGGGGCGCAGAGTTTGCAAATAAACAAAACATTTTCTGTTAAAAAATCAATATCAACAAATTCTTTGTTTCTTTTTTCAAATACCTGTCAGAATAATCAGTTAGCATGAAAAACTAAAAGGTTGTGAGTAGAAAAGAACAAAATCAAATAAGAAGCATGACAAATCATTTCAGTTACAGGGCACACATACCTGGTGTTGCTGTTTCCCCCTCAAAGTATTTGCCAAGTGACTTACTCCAGACATACTGGTCAATACTTTTCGTGTTGCTAAAAGATCAGGAGTCTAGGTTGGATTTTTTTTATATAAAAAATAATTAAAAAGGAAATGAATGCCAGGAAAAGAGGATTATCAAACATTTTTTCATGCTTCCTTTTAAAAACTAGAAGAAAATAGAGATGTGTCCAAAGAAATACCTCACCATTTCATTATGTGGTTTCAGATACATTTTGCACTTTCAGAATTTCCCCAAATGAAATACCACAGAGAAGAATGCACATTTTACAGTCCTAAACATATTTAATACACTGTTTTTACAACAGCTGTTGCTTTCACAGAACTTTAACCCTGCTGTGTAAATGCATCACCAGGAAAATACCCAGGTTGTCATGGAGACAACCTTATTAGCACTGGGCCCTTTGCTCCATTGAACTGGTGTCAGCTTTCAGCTCCCTGCATTCCAGTCTGGCATCAACCCCAGGCTACAGCTCAGACTTCATTAGAGACCCTGATGAAGAACAGCGCAGGAATCCGGGGCAATTACTAGAACTGTATGACCACTTTCCATCAACACACCTGATGGGAAAACTGTAAATTAATTCCAGAGGGAATGAGGACATTAATCAAGATTTTCTGGCATCTTCCTTGAAGGACCCCTGATAGACCCAGCTGTCTTTTTCTAGCTAATTTTAAGCTCATCCATTGTCTTAGCAGGGAAAGATAACATTACAGCTGACATTTGGAAGATTATTTAAAGTATCATGTGACAAGTGTCACATGTGTAAGGCCGAATTTTCGTGTTGCTAAAAGAGCTGGTGAAATTTCGATCTCCCCTTGAAGAAAATATGGCATCATAATTGCATTGAGTCTGGCATGGTGAAAATCAATAATAGCTTCTCTAAAAAATTTTGAACATTTGTCTTTACAAAAAATTGAGTTCAAAGGGGACACAAAAAATATTAAATAAAAAAGCAAAATTGATGGTCATTTGTTTCTTTTTGTAAAGCACTGCAGGAGAAAAAAAAAATGAAGTGCTAGCCTTGGCTAATGACTTCAGAGAGCAAATTAAAACCAAATTTTTCTAAAACAGCTAGATTTTATAATCTTGCAGGAGTGCATGTGTGTGTGTGAGTGCGTGCACACACACACACACACACACACACACACACACACACTACCCCTGGAAAGTTCTTAAATTTCATCACAAGAAATTTTTCAAATAGTACATATTGTAAAACTTTTTCATATTTGTGATTTAGCCAAACAAAGCACCTCACTGACCATAAAGGAAACTTACCAAAACTGTTCTCAGTGAACTGACCCCAAATTTAAAGACAAAATTAGGTCAACACTTTAATCAGGCCACCATCGAGTGGTCTTGTGTGGTGGCAGTTCCAACACAGTCAGGGACAGAGAGTGGGCATAGACAAGGCTAAGTTCATATGGAATCATCCTTTGCGATCTGACTGAATCAGGCTTGTATTTATTTAGGCCACAAACACATGTGTATAAATAAACCAGAAACGTCTGACAATTGCCATGTTTAATAAACTGATTAAAGGATGAGGAAAAGATGGAATTGACTTTAATTTGCTTTCTTTGCCTTTCCTCCAAAGATCCATGTTGTTGTAGGAAACCTTCACTCAGGAATCCATCTGGAAGTGTTCTCTCCCTTCCGCTCACTCCTTAACGTCCTTATTTATTTGTTCACTCAACAGCAGCTTACTGAGCACATACTATGAGCTGGTCACTGTGCATGGAGTATAATGGTGAACCAAAACATGTGATATTGCCCTTATGGAGTTTATGTTTTTCTGAACTGTTCACTGGGCACCATAATATTTTCTCATCTTGTAATATATTTGCTTCTGTATTTCCATATTTATAAATGCCTAAGGGCAGAAGGTCCAACCAAAGTTGTTCTTAATAACATTTTTTATTGATTTTTTTTTAGAGAGAGCAAAACATCAATTCATTGTTCCACTTATTTATACATTCATTGGTTGATTCTTATATGTGCCTTAAGTAGGAATCGAACCCACAATCTTGGCGTATCTGGACAATGCTGCAAACAACTGAGCTAACTGGCCAAGGCCTAATAAAGTTTCATTTTAATGAAATTGTCATAAGAATTTACAAGGCATTCAAGAAATATGACATTCCATTTTTGATCCATTTTTTAGACTTATTAACAAAAATCAATGTCAAAGAAGACATGTGTCACAAATAAGGCACTTTAAATAGTAGACCACAGGTATTATATTCCAAAGAAGAAGTTTCAAAAATCAGTGGCAGTGTAATAACTGAAATATTAAGCAATGTGTTATTTGTCCTCTATTCAAATAGCTAAGTTATGGCTGGCTCCCTGTTTATTGCCTCCAGGGAGAGATGTGACAAGACTAAAGCAGAGAAAAAATGTTTTCCTGGCATTAGCTTTCAAAATCCTTATCCCTTGGGGAGATATAAAGGGCTCCCACAAAGAGAAAATGTTTGGGGAAAACATGACTGTGAGCAGAGCTTCCTGCCTGACCCAGGACTTCTAAGATTTCCCTGGGCTTAAGGTGGAGGAGGTGATGAGAGCAGAGAGGAGGGTGGAGCTGGGAGAGAGCAAGCTGAATTTAAGGGAGCCTGAGTGGAGAAGAACAGGTCTATCTCAACAACAGGCCTCCATGAGAGGCTGGCTTTAAGTTTCCAGACACTGGGTGAGACTCAGAAACCAAGTAATTAAACTCTTACCCAGGGACCACTTAGCAAGGGTAGCATCCATTTGAGTTCCCACATTCTCCTTTTCTCTGTCCAAGATACTAATTGGAATAGGCTTAGTTTTGCTGCAATAACAAGAAACCCCAAACTCGTTGGAGCTTCATGTCTTACTCACACTGCTTGTCTGATTTGCACTGTGGACACTCTGCCCCATTGCCACCCTGGTCCTCTCTATGAGAACCCAAGGGGATACACCCATCACCTTCTGGGCACAAGGCAAAGGGAAATGGATTGTGGCAAAACCCAAAATGACTTATAAAGTTTCTGTCCAGATATAACTTCCGCTCACATTTCATTGAATAACACAAATAAATCATGGGATAAGACTGATTTCAACGGTATACCAGGGGAGGGAAATACATGTCAGTAACCACCCATGCAACCTACAACACCCACTCTGTGTAGCAAGAAAGCCAGTGTAACAAGAGAGAGAGTGTGTACCTGTGTGGGTGAATTTGAGTGAGGGAGGTGGGATGGTGGTGTGTGTCCCTGCGTCTGCAGGTGAACAGAACCAGCCTGAGATACAGCCAGAGCCAGATCAGGACTTCACTTGCTCCTGATAACAACACACAATGTCATTCTCACAGGGAACAAGCAGATGTGCTTCCTATAGTGAAAATAAATTGTGTTCGTTTTCCCATTCACTCGATTTAATTGGTTGAAATAAACCAGAAAAAATGTAATTAGTGTTCTTATCTGAAAAGTGACAGCAGTCACAATTGCCTAAAATGATCAAAATTGACAATTGCCTGGAATTAACTATTAATCTTCAAAAAATGCCTGGTTCTTTATTAATGAACACATTTACTGGGAATAAAAGTTTGAGAAACACCTAAACAAGCTTATTGTTGTGTAATAAAGAATTTCCTTCTTCCAGTGTTTTATTTTTGTTTGTTTGTTTGTTGTTGTTTTTACTTATTTCAAGAAGATTGAGAAATACAAGCTTGTGACTTTTGGCAATAAAGACTCATGTTTGGCAATAACTCCCGACGATATTGTTTGGCCATTTGTCATTTTTTTATATTTGTATCTTTAGGAGAGAATAATAAAAGACAGAAGATTATCCATCAGTTGGATAAATTTTGGAGTTTACCAGTTGAATCTAGGAAGTCACCTTCAGCAGTTGACCTGGTATTTCTTATATCTGTTATCCAGTCCTGTGGATTATTTCTGTAAAATCCCAATCCTTCTACTAGTATATTTTTTTTATTGATTTCTAGGTGCTCTTATTATATTAAAAATGTTAGTCTTATCATTCCTGATGCAAGTTATAGGAGTGGCACAGTGGATTTCTGTTGTACACAATGACTGTCAAACACATAAAACAGCCCTGACCAGTTTGGCTCAGTGGATAGAGCGTCGGCCTGCGGACTGAAAGGTCCCAGGTTCAATTTCAGTCAAGGGCATGTACCTTGGTTGCGGGCACATCCCCAGTGGGGGGTGTGCAAGAGGCAGCTGATCGATGTTTCTCTCTCATTGATGTTTCTAGCTCTCTATCCCTCTCCCTTCCTCTCTGTAAAAAATCAATAAAATATATTTTAAAAAAAAACAACAACACATAAAACATTATGCTTGAATCTCACTATGGTTGTTCTAAGAGAGCTAATTGCGTCAGACTGTCCTGTGTTGAGCATCCCCAGTCGTCTGCTTGAAATGCATTCCTCTCCTGAAACCTCACCCTACAAAGGACTTGTGCTTTTCAACCAGGCTGTCTCTCTTCCTCTAGAAAGTCTTCTTAGACCACCTTCTCCACGCTGCCCTCTGTTTCTGCAGCACGGGCAGGCCGTAGCCCTCCATCATGGTATGTGGACACAGACCCCTCGCATGATTATTCAGGTGCTGTGTGTATTTAGGTCTCCACTTCAGAGACGGGGTCTCATGCTTCCTCCTGGTCCTCCACAAAACCCAGCACACTTGGTAGCTATAGACGTGTGTTTCCAAAGGGACAATGAAGTCCTTGAGGACCAACTCATGGGTTTCCTTTCTCTTTTCCATATTTGCTGCACACCGTTCTGGGGCCATTGCTCAGCGCTTGTCAACGGACTGGGCAGAGTTGTGAGAAATGGCAAGGGGCAGGTCAGTCTCATTCATTTGTCCTGAAAGAAAGGAATGAGAACATTCTCCGTCCTGCTCATGTTCTGCACAGTAGACCAGCATCGAGAGGCCTTCTTAGGATCCCTCAGAGAAGTTAAGTGTCCCAATGATAATAGCAAAAGCAATCTTTATTGAGGTTCTGTTACTTGCAACCAAGAGCTTTGAGTAATACTGAGATGATTACTTAGTAATTACCTAATAAGGACAGAGTACAGGTGCCACATAATTTTAAAAATCAGGGCTGATCATTATGAATCTATTATTCTGTTAACTTCTATTCCCTCTTAATAGAATATGATAAAAAATTATCATGCCATTAGCATTTTTCTATGATACTTTGTTAGTTGTGCCATTAGTTAATTTATTGGATTATGACTATCGAACATTCGAGTTGCTTCCGAATTTTCAATATTTTAAACAGTACTGTAATGAACAATCTTATTTATATACTTTTGAGCAACATTCCTGATAATCTGGTAGGTACAAATTTTCAAAAGTGGAGCTGGGCCCTCACCGGTTTGGCTCAGTGGATAGAGGATTGGCCTGCAGACCAGAGGGTTTCTGGTTTGATTCCAGTCAAGGGCACATACTAGTACTTTGTTGCAGGCTCCTCCCTGGCCCGGGCTCTGGTCGGGGCTCGTACAGGAGGCAAACAATTGATGTGTTTCTCTCACATCGATGTTTCTGTCTTTTCCTCTCTCTTTCACTCTCTCTGAAAATCAATGGAAAATATCCTCAGGTGAGGATTAAAAAAATAAATAAATTGTTCAAAAAGTGAAAAAATGGAACTCCCATTTGACCCAGTGATCCCACTTCTAGGAATATATCTCAAGAAAGCAGAAACACCAATCAGAAATGATACATGCATCCCTATGTTCATAGCAGCACAATTCACAATAGCTAAGATTTGGAAACAACCTAAGTGCCCATCAGCAGATGAGTGGATTAAAAAACTGTGGTACATCTACACAATGGAATACTACGCTGCTATAAAAAAGAAGGAAGTTTTACCATTTGCAACAGCATGGATGGAACTGGAGAGCATTAGGCTAAGCAAAATAAGCCAGTTGGAGAAAGATAAATATCACATGATCTCACTCAAATGTGGGATATAATGGTCAACATAAACTGATGAACAAAAATAGATCCAGAGACAAGGTAGCACTGAACAGACCATCCAACCTCAGAGAGAAGGCAGGGGAGGGACGGTTAGAGATCAACCAAAGGACTTGTATGCATGCATATGGGCCTAACCAATGGACACGGACACTGGGGCAGTGGGGGCTTGCCTCAGGGGTGGGAGTGGTGGGGGGGGGTGGCGCGGGTAGTTAATCGGGGAATAGGGAGACATATGTAATACTTTAAACAATAAAAAAAAAAAGTGGAGCTGAGGTCAAAAGGCATGCTCAGTGTCAGATATTGATAAATGTCTTCCAGAGAGGTATATTAGTTTACAACCCTTTTCACCCATCAGTAATGCACTAATCAGCATGACTTACTTACCAGGGCCTCTGAAGCTAGACTGTAGTGTTTCAGTCTTGGATCCTCTCTCTCCTGGCCAGGATGTGATTCAGCCATGTGACCTCAGGCACGTCACTCAACCTCGCTGGTCCCCAGTTCCCTTATTTGTGAAGTGGGGATGAAATACTCACCTCCTCCTCTTCCCTGTGTCCCATAATTGAATAAGTCTTATCTTAAAGCAGTGAGTGAACTTCCTGGTATTTATATGAATTTGATCATTTCAAAGGAGATTGGCAAATTATTTGGATTAGAAATCCAGCTACCTAAGATGCCGAGGAAGAAAGTCTTACATAGATGCCTCTCAGGAATGGGGATGTAGGTAAGCACTAACATGTGTTAAACACCTACTATGTGCCTGTTTGGAACATTTGACCTTGGGGAATTCCCTACCTTGTGCATCTTAATGTCTGAGACATCTCCCACTTCACAATTTGAAAATGCCAGATGACCATTCTCCCAGCCTGCGTTGCCAGCAGTGCAAGCTCCAGCGTCTCGGGCTTTGTGACAATGACAGTAGTGCCTCCATCCAACCTGCTGTCCTTTGTGGTATCGAGTCTCCTCTGCTGAGACAGTCTGAGCTGTGTTCTCCATGACTTCTTTCCCTGGAGTTTTTTTAAATGTAAATCGCGGACATTGTGTTCTTTCGCCTGTAAATACCTAGTGTATTAGCCTCTCGTAAGGCTTCTTTAAGAATCATAGCCTCCATAACAACATCAGACCTAACAAAATCCACAGTAATTCCTTACTGTCATCTGATACCCAGCCAGTTATGTTACAATTTCTCCAACTGTCTTTTTACAGTGGGTTTCTTGAATCAGAATCTGAGTAAAGCCCACCAGTTGCCTTTGGCTCTGAGTCTCTTATGGTTGTCTCTTTTATTCAATAGCATCCTTTCATTTGCTTTTCCATAGGATTGATTGGTGGGTGAAACAGTTCATTTTTTCCGGTAGAACCCATTTTCTTTATAATAACTTCCTTTTCTATTTTAGTCAGCCAGAAATGGACTTCAGTTGATGGCAAGTAAGAATTGAGATGGCAACACGAGCTTTGCAGGGGTCCCAGTTTTACAGAGGGGAAAACTGAGGTTCTTGGGGGTTAAAGTCAGTGTCTGCGTGTCATCACGGTGTTCTCCTGTCCAGCTCTAGCACGCTGAGATCTCATGCCTCTTTCCTCAATCCCAAGTCCATTCCAGCCGGCAGTGCACCCCAGGAATCCAGAACACCTCGGTTCTCACTGCCCGTGATGGTCTCTGCTCGGCTCCACAAGCGCTGGCTTCATTAAAGTGCATTACGTTTCCTGCGGGAGTGCAGGCGCAGCTGTGAGTAAACATAAATGCCTTCTACGTGTGTGTCTTTATCCTGGATGCACGGGCCTATGGTGGTCAAGGCGCAGTCCCGGTCCAGCAGCAGCAGCAGCAGCACCTGGGAACTTATTAGAAGTTCCACCGCAGACCTTCCGCAGCAGAAACACCAGAACTGAGACCCACCACCTGTGGCTTTAATAAGCCTTCTGGGTGATGCCGGCACTTGCTCCAGTGTGAGAACCCCCGCAACTGCCCTTCCCACCTGTGGATCCCCATGACATCACATTAACATGAAAAAGGCCAAAATGGTTGTTCTTGTTCCTATCTGCTTACGTAGCATGTCTAATACTGCATGTAGAAGTATTTTTTTAAATCTACCACTAAGTTCTCCACTGGACTCTTTGGTATTTAGAGAAATGTTATTATTTTTTTTAATTTCATTATTTAATCTCTCGTTCCTTATGTTAACACCACAGTGTTGAATGTTACCTTGTGAGGGGAGTGTTTGTTAGGGCCAGCACTCGACAGTTCGCCTCCAGGCAAATGGCTCAGATCTACAGACGCTCCCAGAAGCTTCAGGAGGGCCTGGTTGGGCTCATGGGCTCCCTGGCCCACATATGGTCTCTGGTTCCATTTGCCCCTGCAGGCCAATGGGGGAACTGGAGAGGGTCCAGAGGCTCGAAGAGACACTAAGGGTAGGTAGGGATAAGTTTGCTGAGCAGGAAGAAGGCTTAAAACTTTGTAAAACCCTGAAATCTCATTCATGAAAACGTTTGCATTCTGTCTCTGTGCTCTGCGGTAAGCCCCACGTGCCCTGTCTTGTTCTGTCTCGATTTCCTTACCCCGAACCATCTGGCTAACATTCCTGTCACTGGATTCGTGCCACATCCCTCACGATGGATAAGAGCAGGCACTGGCTCCGGTCCCTGTGGGCCTCCAATGCACGTTGCTGCGGGGGCAGCATCTGCTCCTCGGCCTTCCCCGCACCACTGCGCACCTGCCTCCGGGGCTTCTGACGCGCCTGGGTCAGGGGCTGCCGCGGGCGGGTCCTCGGTGCTGGGCTTGCTGCCTGCTCAGCCTGAATCCCGCATTCGCGTTTTAAGCCCTATTGGGAGACAAAGAAGAACTGCAGGACCGTTCTGTGCAAGGCACCATCTGTTTTCCCTCTCCTGTACCAGCCTTTTTTCTCTCCTAATTTTTACTCTTTTCTAGAACAGGGTAATACTTTGAGAATTATTTACCACTTTCCTTCTCAACCAACTCATAGATTCCCCCTTCCCCTCTGCCACTTTCTGGGCGGTACTAAATTTCCCACCAGTGAGAAGCAGGCTGATCTTAGCAGAGTATGTCAAATCCCAGCTGTGGCGCGCGAGCACACACACAGGCACACACACACACACACACGCACACACATGCACACACATGTCTTTAGGTTTGTTTCTCCATTCCGCAATGTTTTCCCTTCAGAAAGTTAATGAAATATCCCCACGGCAACTAAAACCACCAACACTGATTTTACATAGTTACAAATTGGAAATTTCTGGAAAGAGTTTGCCCTATAATGTTTGGGCTTAATATTTATAGTTTGTGTCAGATCATGTCTTATCCAAGACATCACTCCCCTTCATTAAATGAAAAGTAAATACATCTCTAGTGTTACAAAAACAAGCTGCTATTTACCCAGAGCCAGTTATCTGAACCCAAACCCTCTGTTTTGGAGCCTGAAGAGGGAGGCTGGCCTGAGACCACAGTCTTTTCAAAGTGAGTAGGCAGAGACTCGTGTGCCAAGGTGCCTGGCCCGAAAGAACAATAAAAGCAAATATCCCCCACCTTTGCTGGGGTCCCCATTTCCTTTAAGGCTGTCCTGGGCTCTGAACCTGATACAAGCAGGCGCCTGAGGATCACTGACTCTCTTGGCCATTGTGGGGCGGGGGGTGGGGGGCATTTCATGGGTTATTCTCTGCCATCAATCTCCCTCCCCCCGGCTCTTTCTCACCAGGCTCCAGAATGAAAAATGAGAACATTCCGATCTCGCATATTAAACCATAACTAATTATTATTTGATCCGTTTTCACTCTTTCCCAACCCAACTGTCAAAGGCAAAGGTCTTAATTTACTAACTCCAGTGGGCCTGCAGCTCGGGTAGAAAGAGGACAAGAGGTGCCAGGGGTGGACTGACTTCAGCTGGCTCAAAGGCTCAGTAAGGAAAACAGCTCTTAGGACCTTGAAAGAATCGGACTCCAGTGTTCTCACTGGAATTGCCCCTCAAAGGCTACAAGTGTTGTTGATGTTCTCTGCACCGAGGAGCAATGCCTGCAGGGAAAGCCGGAGTTGCTCTGAATTAATCTACTAGGCCACATAAAAGGCAGGCCCTGGGAGTGTGGAGCCGCCAGTTTTCACATCTGGAAGAGACCCCTGTGGTAACCTGTGCCACAACTCCTCAAGTCATGAGTGAGGAGACCAGGTTGGCAATGAGGCAAGGCCACAGCCCTCCCAGCAGAGCCTTCTCTCCCCTTGGTGATCTTGTGATCAATCGTGTCCACATTTAACTATACAGGGCAATGGAAAGTGCAGGAATAAAGTTGAGAGGTCCCGCCTTCCATTCCTGTGTTTCGGTGCTAAGAAAAAACTCAAGATGATTCAAATCAAGTAAATATTCTTCCAAGAGGCATGTAAAGTCTCAGGATCAGAGCAGATGAACAGACAAGGAAGGTTCATGTCTACACTCATCCTCACTGCCATCAAGTACAAGAGGGTGGCCATGGCTGCATTAACGTAGGTTTATGAGAATAATGGTTCTGAGATTATTCAATTTCCTCTAAAAATTTCACCAAAATTTTATGATGCTGCAACGTAAGAAGTAAGCCCGAGGATTTGAAAAGCAGCTTTCTAGAAGTCTGAACCCATCTTCCTCCATGCCTTTAAAGAACAATGTAACACAATAAGAACACAGTTTACAATGAAGCTCCCAAACAACAGTTAAGTTCCATTATTATTAAAAACAAGAGGCCTGGCACATAAATTCGTGCATGGGTGGGGTCTGGCCGGTCCACCCCTATTGGGGCTGATCAGGGGCAGGGCCAGCCGGGGGAAGTGGCCACAGGCAGTTGGTGGGCTGGCCCCACCCCCTGGTTGAACTCTGGGTCGAACTCCAGATCAAGGGGACAATTTGCATATTAGCCTTTTATTATATAGGATGTTATCACAAAATAGCATAAGACACCAGGGAGAGAATTTAATAAAAGAAGTGCATGACTTAAAAGGAAAATTGTGAAACTATGCTGAAAGACATAGGAAAAAAAAAAACTAAGTAAATTCAATATATTTAACAGCAAAATCCTGGAAATAACCCAAATATCCAATGAAAAGAAAATGAATGAGATATACCACAGACATGGATACGAAGACTCAATATCATAAATATACCAGTTCTCAAAAAACTATCAATCCAGAACAAATTCTTCTGGGGACATGAGAAGCTGATTCTAATATGTATGTAGAAAAGCAAAGGGCCAACCATAGCCAAGACTCAGTAGAAGAAAAGAGTGAGGGGAGATTGCACCACCAGAATCCAGGCTTATTGAAAGGCCTAATAAATACCTTTAGAGAATAAGAGAGACAATAAGATTTATTGTTACCATCAGGGATCTCCCAAATAAATTGATTATTCGTATAGAGGACTGGGTTGAGAACACCACTGCTGAGATTGCAAAACTCTTCTTCATCTCTTTTTTAAAATGTGTATTTGTTCTATTATTTTTAAAGATGCATGTTCCCTAGCATGGCATTTAGGAGACAATAAATATTTGTTGAACAAGTGAGCAGGTGAATAGAAATAAGCAAATTCTTCCATGTTTATAGTTATTTTTGTTCATGATGTCAGTTACCACCCACCCATAAGTCTGCTATGAAATCCTGCTACCTGTGTGCTGAATCTTGCCTAGGTCTTGAGTCAAGAGAAGCCTGGATGGTTGGGTAGAATGGAAAGTTCTCTCACCCCTGATGACTCAGGGTCTAGCCAATGTCTGCTGTCTTGACCTGGTGTCCAATGTGCCTGGAGTGAACTTAGCCTCAGGACACAGCACCAGACATGCCCAGCATTTTTCCACCTGCTGAGCACATTGCATTTGTGGAGACCAAAGGTTGCCCAGAGACATGGAATGGGTAGCCTTATGGACCAAAGGACACCATCTCTTACAGGGATCCTGCGGTCAGAGGGGTAAGCCTGTCACGCTGGCGAGGAGACCCAGTCTGCTGTCTGTGAAGTGCTGGCCTAGCAGAGGATGTGGGCTGGGGGCTGGGCTTCCATGTTAAGGTAGTGATGACGGGCCATGTGCATAATAAAATGAAATAAGCCTACACAGAGAGGAGAGCAGGTGAAAGGAGAAAGAAAAGGAGTTGAAAAAATACGAGAGAGAAGTTTTTAAGTGACCTCTTGGCTCTTGTGACTAGGTGATTAAAGAAACCCTGAAACAACAATATAAACAAATGATAATGACAATAAACAATTAATTCTAACACCGATACTTATATACCGCTTGTTGACTCTGTGCCAGCACTTTGAGCGTAATCCACTGCATTCTTGCCTACAAGTTAGATATTCCCTTTTACAGCTGAGAAAATGGAGGCATAGGTATTTTAGCTAATTTGCTCAAGCCAAGCAAGGTCCACAGTATGCTCCAGAGGCAACGTTCTTGATCTTCATATTCTCTTACCTCTCAAAGGGTCTTCAGGGTGGGTTTGGTTACTTGCAGACAGACGTCCCCTGACTAACTGGATAAAACAAATCCTTTTGAGAACGCCATTCTGATGCCACACTCTGTTAAGCTCTATCTATTGTGGGCAGTTGGACAGGTTGTCTGCCTGGGCCCCAGGATCTGGAACCCTTTCAATTGTCTGAGGACTTGAACTTCGATGGCCAATAGCCCAGTCTTAATAGAGATTTGACCAGTTTGTCCAGTCCCAGTTCACCCCATCTTTATTGCTTCACTATCCAGTCTTTTGAAGAAATGACTCAGATACTCAAAGCTCTGAAGTTTTCCCAAAAATCATGTTCTTTAAAATACTACTTCTGAATGATGTTAAGTATTGTGCAGAACATACAAATGAACATCAACAACAAAACATCTTTTTAAAAATGGAGCAAGAATGTCATACTAAGAGGCTTGTCTACTTATGTCAGCATCTAGACCAGGGGGTTGGCAAACTACAATGCTTGGCCCAAATACAGCCTGCCACCTGTTTTTGTAAATAAAGTTTTATTGGCACACAGCCATGCCCATTTATTTCCATATGGCTGCTTTTGGGCAAGGACAGCAGACTTGCATATTTGCAACAGTGGCTGTATGACCTGTGAAGTCTAAAATATTTACTCTCTATCCCTTTAAAGAACAATTTTGCTGACTCCACACCTAGATGCATGGAAAATAGTCATCATCACAATGTGTTTCCAAAGGAATGCTTTAAAAGTTGGGCAGCTCCAAAACTGCCCCTATCTTGCTGGTACAATGACTGGAATTCTCTCCTAGCGACAGCATGTGAATATGTAATTTTGTGCCTGGAATAGTTGCTCATAAGTTTCCTGACCCTAGCTGCATTATTTCCTTTACAAAAAGCACCCAGTGAAAGAAAAATGTGTGCTGTGCTATGCTCTTAGCAGATGTGCCTTACCTTAATTTATTACCAAAATGATTTTTTTTTCTGTAACAGTTATTCAGATTTCCTTGTGGTTGTTAGAATTTACTTCATTTGATAGAAATTATGTGAACCTAGTCAAAAACAAAAGAGAAAAATAATAACATTTAATATTTCAAAAGCAGATATTACTTCTGTTTTTCAAAGGAGGAAACTAAGACTCTGAGAGGCTAAATAAAATGCCTTAAAATTATAGAGGTAGAAAAGGCTGCAAATGCTGTGTATTAAAGGCTCTGAGAAGTCCTTGAGTAAAGAAATATAATTAAGCCTTTTTAAACCATTATTCTCCAAAAAGGTTTTTTTTTTTTTTTTAAAGATTCCTTATAAGGTCCCAGGAGTTGGTTCTCTGAGGAATGCACTGAGAGGATGCATCTCTATAGTGGGGATGTCATGGGTTTCACACAGCGAAATGTACCCATGATGGAAGACACACTTGACTTTGTGGAGCTCTTGAGGTTTGCTGGGAAAAGCCTGAATGCTGGCCTTGGAGAGATCAGGCACCAGCTACCACCAAGGAAGGATTTTAAACAGCCCAGCTTTCAGTTCCCCCTCCTGTTAGAGAATTAGAGGGTTATGGAGACAGTTTCACAAGACCATCTGTTCCTTTTTTTAAAAAAATACTTTTTTATTGATTTTAGAGAGGAAGGGAGAGGGAGAGAGAGATGGAAACATCAGTGATGAGAGAGAATCATTGACTGCCCCCTGCATGCCCCCTACTGAGGATGAGCCCACAATCGGGGCATGTGCCCTGACTGAGAATTGAACTATGACCTCTTGGTTCATAGGTCAACACTCAACCACTGAGCCACACTGGCTGGGTGACGATACCATCTATTTCCATTTCAATTAAATGACATATTATAGGCACTCAGAAAAGGGGAGATAATATTATACCTTGTGAGTGCAAGTAGAAAAAGTAGGGAGTAAAAATAAATCAGAAGCTCAGCTAAAAAGCAGAGGAAACCTTGTGTGCCTGCTTTTTGCATCCCGTCTGCCCTGTCCCCCTAAAATTAAGTCCTCTCTTCCACCTACAGCAAACAAGTGCTCAAAGTGGAAATGGGTACAGGAATAGTAGGAGGTTGCATCAGATAACTGCATTAAAGACCAAACAAACACATTAGAGCATTTCATCGTTCCCTTCTTACTTGTCTCAGCCTCTAAGCCAGGATGTTTTGCACTCCTAACTCTGAGGACAGCCCATCATGAAGTTGATGAACTAGTACTTCCTGGGGTTGTGAAGGTGGAGGAGGGGAAGGGGGGATACCACTCTTTCATTTTGGAGAAGGTCTAATGAGGACACACTTCCTATGGCCCCTTGGAGGAGGCACCTGCTGGCAGCCTGGAAGCTGGGAACCCACTCTCCAATTCACCAATCGGAAGGAATGAAGCACTCAGGATTTAAAGGACTAGCCTATTATTGCAGGCCAATTTCTAAGCCTCTTCTACTGGGTTTACAAACCAGATCCCTGTGGTTATTGCCCTTGTCCCTGCATCTGCTAGGATTCTGAAAGATGGAATAAGCCCATGACATAGGACAGGAGTTGGCAAACTTTTTCTATGAAGAGCCGGAGAGTAAATAGTTCAGACTTTGCATGCCATATGGTCTCTGTCACAACTACTCAACTCTGCCCTTATAGCAAGAAAGCAGCCACGGATAATATGTAAACGTGGTTGATCTCCAAGAAAACTTCATTTGTGGATGCTGAAATTTGCATTTTATGTAATTTTCTTCTTTCTCCACTCCCCATCTCCAACTATTAAAATGGTCAAACCCGTCCTTAGCTGGTGTGGGTAGGGTTTGGTCCATGGCTGCCATTGGCTGAGCCTGGATTTAGATTAGAAGATCCTGGGAGGTTCTGGATAAGAGATTTTGGACAAGTCTCTGAGCTTCTGGGAGCATAAGTAGGAGCCCGTACCAACCAGCAATTGGATAAAATGAGATGATGTCGGTGAAATTACTCTAATAACTAAAAGGTGTTTTTAGAAATTAATGCTAATATTACCAAAGTAAATCTCCAAGCAGAAATGTTGATTCCAACATAAAAAGACATGTAAATTGTCCGGCGATCATTTAAAGGAGAATTTCAACCACTGTAGGGAAAACACAGCTCAAATGATCTTTTCCAAGTGTTTTGTATTTTGAACAAAAAAACCACAACCAAAATGTGACTTGTGGTTTTGGATGTTGGAGGGCTTTTTGCCACCAGTTATATTATTTTAAAAGTCATAAAAATCAACCACAAAATATCTAATTTCTCAAATTATTATTTATTACCATTTAATTAACTAGATGGTTGGTTGAAGCTTTTCTTCCACAGTTTCTCCCTTTTCTGTGGTTTTTCCCTTTGCTGACAACACCTGAAACAGGGCAACAGCCCCTAATGTCAGTGAAAACAGGAGCAAATGCAGAGCTTTCAGGACGTGAATTATCTCCCAGCCTCAGGCTGACAGATGTTTTGAGGCTTGTGGGTAGAAGAAAATAAGTAGAAAAGGGGGTCTCCAGCCGGAACCATCTAAGTCTCGCATTCCCTAGAGGGTGGGGTGAGCCTGTGGTATGCTCCAAAGAATGAGGTTTCCAAGTGTCTACTGAGGAGCGGCCACTGGTCCAGACATGGGAGTCTTGCTTCCAGCCTCAGGTTCCCATTGAGCACTCAGGGACCACGCTTCACCAGGACAGGAACAAGCCTGATGAAAGGAGGAAGCCAGGGAGGAAGGAAGGGGAGCCTGAGGAAATGCGGTGCATTTCATTTTATTTCATTTTCTTTTATAAAAATGGGAAAGTTGACATAATGGATGTGGCAGTCAGCCAGTGAGGTAGGCATATGATGCTGTAACAAAAGAAAACACCCAAATCTCAGTGACTTCATAGACTGTTTAGCTCTCACTCAGGTCTGCCAATTCTCCAGGTTAACGCACCGTGATAGGGAGACACGGTGATCCAGGCTTCTTCAATTCCAAGTCTCCTGACTCATCTCCTGGCTCTGTGATCCCCTCCGAAGGGGACGAGACAGCTGGGAAGTCACATAAGACCTCGCTGACCTCACCTGGGCACTTGCACTCACATTCCAGTGGCCAGGACTGATCCTGCGGCCCCACCTGTCTGCAAATGGGCTGAATAATGAGCAGTCCTCAATCCATGATTTAAATTGACCCTTTTACATATAAGTCAAATTCTTTGTGTGATCTCATTCTGTGCCTGGCACAAAGGCCTCTCAGACTCCTTCTCCAACTTTCCCCCAGTGTTCAGTGTTCAATAAGCCAGATGTTGCTCCATCCAATGGCCTTTAACTCCACTTTATATTGCTTTTTCTCCCACATTGTTACAATGATCACAAGTGCTGAAGACTTAACCCTACTTGGTTAAATGCCCAAAGTGTTCTTGGCTCACCTCACCTTTTTAGTTGCAAAAATACAAAATATTCCACAGTCTCTTTTTCTCCCTTTGTTTGCCTCCCAATAAGGCACATGGAGCTACTCTTTTCTCTAATTTGCAAACTTAACTCCTTTTTTTCCTATTCACTAAACTTAATATTTTTCCATCCCCCTATTAGTTCCTTCACCACCCCTTCCAGAAATTTCTCTCTGCCAATTCAACATGGGACCACCTAGCTTGTCATCACCTCACCAGTCCAGACCTCAGTTTCTTCATCTGTAAAATGGGAGGTTAGAATGAGCTGGGTCCTTCCAGTTTTGACGGTGCACAGAACTTTCTCTGCTGACATCTCTCATGGCCTCCTCCTCACCAAGATTTCGCCCTTTTAAATCATGGGATATGCTAAAGAGGCAATTATAACCTGATGTGTTTTAAACAGGAAAAAACAAACCCTATGAATTGAACTTTGATTTGGAAATTTCTCCTTCAATTTAGAAATTTTGTCTTTCTTAAGTTTTCTCCAACCGCTTTTCATGAGTTGAATCATTTGAAATCATCTTTAAAATTTATATAACTCATTATACAGTTTACTCTTGAATTTGCACAGAGTTGTAAATCATAAATAGTGAGATTATCAAGTTCTCCTAAAAAAAGTTGATTCCTATGTTTTTTCCTTTCATGATGTTATTTGAAATCAGAACTAAATAGAATTATTGAGATAATTTTGAAGTTAAAGGATATTGACCTTGATGAGATGCTCATATAGAAACGTAATCATTCACTTATAAATAGCTGAGTTTCTTGTTTGTTTTAATTGCATACAATGAAAAGGAATATAAATAGAATATTCTATTAGAATGTAATTAATAATATATTTTTTTCTGGAAATGGGATCAATCCTAATACTTTATCAGAATGTTTTGTGTTAGTCATTCCTTTTCAAGATGAAACTTAAAGTAGAAAATGGAATCTGCCTCAGCTTCTTTGCTGATTTATGAAGTAGCAGCACCTTGTTACGCCATTTAGCCGAGTGTAATGTTTAGACCAATGGCAATGAGTGCAACGACTTTGCTCCCACAGCTAACTTTTCTTTGTGAGCTTTAGTTATAATGAAGACCATTATTAATGATATAAAATGGTATAATAGTGTGTTCCTTTAAGGTGTTATAAATGAATTGCATCACCTCTATAATTTAACATCATGTGTAACCCACAGTTAGTCATTCAGTTCATGGTGGGTGTCAATGCCATATTTTGTCAATTTGAAATGCACGTCTCTTTTGCCTTCTAATATCTTTGAAATCAGAATGTGTGCTGACATCTCACAATCACTGTGACCAGGAGACTGGTGGGCCGGCTGCCATTGCCTGCCCATGTGCTAAACTTGACAATTATTCTTGATGACGCAGCTATACCATGAGCTCAGTGTTTCAGTACACCAAACATTTTGTTTGAGAAAGGAACCTGAGTTCTGATTGTAGTCCGCATGCCTCCCATTGACACGTATAGGGCGGACAAGGAAATCAAGCACCAAATCTCGCTTACGGGCCATCAAAGACTTTCAAGACAACAGCAGAGCCTCTTGATGAAACACAGCATCACCAATGCTCTAACCCAGGGCCCAGGGGATGATCCTGTGTAGAAAAGCATGGGCATTGACAGCCTGAAATAAAAAAAAAATATTCAGATGAATACATTCTGTGTGTTAAGAAAGTTTAAGAAGTCAACTAATTTGTTTCTATTCTTATGTGAAGAATGATAGAAGATGATTATTTCTACCTAAATAAGTCAGGAAAAGCTCTTCAATAAGTATTAAATTATAGTGACCTGCAAAGGTTGTGTTATATTTGAATAGGGAACATATTTTTCTCCTAAGCGTGTCCTTGCACGGCCTTGTAAGGACAACAAAGTCCCTTTTGCTGATGACACTTTTCCTGCTCCCATTTAAGCAGTAATAAATCTTCATAAGACAGTCCCAAGCCTCCCTCCGATTTTGAATTTCTGGGCAGTGTCCAGTTTCATGCGAGTTCTGAAATCCCTGTGTTCTTTATCAAGACAAGGTACTGTGCGGAAGAAAAGGTGATTTCAGTAGAAAGGGCTTGGGCAAATCAATGTGTGTCTCTCACATCGATGTTTCTCACTCCCTTCCGCTCTCTCTAAAACTCAATAGGAAAATATCCTCGGGTGAGGATTAACATTACCCCCCCCCCCCAAAAAAAAAAGGCTTTGCCAAGATGTCAGAAAATGTCAATCACAAGTTGGAAATGATCACAATAATAGTAATTAAATTAGCTAACATTCACTCAACATTTACTATATGCTAACTGGTATTCTAAGCATTTTATATGAATTAACTCACCTGCTCTTCAAACCATATTGAGTGAGATACTAATTATTATGATCATTTTTCAGATAAGGAAACTGAGATGCAAGTAGGTTAAGTAACTTTCCCAAGTTCACAAAACTATAAAGAGACAAATCCGAAATGGAAATTCATTTAGCCTGGATCCACGAAGCACGTGAACGCTGGGATGTTCTGAAATAACTATAGCTTAAAACAATAACTATTTACTTTGGGGGAAGAGTCATGGCTATATTGGAGGGAATATCCAAACATAACTAACATATTAGCTATTAAAACGATAGTGCGCAGCTAGGGAAAGAAGGGCAGATATCCTTGTAAAAGGGCAGATATCCAGAGAGAAGAAACAGCACCTGCGTGCCATCGCTGATTGCATCACAGAGAAAGGTGGAGATGCTGCCCAGGGGAGGGGCCCCCCTCCCCCTCCCCTCTCCCCCGCCTCCGGGAGAGCAGAATGTTCAGCGGATCTCTGGGCTGGCATTCAGGAACACTTGGGAGGGGCAGGTGTTCTGAAACCTCGAAATCTGGTGAAAACTGTGCATGCCTGGTTTAACTTGTGTTCCTGTAAACCTCATCCCAGACTGAAACTCCTGCAGGGCCCGCACAGAAAGCGGTGTCTCATTCCCCTCTGAGCCAGCCCAGAATGCCTAACAGCAGTCTGAGAAAAGGCCCACAACAGGGCTTTGGGGAGGGGGAGAAAAGACACAGAATTAGTCACTCAGGCAGGCAAAGACTGGTGTTGCCCATTTGCAAAATCATTCGGGTGCGATGATTTCCCTCCGCCCCCTCCGGAGTGTATAGAGTTTCAGAAGTATCCCACGAATGCTTGTAAACCTTCATATATATTAATGTCAAATTTTAAGATATCATTTCCTGTAATTAAAAAAAAGCTTCTAATAATTGAAAACAAAAACAAAAACCAAGAGGACACATTCCCAGCCTCCTCTGGGACGTCAGTGGGAGAAGAAAAGGTAACGTTGTTCTTGGACGATTTTGCTATTCCCTCAACAGCCATTCCTTGGGTCTCCTCTGTTCTGTAACTATGTCCTGGGTGACCCCGGGGTATTCCACTTAATTGCGTGCCATTTCATTCTTGTTGAGTAATTAACCCTGTGCATAGTTGCGAGTAAAGTGATGTTCCTATCTATGCATTAAAGTTAAATTTTGCTCCTGGGGTTTAGTGCATGTGCCTTCTAGTGACATCAGTAGGAAGCATGTGTACTTCTTCCTGCCATGTGAGAGAGAAGACTATGGTCAATTAACATAGTGGCATCTACTAAATGTGATGATAAACACTTTTTAAAAGCAGCTCAACAAATGATTATGGATTTCACACTTTTACTAATGGCTGCAATTTCTGACTGAAATAAAAATCTTCATCTTGCTTTAGTATTGTGGGTTGGATATCTCCAGAAAATAATAAAAATATCCTTGAAGAATCTAAAAATAAATAAATAAATATCATTTCCAAGTGTCCCCGTCCTGCGATTCTGGGCATTGAGTGCTCCAGCAGAGATAATGCAGGCAGCTCGGCCGCTGCTCAGGAGAGCTGGACTGCGGCTTCATGAACTTGCCATGTGAATCCATGATGTCATCTGTTCCCTCAGACCCAGACCACCCACGCAGGCGGCCTATTCTCTCCCCGAGTCATCGGGAGGGGCCTGCCTTTACAAATGATTCGAGGTGGAAACAGAGGACGTAGCTTGAATTGTTACACAAAAGTGCTGCCTGCAACAGTGATGAGCGTTTGGACATGTGGACACGGTGATTTTTACCCCATTTGAATGCTGAAATTCTCCTTAACTAGGATGGAAGGGCTGAGAGACGGAGTGGGGCGAGGGAGGTTTCTGAAGCAGGCCAGAAAGTTTGTAATAGCACAGTCAGCAAGAGGGAAAATATGTGAAAATATGTAAAAAGATGGGAACCCTGAAAATATTGGGGCAAGAAGGAATTAGATCATCAATGATGTCAGTCTGACATGTAGATGACTTTTTTTACTCCTTGGCTCTTAGTTATTAGAGGGAAATTGTAGGGAGGGGGGAAATGTTCACATTGCTGAGAAGTAAAGAAATGCATTTTAAAAAACAATTTGAAGGAATATTTTTGACTAATCGTGAGTTGTGAAGGAGAAAGAGCTCGTTTGGGGTCACAGAGAGTGATGGGCCAGGAAGGCCTATGCCTGCCGAACTAATCGGCCTCTATAGCAAGGAGCTCTGAGGTTGGGGCCCTGTAATGTGGAAAGCCACTGGTTGAAGGGCCCTGCCAGCAATTTTCCTTTGGGCTAGCAAGAGGGCAAAGTATAGGGGCAGGGAGGGAGGCAACAGATCCTAAATTTATAGCACTGGAGACATTATGATACTGCTATGTGGAGAGGAACATGAATGTGTAAACTAAAACACCAGTTCTGTGACATCTTCCAAGAAACAAGTCATCTTAGGGCTGGGGCGTTGGGGGCTGGGAGAGTAGTCTTAATCTTTGCTGAGCCACGAATCCTTTCAGCAGTTTGGTGAAGCCTATGAATAAACTCTCCAAATAATGTTGTGAGATGAATTAAGCAGAATACAGAGGATTACCAAGGCAATCGATCATATCAAAATGCATTTATGAAGCATTTCTAACATGTTCATTTACATATTGATATGTGTGTTTCTTTATTGACGCTTTAAGCACAACATCCAGTTTAGTAACTGCTGTGATTCTGAAGTGCTGGTGAGCAGACACAGAAGTACCATCCACAGCAATTGTAGATGACATGCAGGCATCTGAGACCTCCATGGTGACAAAGTCCTTACAATTGTAGTTGGTTGTGTACCTCCATAAATAGAGAAACTGCTGAGTTTTAGCTAGATGTTGAAAATTGAGATTCTTTTTTTCCACTCAAGTTCATGGAGACCCTTGTTAAGAGCCCCTGTTCCCAGGAAGACATCACCGGTCAGCCGTTGGGGTTGGGTGACAAGACTCGGACATTGGAGAAGAGTCATTTCTGATTAGTGAGGTGTCTGACCTCAAATTTTTCCTCAAATCTTTTCATAAAGAAAAAATTGAAAGAACCATTTCCATAAGAGTTCCTTAAGACACTGGGGCACAAGGAACTATGTTTTGAAACCTCTTTGAAGACTGTAAAACAAATGCATAGATGCCCCAAGGTATCTTTGCTGGGCTCGTTAGACGGGCCGTGAACCCGTCTGAGTTTTTCTAGGGAGGCTCAGAAACCCACGGGGTGAGGAGGAAGGCTTTACTGGTTGGATCCTGTATTAATGGGAATAGGTGGCAAGGAGCACTGCGAGCAGACTCTGTTTGTTGCCTACCTGGCATCCATCTCTACCTTTTCCTTTCCTAACAGTACCTAGACCCTCAGAGTGCACACACCCCTCCTCCCCAACCCAGGTGGTCTCTGTTTTGGGGGGAAGCTTCAGGAGTGGGGCAGTAGGGCATGACCAACTTACTTATGCTGGACCTTGTGTTCTCCTCTTCTGGACACAGTAATTGGGTCAAGGGTGGGCATGGAGCCTACGCTGATACAATCCAGATGACTTTCAGGACTCTTGCGGGGAAGGCTGGAACAGAAGGATTCTTTTCCCTGGAACGGGTAGGGTGGAGATATGAAGCCTGAACCAGATCTGGTCATTTTTCTGCCAAACGGAAGACCAGCCTGGGATGAAGCCAACACAGAGAGCAGGGTATAGGCAAGGAAATCCCAGAGAAATAAGCCAGAGACCCTGGATGAAGCAAACTCAGAAGCCCGGCCCACCATTGAATTTCCACTTAGGAGACTCAATGAATTCCCCTCTTGTTTAAACCAGTATGAGTTAGGCTTTCTGTTACATGTAGCCCCAAACTTCCTAAACGATAAAGCAGACTTCCTAATTATACAGTCACAAATGGAAGAGCATTTCAGACAGAGGAAATGGCATGTACAAGACACCGAGGCAAGGCAGGGGGTTGCTTGTTCAAAAACTGAGAACTTGGTTAATAATATTGCAATAACTGTGTGTAGTGTCTGATGGGTACTCGAGTTTTTGGGGGATCACTTCGTGAGGTATATACATGTTTAATCACTATGTTGTACACTTGAAATATAATATTGTATGTCAACTATAACTGGAAAATGAATTAAATTTTTAAAAATTGGAACTTGGCATAGCTAAAGCATGGAGGGAATGTGGAAAATGACAAGAACTGAGGTTGTAAAGATTGTAAAGGTTGTAAAGAGTTTCAATATTTAATAACATTAAGTCTTATAGTGTGGATCCAATGCAGGATTTCAAATAAGGGAGTTACAAGTTTCTCTCTGGATCCTAGATCATGCTCAGAGTACTAAAGAGACCAAAATAGAAAGCACACAGGTGTCATCTTTGCACACACATATACATATGCACACATACACACACACATATAAAACTTGCATCAGGGATGTTATGAAAATTTTATCTATCTTTCTCTATTTTTTTTTCATTTGCTTTACTTTCTTTTTAATATACACATCTGCAATCTACCTAGAATTTATGTTTGTTTATGGTGTTAAGTAGGTTGGCTTTGCTTCCAAATGTTTAATCAATTGTCACAATACCATTAATTGAATAGTTTGTTCTTTCACTTCTCTGAAATGTCTTCTTTGTCATATATTAAATTCCCATAGCCATCAAAGATGGCTTCTGAACAATGCTTTTCAAGCAGGCTATTTTGTGCCATGCTTTTCAAAACACTATGGCTTTACTAGTATAATATTTGTTGATATCTCATAACTGAAATGCTCCCTTATTATTTTATTTTCCAAAATTGTTTTTACTAGTTTCATAAATGTATCCTCTCAAATTAACTACAATCAATTTGTCAAGTTAAAAAGCAAGAAATCTCTGGAATTTTTAAAGATATCATTCAATAGATAAGGTAATTGAGGCATATTTTAGCACTTCTATTATTATAAATTCTTCAATTTATTAAATCTGAGATAGTGAATGCTATCCTTCACTTTTTAAAAGAAAATAATAACTTTTAAAAGTTTCTTTAGAAAAGAAGACAGAAGTAACTTAAGTTTACTTAAGTAACTTAAGTTTAAAATGATCCCTTATCATGAAGATTCAGTGTGAAAAGTCCCAGTACATGGTGAAATAATGAGCACAAAGCAATGTCTTTCCATTACCACCATGACACATTTCCTCACAAAGCCTTCCAGGAGTCAGTGAGACATGCAAAATAGACTCATTCACTTTTTAAAACATTTTATCAAATTCATTGGGTGACATCCTATATAATAAAGAGGTAAGATGTAAATTCATCATCACACCCTCGCACAAGATGGCCACCTTCATGTGGTCACAAGATGGCCACCACAAGATGGCTGGCAGGGGAGGGCAGTTGTGAGCAATCAGGCCAGCAGGGGAGGGCAGTTAGGGGTGACCAGGCCAGCAGGGGAAGGCAGTTGGGGGCGACTGGGCCTGCATGGGAGGGCAGTTGCAGGGGGACCAGGCCTGCAGGAGAGGGAAGTTGGGAGTGACCAGGCATGCAGAGGAGGGTATTTGAGGGGGACCAGGCCTGCAGGGGAGGGCAGTTGGGGGCAACCAGGCCGGCAGGGGAGGGCAGTTAGGGGTGACTGGCCAGCAGGGGAGGGCAGTTGGGGGCAACCGGGCTGGTAGGGAGCAGTTAGGCATCAATCAGGCTCGCAGGGGAGTGGTTAGGGGGTGATCAGGCTGGCAGGCGGAAGCAGTTAGGGGCAATCAGGCAAGCAGGCAGGCGAGCGGCCGGGAGCCAGCAGTCCCGAATTTTGAGAGGGATGTCCCAGATTGGAGAGGGTGCAGGCTGGGCTGAGGGTTCTCCCCCACCCCCCAGTGCATGAATTTTGTGCACCGGGTCTCTAGTTGATTAATAAGATTATATAAGCTTCAAGTGTACAAGTCTATAATACATCACCTGCGTATTGCATTGTGTGCTCACCACCCAAAGTCAAGTCTCCTTCCCTCACCATCTATTGGACCCCCTTTATCCTCTTCTACCTTTCCCGCTCTCCTACCATACTCTTGTCTGTGTCTGTTTTTGGTTGGCTGTCTGGCTTTGTCTGTTTGTTGCTTTCTGTTTTATATCCCACATATGAGTGAAATCATATGGTTCTCTACTACTCAGCCATAAGAAAGGGTAAAATGCTGCGTCTGTGACATGATGAACCTTGAGGATATCATTCACTTTTGAGGTAAACAGCTCTCCAGCAAAACAAAGCCACCATCCTAAACTTTCAGGTGGCAGTTATTCTTTCTTTCTTTTTTCCTTTTCAAGGGCAGCTCCTCCATAGAGCACCAAAATGCATGGTGTCCTCTATGAACTGGGGAATGTTAGCAGCCTGGGGACAGAGTCACCCTTTATTTTAAGGGATGTCATTGAAGTATTAATGCTCATGCCCCTTTCCTTTAGATGCTAAGACAACTCCATGCCCTATCTAGCAAGTCACAGGGAGAGGAAGCGTTCTCTTTGGGACTTTTCAAGTGTACTGCTGGCTGGAATGATATCTGCGGAAGGAATGTTAGGAGCAGCACACTGCAGCTCCGTGGCCGAATTCCATGCAACAGCTGGAGAATCACAGGTGTTGTCAGGAAAGCCTCCAGTCCCGCTTAAATGTTCCGGAGAGTTCTTTATTATTTTAAGCACTGAGTTCGGAGAGTGTTTAATTTGCTCGAATTCAAAACATTCCTTGTGGGCAAAGTGCAATGTAAACAAAGTTCCAGGAGAAACTCATGTCGACCTAATTTTTTATTTGCAAACAGGGTGGTTAAAAACAAAGCACTTAACTATTTTTCTGACGGCAATGTTCCCACGTAAGCATTTAGGAAGGTAATGAGGGGAAAATGCTCTCTTACTTAAGCCAGCCATAATGTAAGCTCTTTGATATTAGCTGGGGAGGTGGAGACTTCTAGATCAATTTAGTGCATCTGCTTTAGCTGGGGCAGTGTAAGGAGGGACGAGATATACAAGAGATTCAAATATCTAGCAGTTGAATGAGTTGCCACCTTCAGGGTGCAGAAGTGTTTTGAAGGTACTCACATTGGCCTCGCCAGCTTTAGTCCCACTCTCTTGTGTGGCCCGTGGTTTAGAAAATGAAAAAAAAAAACAAAAAAACACAAAACACTCAGAAGCTCAGAGCCTATGGGTTTGCAAGTCCACTTCACCTAAGAATACACCTGAGACCATGTTCATTGTAGTTGTGCCTGAGCAGGGCTCTCCCATTCAGACGCCTGATATATTCTGGACTCTACTATCACATATGAGTTCATTCATTGGTGGTTTTATTTTTCATATATTTAGTGAACACTTACCAAATTCCAGGGCCTGCACTAAAACGAAGATGCACTATGGGAACCAGTATTGGTGTTACCCTTGAGGGGCTGTGGGCAGGTGAGAGCAGATGACTTATAAAAGTTACAGCACAGGGAATGAGTGCTCCTAGAAGATATGGCTGGAAGGATGCTTCCAGTCGCAGATTTCACCATAAGCCATGTCTCTGCGCGCCCCCGTGCCCCCCCCCCCATCCCTCCCTCCACACTGCACTTCCAGAGGAGCTCCAGCCCCACAGCCTTAAGGATCAACCTCTGACCAGGATGATTGATCAGGACAGAAACCTGTTAGCCCAGCTGTAGGGATGACTGTCCTTCCTCTCTGCTCACTATTAGGCCAACAACGCCATTATGGCATTAAAGGATGCTGCCAGCTCCCTGAGAGGAACAAGATGAGGCAGCGACACAGCCTCCTGACAGCATCTCGGCCAGGGCCAGCCCAGCCCGAGGCCAGCTTTCTGTGGTCCTTTCTGTGGCCCAAATAGTTGATTCCATAAACCCCTCCTCCTTGTATTTCATTTTACTTGAGCTAATTTGAATTGGGACTCTGTCTCCTATCGCCAAGAGAATGCTGTTTACTCCATGTACCAAAATAGGGATGAGTACAGGGGCTGTGAGAGCACAGAGGTGGGTGGGTGCCCCAAGCCCAGGCTAGGTGCCTGAGAGAGGCTTCCGGTGGAAGTGATACCCTAATAGGAGACATAACTAATGACAACCAGAGCCCTGAGCTACTCCGCTCCATTATTTCATTCCCCTTTATAAAACAAACAGCTGCCTTTCTTTTTTTTTTTTTTTTTTTTTTTTTTTTTTTTTTTTCAGTAAGTATTTAATCATTTTATTAACAAAATATATGCCAGAAATACATCCCTCTCTGGTGAAACTTTTCAAATAATTTTATGTGGAGAGCCTTGAGATGTATCAATTATATAAACCATATTAAAATGAAAACATTTTTAAAATGTACAATACAAACCAGTACTTTGTACAATTCTCTATAAAGTTCGATAATCAATGTAAAAAATAATTTGTTTCAACTGAATATAAGGCATGTTCAGTTTCTGTAATTAGGTAGTTACTTTTTTTGCTTTGTTGGAGACTTTTCTCTCCGCCGGTCCTGATTTTTCTTTGATTCTCTGGATTGTTCAGAGTATCTGCTAGATTTTTCCCATCGCCTCTCAGCACCATTCTGATACCTATCTTCATCGCTTCTAGAGTCTGAATGTTTTCTATTCCTTTCTCTTGACTTTGATCTGTCTTTTCTTCTAAATTTTTCACTGTCCTTATTTCGGTATCTATGCTCATTTTCAGAAAAAGAATTTTTTCTCTCTCCTCTCCTCTTTTTCAGATCACCATACTCATTTTCCAAATCTAGATGCATTTCTTGGTCTCTATCATTCATGACCCTACTGTAACTATTTCGTTCAGAAGGAACACCTCGGTCTGAAGTGTATTTTGTTACAGGATCTCTCCGATTTGGGTCCCTTGAATTTTTATCTCTGAGTTTTTCTGATCTCCTTTCTCTTTCAGTCCTTGTTTCTTGGTGCCTTTGCTCTGATCTTCTTTCTTCTCGCTTCCTATCATTTATTTGTTGTTTCCTGATCAATTTATCTACTTCTTTGCTTCTGGTGTTCCCTTGTCCCTTCTTTCTTATAGCTTTAGCTGAGGCAGAGCTCTGACTGCTGGCAGATGAGGAATCGCTGTCTTCGCTGGAAGACTCTGAACTGCTGTCACTGCTGTCCGAACCAGAAGCAGAGGAGTCGGACTCTGCCGAGGAGGATGCGGAAGAGGAAGAGGAGGGGGAGGAATTATTTGGCTCAATTTCTGGTTTCTGTGCCACAATGACCTTTGGTGTATTTTTGAGATGCTCACGCAATTCATCCGTTAAACCTCCAAGACCTATAGAAGTAAAAAAGTTGATGGCAAAACGAGTGTTTCTGGGATTATCTCGGGGTAATAACCCTTCAAAGAATGGCTGTAGAGTTTCATCCTTTAATCTTGCATTAAGTTTAGGAAGACCCATGTATTCACACAGTTCTTGGAAAAATATTTTAACAAAAATCCTACTGGAGGATGTAGTGGTTTCTTCACTCAGCTTTATACATTCAAGAACACTCCATGGAAGTGAATCAGTGTATAGAAGATGAGCAAACATCTTAGCAACATTTCTCAACTTGTTTGTTTCCAAGCGATGGATGGTATCATACTGTTCTTTGAATATACTTTCAAAGGATTCCATGTACTCTTTTTTTAGCATGCAAAATCGCCCAGCTAATAAGCCGAAAAATTTCTCATATGTTCTTTGTTGAGCACAGCAATTAAGTATCATGTTGCAGAGTTCTTTTGTTTGGCTTTCAGGAAACTCCATTTTCAGCAATTTGTGAGCACATTCTTCAAAATCTAAACTTGACTGAATAGCAAGATAAATTGTACGACGAAATGAGACTAGATTAATTTCTGTTTTGTCATGAATAGTCACCTTTTGTCCTTCTTCGTCTTCTTCTCCCTCTTCCTCCTCTTCTTCCTCCTCCTCTTCACTACTTCCACCATCTTGATCTGTGTTTGAGTCACTATCTCCTTCATCAAGAATTTTCTTCTTAATAGCTTTGTACTTCTCTTCATTCTCCATAAAATTAGGATCCATCTTGAAAACATTAAGAACGTCTTCTGGATTATAGTCATCTTCCAGAGGAAGCATATGGGTGAACTGATCATCTTCTTCCACTAAGTCAAGTCCTTCTAGAATAACAGGGTGGTCCTTGAACCCATCTTTCCTTACAGCAAACATCACTTCAATCATATACTGCACTCTTTTGTCAATTTCAGACTCATGAAGAATGTTTCGAAGGCGTTCAAATATAGCATTGATTCCTCTTGGTGACACCTGTGTTAATTTGAGGCCACATTCCTTGAGAAAACCAATAGCTACTTCAACACTATCATCTGTTGGTCTTTCCAGGAGCAAAGTGAGCATCTCTAAGCATAAAACTTCATGTGCCACATTTTGGTTAATAAGATGTGCCACAAATTTTGAAGCAGTCAGACAAAGTTGCTTATCATTTCTTCGATAGCCTTTCCGAAAATTAAGAATTAACCTCTTGAGGATTAATTCTCCGATTTGTGGAAATTTTGAGTTAATAATAGCCACTAATGCTGCATAAACATGGGTGAAGATTGGAGAAGCACTCTGTGCTTGCAAAACAGATCTGGACAGCAGGCCTCTCCCTCTAACTATGTTTTCTTGAAGGAGTTCTTGAATAATAATGCCTATATTAGAAATGTTGACTTTGTTGATAAGACCATTAATTGACTTCTTTAGGGCTTCCCAGCTCATCCGCTGGTATGCTAAGCTGTTTTTATCTGTGATCTGTTCTTGCATCATCCTGAGCTTTGCAGGAGGAATATATGCTCCACCAGTACGAGTAAGAAGAGGGTCCAGCTCATCTTTCTTCTTCTTCGCAGTAGGCTCATCCTGAGCAGAGGAACTTTGGGTTACCGATGGTTCTGGGCTTCTTCTCCCAGGAGATGAAGATTTCCGGTACCTTTTCCGATCCACATCTCTTTCTCTTTCTCTTTCTCTGCGTTTATCTCGGTCCCTACTTCGCGACTCCATGCTGCCATCATAAGAACGTCCTCTTCTTGAACGCTCATTGTCTGACCTGCTGTACTCAAAGTAATCTCTATCCGGGGGGGATCTTTCTTGTTCTGCATATCTGTCTTCTGGAGAGAAGGTCCTCTGATATGAACTGTTGTTTTCCCTTCTGTCATGAACTGAAGAATGTTTTATCTGTGCCACACTACTTTTCATTTTCTGTTGCCAGTTGATCCTATTAATCAGACTCCTTCAGCTGGTCCAAATAACAAGTACCAAATGGTATGAATTCTCTAACAGTTTACTTTTTCTGTCTGCAAGGATCACCTGGAACTCCACCGTGCCGCCATTACACCGGAAGTACCAAACAGCTGCCTTTCTTCTCCTTTCTTCTCCAAACAAGTGTGGGTTTTAGATTTAAAAAGTTGGTGGAACCCCACGGAGGGTAGGGGGCCAGGGTCATGGATGAGGGTCCAACATTGTTCTCTTTGGTGGTGGGAATGAGCTGACAAGCAGAAGTACAGAAGGAAGATGACTCAGAGCTCAAGGTGACGTAGATTTTATAGAGTTAGGGTGCCATTGGCACCTCCATGGACAGCGGAGGCAGCAGCAGGCCCGAGCTTGCGCTGCCTTAAGCAGATTGGGGGTGATCCCACCGGTCTTGCTGTGTTTCCCAGCCCAGCCGAGCTGAGCCCTTCCTTCCCAATGATCATGCGGCCTGTACCTGTTCCCACTTCCCCTCCCCCCGCCTTCCCTGCTCTATCATCCTCTTGGGAAGACAGGGAGGCTCTTCCTGAGTGCATTTCACCAGAGAGAACCAGAGGTGCAAAGATATGGGATTGTGAAACAGCCCCTTTTGCCCAGAGAACACCAAGGGGTGCAGCCATCGGCACTGAATGGTAAGTCACCAGCAAGGCTTGTGTACATGACCTTGAAAGGATGTATCGGGGGAATGTGTTTTGCAGTTGTAAAGTGCTCCACAGATGCCATTTTCTATTATGACGTGTATCACAGGGCTGTTGTAAGACCCAAATGAGATCGCACGCCTATAAAGTGGGCTGGAAAAGCATCATGCACGTGCTAATTAACAGAGTCTGGGTACAGCCTGGTTACATTTCAGACCACAAAGGAATAGTGAAAGTTGAATTAACAGCGAATTTCTCTCGAATCAGCAGTATTAAGTATCTTTATAAACTGGGTGTTTTAATTAAAATACTCCCTATCACCTCTTTACAGATAAATGAATGATTTCATTGTCTATTAAAAATAATTTCCTGCTAACAATCAATTAGAGTCCAGTGGTCGGCAAACTGCGGCTCGCGAGCCACATGTAGCTCGTGAGCCATGGTTTGCCGACCACTGAATTAGACCATCAGGCTTCAGGCTTTGAGCCTAAGAATCATTTATATTGATTTACCAAATCACCGAAAACACTCAATGTGGCATCTAAAATACATTTACACATATGTATGGATGGATGTATGTATGAATGTGTGTGTGTGTGTGCACATATTTTTTATTTTCAAATTTGTGTCCATTATCTCCTAAGGTGCTGTAATGCTATCTTAGCTGCTCCTTCTAGCTCCAGCCTCTCTACCCCTCTGCTCTCAAGTCCATTATTCCCACAGCTGCTCAGAAACTCAACAGCATTTTAATCATTCCATCTGGTTTGGCTGTCATGGCTTCTTTCATTGAGAAAAGGCATAAAATAGAAGTTAAAAGTATAGCTGTAAGAAAGGAAAATTATCATTTATTCCAGGTAGCGTAATTGTTGACCTAGACACTCAAGAGAATTGGCTAAAACATCACTGGCTCAAGTAGGAAGATTTGATAACATTGCTCACTAGTCAATAAATAACAAAAGGACTGGTGTTTCCCTACCTACATGCAGAAACCAGTCTGAACATATCATGGAAACAAAGTTACCCATGTGGGGGGTGATATAGAGACGCTGAGTATTATTCCTTGGGGCTCCAGAGAATACTGGTTGTGCCCACAGCCTCCTGAAAACAGTTCTCCCATGAAAACAGTTTCACAGCTTTGCCAACTACAAAGGGACCTGACCCAGCTCTAAGGCCAAGGTGGGACAAAGACGTCTTGCTCGTTGTGATATTTCTCCAAAGGCCAAAATAAAAATGCTTCCCTGCCTCCTTCAGAGAAATACCTTTTCCTTCTCACTAAAAAAAAGACAAGAAAAAAAAAAAGACAATGTTAGCGCCTTAGAGCATCTTTGTTGCATGTGCAGATCCTGGTTCTATACACACCTACCGCTCAGGGTGGTTTTCCCTGTACTAAAGGACAATCTGCCCTCAAGAAGTAGTTAAGTCTCTACCTCCTGCCGGCTAACAATGCTTGCAGTTTTTAATAAAAGATTGTTTTCAATTTCTACCAACCAGTTGCACAAAATTCTAGAGTACCTGCATGACCTAATATTGCCAGAGGGGCTTCCTTGAAGTGGAAGGCCCAAGTTGTTTGCACTTACTTGGTGAGAAGCTTGTTTAAGCTGAAACTGAAGGGAAAGCGGAAGTGCACCCAGGAGGAAGGTAGGAGGGGATGGAGAGTGGCTCTGGCAGAGAAAACAGCTGGTGGAACCGAGCAGGTGTTGGGAGAGAGAGCTCCCTTGCAGGCCAGCATAGCTGAAGCATGGAGACTGGGACAGAGAGGCGGGAGGCTGGCTGTTGATTGAAAATGACAAGATTTAAAATATAAATAGTAGGTCCAGACCACAAAGTTTAAGAAAACACTACGTTGTCACTTCCCTTCATTAGACTTGTTTCCTGTGCTGTAAGTTATTGATGCTCAGGAAGAAGTCAATGGCGAAAGTGCCCTTTTTCTGCCCAGGTTCTAATTCAAATGAGACCCTCTTTGTCTCTGTTACTCCCCCAAAAGGGAACACAGGTAAGATGGTGACAGCTCTTGAGAGATTAAGAAAAATCCCATCCACACAAACCACATTCTTCAAATCCTAAAATTCACAGCTCCTGCCATTACAGCAAATGTAGGAAAGCAACCATGGTCAGAAGGGTTGGCATAGATTAGTGACTGCCCAACACTTCCAGGGGAATTTGGTGGGGCTTGGGGATTTTCCCCTGCAGAATACAAACTTGGCACTCCAAGCTCTTGTCCTAATCCAGTGGTCGGCAAACTGCGGCTCGCGAGCCACATGCGGCTCTTTGGCCCCTTGAGTGTGGCTCTTCCACAAAATACCACGGCCTGGGCGAGTCTATTTTGAAGAAGTGGTGTTAGAAGAAGTTTAAAAAATTTGGCTCTCAAAAGAAATTTCCATCGTTGTACTGTTGATATTTGGCTCTGTTGACTAATGAGTTTGCCGACCACTGTCCTAACTGAAGCCTACCAACGACAGCTGGTGACAGAGTCAAAATGCCCAGCTTCCATAGGCGATATGCACCAAAACTTTTGATACATTAATCAGTTGTGTTGAATACAAATTTTAATTTAAGGATATTAACCACAATATGTAACTATTTTTTAAAAACAATCTAGGCAGAGGAGGGTAAAGGGGGGCAAATGGAAGACATCTGTAATAGAGTCAATAAAATAAAAAAATAAAATTAAAAAAAATCTAAATGCCAGACAGCAGGCAGGTTTTTAAAAATCTCTCTGGTGTAGCCAAAAAAAAAAAAAAAAAAACAAAAAAAAAAAACCACACACACACACTCAAAATCTTGTTTTGAATAATAATGAACAATCTGGAGCAATTCTCAAAACGCTATTATCAGTGAAAACCTGATTATCAAACAGTACACGAGGGGCATTTTTCATTTGATGACACCTGTGCTGTGAAGATATACAACTTGGAAGACAATACTTTAAAATATTAACATGTATTTTCTCTAAAAGGTATGGCTTTGGGTGGTTTGCTTTTCTTGTCATTCCTTCTCTGTTTTTCCAAGTGTTTTAAAAAATATATAATATTGTTACAGTCAGAAAGAAAGACGAAAATATTCAGGAGAGCCTGTGTTTTACATGGCAAAGCCTGTCCCTGACTGGGTGAGCATCTGAGTCAGATGGCGGTCTTAGTGGAAACAAACAAGGTCTGCTTTTTCCCAGTGTTCCAGAAAAAAAAAAATGAAATGTTTCTGTGCGATTTTATGTCCACGTCTCCGCCTGAGCGAGGAAACACACACACACACACACACACACAAATACACGTTTTTCCTGTTGTGCTGCCCTGCGATGTTTGGGAGTTTGGCTCCAAGCCCCCGGTTCCAGTGGCCTCCTCCAAAGCTGGGAGCCTCTCGCGTCTGTGCAAGGCCGGCTGCCGCTCCCACGCGGGAAGACACTCCTGGCTTCCCGCCTCATCGCAGAGAAAGCTGCCCTTGTGTGCGCGGGCCTCACCGCCAGGCCAAGCGGGAGAGCCGCTGGAGAAACAGCAGGATGCTTGAGATAGTTTGCTCCCTGTCTCGGGAAGTAAAACTCATCCTTCTTCGCCAGAGGAGACCCATGCTTTCCCAGGACTTGGAGGGAGAAGCGTTCCTTGCGCGGAGACTGGAAAGCTGGCTGGATTTCCAGAACTGTTTTTCATGGACACGATGGAGAATTGGATGAGAAAAAGAGAAATCCGAGTGTAGGGGATTCGATTTCGGCAGGATTTTAACCTCCTGTGGCTTCTTCCAGATGTTCTTGAGACCTATTTAATCAGAATCCCCAGGAATGCGGGGGCGGGGGGGGGCGGGGGGTAGTCCTGGCACCTCCGTTTTATTAAGGGTTCCAGGTGATTCCAGTGGACAGCCGAGTTTGAGAATGATGGCTGTAGCCGCATGCCAGAGGGGAACTCGCATAGAAAAACAGCAGTTAAAACACACGTGGCATTCGCAGGAGAGAGATTTAAATGCAGCCTTACAAATTATTTTTTGCCCTAGCCGGTTTGGCTCAGTGAATAGAGCGTCAGCCCCCCAGGCGGAAGGGTCCAGGGTTCCATTCAGGTCAAGGGCATGTACCTTAGTTGCAGGTTCCCGCCCTGGTCGAGATACGTTCAGGAGACAAGCAACCAGGAGACAAGCAACCGATGTGTCCCTCTCACATCCATGTTTCTCTCTGTCTCTCCCTCTCCCTTTCACTCTCTCTAAAAAAAAGAAAAATAAAAATCAATAGAACAATATCCTTGAGTGAGGATTAACAAAAAAATTTTTATTTTTCAAAAAGACTATCTTCTTTGCTAGAAAGGGTTCCACGCCATTATCTCACTTGAGTCATAGATTCTGTTCACCGTCTGGATGGAAACAATAGAGCAACCCAGCGCACACTCAGGCACCGCTGTGGGATGCCCCATAAATCAGCGCAGGGCCAGCGGGGCCCAGCCAGGGTGAGTGCTGCCGGGGCAAAGCCGCATCTGGGACCGAACGCTCGTTGCCTATTAACTGCACGTGTTGACTTTGTGTGGGGAGCTGGAGAGTCCAGTCACCACAAACCCAAGGGTCAACAGCCACTTGGCAGCCCCTTTGCACCGAGCAAGGGCTGAATTAAATGAAATCAGCGTTTAAACGGCTCAGCAAGAAGTTACTCTTCGATCTTGGGTGAACACATGTCCTGATTTCTAAATGGGGCTTACGCCCACTACCCAGGTGTAATTGTTAATATCCCCCGCTCCTCTTTTACTCTTAGACTTCTTCCAGTTTGTGGATAAATCATATGATCGCCTCGCCTAACATCAAGGTCAAGGTGGTGGCGCCGAGCTAAGGGAGCAGTGGGAGGAGAATGGTTAGTAACCCCCCTAAACAGTCATGAAGCAGTAACTTGCTCTTCAACACAGCCAGTGCCCCTCACTTAGCAAGCAGCGAAAATAACTGCTTAGGGGACTTCCCTCCATCCTTTCTCCCCTCCCTCCTCCATTCACTGGATACATGTTTAACTCTTTCAGTTTCTTTAATATCCATCATCGACTGAGCAGCACAGGGCAGTAAGTGTATGTCAATTTTCACTTTGCAGCATGCACACTTTATTCCCAAATTACCCCAGTAACCCAAATAAGAAAGGAGAAAATGCACAAAGCATTACTGTGGCCATCTGGAATGCATAATGTGGAAAGATCTGCAATACATTACATGGTCTGGAAAGTGGCTGGTCGAATTCCAGAGCTAAGACAGACTTCAAAGTCTGGCTGTACATCAGTGAAACTGCTGATCGGCTCCGATATTTAAAGTGGGTGTAGATGAATGAATTTATTACCGTTTTTATCTTCTGGGCTCAAATGGGGAAATGGGATCATAGTCAGGTTCTCCTTTAATTTCATGCTGGATTTTTCTTTTCTTAGATTTTATTTTTCACCTCCTGGTTGCTGTATTAGGTCTTGATTTTTCTGTTGGGATTGCAACACCCCTTCCTTATCTGTACCATGATCCTGAAAACTGACTTGCTTGTATGAATAACATCACTTTGTAGATACTGGTGGCCTGATCATGAGATGTTTTGCACAAAGGACCTCAATATATATATATTTATAGTCTTTTCACTGTCTCTCTCTCCAATGGAGCAAGTCAACAGTTAAGATCTGAACTCAACTGTATGGAATTTATTTCTAAAATTGAATTTGGGTGATATCAAGTTGTATTTCCTGATTAGAAATATTTTATGAGTAAAACCTGGACTCAATAAATATTTGGAAACACTTATTTTGAGGACTGCTGTCAGAAACTCCGCTTAGGGAGGGATAAAAGAGCAGTTCTTTCGTCAACAGCCTCGAGATCCCTTTGAGAAACAAGCATCTTCTCATCTCTGCCAACTGGATTGCTTTTATCTTCATACAAATGTATCCTGACCCTTCAAAGAACCTCAACAAGTAGAATCCTAAGCCAACTCCATAGCAAATGTCTGCACTCCTCCACCTTCAAGAGCTCATAGGGTTCCATTTCCAAACTCTAAACACAATCTCATTAGCAATGAAAAAGTATTGCTTTGGATCTCTTTTGGGACTGGGGAGGAAAGAATTATTTCTCACTCACACAATAAAGGAAGGAAGCACACCAAGAACTCAAGGTTAATCGCCTCCTGTCAACCTACAATGACTGTTTTTCTTCTTTACTATGGCAAATATGCATTTGAACTTCCTTGGATTTCTACAGTAATTAGATTATTAAAACATAGCTGAAGACTATCCCAGGACAAGACGGTAGAGTAAGGTAAAGTTTCACTTTCGGTTACCCCCTTTAAGTTTCTGACCCCCTTTTCATTTTTAGGACTCTTTCTCCACCTTCCTTCCCCAATAACCAAAGAACAAGATATTAATTCTTTCATGAGTTGCCCCTCTCAAAAATCTTTTGCATTTTAAAAGGGGGTTGAGACACGGACTATGTTTAACCCAAAGAAATTAGTCTCTCACAGTAAGACATGGAAAGAGAAAACTGTGGGGGTACAGAGGCCTCTGATATCCCTAAGTTACATCATGACTGTTTTCTTATACTCAAAAGATGGTGTTTAAACTAGAGTAATTTCTGCAAGTCAGTGAGTTATGTGGATAAATGGTGATGGAAGGAAACTTGACTTGGGGTGGTAAACACACAATACAATATACAGATGATGTATTTATATAATTGTTTCCATGAACTACGTAATTTTATTAACCAATGTCATCCCAATAAATTCAATTAAATAAATAAATACCACATCCATTCTGTTTCTGGCAGTTAAATCCTACTATGTAGTGTCCGCCCCTCTGGGTACCCATCAAACCTGCTGAACCCAGGGAGCCAAAATAAATAAAATAAAAGGAAAACATAATTCAATTTGTTTCCCATCCATGTGTTATATTCCCAATTCAGTTCTAAGATAAGGTATTTTCCAAAACGAGGCTAGCAGCTGCTCTTTATTGATTCCCTAAGACTGCCATACCAAAGTACTTAAAACTGGGTGGCTTAAAACCACAGAACTTATCACAGTTCTGGAGGCTAGAAGTCTGAATTCCTTGTGTGAGAGCAGGACCGTATTCCTCCAGCACTTCCAGGGGAGGAAACTTCCTCACCTCTTCCACCCCTGGGCTTTCCTTGGCTCATGGTACTGTAACTCCAATCTCTGCCTCTGTCATCACTCACCTGCCTTCAGGCCCACGTCTCTGCATCTACAGATAATAAGTCACTTGCCAAAGAAGTACAGTTGGGAATTTGAACTCAGGTCTGCATCCAAACTGAGAAATCTTCCCACCAGATCAGAGGTCCTCCAGGGGAATCCCCTGGAGGGCTTGTGAAAACACAGACTGCTACCCCACCCCAGAGCTTCTGACTCAGGAGGGCTTGGCTGGGGCTGGTCATTTCCATTTCTAACCAGGTTCCAGGTGATGCCCAGGCTGTTGGTGGAGGACCACACGTGGACAACCACTGCACACTGGCTGCATATTAGAAGTCACCTGTGGGGCTTTCCGATGTCGCTGGTCTGCAATGGGGTTGGCCCCGGCAGTTCCAGAAGCTCACTGGATGGTTCAATGTGCAGGCAGATTTGGAGACTGCTTTTGCTGCTCAGCTACCTGATGGCTGGACTCTGGTGAATATTGACCTCTAGCTCCACTTGGACAGAAGAAGGAGAAATAACTGTTTAATATTCTAGCATAATCAAAGTATCCCAACTGCAAACATTTGGCTTCTCCCTATGCATACTTCCCCAGTCACATCCACATTGTCTTTCAACTGTTCTCTTAAGAGAGAGAGGCCCCTAAAAATAGGTATCTGGACTCTCTGGGGAATGAGAGGGATCTAGAAAGTAAGAAAGAATATCCATTTCTCCCGTGATCCACACAGACATGTTGATCCCCCATTTAACTAAACACTTTCTCCTGTCTAAATTCACAAAGTGCCTTTATCTGTGCTCTGTAATTGACATATCTCTTCATATCTTGATGTTTGATCCACTATTTGTAGATCCTAAAACTTATTTAGCTGAACAGTTATCTAATATAATGTGCTTTTAGGGCTCAGTCCTGACATATGCATCCTGTTTCACCCCCCCAAAATACCCCCTGACTCTCAGGCCTACAAGTCCCCTGGAAAAGAATCCATCCCTTCCAGCTCAAATACTCATGTGACTCTGAAACACACAGAACAAAGCTTTAGCTTGATAGTCTGACCCTCACTTACATAATCCCTACCTAACCTTTCCCCCGCTTTCTCTGCCTTGTCTCATATCCTCTACGTGGTGGTATTGGGGATTACTCATCTTTCCTATTCCACACATGTTTGCCCCCTTCTTTTACTAAACAGCATTCAAGTTGTTCTCTTTGCCTGGAACAGCTTCAGTATGCATATTGAAATTCTGCATATTTAAACCTTCAGTATCTTTCAAGGTATACTCAGATTACCCTCCCCAGCCTCCCATTTAGAACTAATTTTTCTCATTAATAAATTACTCACAGCATTTAGCTTTAGCCTAACTTCTTCTATCTTGCTAGAGTAATTTATGCTTATCTACCATCACCATCCTTTCCACTCTGTGAAATCCTAGAAGATGTGACCTTGATTTATTCATTTTAGCATCCTCCCCACAAATTCTAGCGCAAAGCTTGCACATAATAAATACTCAAAATAACTCTAGTCCAGTATTGAATAAAAGTCCAGTCTATGCTTTGATCTCTGTCCCTAATATGAACTATGCCAAAGTATTGACATTTTATTAGCCATTTACACTTTATTGCAAATGTGTTTCCAACCTTTTTATGCAATGTATTATAAATATCACAAAGCATGAGTATATGATGACAAGGGTGAAAAGGCAGAATTGAGGTGATAAAGGTTTCCACTGATCAAATTTCTCAGGCACTTTCTTAGAAGACTTGAACTTTGTTGAGGTGTATGGCCATTCTGCTGCCTGTGCATTTGTGAGCAAGGTGGATTCAAACTAAAAGCTTACATAAGGAATGCTTTTTTTTGTAATAACTACATTCTGGTATCCCTCATTAGCCCCCTGAATCTTATTCCTTCTCTTTGGCAAATTTTTACCCAAAGAACTCTCAGTTAGCAAGTGGCTCCTTCCAACTTGATGAATTGTCCATTTCACTCTCACATGGTTCTTGACTTCTGCACACTTTCTGTCTTGTGGCTAAAGCTCTGCTGACAGAAAGGGAGCCTTCCTATGGACTTGCACTCAATCTTTAAGACAAGTTTCACATGACATCATGCCCTATAGTAACTTAAAAAATAAAGATTCAAAATGTTCCCTGTGGTCCTAATTATCTGGTGGTACAATTCACACGCATCTGTTTTCAAAGTCACCATGTTTTGAGGCTAAGGGAGAGTTGCATGACCATGCTGTGTGTTCTGGTGGAAGCACCACGGGCTTCCAGAATGACAATGCCACATGATGACAAAATGCGCAATATGCTTTCCATCCAGGCAGCTCTGAGAGAAGTGCTATAAAAAGGGCTCGCCAGCTGATGACCCTTTCAAAGGCTTAGATCCCTTGTTTTATCTCATTCCAAGTGAATTCCTTTCTGAGCTGAACACATTCAAGTTTAGACATGGAAGGGAGTTATAGAGATCATCCGGACCAGACCCATGTCATTAATTCGTAGCTCAGTGGGAAAGGCATAGTACTGATAGCCCGTCAGAGCTTTAGAGCCCGTGAGCCTTGGTGGGGTGGGGATTGACTAGGACCCCCACAGAGATGAGTTAAGAATAACCAGGTGAGTAGAGTACCTAGCACAGGCCAAGCTTATAGTAAGTGCTCAATATATATTCTTCCCCATTCACCCTACTGTTGCTCTTCTATTGGCCATAAAGGAATTCCACAGCTTCATTCAGTTGTCCACCCAACAATTTCACTCTCCTGTTAAGAGAGGTTTTCCTTCTATCCACCCACAATCCCTGCTTTATGCATTTAAGTCTACATAGGCAAGCAGAGTAGCTTGTCCTTTCCTTTCTTTCTATTCCTAAAACAAATGATCACCTCAGCATCCCTGGTTGGTCTATGAAAAACAGGGAAAATCATTTCTATCCTTCCCCCTAGCTTTGTGGTGAGATTAAATTATATAAAGGATATGCAAATCTTTTGGAATTTTGGAAGAGTCCAAGCCAACATATGATTGCCCAGTACCCCTACCTTAGTTGAATTATTTGTGGCCTCCTGTCTGGATATAGAAAATACTCCTCATTGGTCCCTCACACCTACTGTTGTTTCCCTTCAACTCATGAGCCCACCACCAAATACCAAATCCAACTCCTATTAATTCTCTCCCCCATTCCTTAGGCTTCTTCTCACCACAGATTAGAGGGGGGAAACAAACTAAAGAAAATATTCCCAATGTAGTATACTGGCAGGGAATTTTTTAAATAACTTCTAGTGTTGTTCAATGGAATCATGGTAATTTTCTATATCTGCACTGTCCAGTGCAAGAGCCATTAGCCACATGTGGCTCAGGTGGTTGAAGAACTGCATTTTAAATTAAATTATTATTTTTAATTTTAATTTAAATAAGCTAGTGGCTACCATTTTGGGCAGCACAGATATAGATCAATGTTTCTCAAGCTTTAATGTACATATGACTCGTGAGGAGCTTGTCAAAATGCAGCAAGTCTGGGTGGGGCCTGAGATTCTGCATTTCTAACATATAATGTTGATACTGCTGGATGAGAGACTACTCTTTGAGTAACAAGGAGCTATCTTAAAGGACACAAAGAGGATGTTTTGGGGTGTGTTTTTTCAGAAAAAAAAAAGAAAGATAGCAACCTAAAAAAAGATAGAGTATGAATATGGATAATTAATTTACAAAAGAGGAACCTCAAAAGGCTATTATGCATATTATTCTCCAGGTATTCTAATTCACTATTGATCAGAAAGAGCCAAATAAAACAACAATGTTATATTGCTTGACAACTATAAGATAGACAACTATTAGAAAGCTGGATGTTACCAAATGTTAGTGTGGATCACGTCCTGCTGAAGGAAGGCAGGTTGGTGCAGCCATTCTAGAAGGAAATCTGGCACTACTGACTTAAATTAAGTAGCTACACTCCCATGACCCAGCCATTAATTTCCGGGGGTATATATTCCAAAGAAGTTCTCACACAGGTCATGTAAGAAGGTTATGACGGGAAAGCAGAGCCAAGCCAGGCATCCATCAATGGGTGAGTGGATGGTGAAATGTGGTGGATACAGAGCATGGGATACTATGCAGCATTTGAAAGTAATAACTTCGATGCACATGTAGCAATATAGATTAAACTTCAAGATGATACCACTGATTGAAAAATTATGAATCAGAATGTGACATATAACAAAATAACATGTTCAGGAATTAAAAATACCTTCTACAAAATAAGTCCTGTTTTATAGAAACATATAAAATTTTAAAACACACCTCAAATACTTTAGATTGATTGCATAAGGTGGAAGAGAGGTGGCAGAATGGGAGTATGGAATGGGGACACAAAGGAAGAAATGAAACAAGATAGGATCTTGCAAGAACTATGAAAATGTGGCACACGGCAAAGGAAACGTCTGGAATTTAATATCCCCAGTGAGCTGGCCTCAGTGCCTGAGTAGCTCATCTCCTATTGTATCTTCTATGTTAACCCTCCCTACTCTGTTGACAAACTGATCCTATTGCTCTCCTACAGACACACATGGACCATTCCTTCACAGGCTTTCTTCCCAGCGTGGGACCTCCCTAAGCCCCTGACCAAGCTGCATACGTGTGAACCCTGGGCTGTTTCCTTTGGGTAAGCTCTCTACTCATCAAAACCAAAATGAGCACCTCTTTCTCTAATGTTGGCCACACCTGCGTTCTGCACTTCTCCTTTGGCACTGATTGCATACATACAGACTTGCCCTGTTGGCTGCCTTTCTGTGAAGACATGAAACCACAACCAGAGCATCAACTACAGGACCCCACCCCAGAGTGTGCAAGCTCCCGGAGCACAGGGTCAGGGTCACCATCCTCTTTGGGATCCTCGTCAGAATCTAGCACCGTATTTTTCAAAGACCTGCTTAAAAAGGGCTGACTGATTCAGTTTAATCTCATCTTAAAAGCTATTCCTTTATGAAAAGAAAGTGCAGTATTTGCTTCTCAACTGGAAGGCAATTGAAGAAATCAGAAGCGTGGTTTGTAGACCAATGTCCCTAGTGATACTTATAAATATGTTTATATTAATTAAAGTAAAGCAATAAAAATAACACACTCAATTAAGATAACATCAACAGTACGCAATCTACCCTAAAATCACCATAATGAACCTTGTTTAGGTGATTACAATTTACGATTACTTATTGTCCAGAATCTCTTCAGGACATCTTTTTCGGTTTTAATGAGACACTTGTAAATTTGGCATTCTGTGTTCATAAATACTGAGAATGATAATAACTACCATTTGTTGAGCATCTACTCTGTTTCTAGCTGTACAGACGTTAGCTCATTTTTCTCCTCACAACCCTGTAGGTGATACTGTAAGATCCCTGTTTTATAACCAAGAAAACAGAGGGTCAAAAGCAGTAGAGCGACTTCCTCAGGGTCATCTGCTAGTGAGCAAGAAAGCAAACCTGGCTTCAAGCAATGAAGCAACTGGTCTGACTCCCAAACTGAAACCTTTCCGCTATTCACTTCTGCCAAGGAGTTTCCTAGTGTCTCTGATTCTCCAAGCAAATGTTCATTCAATATTATGACTCTGACGATCTAAGTCATAAAAAGAAGTGCCTATGATTTGCACAAATCAATGGTTCTCAAAAGCGCACACTATTTTAGAACCATCGGCGATTACAGTTGAATTAAAGGTGGAGCCTGGGTAGCATACAGTTTTAAAAGCTTCCAAGTGATCATGGTGACTTGTATGCATGCATATAAGCATAACCAATGGACACAGACACTAGGGGGGTGAGGGAATGAGCAGGGAGGTGGTGGTGGGGCAATGGGGGGGATAAGGACACATATGTAATACCTTAATCAATAAATTAAATAAATAATTAATTTTTTTTAAAAGCTTCCAAGTGATTCTAACGTGCAGCTGGGGCTGAGAACCACCAGCACAGACTCAGAACAGGTGCCCAGAATGGGAAGGGATTTGTGGAATAAAATTGCCCTCAGTTCTTTTTCCTAAATTAAGTCTCTGTAGAGACAAGGTTTTCATCTTTTTTTTTTTTCCAATATGTTTACTAATTTTCTCTCATCTCTCTCCAATTTCTTCTTGGTTTTTGTTGTTGTTGTTTTTTGGAACTCAAATATCAAAACAGGAAATAAATACTTTGTTAAAGGTCTGATAAGTGCAAAGCATGATAGCAGTGATATCTTCAAAACCAGAGCAGGCTAACAGCGATGACCAACCACTCCAAGTCTTGGTTAAATGTGGGAGAAGTTTGTTTCTTGCTCTCATAACAGATAAGCAGCCAGCCTTCCACCCAGTGACTCAGAGACTCAGGCTGTCCACATCTGTGCCTTCACCATCCCCTATAGCCTCTGACTCCTGTGCTGATTCCTTTCCCTCTGGTTGGCAGATGATGAAAAGAAATATATGCAGAATCCCACCTTATGAGGGAGATATGCACAGGCCAGGCCTGGTGAGTTGCACTTCCTTCCCGCCTACATTGCTATTTAATTCAACTCAAGGTCACTATGACCTTCAGATGTTTCCCTGTGACTTATACCCAAGTTGTCTTACCTGTTCCAAATGGCAATTACTATCACATTTACTGAGTGCCCAGTATGTTGCAGGTCCTAGCTAATTAGGTTACATATGTTATTATGTTTTCAAAATAATCCTGTGAGGAATGAGCTGTCATTATTTCCATTTTACAGAGGACAGTGTAGCTACAGGAATTTGAGTGACCTGACCAAACCTAGATACCAGTTACCAGAGCTCAGAGTAGACCCTAGATCTTCTAGCACTTTCCATTGCTCTGTTTGATTTTGATCTTTAAGTGCAGTATATACAAAAGTTGCTCATGGTGTAATCTGATAGGATCTAATCAGTAATTTATAGAGTCCTGCCTTGCCTCCTGAAACTGCATTCCCCAGGATCTCTCCACCAGTATGGTCACTTCTGTTGGATGGCATCACATTTATTTGAAAAGTAAAACGAATGACTTTTTATATAAAAATCTAGTTTTTTTCATTGTTAGTTATTAATTTTCATTTTATCAAACACAGACAGGTGTAGGATTAAGGGGGATTGTCTCTGAGTCTTTTAACCTCGTAATAACTGTAAGTGAATGTTTTTAGAAGTTGCTTCATTCCCAGAATAGAGAGTTCCTGTATTTCATCTTTCAGAAGGAAAGCTCCAGCCTAAAAAATATCCCTCCACAAGCCCAACCAAGCTTCTCATTTTAAGTCTGTTCCTACTCAATTCTCAAACATCCAGACTTTGAATCTGGTGTATAGATCCTACCAGGTTTTTGTACTTTGTGAAAAAGATGATGTTAGACCTTTATTCACTTATTCAACCAGTTTTAGTCAAGTGGACACTTGGAGCCAGGCTCAGATACTGGGAGGGATGCAGTGATGGAGAAGGCCCCCCAAATCACCTTCAATGAGCTCAGAATTTATTGTAGGAGAAACTAATTTTTCTGAAGAGAAAACAAATGAAATGGCATTTGAAATGAGTTTTTTAAAAATATATATATATATTTTTTATTGATTTCGGAGAGGAAGGGAGAGGGAGAGAGAGAAAGAAACATCAATGATGAGAGAGAATCATTGATTGGCTGTCTCCTGCATGCCCCCTACCAGGGATTGAGCCACAACCCGGGCATGTGCCCTTGACCAGAATCGAACCTGGGACCCTTCAGTCCATAGGCTGATGCTCTGTCCACTGAGCCAAACCGGCTAGGGCTGAAGTAAGCTTCAATGGAGTGTGGGAGCTTGTAAAGCAGAGAATGAGAGGAAGGACATTGCAGGCAGAAGGAATGGCATGATCGAAGGCCAGAAGCACATTGCCTGGAAAGGCCAGTACCTGGGTGAGGCTTAGACATGGTGCTCAGGGAGGAGGGTGGGAAAGATTCTGTTAGTGGAAGCAGTGGGAAGTCACTGCAGGTTGCTGCTGCTGCTATTATATTCTTGTTGCTATTGTTTTTGATGTTTTGTCTTGAAGAATAGGTCAGGGGATAAAGGGGGGTCCGGGGGTTGGGGGGAGTATCTGGAGCTAGAAAGACCGATAAGTGAACTGCTACAACAGTCCTAACAATGAAATGATGAAGGACTGAGAGAGACTGTGGGTCCTTGGAGAACTAATAAGAAATGAGATAGAATTGACAGGACTCCGTGTCTCTGAGGATGGGGGAAAGGAAGCAGCAAGCACTGCCTGCCTCTTGTGTCTGGGACAGGGCCCTGGAAATGTGCTGGCTCCCTGAACCAACAGAGCCAATCCTGGCGAGGCCAGGGCAGGGAGAGGAACGAGATCAGTGAAGGCAGGATTGGGAGGTAACAAGAGAGCATGACTGAAAGGGCTACCCTGAGTTTCTGGGTGGTGACCCGGGGACTAGCACCTTATTGCAAAAGATACCTGAATGCTGACTGTGCCCTTTGAGGATGATGACACTGATGATTTAGCACTTGGCTGCAAGACTGGGACTCTGAGGACCTGCCTTAGCTCTGACCTGCCGTTAGCTGTGTGACTTCAAGAGACTCGCTTGCCACTTAATTCCTATGTTTCAGAATATTTATCTTTGAGCTAAAACCTCCAAGGCATGGTTCTCAAATCCTGCTCTGAGGTGGTGCTCATTTATAATGAGAGGTTCACAGCAAAATAAAAAAAATTAGTGTAGTATTGTATAGATAAATATTTAAGTAGACATACAATACCTAAGTAACTAGATAAGAAGGGGGAAAGATGAATGGATGGATAGATGAATGGATGAAAAGAAGGAAAAATGGAAGGAAGGAAGGAAGGAAGGAAGGAAGGAAGGAAGGAAGGAAAGAAGAAAGGAAGGAAAGAAGGAAGGAAGAAAGGAAGGAAGGAAGAAAGGAAGGAAGGAAGGAAGGAAGGAAAGTAGGAAGAAAGGATGGATGGGAGGGTAAATGGATGGAGAGAAAGAGGAAAAGACCTATAAGATTAAAACTACAATGTTCATTTCCTGAAAAGGATTTTCCTTCAATCCAAAAATATATTCTTACTTCATTTTTGGTGTTAAAATGTTCTTTCTTATGTTAATGGTGAGAATAAATAGTAATTGTTTTAAATTTTCATAAAAATTTAAACTTTCCAGACTTCTTTAGTTCACAAAAATTTTTTTCATTTTTCTTAATCTGCAAAATTGAACACCCTGGGAAACAATCTCCTAGCATTTCTCTCAACTCTAGGGCATTATTTCTTTTTGTAGACCATGACCCTGTACCTCACGTTCGTTCTACCCTTGGGAACCATTGTTGTCTCACCACCACCACCCCTGGCTTAATGATGAGTGAAATGTGATCCCATCCCAACCCCAAATTAGGGGATTTGCTTCTGGAGAACCTTCAAGGGAAATTCACATTTTTTTTTTTTTTTGCCTTTTCTCCTTTATTCTTTTAATTCTCTCCCACACACCAAAAACAAAAAAAGGAAAGAAAAAGAAAGGCAAGAAAATCAGTGGGAGGACAGAAATTTGTTCTCCAGATGATATTTCTGTTCATCCTGGGATCCTTTAAACCCCACATCCCCAACCACCCTCCCTGGCCCCCACTAGAGCTGACTGAGGTCTCTTATTACATGGCCCAAGAACTGTCATCCAAGACACATTTTTTTTTCTTCCACAGAACAATTTGCAGTTGGAAGGCATAGAGATTGGTTATGCTAAAGCTTCACTACATGATCAGATAACACCGATTCAATTGATGTATGACAGGATTTCAGCCTATGGGGCAATTATGGGATTCCTCAACTAAAACCTGTGAAGAAACAGCCATTTGCCCCACACAGGGAAACTAAAGGCACTATCACAAGATTATATATTGACCCTAACGTAATGTGTACCTACTAGTGATAATAGACATAATAGTTAATAATAGCTATTATTTTTCAGGCATTTACTATGGACCAAACACCCTTACACCAACTTCTAAAGTAGGAATTATTTCTCTCTTAATTTACAGATGAGAAATATGAGACTTGGGGAAATTAGTTCCTTGTTCAGGTTATACAATTTGTTAGTAATGGAAGTGGGATCTGAAACCAGATTTGTCCAATCACAAGCTTTAATTATTGGGTAACTTGTAATAAGTCCCCTCTCCCCCATCACCTTAATGATGATCTGGACACAATGGTGTGAAGAGATGGTCCCACTCACAATCTGACAGAGGAGCTAGACTTGTAACCAATTAATTAGACCAGAATTGCCATGCAAGTTTCAATTGTCATCTCAGAGAAGCCTTCTATTAAGGTTTATATTTGAGAATCACTTGGTATGGGCTCAGGAGAGACTCAGTGTTCCTTAGAACCATAATGACAATATCATTTCACAAGGAAGATGGTTAACATCATGTTCAAAGGCACAGTTCAGGCTTTCTTTTTATGATATTAGTCTTCAGTAGAAAATTAAGTCATCTTCTTTCAGGTGAGTTTGTTTCTGAGGTAGCTAATGCGGAAACCACTCCAAGCTCTCAGTGTTGGTGACTGAACGGCCTCTGGGTATCACATCAATCTCAATAATTAATCCAGGACCCACTTTGCACCTTTAAAGATGACTCAGCATGGTCAAGGATGGAGTTTCCTTTGGAAGGGGATAAGGGGGTTGAAAAGAGGCCTGGAGAGAAGAATTGATGACACAAGGGGTCCTGGGCTGTAAGACCATGGTTGGTTTCTGACCAGTGCAAGCAGTAGGATGAAGGTGCACACATTAAGATGAAGCTGAACAAGACAAACTGGGGAGAGAATCTAGTGTGGTACAGAAAGTCTGGCTATAAAGACGAAGATCTTCCAGACGGAGATGAATGAGGTTAAAGGAGGCTGCCTTGGCAAAGATGAAGAGAGTTGAGTGTGTTTAAATGCTGCTGGAAGCAGCGAGGGAAATGTTGGAGACTCAGGTGAGAGGAGAGATAGCTGGTAGCTTGGGGAGGTGGGTAGGCTTGACCAGGAGTAGAGGGAGGGTTGACCATGGCAGGAGAGGTGGAGAGCATGCAGACACCGTGCAGATGGGATATAAGGAGCTTCTGGAAACCCAAGGGGTGCTTGGCTGATGCCTTTTCTTCTCCCGGTGAAGGAGTTAAGGGCATCTGTAAGGAGTAAGATTTGAAGGGTGTAGCAAAAGTTTGAATAACCACTACAGAGGGTGGGGGAGCACAATGGCATGAGTAACATGGGGGCATGCAGAGCAGTGTTGAACCCCAACTAAGTGTAGTGTAAACAATAGGGCCTGCAGCTATGCAGCTTGATGTCCTGTGTCAGCCCCACTCTTTGTGGGGGCCAGGAGCACAAGAAATAGAGGTTGGGGTCTTACCAGATGGATGGATGAGATAATGAACCCTAGGGATTAAAACTAAGGGAGAGAAGAAAAGTCAGAGGGCACCCCATGTTACAAGAATATAGTCCTGCAACCTCTTGGGGTTTATCGAACTTCTGAAATTCTGCAAGAACATTGGACTCAGTCACTGGGACCCAATGCCTTCGGGTGGCTTTGGGGACACTAATTGACCCTAAACCAGTGTCTCCTCCAGTATTCTTCCGTGCTCTGATTGGTTTGTCCCTAGTTGGTCTCATAGTCTTTTCAACCTTCCCCCACCCCTAGAATAGTCAATGACACAATGTTACCGTGGCCTTTACTTGAGGGTCTTGGGAGTGAGAAATACATGTCTCCACATCCTGGTGAAGATTGGGTTTGAGTTAAATTCCTGGAATTCTCCAAAGAGGTTCAGGCCTAGGGACTATGGAACATTATGCATTGCTGTTGTTCTTTGTTTTCATTAAAGGAACAGGAATTTGTATTTTATTTTATTTTTAAATTATGAAGTAATACATAAACACATGATTTATTTGATGAAATTAGAGTTAAAAAAAGTAAAAGTAGTTCTTTACCACACCCCTTACCCAATTCCAGTCTCCAGAGGTAAGTAGGAATAACAACTTGGTGATTCCTCATTCAGACCTTATTCTGTGTATACTGTGTGTATATATATATATATATATATATATATATATATATATACACATATATACATATATATATATATATGAATATACTTTTCTATATTCATGTTTTTTATAAATGTATCAGACAATACTTATTTTTCTGTGATCAATTTTCCATACTAGGGAATATACATTTATTTTTCTTTTTTAAAATTTTATTATTGAAAGATTTTAAAAAGAGAGAACATAGAGGATCAACTATAAAAACAACTCATGTCTTGCACCTGGATTTATATAACTATTAATAATCTTTACATTTCAGCAAGTCTTTTTAAGAAATAAAACTTTGTAGATAGAGTTGAATTGCCATTTTTAGCCCACCCTGATCCTATACTCTGTCTTATTTTCCCAGAAGAAACCACAATCCTGAGAAACTGTTGGGTATACTTTTCACACAAGTTTTCTTGTAACCATATGTATATATCTTCATAAACTAATTATTGTATTGTTCTGAGAGATTTAAAAATGCAGAAATGGTCTCCTACTGTATATGCCTTTCTGTGACTTACTTTTCTTGCTCAGCGTTAATTTTCTAAATATTCCTAGATGTGTCCATATTGCTACATAGAGCTGACTTATTTTCATAGTTGGTTTTCTTTGTCTGAATATACGACAACTGTTTTATGCATTCTCCTTTTGGTGGACATGTAAGTTGTTCACAATTTTTGTTGTAACAAACTCTGTTGCAATGAACACAGCACATGTTCCTTTGAGCAGAGGTGTGAGAGTTTCTCTAGGTGTTTCCTTTAGACTCATGCCTGTCACTTGCAGGACTCATCAGAACTTGTACCAACATTGAATATTAGTTCATTGTTGGCTTTTTGAGAAGTAATGTGCAGATATGTGCAGTTAAAGAGCATAAAATACCTCTGTCTGGAATTGGTAATGTTAGTGTCTGCAAGATTGGAAGTGAGGATATAATATCATCCTTTGAGATTAAAACTGTCGCATGGACACACACTGGATCACAGTAGGGATGCTCACAGTCCCTTGAGAGAATGACTCTCAAGCAAGACAAAACTGCATTGTAACCTGACTGAAGCATTAATGTCCTGAAGGAAGAATATGGCAATCAAAAAGGGTGCTGCCTTCTGGGGAAACAGAAAATAAGGAGCCCCAGGGAAAACTCAACAATGCTAGCCCAATCATTGCACCCAGGAAGGGCAGCCTGAACTACAGCTACTTCTAAACCAATGCTGCAGAGATAATTAGGTACGCTGCATTATTCCTTATTCACATTTGATATTTCTTTTTCTTCCCTTGATTACCAACCAAAGATTGGCCATTAAGACTTGGAGTTGAATGCTTTCCTTTTTAAATGTAAACTAATAAACCGGCATTCTGATATGATGACTCATTCTTATCCACATGGTTCTTATGAGTCCACCACTATGACTGGGTCCCTTCTCAGAATGCTGATAACAGCAGGTACCGAACTGAGACCCTGAGCTCCGGCCTGACCCATGATGAACAGCCATAACGAGTGCCACCTGGGCAGGTCCTTGTCACAGCACCCTGGCTCTCCCTCTGAGCCTATGAGAAAAGTGCACCCTGGCTCTCCCTCTGAGCCTATGAGAAAAGTAACTTCTTGTGACGATGTGCACATGGTTTTTACAATTTGCACGTTCTAGGTTCTGGGAACCCTGAAGAACATCAATATCATAGGTTGTTGTTGTCGTTTGTGGTTTGTTTTTTCAATGAGAAGTTATGGTGAATACAATCCCAACAATTCTAAAGATCCCGAGTGTCAGCTAAGTAGGTAAATCTAAGCCCATGTGCCTTAGCCTAAAAGAAGCTGATGCACCTAAGGGACATCCAAGTGGCTTCACCCTTCCGTTAAGGGAGGGAGCATGGCCAACGAGAAAACTCTAAAATTTGTATTATATTTTTTCATGACACCTTTATGCAGTTTTTCATGTGTCACACATTTATATCGCCTTAATGATATTTCAGGTGATTCGTCTGTGGGTTAACTGATGTTCCAAACATCAGGAAGAACGCTTCACTGAATATCAGGGAAAGCTGCATTGTTGGTTTATGAAGTGAGACTATTAAATGGCCCATCTTGCGGAATGTGGAGTAGGGAGGTGATTAGAGCAAAGAAAGAGGAACCCTGGTTGCTTCCTACCCTCTGACTACATTCCCAACAAATACTAGTAGTTGTGATAATTACTGGTTTGTTCCAGTAAGAATTTGGGTCTTTAAATATATGAAAGTCACCGGCAATTCTGGCTGTTTCTGATGTTTTGGCATCACATTAAAAAAATTCCAGATTTTTAATGAAGGTCAGATTCCTTCAAAACAGGAAAACATCTGTCATAAACACCGAACAAATATTTATAGGGCTAAGCTGGCAGCATGCAGCCTCCTCTCTCCCCTTCCTAATTGGAGCTGAAAGGACAAGGACAAACGCAACAAGAAAACAGCAAACAAAGCGGTCACAGAATTGCTGATATGAAGAGTACCAACACGTCGTCAACTCAGACATTCTCCAAGCCAGGCAGAAAAAGCACGCGGTGGGCAGTTCCCGGTTACTGGAGGCTCTCTGACAGGCTCTTCGGTATATGCTATTCAGTGTGGGTCTACGATTCATACAGAGATGCAAATGACATCAAAGAACCAAAACAATTTTGAAAAACACACACGCAGAGTTGGAATAATCACACTGCCTGACTTGGAGAGTTATTATAAAGCTGTAACAATCAAGACAATGTGGTATTGGTGTCAAAATAAACAAATATATTAGCAGAGCAAAATAGAGAGTTCAGAAATAGACCTAAGCATACATGATCAATTGATTTTCCCAAAGGCACGAAGGCAGTTCAGTGGAAGAAGAATAGTCTCTTTAAAGCAAGTGATGCTGGGACAATTAGCCACATGCAAAACAAACAAACAAAAAAGCTTGAACCAAATCTTATACCACATACAAAAGTTAACTCAAAATAGATTATGGACCTAGATGTAAAACTTAAAACTATAAAGCTTCTGTAAGGACACATGGAAGAAAACCTTTGTGACTTTGGATTTAGGCAAAGATTACTTAGATACAACACCAAAAGTACAATCCATAAAAATGTGATATATTGAGCTTCACTAAAACTAAGAATTTTTGCTATTTAAAAGACATTATCTTATATAATCTTATATAATAAAAGCATAGTATGCAAATTGTCCCCTCAACTGGGAGTTCTTCCGGGAGTTTGACCAGGGGGCAGGGCTGGTTAGAGGAAGGGAGGGAGGCCCGGCAGCCGGGGGAAGGAAGAGAGTACCGGGCTGCAGCCACCAGCTGCTAGGGACCCTACCAGTGCTCAAGTTTCATGCACTGGGCCTCTAGTTAAGAAAATAAAAAGACAAGTTACAGACTGAATGGAAATATTTTCAAATCATACATCTGATTAAGGAAATATGCATGGAATACAAAAAGAATATGAAAACTCAATAATAAGATAACAAAGAACCCAAGTTTAAAAAAATGAGCAAGTGTTGAGCACATACTTCACCAAATAAGACAGGAATTGTAAGTAAACATACACAAAAAAAATAGCCAACCTCATTACTCACTAGGAAAATGCAGGTGGTATCTTACAATGAAATACCACAATATACCTATTAAAATGTATAAAATTCATAAGACTGACCAAATAAAAGTGGGCAAGGGTGTATAGCAACTGGAACTGTAATACATATGCTGCTGCTGCTGAGAATCCAAAAATAGTTTAGAAAATAGTTTGGCAGTCTAAAAGTTAGAAACATACCTAACAAGCCCAGCCAGCATGGCTCAGTGGTTGAGTGTCATTCTGTGAACCAGGAGGTCACGGTTCAATTCTAGGTCAGGGCACATGCCCAGGTTGCAGGCTCAAACGCCAGTGTGGAGCATGCAGGAGGCAGCCAATCAATGATTCTCTCTCATCATTGATGTTTCTATCTCTCCCTCTCCCTTCCTCTCTGAAAGCAATAAAAATATATTAAAAAAAAAATATATATATATATATATATATATATATATTCAGCCAGTCTAGTCTTTGGTGCTTACTGTGAGAAAAGAAAACACAAAGATTTATACGCAAATGTTCATAGCAGCTTCATTTGTAATAGTAAACAAGTGAAAACAAATAAACAAAAAGCTGTAAACACTCCCAATGGCCATCAACAGCAAATGGATAAACAAATTGTAGTCTATCTATATAATGGAATACTATTCAGCAATAAAAATGAATAAGCTATTGATGCACACAATGACAGAATGAATCTCAAAAAAGAGTAAATATTTTATTATTCCATTAATATAAATTTCTAAATTTATAGAAAAGGCAAACACCTACAGTAACAGAAAGAACTTCAGTGGTTGCCTGGGGATGAGGCGTGAAGGGGAGAGGTGAAGGGAAGCCTAAGGGGGAAGGTGAACATTTTTAGCAGTGATGGGTGTGTCCACTATGTTGATTTTGGGATGGTTTCACAGTTGTACAAACCCTATTAACTTGTACACTTCAAATATATGCAGTTTTGTGTAAGTCAATCCTAACTCAAAAAAGCAGTTTAAAAATTTATTGGTTAAAAAATGCAATCCAAATATTATCAGGTAAAATGAATAGCCTTACATTTAAAAGCCATTTAAAAGTGTGCCTTGAGGAATAAGTGCCTTAGGGAGTTGATCAGTGGAGATGGGCTTTATTCTGACCTATTGAGGCTTGTTCTTGTTGCCTTCTGTTTAGCAGCATTTCTCTGGTTGGGGAGATGAGTAGAAGACCTCATGTGATCCCATGGATTTCTCACACTCTAGAAACAATTTTGATCCCAGAATCCTTTATCTATCCGTTCATCGCCACTTTTCAAGTGAACAATAATGATTTTAAAAGCTGTCTCTTATTAAGCATCTACTATGTGCCAGACAGTTGACATGTAATAGCCCAGATGCTCACAACAATCTTACGAGACATATTCTTTTCCCATTTTTCAGGTGCACTGCACTGACTTGCCAAAAACTAACATTGCTAGCAAACAATAGGGATAGGGTCAAGGCCCAGGCTTGTCCACCAAGACATAGCCAGATATATTTCTTGAGGCAACAGATAAATCAGTGCTCTGGTGGCAACACAAATGCCATTCCAAAGGAGGAAGGGGCAGAGTTGCCTGGATTTGTCCCCTTGGGGTGCTTTCCCCTTCAGGCTTCAGAACTGGTCTTTAAACAACATTTAGCCGAGTTCTCAATGTGTTTTACCAAACACTTTTCCCCTTGATTTTTAAACCCATGTGTTATTTCAGGAATAATAGAAACCATATGTCTCTGACATATTTACACTTAAATCATCAAGATGTTGTTTTGCCAGAACGTTTTGATGTCTTCTGAGATATATATATATATATTTAAATGGGACCTTCCTAGAAGCAGAAGTCCCCATCACAAATAAACAAAACAAGAAAAAGGATTGAATCGGGACCCAGTTTTGGCCTGGCCCCGTGGCATGGATTTGAGATGTGGCAAGCTGCATCATTCTTTCCTTGCCACAGGAGGGGCTGAGAATAGCATTTGGTGACTGATGGTCATTTCGGAATTGCTTAATTATGTTTCTAGCTTTAGATGAAACCATGAAAACTTGAGCTCAGTGAGAAACCCTTTACTGATCTGGTGACGTTGCAAAATCTGTTCTTGGAATCTTGGAAAGCCCAATGCAAAAGACAGAAGCCAGATCAGTGTACCAGTTTATAAGATTTAATAAAGCTTAAACCTTAGAGTGAAAGAGCCCCGAGAAAATGACTTCTTTGGGGAAAATGCCATCACAGGTGTTCAGACAAGCTGTTCTGTGTATTCTCTAACAGGTGTCCCTGAGCCCCCACAAACTAGAGCCTTCCTTCTTGTTGGGAATAAGCTCACCCATAATTCATACAGCTTGTCCTCCTGAAGACAAAGATAGCTTCTCAAGCATGCCACGGTGTTTCCCAAAGTCCATTTCACAGTGGCAAGTCCATTGGAGAGAAGCCAAGTATTTTTGAGAGTAAAGGCATTGTTTTCAAGAGCATCTCCCTCAGCATCACCAGGATGCTGCTGCTGATGGACAGACAGAAATGGGCTCTGGTTTCAGATCCCTGCACTGCTACTTCCCAGCTGTGTGACCTTGGGCAAGGACTTTAACCCCTCCACAGCTCAATTTCTTCATCAGCGGAAGAGACAGAAGAGTGACACTCCCAAGGGTTGGTGTGTGAATTTGTGATACACAAGAGGTTGAGGTTCATAATAAATTGAGGTTGTTATTCTGACACCGGAAAGAAGGGGGAGAAAAATGTTTAAATGTTGATTCAAAAGGACAGTCCATTCTGCTTCAAGGTATTGTTAATACAGTTCATAAAACATTTTATAAAAACATACAGTTATTAAATTTGAGAGATGACACCATCGACCCTGTGCAGCTGCCTTATATGAACTACTGAGTTATCAATCCACTAACAAGTACCCGTTTTCACCTAAAGTATTGTTTGTTTGTTTTTATCAAAAGTGTATGAGGATATCCATAGTTGTGTATTTGGAAAATTTATGTGCTCTTAAGAATTTTAGAGCTGGAATGTGGTCCAATTTTATAGTTGAGGAGGAACCTGAAGTTGGCAATATTGAGGGACTTGTTCAAGGTCACAATGCTATTGATTAGCATTTCGGATGAGCTCCCAAGCCAGTGTTTTTGCCACGTCATTCCAGCTTTCACTCTGCAGTATTTTTTGTTGTTCTTTTCCTCTTTTATTCTTATAACCACATTACTGCTTATAAGAATGAAAGAGGAGAAGAACAATCCAGAATCAATTTGCTCTTTTGAAAAAGCAAAGCCCACCTCGTCAACTGAACAGCTATACCTGGCCCTCCCCGTCTTGGCTCATGGCCAGAGCGTGGTGGAACGCTTATCCCGGGGGTGCACTCGTGCTTGCGGTGCCGGCGGGAGGTTAGGGAACACCGCAGTCGGCCAACGCGTGGGAAGGCCTGCTTGTGATTACCAGAAAACTCGGGGGAACTGATGGGTTTGGGAAACATTTTTGTAGGGTTTTGCTAACAGCAAAAAGAAAGGGAATCTGGTATATGTTAATTGACAGATTATTCCAGAGGAGTGTTCAAAAACATAAAATATAAATTGGCAAATTCAAGAATATCTGAATCAGGAACTTTGCTGAGACGTTTGTGTGCGATGAGTGTAATGATGACATTTGCATTCAAGCCAAACTCCAGAGAGTTTCGAGTCAGAGTTTCCACCTCATTCCCACCCCATTCCCACCCCATTCTCATGCACTCTCCTAACATGGGCTTCCCAGACTGGCTTTGGGCTGCGGGGCTGGAGTGCTCCTGATCACGTTGGTTAAATTTACCTGCACCTGTGCCATTCTCCACGTCACCAGGCAGCGTGGACAGAAGCTCCGAGAAGCCCTACTCTGCGCACTGGGAGAACACACAGCAAAATAAGGAAAGGCTGACCTAGCCTGGAGCCAGGATTCCCAGATGTTTCCAAGAGAGGAAAGGGTCACCCACATGCTCCACAGAGGGGAGAGGTGGCTTCCCTTTGAGTGAAGGGGAAATATGAAAGCGACGCCCTCGGAGTAATCCTGCTGCTTGAAGTAGGGAGGGGTCACATGAAATCATGACAGCTGGAGGACCCCCTGTCTGCTTCACCCAAGGCACGCCTTGGCCATGCCATGGTTTTGCAGACAGCTTGGCCCGGGATGCAGCCCAGCTGTTCCAGCTGTGGGAGTCAGGCAAAGAGTGGGAAAATGCGGGAGGTCCATGAGGACATCAACTGCCTACTACCGATGTCAGCTGGAAATGTCGAGAGGAAAGTTCCCTAAAACTGTCCCTTTTTTGCTCTGTTTTTTTTTGCCAATAGTTGCAGGTACTTATATTTTGGGGGTTGTGGCTATTTAACCATTATTTTATAACTTAGGGATGACAGATGCCTCGGTACCCCATCCATAACACATTGGCACTCACAGGCAATGGCTTGGTTTCTTTACCATAGCCACCTGGGACCCGGTGGAGGGTCTGCTCTGACCACATTGACATGTTCTGCTCTGTGTGGGGGAGTTAACTGGTCCAGGGGCAGCCTATATCCAGTGACTTGTGAACCAATAACCCAGATGGACATTCTAGCAAAATGTTCGGTGACTAAAGCTGAATGTGTGCATACATTATAACCCAGTAAATCCACTCCTAGATATAGCTGACAAATTGGTATGAAGTCAAATGAAAAAAGTCAGTCAATTAAAACTTTGAAGAAATCTCCAAAACATTTTAAACAAATATATATATACTATATCTTTACCAAAACACATGTACTGGAAGGTACATAGCAACCATCTTTGTAATAGCCCCAAATTGAAAATAGTCCAAATGGTCATCAACAATAGAACAGAATGATAAATTGTAAGATGTTCCTACAGGGAATATTATACAAGGAGAATGAAAGAACTACACACGGCAAGAACAGATCTCACAAACATTATGGTGAGCAAAAGCATCCCACTCTACGTAGTTCATAAATATGATTCTATTAATATAAATTTAAAAATATACAAATAAAGGCAGAACTGATCTATGGTGACAGAAGCCAGGACAGTGGCTTCTTTGGGGAGGTAGCATGGTACCTGGGAGGGTGAACAAGAGCTTTTGGGGAAGGCTGGTTATATTTTATGTCCTGGCCTGGATGTAAGTTATATTCTGTTGTACATTCACGACTTGTACTTTCCTATACGTATCTTATACTTCACTATGGATACTTAATCAGAGATAATCCCCTAGCCTGCCTTCCATTAATTCATTAGCAGTGGGCCTCTATATCTCTCCAACAATTAGTCATTTATTCTCTTTCTGCTTAAACTCCTCTGAAGTCACAGACAGGCAAGTAGAGAATTCTTTCATCACAGGATAAGGAGGCAAGGTGGAGTGAATTCTTCTAAGGATGATGTTACCAAATGACCAATTTCCTAAATTCACTGTGTGTGTGTGTGTGTGTGTGTGTGTGTGAATGGGTTATTAACCTTACCTGAAAATATTAAAATACACATTTCTGCAACAGTGAATGTCCATAAGAAGTGAAAACCCCAAAATGTTTCTTAATAATTCTTTAAATATCTGCTCTAAAGACAATTAAAAATCAGACAAATATAATTTTGCGGATATCTCCAAAAGCTATCAAAACTTTATCATCCAATACAAAGTCCCATGATTATATAAATACTTAAAAATTGTAACAAATAAATGTTACTGCTATTGGAAAAGTTAATCAAAGAATTATCAAATTGCTGGAATTTTGGTGAATTAACAAATGGCTTGTAAAAGATTCCAGAAGTCACAAAAACTGAAAAAAATTCAAATGAATAACTAAAATTCAAAAGAATTCAAAAAATATCATAGAAAAGGTAAATATAAAGGCAGAGAGTGTGAAAGGGAACCCCTCAACCTTGGGAAGGTGTGAATATAGAAATATAACTACTGCCATCTTCCTTCCTAACTCACTGTAATCACTTTAGCCTGTGTATGACAGTAGAAATGGAGTCACTATTTTTGGGAAGAGAGGGACAAAGAGAGAGAAGAGGAGAACAGAGACAACATAATGAAGGAACACATTATTTTTTCCAGCTTTGTTAAATACTAGAGGCCCAGTACACGAAATTCATGCACTGGTAGGGTCTCTAGCACCTGCCAGCTACCGGCCGGGTACTCCCACCCTCACACCCCCCCACCCCCCGCTGCCTGCCACTGCTGGGGCCTTCTTCCCTTCCCCTGGCCAACCTTGCCCCCTGATCGAAATCCCAAGACAAATTCCCGGTCGAGGGGTCAATTTGCATAGTACGCTTTTATTATATAGGACAATTAACATATAACATTATAGAAGTTTAAGGTGTAGCATGTGTTGCTTTGATACATTTCTATATTGTAAAATGATTACCACCATAGCATTAGCTAACACCCCCATCACGTCATATAATTATCATTTTGTCTTTGTGGTGAGAACATTGAAAGTCTCTCAGAGAGAAGGGACATTTATTGAACATCTGCTCTGCAAGACACTATACAGGTGTACAAAGATGTTGTTAGCAAAGTAGTCAAAGTAACCAACACACAGTGCTTATGCACTAGGCGCAGCATTTAACGTGTACTTGCTTTAATCCTTACAACACCAGTATGAAGTAGGTCTTAGCACCATTATTACCATTTTATGGATATAGTAGCAGAGGAACTGGGAGTCTAAGTGCTGGTCCAAAGTCACCCAGAGCTAGAAAGTGGCAAAGCTGGGTTTAAACCTTTGTGGTGTGGGCTGCAGAATCTATGTGCCTTCACATGATGCTCTGAGTAGACAGTGATCAACTTCAGGGCATGTGACCCCTCAGTCACAGTTCCATTGAAGGATCAGCTGAGAAATAAAAGGAGACCAAAAAAAAAAAATCTATTTAGCTACTTGGCAAGAAAATTACAGAAAAGGAAGGTTTCTGATTAGTGTTGAACTCTCCTCTTTCCAGGCTAAGCCTACCCCTTATTATCTTTTATGGGCGCCCTCATTACCATGCCAAATTAAGAGCTGACAGTGGGTCTCCTCTTCTGCCACTTTGGCCCAGCCCTGCTTCATTCAGCCAGGTTAAACCGTCTTCCTTAATTACTAGCGGGAGCTCAGTCTTGCGCAAGGAGAGTTTAGATGATAAATTCTAACAAGGGACCTTTGTTTGGTGCATGCAGTTGGGCACCACAGTCACCTTAATTATGCAATGATGTCACCCAGGGCCGGGGAGAAGTTCTAAGGGCTTAATCACTGGGAGGCCTGGGAGTAATGAGCAATGGGCATTGTTGCATGAATGCAACCCACCTCCTCTCCTGGGCAGAGCAGAGGCAGGGAGTTGGTGGGGCCTTCTTTCCATTAGGGAAGCTGTATATAGCAGGGGACCAGAGTATGGCCTCTGGGATCAGATTTGTTCAGTCCTGGCTTGCTGTGTGCCTTTGGAAGACTTCTCTCAGATTGCTCTAGAGCTGCGGTAATGATATCTAACTCCTAAGACCGTAGGAAACAAATGAGGTAGAGTGCTTTACTTCCTATTATAGTTCCCGGGCAGAATAAGTACTTGGCATTTTGGCCACAAGAGGAGGGGAATCCCCTTTGTCATTAAGAATATCTCCATTAGCCCTGGCCAGTGTGGCTCAGTTGGTTGGGCGTCATACCATGCACCAAAAGGTGGCCTGTTGGATTCCTGGTCAGGGCACATGCCCAGGTTGTGGGCTCAATCCCCAATAGGGGGTGTGCAGGCGGTAGCCAATTGATATTTCCCTCTCACATTGATGTTTCTCTCTCTCTCCCTCTCCCTCCCTCTTTCTCTAAATATCAATTTAAAAAATATTTTTTAAAAAGGTATCTTTCTATTATTCCCAAGAAGAGCAGGACTGGGAACTTCTGTCAGTGCCCAGGCATGTCACCAAAGACCTGGGTTTGCAATCCTACTCTATTCACCTTTCTGAGCCTTGATTTCCTCCTTTGTAAAAGAACCTAAGATTGTGAGGTCTGACTGAGATCATGGATGGTAGAGAACCCCACACAGTGCCTTCCTTTGTTTCTAAATGGGGATGGGAAACAAATGTTTGGGGAGCACAGCAAAGGAGGCCCATGGTTCCTTTCCGACCACGGGGAAGTTTTATTATAACCAGCTTCCAGACCGCTGTGCTGAGCTAGCGTTCTGTCTCGGACAAATGCTGTCTCCCACTTATTTTGTTTCCTCTGGCCAGTTGACCGGCTGCTGGGCTGAATAACCACTGTCTTCCTGCCCTCTTCCCCACTGCCCTTCTCACCTCGGCCTCCTGCTGACCCACATGGGCTGCAAGCAGGAGACAGGCCTTACCCTTTCTCCTTCCTCAGCAGCTGATGCTCCCCACCCACCGCCAGTGTCCACTGCAATCCTGGTCACCCACCACAGAAAGCCCCAACCTGCAGGCTTCTTTGCATCCTTACTGCCGCTGCTCCCAGTTTTCAGGGTTTCCCACAAGCAGGAAGGAACCTTCCCTCCTCCCCTTAGGGCACAAGTGAGAACTCCCGCAGCACTCACTTGTGACACGACCAAGAACCCCTGCTTTCATTACTGATGGGAGCAGAAAGCCCACTGGTTGGGACTTTCTGCGCGCACACAGACACACACACACGCACACTCGAGACAGGATTTTCCATGCACTGGAAACTTCAATGGGTAAAAGCCCCAAGCCTCTCATGGAAGTTTCTGGATACGATGGCAGATGGGTTTTGAACAGTGAGGGAAAGGACTTCCGTCGGGGGCAGCTGCGAGCCATGCTGCAGTGACGAATTTGCAGCTTCATTGGATCCAGAGCCAGCCCCGGGGTGCATGCTTCTGGGAAATACCTCGGCCAGGAAGACGAGGCCACCCATGCAAACTGTTGCCTTCTTGCTGATCCACATCCTATTTATAGTGTCGGTCCTGTGAAACAAATGTTTTCAGCCATCCATCTGCAAGCCGTGCTGGCATGCAGGCTCTCTTTTTGGGTCTTAGTACACCACCACCAGCAGTCCCCATCTGGGTATTTCTAAGAGGATCAAGGAGAAGGCACACTGACCTGCAAAAAGACACACACCCCCCCCAAAAAAAACAAAAACCCTCCACTGAACAGGTGGCAGAATCCACGCCTGTGGAAAGTCAAGGCCACAGATGGTGCACAAGGAAAGGTCATGGCCCTGCCCCGCCCAGGCCACCTGGAAGACCCCTCTGCTGTGCTGGCTGGTGGCGACTTTTCCCCACTAGAGACGAAGTGGATGGGATAAGACAGAACTCGCCCACGGTCGTGCCAGTACTTCTTACTCAAGAGCCACACGCTTTATCATGTCAAACAACGAGAATATTTTGTCTTCTCCCTAGCTTGGGGGCTTCCCATTCTGGCGAGGATTACATGGATGCCAAAGCCAGCCGTCTCCTAGGAATGTGAGCAAACTGGCTGAGAACAGGGCCCTCAAGATCCAACAAGCTGCTGCATCTTGAATACAAGGAGTCACTTTTCACAGTCTCTTGTTCTTGGGGCTTTGCTGGGCTGGACCCCACCACCCCCCCCCCCCCCCCGCTTGTGAATTTGATAGGGAACATAGATTTTACCAGAGTTCTGTCTCTGATGTGAATTTACTCAACCCTCTTAGAAAATATCCCTAAATTGTTTGTAAATTTGTTTCTCCAGCTAAAAAGATCAGGAGAAAACCTGATGCTTCCGTTTCCTCCTCGTCCCCCACCTCGCCTCACCATCAAATAGAGCTACGCCAACCCAGCCCTGCCCCGCTAGGCCTCGGGGCCTCATGCATGCTCCTCCGGATTCCAGACCGCGGTGCCGGGCTAGTGTTCTGTCTCAGAGAAAGTTGCTCCAGGCCTGGGTAGCCTTCCCTCCTTTTCCACTTTCCTTTCAGGCGCAAGACAAAAGTCACATTTCTGTTGAACGTTCCTTCAACCATCCCAGAAAAAAAATGAATTATCCCCTATTTAGTTCACTAAATATACCTTCAGTTCCAAACTCTCTCTTCAGTGCTCCTGATCTTTCTACTGGCCTGTTTTTCTATTCTTGAGCCCATGCCAAAGTATTTTTCAACCTTAGTTATTTTTTGGTATAATATGCAAACATCGCTAGGTTTACATTCCTTATTCTTATAGTGCTACAACTATCAAACTAGATTTGCTTTACAAATTAAATACAAATAAAACTAAAAAAAAAAAAAATGGGAAACTTCAAATTATCCCAGTGTGCTGCCACGGCAAAGTTGTTGGCCAGCAGTGAACAGGGTGTTCAGGGATACGGGGCAGGCTCTGTATGTTGGGTGTGCCGAGGATAGAAATTGTCACGTGAAGGCCTCATGCTTGTGTGCTGTTCAAACCAATGTCAAATTTTGCTGTCACTAAGCCAGACTGGAATTTGGCACTCAACACATTGTCAATGTTTTCAATCTACCTCTGTTCTTATTAGCACAGGAGTATCAAATCGGTGCAATTTACCACCAGTACAACTGTAAATGCTTCATAGTTATAAATGCAAATATGACACGGTTTTGTGGCGGTCCCCAGTTACCAGTGGCTATCTGATGATCCAGAATAAGATTATGTTTACTTTCTGCCATTACAGCTTAAAATAAAACACATTTTAGGTTTGTCAGATCCCAACAGACATGCACAAAAACCAATTTTAAAACTCTCTGAATGTTTTGCTCCTGTAATTTGCATTTTCCTCCAGAGCTGCCTGTCCTGCGAGCCTCGGGGCTCATGGAGCATTTCCCTGCCCTGACTTCAGTGCCATGCTATTTGATCCCAGAAGCTTTACAGTATGTTTTCACATCTATCCGGACAAATCCTCTCTGCTACCCCCTCAATACTTTCCTTTTATCAATTTTTATGGGAAAATCTTACACATTTGTACTTGGTATTTCAAATGAAGAAGTATGATTCCTGATGCTATAACAATAATTCTACTTAATAAAGAGGTAATATGCAAATTGACCCTCATGCCCTCAGAAGATGGCTGCCTATGACCAGGCCAGCAGGGGGGTTAGTGAAGGACGACCAAACGACTGAACAGCAGGCTGTGCGGGGCCACTAGGCCAGCAAGGAGGGGGCAGTTGGGGGCGACCAGGCTGGCAGGCAGGTGAGTGGTTAGGAGCCAGCGGTCCAAGATTATGAGAGAGATGTTCGACTGCCGGTTTAGGCCTGATCCCTGGGATTGGGCCTAAACCAGCAGTTGGACATCCCCCAAGGGGTCCCAGATTAGAGAGGGTGCAGGCTGGGCTGAGGGGACCCCTCCCCGTGCACAAATTTCGTGCACCGGGCCTCTAGTATAGCCATAATCCCATAATACAATTCCTAATGCCATAATAAAAGAAGAGGGATTCTGGTGGGAAAGCACTGTCATGTAGTCACCAGTTTCATCAGGGTGGAACTTGAGATATTAAGTCTTTCCTCTAGAAATCTGTTTCATTTCTCTATTTGTTTATACCTTGTTTTAAGTCCTTCAATAAAGTTTTGTAGTATTCTTCATTCTTATTAAGTTTACTACAGGCCCGATGCACAAAATTTGTGCATGGCGGGGGGGTCGTACATGGTGGGGGGGGGAGGGTCCCTTCAGTCCAGCCTGCATCCTCTCTAATCTGAGACCCCTTGGGGGATGTCCAACTGGCGGTTTAGGCCCAGGGATCGGGCCTAAACCAGCAGTTGGACATCCCTCTCACAATCTTGGACCTCTGGCTCCTAATTGCTCACCTGCCTGCCTGTCTGGTTGCCCCTAACTGCCCCCCGCTGCCAACCAGGTCACCCCCAACTACCCCCTCCCTGCCAGCCTGGTCACTCCTAACTACCCCCCACCCCCCGCTGGCCTGGTTGCCCCACGCAGCCTGCTGTTCAGTCATTTGGTCACCCCTCACTAACCCCCCTTCTGGCCTGGTCACCCCACACAGCCTGCTGTTCAGTTGTTTGATCGTCCCTCACTAACCCCCCTGCCGACCTGGTTGTAGGCAGCCATCTTGTGAGGGTGTGAGGGTCAATTTGCATATTACCTCTTTATTATATAGGATGCCTGTTTATTTCAGAGTTTTGTATTTATTTTAAATGGGAGTTTCCCCATTCCCTTTTCTAATTATTGCATTACCAGACAAAAGAACTAATTAAATATCAAAATACTTTATCAAAATCTGCTATGAATTCTAAATGTTTTTAAAAATAACCTTTTAAGTTTTCTAAGAATACATGTTTTCTGAAAACAAAGATTATGAGGATTTATAATTTTAACATTTATTCTGCTCAATTAATTTTCAAACACTGTTGAATAACAGTGGTGATAGTGGCACCTTCTTATCCTTGAATTACTGGAAGTAGCTTTATCATTTTACCCTTCACGTGTTTGTTCACAGTCTTTGGCATATTTACTCAGTTTACTTCTGTCTAAGCTGAGGTAGAGCTTTCATGAGAAACATCTTCCACATTTTATCACATGCTTCTTTAGAACCCACTGATATCATTATTCAGTTTATCTCCTTTAATTGATTCAAGAATTATGTTTTCAGATTTCCTGATGGCAAACCATTCTTTCAATTATTAACCCAACTGGGTCATTCTGTAAGATTCTCTATTTCGGCATATTGCTGGATTTTATTTGCCAATTTCTTATTTAAAAGTTGTCACTTTATTCACATTCGTGGTTCTATAATTATTGTTTCAGTTCCATCTTTCTCAAATTTTGATATTAAAAGATTATGATAGGTTTGAAATGAATTAGAGAATTTTCTGTAATTTTTTATATACCAGAAAAGTTTAACAATGTAGGGGTTATCTATCCTTTGCATATAAAATGGATGTTGGCCATGAAAATCAACTGAGCTAGGCAGATTTTTCATATGTTTATTTTTCAACCATTATTGGGACAATTTTATTGCTTTACATTTTGTTAGAAAACCATTATTTTCTAGTATTTTTCAAGTGTACCACTCTGGAATTGCACAAAATATCCATGTATAGTGTTTTTCCTTTTTAGTATCTATCATTATATCTCATTATTCATTCTTTTACTATATTTTTAGAAGTGCCAAATGACAGTTTTTATGGTTGCAATGAACACAAATAAGACATGCACATGAGCTGTCTCTTCGTTTCTTTGCTGTGCTGCCTGGCATTGGGATCGGTGTCTCTGATGGCCGGCTGGGCTGCTCTTTTGACAATGGCCTTGCAGTCCTGGAGGAGATATCGTAAGAAATCTCAGCACAGTGAGATCTGTTGCACATCAGCAGCACTTCACGCTACTTGATGTTGTGGCCTAGGAACTTCTGGAAGCCACTGGGCCGCATGTGCTTTGTGTTCCTGTTGCCTCATAACCAACACTGGGCATTGATTCCGCTCTTGAATCTCCTGTTCACCCTGTTGTCAATGCCTCTGGGTTTCTGCCACTTATGCTCAGTTTTGACATATTGGCCTGGCTGGATGAACCTCTCCCTCCAACATCATTCAGTCCAGAAAAGTGGGAGGCCCTTGGGGCAGGAGTCCTTTCTTCCTGCAGCCAGAGAGCCAGCAGGGGCTCCAACGTGCAGCAGGGCTCAGTGACGTGCTCCAGGGGTAGGTAGCAGGCCTGAGGCTCAGATGCTGGGAGGGGCCGCCCCATGACCTGGGTCCTTTTAGTCCTGGGAGCTTATTAGAGGATGAGGCAGGAGGGGATACATCTGAGGCTTCAGTGAAGAGTTTGGGGATGCTCAAAGGGGCAATCCCCTGTTTTAGACCAGGGAACAGCTTCTCTTCATGTGAAGTGGCATTCTCAGGGGCTCCCAAGGACCTTTTATTTTTAAAAATAAAATCTTCATCATTTGCTAAATCACCTGAGGATCTTGATGAAATACAGATTCTCCTCCTAAGTCTGGGGTGGGGACCCAAGATTCTGCATTCCAGTGAGCTCCCCAGCTACCCTGCTGCTGCTGGCCCACAGCTCACACTCCGAGTAGTGACACTTGAAGAAACATATCACACAGAAGCCTGTTCTTTCTACACTAGAGTGGCCTTCATTCGACTGGCAACTTGAGTTCCCACCTACAGTGGCATGGGGATAGGGTGGGAAGATGATGAGTGTGTGAAGGTGAGGGGATGGACGGGTTTATTTATCAACAGTTTCAATAACACACATCCCTGCTTTTAAGTTCACCAGGTTTCCACAAAATACTCTTTACAGTCTTTGTATCTAAGAAGTTCATTCTGGGCCTGCAAGGGGTTAAAGGGGCCAGAGACAGTGAGAGAAAGTTCCCTTTTCACGGCACTTCTAACAAGCTGAACCTGGTCCAAGCCTTGTTCAATGAGCACGTATTTTACACAAATAAGATCACAGGCGCATCCTCATCTCTAATTAAACCAGAAAGGAAGCATTTGTTCTAATTGGACTGCATAGCTCAAGAATTAATTGTGAGATTGTTTAGAATTGCAATCTTGTGACCTGTTCACCAAAAGGCAGGGAAACCCCTATTTTAGGATTCTCACTCTGTCATTTTTTTCCAGACTTTTTTTTTTTCTTTCCTATTTAATTCCTGGAAACCTTAGTGCAAGTTGAACCCAAGATTTACAAACAAAAGCAAAAACTTCTAAGGGCAGCTTACTGTGCAGTTTCATAAAAGCCTTGGCAAAGGTGAGGAAAACTCAATTTAGCTCAATATTCTAATGTGCCCCTGAGAAGGCGCCCTCGTAATTAGGGATTTGCACAGTTTCTATGGGGGGAATCATGTGTCACATTATTTATCAATATCAAAAGAGTCACTTTTGTATTCCGCTGTCTGGCGGCCTGGAAACAAGATATTCTCACCAAATGCTAGTCTCAGGCCACATTCAACCCAAGGTGCAAAAGGTTTTCATTGGCACCTCTGGTGAGCTTGGGTGGCTTTGATTACCATCGGGTTTGCAAGGTATTATTGGACAGGGTCTCGCACGGTTAGCGCGAGAGCTGTCCCGCTCTGCTTGGGCTCTCTCTTCTGCATCTTATTGGTACAGCTTGCCGACAAACGCTGGTTGCTTGCCTGCCGCCGTTCTCTACCGCAGAGAGAAGAAGCTGGCTCTTCACCTTACAAAAGCTAATAAATAAAAGCCAGGCAATGAAAGAAAAATACCACATGATCTCACTCATTTATGGAAAATAAAGAACATTATAACCTGATGAATAAAAAGATAGATACAGAGGCAGTAAAGCATCATACAGAGACAGTAAAGCATCAAACAGACTGTCAAATTACAGCGGGAAGGCTGGGGAGTGTTGGGGAGTGGGGGAAAGAGATCAATCGAAGGACTTGTATGCATGCATATAAGCACACCAATGGACACAAGACAAAGCGGGGGTGGGATGAGGGCATATGACAGGGTGTAGGGGAGGCTGGGGGAAAGTCAATGGGGAAAATAAAGGAGGTATATGTACTACTATGTGTAATACTTTAAACAATAAAATTAAATTCAAAAAAAAGAATATCGCTATGTCATACTTCACTGCATGCCCTGAACCCCTTAGATTAAACCAGATGTCTAACAGGGGCAGATGTCTTTAGAGCACTGGGCAGGCTGGGACTGGGATGAGCTTTCGCACCTGAAGAGGCCCCAGTCCGTTTGGTGATGCTCTGCTCAACCTAGCACTTTGGTTACTAATACTCTGCCAGGGGCTACAGGAGACCCAGCTCTCTGCCAAGAACTAGCCTGAGCTTGTGATGCTGACACTTGGAAAAGTCTTGCTTTGACTTGTATATAGAAAGAGTACATGTCAAGTTGAATGTCAGTGATGGAGAAGGAGGGGGTGGTGCTTGACATGGCCTTCCCATGCAACGCTGCATTTCATGCTAGTGACATTTTAAGAGAGCATATGCATAAGCAGGGTGTTTGCTCACCTCACAGCCTCCATCCCATCAAATGCATAAGTCTTCACAGTTGCTTGCTACCGAATGCAAAACCTGGCTACCTTTGAATAGGTTGTAGGGATGGAAAATGAAGACAGCTTTGCCAGAATTACATAACCTGAAGCAACCCAAAGCAGACCGTAGAGGATGGGCAAATGGTGCTGAACTAAAATAGGGAGAACCACTTTACTTTGAGAATGGATTTTAATGAAGATCAAGTGAGACACACAGACTGATGAGTGTGCCCAGAAGACTCATGTGTCAGCCTCCACGCTGCCAGCAAGGTGCCAGGGCATGTGGGAGATACATGGGAATTAGCCTCCCCACACGGAGGGAGCAAACCTAACAACTGTGAAATTCTGAGTAGATTGTAAGGGAACTTCTCACTAAACTATGAGATCTTTACAGGCTAGCTTAGGTCTCTGAGTTCCCCTCGCCTAACATGGGAGCCCACCGTAGGCACAGCAAATCTTTGTGAATGAATGGACGAGCAACAGGAGACAGGATATAACTGAGGTGAAGCACAGACAACCATTGCCACAGCAGTTCAGAAGGGGACAGACCAATGTGCGACTGAATAAGTGAGGAAGGGTCCTGGAGAATGAATTCAGCCTCAGCGCAAAGAATGGCCCAAAATATCCCGTGGCTTCTAAATCTCCTGATTCCTTTTCCTGGCCTTTTCCACTCTATTAAACTTCCCGAGTCCACAGACTGTATCTTGTTTCATTTACTGCAGAGAAAATTTAATTTATAGACTCCTAATTCTGCTGTTCATATTGGGTAACAGTCTTAGCATCATGTGCTTAATATGTGGGGGGAAAAAGACAACAAAAACAAAAAGAGATGCTAATTTGTGATTCATTTTGTTTGTTGCACATAAAATATTTTACGAGCCCCAAATTTTAAATTATATATTTTTCACACATACAATAACATGCATTCACAAGAGTATTTTAAATATTTTAAGATTCAATTGTTTAACTAAAATATACTTAGAATATATGTTGTATCAGTTAGGATTGGTTAAGCTATGCAGTGGTAACAAATGAGTCTGAAATCTCAACGGCTTTGCACACCAAAAGTTTATTTCCCACTCTGCTGTATGTTCAGGTACACAGCAGGGAGGGGGGGTTTACTCTGCAGGAACCAGGCCCTACCATTTATAATATCTTCAGACCCCATAGGAAGAGAAGACACAATTGAAAAGGATCATGTTTCAACTCTAGGACACTGTAGTCCAGAAATGACACAAATCACTTTTTTAATTGAATTTATTAGGGTGGCATTGGTTAATAAAATTCTATAGATTTCAGGTGTACAGTTCTATAATACATCATTTCTACATAGTATTGTGTGTTTACCGTCCCAAGTCAAGTCTCCTTCCATCACTATTTATCCCCCTTTACCTTCTTACTCTCCCACCTCTTTTTCCCTCTCTCAATCACCATACTATTGTCTATGACTATGAGTCTCTCTCTCTTTTTTTCTCTTTGCTTAATCCCTTCACCCTTCTCATCCAGCCCCCAACCTCCTCCATTCTGACAGCTGTCTGTCTGTTCTCTGTATCCATGAGTCGATCTCCAGTTTGGCACAAACCACCTTTGCCTAAAGCCCATTAATCAGAATTACTCACGTGACCTGCAACATGTGGGAGAGCAGATGGAATGTGTGTTGTGTGCCCTCATCCTTTCTAGAATCACTCCCTCTAAGGAAATTTCAGGACCACTACAGTGGTGAACTCAATGATGGGTAGCACCCAAAAGAATATTTTTTTTCTTTCCCTGGAGTCTTAAGAGAACCTGAAGCAGTGGGTAGCAGGATATAGTGATAGAATACCTTAGATGGGGCAGCCATTAGCATACTGGGTCCCATAGCAAATATAAATTTCAAAAACAAAATAAAGAGGAAATGGCAGTCACCACTGGTTAAAAACTTACCAAGGATATCATCAACCTCTAACAGTAAAACTATTGCTAAGAGATCATCTTCTAGGCCATCGATGTATCTCTGAGTTGGCATCAAAAACATGCTGAACTTTTAGTGACACCAAAGGACCATAAAGAGTCCCAGAGCCACTACCTATAGGGGAAGCACTGACAAAATCTGACAGGCAGATGCTGGGGGTAGAGTGACTGTTTGCCCCAATCTTCACATTCACAACATCTCCAATTCTGTCTTGGTTGTCATTTCTAGCTAGGAATTCTGGAAATATACCAAGTCGACTGAACATTTAAAATATAAGTTTTAGTAAGACCTATGTGGTATTTCTTCCTGTCTTTTTTTTTTAATAAGAAGAACTTTAAAATTGAAAATTCAAAGCCTCAAAACTCTGAACCCCTGAGGTCTTACCAAGGATAGATAATCCAATGAGCTAGTTGACAAGTCAGTTGCAAATGCATGTGAATGGTAGCCCTCTGGGGACTAGTTGCCCTAGCCTGATACCACCCAGGGGTCATGAACAAACCACCCCTGTAGGGTGACCAACCACATGGAGAAAGGCAAGAAGACCCACCTGAGTGAAGGACCTTCCAGTGCAGATTCTCAGCCCAGCCTGTGTGGTTTGTACCCAGCCCCCCGGCACTCTAGCTGCCAAAACCTTGAAATGTAATTGAGAGAATTTGGTCAGATTCTTCGGGTTGAGAGGATCCAAGATTAAGCCAGTGTGGAGACTCTTGCCTTTCAGCACTGGAAGGGTGGTCCCCGGGGAAGGGGGTCTGGCCTGAGGCCCACTCAAGCTCATCACCTGAACAAATATCTTCCTGTCACACTGAAGAGAACAGCTGAGGTTCAACAAAGCGTCTGCTTATAAATTGTCTCTACAGTGTCAGCTCTCCCGCTGGGGGCCCATCCTGCACACTGACATGAGTTTCTTAAGTTGAACAAAAGGAAACCCAGGATGGCATTGATCCAGACGAACTGGCTAAATCTGCACAGTTGGCTCCACAAGCTTAAAGACACCTCACTGATCATTAGCTCCAAATAACCTCAAATCCAGGCTCTGTAAATCCTCCTGCTCTGGGAGACAGATGCAAACCACGGGCCAAGTCTTCTGGGTCCCAGACCACTGCTTGTTGTGGGAAGATGTGGTGGGAAGAGGTTCCCAGCTGGGTGACAGAGCAGAGGGAGAGAAAGGCCCGGCCTGGGGGCAGGGTGGAGAAGCTGGCTGAGAAATAAGGTGTTTGTTCTTGGTGCCTCCAGCCCAGGGCTGCCTGGGAACTCGGGGAGGTGCAGGAGCCCAGGCCCCAGGTGCATGGCATCGCTGTTGCTGCTGAACCTGGGCCAACATTATCAAAGGCTGAGGTGAAGTTGGGCCGTGCGGGAAACTGCTTGCTTTCTTCTGCCAGTGGCAACTTGTGTTTGGAACTGCATTTTGCATTAAAATATGGAAAATGGGTTGGGGTTCTTGTACAAGGCAGCTGATGGGGCCAGATGTAGGTCATCTGTTTTCTGAGTTAAGAAAAACACTTATTTGGGCTTTCAAAATGTTTTTTCCTACTTTTTAAAGTGTGTCCATCAAAAGTATTTAATAAATGTCAGATGGTACATGGCCGTAGGCAAACTTCTTGTTGACAGAGCAGCTTCACAGACACAGGCTCATGGGATTTTATTATCTGGCACAGATGAAACCAGTATGCTGTGTACCCAGCAAATGTGAAAGTTCAAGAAAGTCATAGAGGGTGAACTTGGGATGGACAATCCCTCTCATCTTGGAAGAGCTCATGGTGATGTACCTGTGATCTCCAATTCTTTCTTTACTTTCAGCTTTACAAATAGTCGCATGCCTAGGAAATTTTTCATGGAATGACTGGCTATGTTCTTATATTCAAGAGTGCACTAGAGGACTTTGCTTTTAGAAACTCAGGGACTTGTTTGTTTTTGAAAATTATTTCCATACGCACAACTCATGTATTTAGGCCTCTCTGGCTCACATCACCTTTAGAAGAACCAATCTGAAATACATAATAAAAGAAGCAACACCAGGCTGGAATTTATCCAAGCAGATGACCAGGTCAGTACAGAATCAGAATCTTCTACAAACCCTCCCACTTCTATGGTATCCCCCTCTGGGCCACGGACAAACCATGTGACCGAAGTTACTTGCTGGCCAGCAAATGGATTATTCCCAGTGGATTCTTCAAGCCCATCTTTCTCTTGCAACATTGTTCCATTCTGATTTACTTCTATAGATTACGTCTATGAATGTAAAGGGGTTGGGGTCATTCCTTAAAGATCACGAGGCTCAAAGTGTTGGAAATAGTGATTCTAATTTATCTGCTTGAATTGGATTCTCCAAAGCAGTGAGCATAGAAGGAGGTCAGAAAGAATAGATGGTGGTTATAAGACATGTAGATATGCTTCTACTGGCCTTTGCAGTTTACAAAGCGTTTCATGTTTTCTAAAGTAAAGTAAATAAGCCAACAGCATAGCTTCTGCCAAACAAGCCTTCAGATTCCAGAATTTATATAAAAAGAAGCAGAATTCTAAGCAAAAAAAAAAAAAAAAAAGAAGAAGAATTTTGTTGATGATTATCTAATTAGGGAAGCAAAACCTCTCACTGAGAAGGTATGAGAATCTACTTTCCTGGAGGGGATGCATGTTGAGTTCAGATTTTCTTTTAACAAATACACTACAGTGAGCCAGGCAGTGTGGCATTGCTCTTATAGTACCTACAGAGTAGTGACAATAAACGAGTTTGAGCAAAAGGACATATTAATTAAAGAATTACAAATGGCTGCTGTGAAAGGACAAGTAAAGGGCTGACTTAGAGAACAGCTCATTAGAAAAGGCCCATTGGAGGATATTATGTTTAAGCTGAGGCCTAGAGTGAGAGGAGCAGAGGGAAGCATGCTCCCAAGCAGAATAATAGTGCAGCTAGAGACCCAGAGGGAAAGTTAGCACATTTGAGAAACTAAGAGAAGGCCAATGTGGCTGAACCAGATAGACCAATGGTGACAGTGAGATGAAGTTCACTTAGAGGTAAGCAGGGGCTGAATCATGAGGTCTTTCTGCCCACAGTAAGGATTTTGGATTCTAGTCCATGAGCCATGAGAAGGGATAATTGTGATATGATCTGGTTTACATAATTAGAAGATTGTTCCGGATGCTTTGTGGAAAATGGGTTGGAGTTTAGGTAAAGAAGAAGAAAAAATAATTCAGGAAGTGTTAGAATAGTCTATATGAGCTATTGGAATAGTCAACATAAGCAATAATAGTGGACTGGGTAAGGGTAGTGACATGGGGATAAGAGAGAGGTAGACCGGTTGGATAACTAAAAGTTTTGTTCTGGACATGTGAAGTTAGATATACTGGTAGCTGCAAAACATCCAGGGAGAGATAGTGAGAAGCAGTAAGATATAGGAGTCTGGAGTTTACACATATAAATTTGGAAGCCACATGCATAAAAGAGAATTTACATATGTGGGAATGGATGAGTTTAGCTGGTGTGAGAGCTAGAGAAAGAAAAGGGGCGAAGACTGAGCATTAGGAACATGCCAACATGTCCATATTAAGTAGCTGAAATGCAGCCAGTAGAGGAAATATCTTTAAGTATTTTATCCTTAGCTCTGTCACTAAGTCTGTGTCCTTGAGCAAAAAAAAAAAAAAAAAAAAAAAAAAAAAAAAAAAAAAAACTGGATTATGTGGACCCAAAGGTCCCTTAATGTTTACCACTCTATAATTTTACCAAAAGGCACCGTCCCAACCCTGTAATCAGAGAAATGTTGAGTGAGTTCAGGACTGACTTTAAAGAAGTCAGCTAGGATGACATCCATCTCTTTCCTCCCATTTTTCTGCAGAAAATATGCTGTGCTAAGCAAATGATGGGCCTGATATTCCTGTGGCTAGAACCTCAGATCATAGCAAAGAAAACTTTAAGTGATAAGGACCAATGTGGGATATTTGTCAACTCACAGGTAAAATTCAAGTGTGTCTTTTGGGTGAGGAAATAAATGGGAAAAGATTAGGAGAGCCAGGGGATTTCCTGTCCAGCCAGAGAGAACTAAGAACTAAGAACATTGGAACATGTGGTCTCCAAGTTCACCAAGGTAGGGGATAGAAGAGATGGAGGAAATAAATGGCCTCATAGCCAGGGAGAGATACACAATACCCACCTCCCCCCACTTCAATTGACTTGAATTACAAAGGAGCCTGGGAAATGCAGAGACAGGGGCCTGTGGACCAATCAGTGAGCAGTCACTATCTGGCATAGGGGGCCACACACAAAATTAAAGGGAGGAAATCTATCTTTGAACCATTCTTACTTGGCAGCCTGTGCCTTTTCATTCTCCCCTCTTCTCTGCTAACTCAAGCTCCTACCCAGTCTCCTTTCCTCAGAACTTGGCACTATCACTCAAGAATTAATAGTGCCTGAAGGAGACACTGCCTCCTTGGGAAATTGCTTTTACCCATTAAAATGCAAAGCAACCTGTTTAATGATAGTATTCCTGGCCCAGTAGCAGGGAGAGAGAGGTGCCAGCAAGGCAATTATACATTTATCTAATTTGTGTAGTGATGATGGCTTCTTTTCATTGGGTACCTACCACATATTGCCACCATTATTTTTATTGTTGTTACTATTATTTCGGAAAGTAGCATAGTCAAGTCAAATCCCAAGTCTGAGGCTTAGTGATCTTGAACAAGGTGCTTAACCTCTCATTCATGCCATTTGCTGAACCTTTTAAAATGAGGATAGTGGCACCACCTCCCTTGTTGTCCTGTAGAGGATGGGGCATGACAGATGTTATAAAACTCAAGTTGTTATAATAAGCTGCTTGAACAGAAGAAGGGCTAAGAACTGGAGTTCTAAAGAAACAGGATGGCATCCCCAGTTGGTCCACTGGACAGCCTTTCAGGAGAGGAAGAGAGAAGCTAGGGGAGGAGAAAAAGTAGTGAAGTAATTCTGACAGAGGCCTTTGAAGCAGGACTTGAGGCCCTTATTCCTTGTCTGGCGTGCAGCTGTGTCCAGAGCCTGAGACTGTCATACCCACAGTGTCAGAATCCACGGAGCTACCCAAAGCCCCACACTACACAGCCCTCTTGATGGAGTAATTCTACGCCGCCTCCCGATGCTGATTTCCCTTCCAGGAGCCCCAGTTCCCCTCTGAATCCATGCATGGAGACTGGCATGCTTCCATCCAAGGGGAGAGGCTGGAAGCATGCTAACAATATTGACACAGCAGTGGTTTAATTAAATCTTTAGTGGAAAAACAGCTGAGAGGTGGGGCCTTCCCCAGCACCCTTCGCTGAGCAGCCAACTGGATGGCTCCATCCCCTGGTACCAACACTTGAGCCAATACCATCACTCTTGCCATGACGGCACTCTCAAAGTGCTGAAATGTTATTTAAAAACACAGCCCAGAACCTGAAACCAGACACCTTTCAAGGAGAAACCCCTCGGGTAGAAATTCTGTGTGTGACACAAGGCAAAACAGAAACCTGGATGAATTGAACCATGGCGTGGTGAGAGGGGAAAGCAACAGGAGCTGGGACAGATGAACCCTGGGAGATGGGGAACTCAGATTCCTGTCCCCTCAAGGCACCCATAGGCTAGCCCCAGATCTTTCCTGTGAAGACCCTTCTCTCTAGTCACTTTGAGTTGAAAAATCTGGGTTCCTAGATACGATGGCCATGTGAGGCATACTGAGGAAAAAGAAGGAGAACCAGCAGATCCCAGCATCATGCCTTCATCTGACACATGCCTCCAACGTTTCCATCTCCTCCCTCAAAACCAAGGCCAAGAAGCTCCAAATTCCTATTGTTTTTGATATTAATATTTAACATTTTTTAAGAATTTAAAACATACTAGACCTGCACTATCGAATATGGTAGCTACAAGCCACACAGGGCTAGTCAGCACTTAAAATGTGACTGGTTGAATTGAGATGTACTATAAATATAAAGCAACACCAGATCCTGAAGACTTTGTTTTAAAAATGTAAATTCCTCATTAATATTTATTATATGTCAGAATGACAATACTACGGATATACAAAGGAAAATAAAATGTTATTAATATTAATTTCACCCTTTTTAACATTTGTAAATGTGGCTACTAGAAAATTTAAAGTCACATCTGTGCCTTGCATGCTTTCATTGGACAGAAACATGTTAGATAGTGTGCTAGGCACTTCTTATATTATCATCTCATTTAATCCTTAAACCACATCCCTGAGGTCATTTGCATTTTACAGATGACACCCTGTCAAGGTCCCATGTTGCCCATCTTCTCTCTGACTCCCTTCCTATCTCCTGCCCCTTTACTCATTCACTCCATACTAGCCACTCAGCTTCCTCAATGTTCTCAGAACATGCCAGGCACACTCTGTCTTGGGGCCACTTTCCAGCTGCCTTCTCTACCTAGAATGGTAGATAGCTACTTGGCAAATCCTTGGCATTACCCAAGTAGGGTTTGATTTCAGCAGAATTGTAATTACTGATCCCCAGCTTCCTTCTAATTTTGCTCGGTGACATCATGAAATGTCTCTTGCTCCTCAGTCTTATACTCCCATTCCCTTCTTATTCCATTTTATCATTTTTACTAGTATTTACCATTTTCTAATCTCTATGCAATTTACTCACTTGATATGAGTCTACTGAAAGTCTCCCCATGACAAAATGTAGGTTCCCCAATGGCAGGGATCTTGGTCTGTTCTGTTCCCTTCCATAACCCAATGGGGAGGAGATTGAGGTGGGGATGTTGATTCCCCTGGCTCCCTGCCCAGTTAGCGCAAAGTGGCCATGTCTCTTACAGAAGGGGCCTGGTGGTGGCCCTCCCCACAAAATTCTCTGTCTCCAAGTCTTGATAACGACTCTCATTGCCTCTTCAGGCCTAGAGGTGACATCTAAGGAGTCCCATTGCCATTTTCCAGGATACTGCACTATCCCTTATAATTTCTCTATACCCTGCTCACATCTTTATAAACAATCTCCTTATGAAACTCTCCTAAATTACCTAATTTGAGTGTCATGTGTTTCTTCCCTGACTCATGCAAGATTTTTTTATGAACTACCATGAATGCCGCATCGATTTGTGGCTAGGGTTCAGGATCTGCAAAAGGGGCCACATACAAACGAAATATGAATTTAGAAGGCATTGGGGGACAGGCAGAAAACCTTTCTCTAGTGGAGAGGCTCCCTGACTTCTGGGTCCAGTTTGCTTTTATTCACTTGAATACACATTTGCCCTTTAGGGATGCATACAGGCATATCAAAGGTACAGTTTGGTAAATAGTAAAAGGATTATCAGGTTAGGGCAGTGGTCGGCAAACTGCGGCTCGTGAGCCACATGCAGCTTGCGAGCCTCGGTTTGCCGCTCTGTTGACTAATGAGTTTTCCCGACCACTGGGTTAGGGGATTGCCTTGAGCCATTTGGCCAACAGCAGGGCAATATTATGCTGATTTTCAGCCCTGCTGAATATAGCATTGATATGCTGACTACTGTTGGTCTTAGCCTCCAGCAAACTACCCCCAAGAAACCAAATCTGTAACTCATTGTCCCATGAGAAAATTCATTCCAAAAAACAAGTCAGATTGCCAGAAAATTGTCAACTCCCAATATTGCTCCAGCTGGAAGAGGGGCTCTCACCATCCTGTGTTGAGTAGATGGGGGTGAACTGCCCCAAACACCAGCCCTGAGGTTGCACCAGTTCCATGGAACCTGATAGGATGGCTGCAAGGTAAGTAGCAATCAGGCATGGTCAAGGGAAGGGGCTGGAGCCCTTCAGTTATGTTCATGTATAAGGACTAAGCTCAACTGAGGGTTTATAATGCAGATGTGGCTTTAGTGTATGTGTGCCTATGAGCATAGAAACAGAAACTCATTCATTACATATTTATTGAGTGATGGAGTGACGCCTATGTACCAGGTATGGTGCTTGCAGGACCTTGCATATATCTTCTTGCATACACACACACTCACACACACACACACACACACACACACGTATATATATATATACACATCCTATCTAATAAAAGAGTAATATGCAAATTAACCATCACTCCGTTACACCCACAAGCCATGCCCAACAGCCATGCCCAACAGCCAATCAGGAGCAAATATGCAAATAAACCCAACCAAGATGGCTACGGCCACAAAAAGCAGGAGGGAGGCTTGGGTTTCCCTGGCAATGGAGGAAGCCAAGCTTTCCGCCTGCCCTTGCCAGCCTGGGCCTCCACTCAAGGCTACAAAGTTTCAATGATAGAAAATACATAAACCCAAACAGAAATGGCGGCAGCCACGGAGCTGGAAAGAGCAGGAGGCTAGGGTTGCCCCCGGTGATGGAGGAAGCCAAGCTTTCTGCACACCCTGGCTGGCCCAGGCCTCCACTTAAGGCTACAAAGTTTCAATTATAGAAGACACATAAATCCCCAACAGAAATGGCTGACGCCACGGAGCAAGCAGAAAGCTTGGCTCTGCTCCAGGCTACAAAGTTTCAATTGTAGAAGATAAATAAACCCCAGATACCAGGGCCTCCACTTGGGTCGCCAGGGGTCGTGGCCAACCTGCAAACCACTATAGGCCCCTTGCCCAGGCCGCCCCATACCCCAAGGGAACCACCACCCTGATCCGGGACATCCTTCAGGGCAAACCAGCTGGCCCCCACCTGTGCACCAGGCCTCTATCCTATCTAATAAAAAAGTAATATGCAGATTGACCATCACTCCAACACACAAGATGTCTGCCCCCGTGTGGTCAAAGATCCTGCCCCCATGTGGACACAAGATGGCCACCACAAGATGGCCAGCAGGAGAAGGCAGTTGGGAGGGTCCAGGCCTGCAAGGGAGGGCAGTTAGGGGTGACCAAGCCGGCAGAGGAGGGAAGTTGGGGGCGACCAGGCCTGCAGGGAAAGGCAGTTGGGAGGGACCCAGGCCTGCAGGGGAGAGCAGTTAGGGGTGACCAGGCCGGCAGGGGAGGGCAGTTAGGGGTGACCAGGCCTGCAGGGGAGGGCAGTTAGGGGCAATCAGGCTGGCAGGGGAGCAGTTAGGCATCAATCAGGATGGCAGGGGAGTGGTTAGGGGGTGATCAGGCTGGCAGGCAGAAGCAGTTAGGGGCAATCAGGAAGGTATGCAGGCGAGCAGTTGGGAGCCAGCAGTCCTGGATTGTGAGAGGGATGTCTGACTGCCCGCTGGGATCGGGCCTAAATGGACAGTCGGACATCCCTTGAGGGGTCCCAGATTGGAGAGGGTGCAAGCTGGGCTGAGGGACACCCCCCCCCCCGTGCACGAATTTCGTGCACAGGGCCTCTAGTGTGTATATATATATATATATATATATATATATATCCCTATTTGAGTAATATATTCACTTCTTAGTTATGGTATATATCGGGGTGGGCAAACTTTTTGACTCAAGGGCCACAATGGGTTCTTAAACTGGACCGGAGGGCCGGAACAAAAGCATGGATGGAGTATTTGTGTGAACTAATATAAATTCAAAGTAAAGGAGTGGAGGGGAGAGCAAGAGAACCCTCAGCTCTTTCGGCTCCACAGGCCGGATAGAACAGCCGAACAGGCCGGATCTGGCCCGCGGGCCGTAGTTTGCCCATGGCTGGTATATATACATACACTTTAATATATGTGATATATACATATCATATCATTCAGCAATTAAAATTTGAACTAAAAGGTACAATTGAGACAAAGCTCAACTCCCTCCAGAAACTGAGACCCAGAGAAGTGAAGTGGCTTACCTGTGAAGACACACTGGAAAGCCATGGTGGGAATCAATAGCTCTCATGCCAGACTCTCAGGACATCTATCTGACTGGCTCTCCCTCTTCAATGCATAAGCTATTTGAAATTTTCTGGTTGACCATAAACATGGCTGCAAGAACACTAAGAGGTACGTGTATGTCCATGAAAAAATGGCCCTCCAGTTCAGGCAATGAACTCATCCCATTCATGATTACCATGAAAATATTACAAAAGAAATAGGACCCAGGGATGCTATCATGCCTAGTAAGGGAATAATCACATGACAAAGGTGCCTTGAGAGTCTCTGTGATACAGAATGCCATTTTTAGCAGGCTGGAGAGAGCAGACCAAGATGGCCCGGGGACAGTGAACACACTGATAAAGGAGAAACATGAGAAGAAAATGTGCTGTCACATTCAGTTCCATTTCACTGCAGTCTGTAGGGAATCTCCGTAGTTTCATTTGTGACAAATGGCTCAGAAACATGTCACAGACCTTCAAGGAGGAGCCATGGAATGTGTGCTGGTGATGGACACACTCAGGGTCTGGCTTCCGTCTCTTTCTTCCTTGGTTCTTTTGTCCATTTTGTATCTCCTGTCAACTAAGCAAACCTGGGAGGATTCCTATTTGCCCAATCCTGACTCTGCACCTCTCTCATGAACTGATGGAAAGCTCTCTGGGCCTCTGTGAACATCTCTGTAGGTGCCGGAAGAGTGAAACCACCATGTGTCGTTCTATCTTCTCACCCCATCTCATTCAACACCAAATTCGAGGGGTTCTCTCAAACCCTGATACTCTGACCATACCAGAAAGAATTAAGCCATGAAATACTATCACTCTTGGATTCTCTTGCCCAGTCTCATGGTTTGTGAAGTTTGGGCAGAACACACAGCACTAAGATGGCTGCCAGGACATTTGCGAATCCTGTTAGTGTTCCCTGGAGGCTCCCCATATTCGAGCCAAAAAATGACTCACGAATGATCAGTTTCGTGGTGCTAACCCCCAATCTCATGACAGCATCATACCTCATTGGCTCTGACATTTCCCTTTGTAACTAAATCTTTAACAGAATTAAGTTTCTCTTACAACCACTTTCATGAAGCAATAATGACTGCACTGGGTAATTCGCCAATCAAGGCCATTAACTTATAATCTGGATATTGTACTGGAACCAAGAGACAAAATATAACTATGGATAATGGCATGCTATATGTAGTTAGAAGTCCTAGGAAGGTCCAATTGGGTGTTCATTTGTTTTTACCATATTAGATTTTTTATATAAGCAGGGAATTTTCTGAATTCTTCCTACCAGCTGCTCATAAATGCTATCCATGTTTGTATTCACATTAAAGATACAAAACCAAATTGAATCAGTATTTGAGAAGGAAACTTATAATGAATTCTGTGGTTCATTCTACAATTCTTTAGTGTCAAGTTAATGCTAGCCCAACAATATTGAATTAAGAAAAGCCTAATCATTATAATCAAATAAAATTGCCTAGATTTAAAAGTCCCTGTTCCAAGTACTGCACATCTACTATTTTGTTTAATCCTAACAATCATCTTATAAAATAGAACTACTATTACCCTCATTTTATTAATGGGGCAACTGGAACTTTAAGAGGTTGAGGTAAGCATTCAAGGCCACAGGACTAAGTGTAGCAAAGTCAGGATTCAGGTCAGGTCTCTGTATTACCAGAACCCTGTTCTTAATCTCTAACCAAAATTGGAGGAGAGGGAAATGAGATCTGATTACTCCTATCCCATGTTTTTTTGACTTATGTTTGTTTTCTCAGTTCTCATCTTTCTACAGTGTTTGGAAGACAGAAGAGTACAACTGAAGCAATTTAACATTTGCTGGAGTCAGATGCAGTTGACCTCAAAAGAACTGGGCAGGTTTCATTTGGAGCTTTATTTGTTAAATCCTAGTTTATCTCGAAAAGAAAGATTATAATGCCAGAAAGAAAAAAAGAAAGATAACATCTAATATTCATCCCAACATAAGCAATGATGAAATCTCTAAAATTACATAAGGGCTTCCCAAATGAGTGATTTATTTTCACTTGGGGAAAGGTGGCATTGGTGGTGGTACGTGTGCATGTAAAAGAGAGAGAGACTGAGAAGCAGAGAGCTTCATTGTTTGTATTTTTTTTTAGAGTTGAGTCTAAGGAAGCTGACTTCTTCCAGGCAAGTTCACAGTGAGACAAACTAGAGCTAGTATTTCAATGATGCATGTATGTGTGGGTGTGTGTTTTGGGGATAGAGTCAGGATGAAGTGAAATATCATTTCATTATGAGGTGGTTAGTCTAAATCTCTCAGATTTCCTCTAGTTTAACATTTTCAGAAGGGTTGTAAATCCTCCCTTGCCAAATGGAAAATGAACTTGCTCATGCATTTGTTCATTAATGTATGAATTCATTCATTTTTCTTTCCATCAAGTATTCACTTATATTTTTCACTTTTAAGAGAATCTGAAAATACAAATCATTTAAGCTGCAATATAATGTTTTCAATTTCATAGGAAAAAATAGTAATATAATACAATATAATATTTTGATATATTATATATCACATTATATTATATACTATGCCCACAATATATACAATATTTTTAACTTTACACACAAATAATTAATAGCAGAATTATCAATACTTTTCATTTTGTCTTTGTGGTTTTGATTCTTCCAAATTTTCTACAATAAAAATGTTACTTATGTGCATAGAAAACAGAAGGATAACTTTTTTCAAGGATATAGCCTTTAAGTAAATCACCCTATTTCCTCATTTCCCAAATGGAAAGCCCAGTTTCCAAATCTGATAGTATCAGCTGTGCTAAAGAGACATTCACCTATGTAAACTTATTTTTAAAAAACACACACACAAAAAAAACCCTTTCTACTCAACATTCTGTATCTCCACTCATCAAATACTTTCAGAGTAGGTGGAGAAATGGACTCTGAGCTCAACTACTTCCCACCACCACCACCCCCACCCACGACCCCCCCCCCACACACACACACACACTCACCCTGAAGAATGTGGAGAATAGGAGTATCACCCTTAGTGGCTCAATTTGACACCTATGACTTCCCAATGCCCACCATGAAAAGTGGCCTCTGAGAGCCAGAGGACCCCTGATCTACCCACACCCATCCAAGCACCCCTTTATATAAATGAAAACAGCAGCAGAGCCGAGCCTTCCTTGCTGAAAGTCAGTCTAGCTTTCAATGTAATATAGCACAAAATTACCCATACCTTGAAAAAGAAGTTCTACTCAAAATCCTAAGCTACAAGGCAATTGGTGCTGGTTTCTAGAGCATTGGGGTCATCAGCCATAGCTAGAATGAGGGAAAGAGTGAGGAGGCTATTAGTAATGGGCAGTGTATTTTCCAAAGGTGAACACTGCACAAAATCTCTCCACGTGATCATGAATGCCACAGAGGGAATGAGCACCAAGATGCCAGCCATCCTACATTTAGGACAGGGTTGAGACTCCTGTGCCAGCTTCTGAGACTAGTAGACTGTCCCTCAGGTACACCATTAGGTTGATTCCTCTTGTTAAAATAGTTGGAAATTTTAAGAATCTTGTTTATAATCTTCAATAAACTTTCAATATACTGCAAGCATCAAAAGCAACACATGTCTACTATGACAACTATTATGAGCTTAGAATGAGGCAACATGTAAGTATAAGAAATTATGTTGACCTCCCTGAGGACTTAACAAGACCGGTAATACTGAAGAATGTGCCCAACCAGTGTGGCTTAGTGGTTGAGCATTGACCTATGAACCAGGAGATCACAGTTCAATTCCCCATACGTGCACATGTCCGAGTTGTGGGCACAATCCCCAATGTGGGATGTGCAGGAGGCAGCCAATCAATGATTCTCTCTTATCATTGATATTTTTCTATCTTTCTCTCCCTCTCCCTTCCTCTCTGAAATCAATGAAAATATATATTTATATATTTAAAAAAAAAAAGACTGAAGAATGTGAAACAGCAGAAAACACCATAAGCACTTATATATGTGTATATATGGTAATGAGTACATTTGCCCCACAACACTGGTGTATAAGAGATGCACCACTTTCTTGTTCTTCCAGAGCAGATAAATCTGGCTCAAGGTTCCCATGTATGTAACTAGCAGGACATCTGATGCCAGTATATGTGGGCTCCCTTCTCTCCCCCATCACATTAGAAAGAATTCCTTGGTTATCCTGGCCCTTAGTCTATGAAAATGGGGCTCCCTCACTCCCTTCTGCTTTTAAGCCTGCCTATAGTGAGATAGATCATGAGTCAGTCATGAGCACAAGCAGGATAGGCCAAGACACACACTATTTCTTGAGGTGTGCAGCTCAGCACCAGGCTGGGCAATAAAAGACTCTCCCTTCCCCTCTCAAAGCCTCAATATTGGATATCAGACCCCAAGCAGCCACTGGATATTCCCTCTGAGGCCCAGCTCCCTCCTGAGCATTGGGTTTTTGACTCGCCCAAATGAGACAATGCATAAAATTATATATGGAAGCAAGACAAAAATTAATATCTCAATAGACTGTCCCCAGATACTTAATGCATATACAGTATGAGATGAAAAGTCCTTGAAAAGCACAAAGTCTTATGTAAAAAGACACATAATTTTCCTACACAATACCTGACTGAACTGAATGAAATGAGCCAATAGCTTTTCCCAGGATCACCCTTAACTACTCTCGTCCTAGTCATATCACAAGCTTGCCTGGAAAGCTTAGGCGGGCCTGGACAACACTTCCAAAAGTTCTTTGAACTTCCCCTTGGTTAATGGGAAATGCCTCTTGGTCATAAAGACCTCAGTGGAGGCCAGAGCACACATCTTCAGTCTGTAGCCACTCTTCCATCTCTCTCTCTCTCCACCCTGTTTACTTCAAAAATCTGTTTTTTGTTGAATCTTTCTTTTAAAGATAGGGATAGAATAACATTGTGCTCCTGGGCCATCTCACAAAGTCCCTCCAACACTTAACCCTTTGCGATTCTTTTCCTCATTGCAGCATTGCTGGCTTCTTGTATTCCTTTATCCAAGGCGTGATCTATCTGGCACGTCTTTTGTGTATCTCTCCTGGGAGACAGGGTGATGGGGGTGAGTCTAGCTTCAGACCTGGAACTGAACACAAATTCCAGTTCTAATTCTTACCAGCTATGAGACATTAAACACTTTCTTAATCTATAAGAAACTGTTTCCCCAGCTCTATAATGCTAATCCTTCCCTCTGAGCATGGTTGTGAGCATTAAATGAGGTGCTGGGTGAATACATACATTTCCCTTCCCTGACTGTGCAAAGGGATGTTATATGAAATGTTCTCTCAGGTTTGAGTTGAGGGGCCTGACCAAGGAATTCACTGCATCTCACTCATTCTTATTTACAAACTGTTGGGGGCAGAGAAGAGACTATATTTGGGAGAACTATTCAACTTTCAAAGAATGATAGAATCTCCTCTCCTGCCTCTGAATTCTTCTTAGTCAAGCTCAATATTTTAGAAATATGGTATTATTATAATACACTTCTGGTTACTTCATATTCTTAGGCTTAGATAAGATTCAATTTTTAGGAAGTTACTACTACCTGCAAGGAATGACTTGGCAATATGGGCAGTTTCCTGCCAACACTTAGAGGGAAATGATTAGTTTTCCTGATACTGTGGTTAACCAGGGAAGACTTCTTCCCCACAAATGAGACAGCTCAAATTCTCCTATCTCTGGGCAAAGAGAGAAATCTATCATACCATTGGCTCTCCTTCCTCTGTCTTTTTTTTTTTAATATTTTTTTTTATTGATTTTTTACAGAGAAGAAGGGAGAGGGATAGAGAGTCAGAAACATCAATGAGAGAGAAACATCGATCAGCTGCCTCCTGCACACCTCCCACTGGGGATGTGCCCGCAACCAAGGTATATGCCCTTGACCGGAATCGAACCTGGGACCTTTCAGTCCGCAGGCCGACGCTCTATCCACTGAGCCAAACTGGTTAGGGCTTCCTCTGTCTTTTTGAGAGCAAAATAAGAAGAGGAATTCTGAAAAACATTAAGTAGTAATCTCAGTTATTGGGGTCTGAATCATGGAGATGTCACATAGCTATTTGTGATAGATTACATAGGTTCTTCCCATCACGAGACACAGTCTGTTTCCATATCTTTTATTCTGGGATGGCTCTGTGACTTGTTCTGACCGATTGAGTGTTGTAGAATTGATGTTGTATGAATTCTGGAGCCTTGGCCTTGTTGCTTCTGCTCTTGCCATCTTGGAATGCTACCTTGAGGCAGCCGTAAAGGAAGCTGATCTACCTTCCTGGAGAATGAGAGGCCATGTGGAGGAGAACCCCAGTATCCAGGCCAAGAGCCAGCACCACCTGCCAATCATATGAGTGAGGTATCTTAGATCCACTGGCCCAGCTCTCCCCCAAGCTGAATGTAGTATGTGAGTGACCCCAGGGGAAACCAGCAGAGGAACTACATCACCAGCCACAGTATCTTGAAAAATATTTTATTGTCACCTTAAATCACTTAGCTTTGGGATGTTGGCTAAACAGAAAAGGCTAACACAAACAATGTCTAAAAGGAATATTTTCCATAAGAATCCAGTTCCTCAACCTTGATCCCCATGTACTAAGAATTAAAGTTAAAGCAAGTCTCAGGCATAAGTAGATTAGGCCTCCGCCCACAGGATGGAATTTGGAGTCAGAATTGAAGCCTGCCCCTAATTAATATGACTTCAAACCTTAAATGCACACTCTCAACTTTAAGTTCAGTATTGTGTTTCTCTACCAAGTTCCTATTGAAATTAAAATACGTCAACAAGATGAGGGGGTGACACATTACTTTCTTAAAGGAAATTTATACCTTAGTTAAAATAGCTTTTATCTAAGTAACAAAGTTTTGAGCATGGAGTTAGCAAAAAATACAAATATTAAAATAATAATAATGATAAATAATAAAAATAATAATAGTATTCTAATGACAGTGGCAGTGTGCAGTCTACTAGGGAAGAGCTATGCAGGCTATTTGTACTTTTGTCAGGGCACTAGGAGAGCTATGGGAGTTTGCAGGTTAAAAAAAACAACACAATTTCTGATTGGGAAAACCATAGAAAATGTGACATTTGATTGGGGATATGTAAGGAAGGGTAAGATTTAGAAGAACATATATAACCCACATAGGGTATGTATCTGAAGGAAATGAAATCAGGATCTCAAAGAGATATCTGCACCCTCATGCTCAATGCAGCATTACTCACAATAGCCAAGACACAGAAACAACCAAAAGTGTCTGTCAAATGTACACATGCATAAAGAGAATGTGAGGTATATATACAATGAAATATTATTCAGCCATGAGAAAGTAGGAAATCCTGCTATTTGCAACAGCAAGGATGGAACCTTGAGGACACATAAGTCAGACAGAGAAAGACAAATATTGTATGATATCACTTATATGTGGAATCTAAAAAAGCCAACTCATAGAAACAAAGTAGAGCTTGGCCGGCATTGCTCAGTGGTTGAGCATCAACCTATGAACCAGGAGGTATGGTTTGATTCCTGGTCAGAGAACATGCCCAGGTTTCAAGCTCAGTCCCCAGTGTGGGGTGTACAGGAGGCAGCCTATCAATTGTTCTCCCTCATCATTGATGTTTCCATTTCTTTCTCTCCCTTCTTCTCTGAGACCAATGAAAATACATATTAAAAACAAACAAACAGTAAAACAGTGGTTACTGGAGTTTGGAGGGTGAGGGAAATGGGGAGATTTTGGTCAAGGGTGCTGACTTCCAGTTATATGATAAATAAATTCTGGGACTCTACTAGTAATATACAACTAGGTGATTATCCTTTCTAATAAAAAAGTGATATGCAAATTAACCATCACTCCGCTACACCCACAAGCCATGCCCACCAGCCACGCCCACCAGCCAATCAGGAGCAAATATGCAAATAAACCCAACCAAGATGGCTACAGCCACAGAGAGCAGGAGGGAGGCTTGGGTTTCCCCGGCAATGGAGGAAGCCAAGCTTTCCGCCTGCCCTTGCCGGCCTAGGCCTCCACTCAAGGCTACAAAGTTTCAATGATAGAAGATACATAAATCCCCAAACAGAAATGACTGCCGCCATGGAGCAAGCAGAAGGCTTGGCTCCACTCCAGGCTACAAAGTTTCAATTGTAGAAGATAAATAAACCCCAGATACCAGGGCCTCTGCTTGGGTCGCCAGGGGGCGTGGCCGGCCTGCAAACCACCACAGGCCCCTCGCCCAGGCCGCCCCACGCCCCAAGGGAACCCCCACCCTGATCCGGGACACCCTTCAGGGCAAACCAGCTGGCCCCCACCCATGCACCAGGCCTCTATCCTATCTAATAAAAGAATAATATGCAGATTGACCATCACTCCAACACACAAGGTGGCTGCCCCAATGTGGTCTAAGATCCTGCCCCCATGTGGACACAGATGGCCACCACAAAATGGACAGCAAGAGAGGACAGTTGGGAGGGACCAGGCCTGCAAGGGAGGGCAGTTGTGGGCAATCAAGACTGCAGGGGAGGGCAGTTAGGGGTGACCAGGCCTGCAGGGGAGGGCAGTTAGGGGCAAAGAGGCTGACAGGGGAGCAGTTAGGCATCAATCAGGCTGGCAGGGGAGTGGTTAGGGGTGATCAGGCTGGCAGGCAGAAGCAGTTAGGGGCAATCAGGAAGGCAGGCAGGTGAGCAGTTGGGAGCCAGCAGTCCTGGATTGTGAGAGGGATCCCAGATTGGAGAGGGTGCAGGCTGGGCTGAGGAACACACACCCCGTGCATGAATTTCATGCACCGGGCCTCTAGTAGTTAATAATACTGTATATACTTGAAAGTTGCTGAGAGAGTAGATCTTAAATCTTCTCACCACAAATAAGAAACAGTAATTATATGAGGTGATGAAGGTGTTAGTTAACTCCATTATGTATATACTCGAGGCCCGGTGCACGAATTTGTGCACCAGTGCGGTCCCTCTGTCTGGCCTGCATGATCAGGCTGAAACCGGCTCTCTGATATCCCCCGAGGAGTCCCATATTGCAAGAGGGCGCAGGCCAGGCCGAGGGACCCCACTGGTGCACAATCGGGGCTGGGAGGGGCGTGGGAGGTTGGCCAGCCGGGGAGGGAGCATGGGAGGGCTCCAGGGCATGTCCGGACCATCTCGCTCAGTCCCGATTGGCTGGACCCCAGCAGCAAGCTAACCTACTCCAGGGGGAGTGTCTGCCCCCTGGTGGTCAGTGCACATCATAGCAAGCGGTTGAGTGGCCTTAGCATATCATTAGCATATTATGCTTTGATTAGTTGAATGGACAACTGGATATGTAGCATATTAGGCTTTTATTATATAGGATTATTACATGTATATATTATGTAATAATCATGCATGTGTGTGTGTGTGTGTATATATATATATATATATATATATATATATATAGAGAGAGAGAGAGAGAGAGAGAGAGAGAGAGAGAGAGAAAGAGGCCCAGTGCACAAATTCGTGCACAGGTGGGGTCCCTCAGGGTAGCCTGTGGGGATCAGGCCGAAACCAGCAGTCCAATGCTGCTTACCACTCCTGCCTGCCACTCCTGCTCACCCGGGCCCTGCTGCGCTTGCCACAGTCTCGCACCCAGTCAGTCCCAATTGGGAGAGGCTCGTGCCATAGCGGCGGTGCTTGCCAGCCATCAGCCCTGCGTCTGGCACCCATCCTGAAGGGGGTTGGGGGCCGGGGCGCAATTGGCCCTCCAGGCGGGTGGTGGGACTCCCTTGCCAGCCCAGGATCTTGATCCATCCCGCTGACGTTTGCGCAGGTTGTCGAGATCCACCTGGCAACTGCTTTTATATCATTTCTTCCCTGCAGAGCATCTAGGGAGGGGAAGCAGCAGCGGTGCCCAAGACCAACTTGCAGGAGGCCTGTGGTGCTGTAGGGATCGTGCCAGAGGCACCAGTCCATCGGTGCCTGGCCTGTTCTCTGGAGACTGGACCTGCAGGACTACTGAGGGGGTGAGTGGCTGCCGCCAGGCTGGTAGGCCACAGGGACAGGTCGGTCAGCTGAGTGTCACTCCTGCTATGGGAGCACACCGACCACCAGGGGGCAGCTCCTGCATTGAGCATCTGCCCCTGGTGGTCAGTGAGCATCATAGTGATTGGTTGACTGGCCGTTGGGTCACTTAAGCTTTTATATATATATATATATACACACACACGTGTGTGTGTGTGTGTGTGTGTGTGTGTGTGTGTGTGTGTGTGTACTTACATATAACAGAGAGTAGAGATAAGGAGTTTTAGACATTTTCATTGACAGGGAAAGGCCTGAGCATGCGGTTTGTCTCTGAGGAGTCTGGCCCCCTGTGGAGCCAAGGAGCGTGTCCCAGGCCCTCTAGTCAACATCATGAGAACCTTAAGGGAAGGAATGATTTTGCAAGAAGCAAGTGGCATGTGAAGGAGGGTTACATAGACGATCAGCTTATAGCATGAGCCTGCTTCAGAGCAAGCGCTCAATAATATCTGTTTGAGTTTAACAGGAGGCATCAAAAGAGCTCCTCTCACCAGCATGTGGAGTATCATTCCCCATTCTCAGACCCTCAGACACATAAGGTTCCTCCGCTCCTTGTTTTCTCCCAGGTCTTCTATTGTTTGTTCTTCCTGACGTTTATGACACCGTCATCTCCTGCTCGGCACCGGCTCAGTATAAATAATCAACTAGTCATTTCCTCTCATTCAACTAACCATGATAAATAAATAAACACACACACACATACACACACGTTCATGTAGTTGGCAAAATTAGGGTGGCCACTTTTTATTCATGAGAATGTTCTTAAACTTTTTTTCTCTGACACCAGCCCTCCCACTCAATCAAGTGTTTCTTTAAGCCAAATGGTTCTCAACTGGGGATGATTTTTGCCCCCCAAGAAGGACTTGGAGATATTTTGGGCTGTCACCACTGGAAGGAGGCTACAGGCATCTAACATGTCGAGGCCAGGGACGCTGCTGAAAATCCTACAGTGCACAGGATGCCCCACGTCAAAGAGCTCTCTCAGTTGGCTCCTGTGTCCCTTTGACATATCCCGTATCTCCATTATTATGTTGTTTTATTTGATCACATCCTTACTTTCTGGCATTACAATGCTCTCCAGGCTAAACTTTAGTATATTTCCTTCTTCAGTCCTAGGATCAACCATTTATCTAAGGAGACCTGCTTCTTCCTGGTGCAGAATGGCATTAGGAAGATCTGGGCACTAGGTATTCTTGTTGTCACTAGGGCCATAGCAACTTTTTATTTTAAAAAACCCTTAGCATGCCTTAGGGTAGTGATAGTAATAGTAGTGCGTGTATATGATCTATAAATGTGTTGGGAACACATGCCCATTTTTTAACCCCATGCATAATGAAAAAATAATGCTTGGCCACTACTGCTCTAGAACCCTGTCACTAAGGAGACTCAATTCTAACAGATCCTGGTCTCTGCTGTTCTCCATTTTTACTTCATACTCCCGAGACAGAGAATCCACTGCTCCAGAGCCGAGCCTCCACTTCTCAGCTGAGGGTGGTAAGACACAGTTCTGCAAGTCCACCCCTCTGAGTCAGGGGCAGATCCCAAGAAGGAGCTGGTGCTGTGAGCTGGGCAGCCTCCCCAGGAGACACCCGCTGAAGAAGGACATGCCGGCGATGTGGTCAGTGGGAAGGGCAAGAGGAAGCAAGGGTGCTGGGTGGGTAGAGCTGAGCTCAGTCTTCCACAGAGCAGGGCACTCTCTCAGATCCCTCCCTGGCCATGTGCATGGTCCCACCATTCCCTTGGGCAGCCATCTCCTGTGCCCTGGTGCTCCCCTCTCACCAGGGAACCAAGAGAGACACTGGGGTTTGGCCAGTGTCCTTCTGGCATGAGAACAAGAAACACACTCTACACACCCAAAGCACTCTCTGTGCTGGGAAGAGCAGCTTGTATACATGTGAGCACAGGACCACAAACATGGCAGAAATGTCAGGAGGACTGACAGGGGACATCCATTCACTCATTGCCCTCACTCCCAGGACTCTCCAGGTGCTCTGTACTCCATCTCATTTGTCTTCTAAGCAGGCAGTTTGAGAAAGGTAAACACTGGGTCTGTTCCTCCTTTGTAAAAAAAAAAAAATACTTTTTTTTAAGAAAAGAAAGTGTCTTACTCTTGCAGAGAACATTTTGTTGCGTTATTGGCAGTGATTCCAGTGGAGGTCATGTGAATGGATTAAGTGGGAGAGAGCCAGAAGATTTTGTTCTGGGTGGGACAGGAGATCAGCCTTCTGCCTGGAAAGTGGCCTTGACTTTTTCAATTTTTGTAATAGAGAGAAGAAACAACATTACTTGTAACATCCGGAAAATGTAAGGTGTCACCATCTGAGATATCACCCCAGGTCTGCGAAGAGATGCTCATAAATACTTGACCGTCAGGATCCTGACCTGTGTCCCCATAGGAGCTAGAACCTGCGTCCCCTCCTCCCTCTCACCTCCACTTGCTCACTTCTTAACAGCTGGGATTCCAGCTGAGAAGACTCTGTGAGGCAGCTGCCCCAGCCCCCAAGCCTCTCCTGTCTTCCTCTGACACTGACCTCACAGAACACTCACTACCCACAGCCTGGCCAGGGAACAAATGCATTTCTGTCGGTGAATCCACAAGACTTCAGTGTGGGGTTAAAAGCATAGAAAATCATAGTATCAGCTATCAGTGTTGTAGCTCTAATGTTACCCTAGTCAAAATCACTGCTGATTAAAACCAGCCCTGTTAATAAGCCAGAAGCTTTATTTCCCCTCAAATGTCTATAACCACTTTCTGCAACCCCTATTAAAAGGCAAAACCCAAAGAAAAACACAGCTTTGGAGCCCAAGTGCCACTTACTCCCTAGAGAAGACATGAACAAAAAAGAAATGGTGTTTTTTTTTTCTTCTTACCTCTCCCCCACTACATGAGTCAAACTTTTCTCATAACTACAGGGAGAAATCAATAAAATACAGGCGGGCATTATCAGTGGTCTGCAACATTAGATCAGCTGCAAACAGTCCTCCTCCGCCTCCTAAAATGAATGCATTTGCCAGCAATTCCCCACGTCTGACTCACATCCTTATTACCTCCTTCTCCTCTTGCTTGCTTTCCCCTTAAGGGACTGATTTTTTCCTCCCATCTAAGCCAAAAAGAATTTCTCTGGATTAAGGAGACTGATGAAAGCATTTTTAATATTTGAGTTCAGGTTTGCAAGCTCCATAAAACCGACGTTTCCCGTTGCCTGCTTTGTCTTCCCCACCCCACCCCCCTTGTCAATAGTTTTTCTCCTTCATTTGCCCCACAGAAACCAGCCAAGGGCCTTCTCCAGATGGGGGTCTCTGGCCCCCTAGCAGCTTCCCCTGCAGGACCGCCTGCTCTCCTGAGCTTTTACTTCGCCGGCCCCGGATGCAGAACATAACATCTTTCAAAAATCTTGCAGAACGTGGGGGTGGGGGGGGGCTTACATGACATCTTTCATGTTGATGCCATATGCCTTTCAAGTAAAGACTGGTTTGACAATGTGCTGAGCAGCTCAGAGAAGAACATGTTTCAAGCCTGGAGGGGAAAGTTTTGACAATTCATTTCAGGGAAAACTGGAACCTTCCCCACCCACCCCGCCTTCGACTAAGAAGAGGTGGAAAGGAGGGAAGCAGTGCCTTCCCAGGGCAGGAAGACAGTGGTCTTTGTTCTTTGTTCTTCCCACATTTGTATCACTGTTACAACACCGCTTTTCCTTGCTCCTCAAATGAATGGTGGCTTTCCCAGCTTTGCCTTAAATTCTGGGAGCCTTGAAATTACGACGTGTAAATAGGCCTTTGCTGGAGCCAAGCTTATTACTTGATGCCAGGAGCTGCTCAGACCCAGTTCAGTTCAATGTTCTTGGGAGACAAGGGATTTAGTTATTTGTTTGTTTGTTTGTTTTTTAAAGAGTGCTGATCGGGCCACCCTGCTTCCGTTCTGAGCTTGGGGTCTGAGATCTGATTGGGCACTTACTTACACCATACCAGGTAACTGTTTAGCCTTATGGTCATACCAAAAGTCCCCCTGGCTTCCAAGCAAAGCATCACTTTGAAACAATAAAAACCATCTGCCACCAAATGCCTCACTCTGACATTTTCCATCCCTTTTCATATCCAATTGCATCACCATCCACAGGATAATTGTTTTCAGATGGTAACAATGCACTAAGTGACACACTTAGTGACAGATGGGTGTGTATGTGTGTACATGTGTATTTTATGGTCAGCTCTACACTGTTCTTTGTAAGAGGGCACAGTAAATGTCATCTCCAGGTACAACAATGTGAAGAGCCTGGCTGACACAGAACAACCAACCAGTACCATGAATCATGCAAGAAATTGTCCCGCTAATGGAGTACAGATGAACCAAAATGATGAGTAGATTTTGAAGTGTGAGTCCACTATTTTTCTCAGTGGGGATGCCTAACAATTTTCGTATTTATAACATTAATGACAGCTAATGTTTCCATTTTAAATATGATACTTTTTATAACAAGAACAACTAAAATATCATCTCATAGCATTTCTCTAGAAGAATAGGAAAGCTAATATATTTTGTTCCAGGAACTGCTTTCTCAAAAGTTATAGTATTTAATCTTAACAATAGTCTCATGAGTAGGTATTATAAGTCAAATATGGCTCTGAGAGATTGTCTCACTTACCCAAGATTATTCATCATCATCACCATGATTGTCATCCTCATTATGGTATCTACTTTTTATTGGGCACCAACTTAAGGCTAGGGGCTATTTGCAATACTTTATAAGCAGAATTTCTAATCCTACAAATAACGCTGCATGGTAGGTATTTTGACTATCACTTCATAAGTGAGTAAACTAAAATTCAGAAATTCGTCAACTTGCCCCAGCAACACGGTTAATAAGTGACGGACTTGAGATTCACATCCATGTCACTGACTTCTGAGGCTCATGGTGCGTTGATTTTAAAATATTTCCACAGCCCTGGCCAGTGTGGGTCAGTTGGTTGGACATCGTACCATGAACCGAAGGGTTGCACCAAGGTGATTGGATTCAATCCCCAGTTGGGGAGGCGTAAGGGAGGCAGTTCAATCCATGCTTTGCTTTCACATGGATGTTTCTCTCTCTCTCTCTCCCGCTCTTTCTAAAAATCAATAAGAATATTTTTAAAGTTTTTTTAAAAAAATAATAAAATATTTTCATAAATTGTTTCATACTCCTCCTCCAAAAGTTGGACATTGATAGTTCTCCCCTTAAAAGTATGTTGTATTTAGTAACTCACTTTTAATGAAGAGAATATGGTGGAAGGGAAGGCATGTGACTTCCAACATTAGGTCAAGGCATTGTGGCTTCCCGCCTGCTCTTCCTCTGCCATGTCATGAGGACACTAAAGCAGCCCCATGGAGAGGCCCAGGTTGCAAGGAGCTAAAGCCTCCTGCAACTGCCATGCAATGGAGCCGTGTTGGAAACAGATTTTCCAGCCACAGGCAAGTCTGCAGCCCAATCTGACGTCTTGTCTGCAGCCTCATGGGAGACCCTGAGCCAGAACCACCCAACTCAAGCATGCCTAAAAACTGTAAGGTAATAACTATTAGTTGTTTTAATCTGGAGTAATTTGTTAAGCAGCGATAGATAACTAATACATATTACCTAAATCATAGTACTCAAAAGCAGCTCTATTGTGTCCAATGGCATACAAAACTAAGTGAAACAAGAAAATAAAAGCCCTATTCCATAATTTTCTAGACTTCACATATTTAAAAATATTTACCAAGTGCCCTGAAACTCAGGACTGGTCACCAGGCCTGTACAGAGAATCACAAAGAACTGAAGTTGACTATCTGTGGTTGAACCAGTTTCCCATGGTCCAAACCAAAGGCACAAAACAGTTTTGACTTCTTGGGTTGGAGTTCCAACTTTCTAAAGTTCTAAACAACGAAGAGGAATGTCTCAATCCCTTAGTCCTGTGATGTTATGGAGATCCTTTGTATTGGGCTAATGCCTCTTGACCGAGAAGGAATTTTGGAATCTGACCACCAAAATACCTCAAAGGCATTTCTGATTGGTTGAAGTTTTCCCCAGGATGAAATAAATGACCCCAGCAGGTCTCTCAAACTCCCACTGAGGCCTGAGGAAATTTGGGGATATTCAGATATCCTACACTCAAGAGTGAGTGTCTCAGTGTTACCTTCGCTCCTCTGGGGCCAAGCCCTTCATAAAAACACTGAAATCGCCTGAGAAATGCACACTCTGCAAGTGAATTTACTACCACCGACACTGAATCCAACACGGTGCAGCCAAAAAGTTCAAAGAGCCTGGACAAGGTCCCAAACTTTATCAGGATTTTTGAGACATCCAAACTCATTCTTCCAGTCCCTGTTTTTCTAGTTGCTTACAAGTTCTTGCACAGAAGATTAAAAATGTGAAGATTTTGCCTCTTTATACAACTGCAAATAAAATCTTCCCAAGAGAAGGTCTCCTTGATGAATAAACACATGACTTTCATTTGCTTGGCTCTGCAAAAGTGCTTTTAAAGTAATCCAGGCGAAATCTCCATGGACCGTGACTTGCAGGCTGCCCACTCCCCAGTCCTAGCATGAGGATAACACACACCACGGTTTTTCCCTTCCTCTTTTTAATCAAATGCATTACAGCATGCTATTACTCCTGGGGTTGTGTTTCTCCAGATGGTTTTCCAGCTCCACCGTAGGTCCACTCAGAAGGAAATAGAACTATGTTTCCCAGTTTAGTACCTTAAGTCGATTTCTTTGCCCCAGGCCTCTGTACATGCTGACCTCACTTTTCACTAAACGCCAAAAGGACTGAGTCTGTAGCATGGCAGACTGGGTCATGTGTGTCTGGAATTATGCAAAAGTAAAGCAGCCTCTCTCCTCCTTGGAGGGACGAGTTGAATAACCTAAGACCAAAACAATACCCTGAACTTCCTTTGTACTAGAGTCATAGTGGCCATCCAGTAGATTAACTCAATCCGTAGTACATATGCATGTAATTTTTTAAAAATAATTCTGTCCAGTTTGTATCTATATTGGCTTGATAGGCCTATGGTGGCACAACTAAAATAGCTGCCTGCTCATGTTTCATGCACCCGACACCCTCCACACCAGCAGCTCCAGGTTAGTGCCCAGTCAAAGTTCATGTCTGGGTTCTCTGTAGGATGACCACAGGGGGAATGTAGAGTTAAGATTGTATTACACTGTGTTTTCCATGAAACACTTACATGTTGGGGGCTCCTCGGAGAGAATATAGAAGATGCTGGCTGAGATATAGTCATCAATCTGATTCTGAAATCCTTCAGGGGTAAAGCTGACGTCCAAATATTTCACATCCCTTGAGAGCCTGCATAAAATCTGCATTATCCTATAAAGGATGGGACATGCTTGGAGCAAAAACCCTCTTCCTCACTCAAGCAGCCATTATTCACCTTTCAGCAACTGTCTACAGCCAGACCCCGTGGTGAGGGATGCTTGACGCAGGGCCTCAATGAAGAATAACACCCAGGTAGGACCCACAGCCCCTCTGCCCATCTGATGCCTATTCTTGGAAGCAGAGAAGCAGCAAGAGGTCTGCAGTTCAATTAAACTAATATTATTTGTCACTTGCTATGTACTCACTGTGGAGAGCATTGGCACTCAGAGACAAGACCATGATTCCTGACCTAAAGGAGGTCACAGCCTCTGCAGGACAAGGGGAGAAGGGTGGAAGTGGCTGAGAAAGATGGAGATGAAGAAAATGCAGGTCCAATAGGGCAGCAGGGGCTGGAGTCCTCCTCGTCAAAGCTCAACGTGACCCAATCCTGTTCACAGTAAATACAGACAAACATCTGGAACTCAGGACACAATCAGGAAAGCTGCCATCATTATACTATGGTGGCCAAAGTATGTACTGCTGGGTATTTCTCCTTCATAACGTTCATAATATTTACTGCAAGTATCATCAGTATTTTTCTTGCTCATATCTTGCTCACCGTTGTATCCCCTTTGCCTAGCATAGTTCCAGGTCTATCATTTGGTGCTTAAGAAAATACTTGCTAAGGGAAAACTTCTGAGAAAATTGGAGGAGGAAAGAGACTATGTCTTATGCAAATATAAGAATATCGTGCTCGGGAGAAGCCACCAGCCCCTTCCCCCAGCATGCAGATGCCAAGGATGTAGCATTTCGCAAATCAGACTTACTCTACAAGCCCTTTCTTCAAGCCTGAAATTTCTCACAAAGATTACTACTATAGGCAGTAAAACAGGAATCTGCCTTGAAGTAAACATACTCTAGTATTATTTATCTCCCCAGGACGCATTCCCCATTTAGTTCTCCTCTTGGATTTTTACTCCTGAGACTCATTGTCTAACTGCTTTCTATCCATAAATAATCTGTGTTCATTTCAAAGGCTCCAGCTATCTGTGACCACTTGAGAATTATAATAAAACCCAGCTCTTGACTCTGGCAACTCTGACTTCCGCATGCTCTCCTTGTGATGTGGCTAATTGAGAGCAGTGTGGAATTGCTCCGGATTAGGTTGTGAGCCTAATCCAGAGCAATGTGCAAGTGGTCTTCTAGGAAGTGGAAGGACCTGAAATAGGGGTGTGTCACATTTTGAACATGCAGAATAAGCAGGCACATGAAGCTTCATTTGGTTGCAGATGTGCTCTTTGAAGGCAGATGACATAAATTCCTCATCTTTGTGGAGACAGTGCCTCACACAGCACTTGGCATAGAGGAGGCCCTCAGTAAATGTTTGATGATCTGAGCTGAGCATGTACCACTACTACAAAGATTCTAGAGACATTATGCTACAGGACCAATATGGCAAACACTTGAGATCAAATGAAAATTTTCACTCCCAAAGAGCTGAGACTATGCCACAAGGCTACACAGCAACTGGTGGAGCTGAAAAATTTATAAGCTTCCCAACAAGTAAGTTTAAGTTCCAAAGAGTATAGAGTGCCTTATCACATACCCCCTACTCACACACAGACTCATACACACACTCATGGGCACTCAGTGAAGAGCTCATGAATGAATGCTTTAAGAACAGATGTTTACATGTTTACAACATGTAATCAGGTTGACAAATTTGTTCTCCAGATGAGTTAATATATGTAAAGTACTCAAAGGTGCCTGACATATAGAAACCATGCAATGTATTATACTTTTTTTATTATTACCACTATTACTTTGCTTGTTTTTATTGTCTCAGCCTCCTCTTTCTGGATCTTTTTTGGGCTTGTTTTTTGTTTTTGCTTTTTTTTTTTTTAAATAAATCTTTATTGTTCAGATTATTACAGGTGTACCTCTTTTTTTTCCCCCCATAGCTCCCCTCCACCTGATTCCCCACCCCACCCAATGCCCTTACCCCCCGCCACTGTCTTCATCCATAGGTGTAAGATTTTTGTCCAATCTCTTCCCGCACCCCTCACATCCCCTTCCCCCTGAGAATTGTCAGTCCACTCCCTTTCTATGTCCCTGATTCTATTATATTCACCAGTCCATTCTGTTATTCAGATTTTTTATTCACTTGATTTTTAGATTCACTTGTTGGTAGGTATGTATTTGATGTCATTTTGTTGTTCATAATTTTTATCTTTACCTTTTTCTTCTTCTTTCTCTTCTTAAAGAACACCCTTCAGCATTTCATGTAATCCTGGTTTGGTGGTGATGAACTCCTTTAGCTTTTTCTTGTCTGTGAAGCTCTTTATCTGACCTTCAACTCTGAATGATAGCTTTGCTGGGTAGAGTAATCTTGGTTGTAGGTTCTTGCTGTTCATCACTTTGAATATTTCTTGCCACTCCCTTCTGGCCTGCATAGTTTCTGTTGAGAAATCAGCTGACAGTCGTATGGGTGCTCCCTTGTAGGTAACTAACCGTTTTTCTCTTGCTGCTTTCAAGATTCTCTCTTTGTCTTTTGCCCTTGGCATTTTAATTATGATGTGTCTTGGTGTGGTCCTCTATGGATTCCTCTTGTATGGGGTTCTGTGTGCTTCCTGAACTTGTAAGTCTATTTCTTTCACCAGGTAGGGAAAGTTTTCTGTCATTATTTCTTCTAATAGGTTTTCAGTATTTTGCTCTCTCTCTTCTTCTGGCACCCCAAAAATTCGGATGTTGGTATGCTTAAAGTTGTCCCAGAGGCTCCTTACACTATCTTCATATTTTTGGATTCTTTTTTTTGTTTGTTTTTCTGGTTGGGTGTTTTTTGTTTCCTCATATTTCAGATCTTTGGTTTGATTCTTGGGGTTCTTTGATCTACAGTGGAGTTTCTGTATATTCTTTATTTCAGACAGTGTATGCTTAATTTCTGACTGGTCCTTTTCCATTTTTTTGGCATTCTCATTAAGATCCTTAAAGGTCTCACTAAGTTCCTCAGCGGTTTTTAGAAGATTCTTGAGTAACCTTATAAATGTGGTTCTGAACTCTATGTCGTCCAGTAGTTTGCTTTCCTCCATTTCTTTCATTCGTGACATGTTTTTTTGTCTCCACATTTTGCTGCTTCCCTGTGTTGATGGAGTGGCTTTGTGTGGTAGGTGACCTATAGGGGCCAGTAGCTCAGCCTCCCCAATCACCTGAGGTGGACACCTTTGGTACACCCCTTTGTGGGCTGAGTGCAAAGCCTTGGTGTAGTTAAGCCTTGATTGCTGTTGGTACACTGGGAGGAATTGACCTCCAGTCCAATTGGCTGTGAGGACCCGCTGTGTCTATAATGGAAGAACTGCTGCGCTGGAGACACGCTTATGGTGCAGGACTTGTTTCAGTGGGGCTTTGGTGTTCACTGAGTCTGCCTCTTGAATGTGTCACTTATGGATGTGAGGAGTTGAAATCTGGTGTCTCACACTGACCACTAGGTACACTGGCTTCTGGATCTCTAATGGGGTGCAGGTCAGCTACTGTCTGAGGCCACCCAGCAGGCGCTACAGAGAGAACTACAGTTTTCTCCTCTTTGCTTGGGGTTTGGAGGTTTTGGAGCTGTCTGACTTGGGCTGCAAGTTTGCTAGGTTAAGCTGCGATAGGACAGGTCATTCATATGCTAAAGCCGCTGCCTGGAGCTTGGGTGGGTTTGTAGATTGTGCCGGGCGGGGTCTCAGGGCGTGACTAAGCTAGGGCGTGGCAAACAGCGATGGCTGCCAGTTAGCGGGCTCTGCGTCTCTGACCGTGTCCCCACGTCCTGCGCCCCAGCACGGTAAACAATTATTCCTGCATGCAGCCCTGCAAGCAAGCCACCCTCACTTTCCAACCCCATGGCAGACAGTCCAGCTTCTTCCCGTAGGAGTTTGGGTCCCTCATGTCTCCCCAGAAACTGGAGTTTGGAGTAATTGGGAGCTTGTCTCCCTTCGGGTTGAAAAAAGCAGCGCTCCCAGTCGCCCTTCGCCAGCCCGATTCGCGCACCTCCGTACCTCAGCTTTTCAACGCTTGTGCACCTTTCAATGCTGTTTGCTCTTTCCTTCTAGTTGTAGAACTTCCACTCAGCCAGCTTTCCTGTGGTTCTGGGTGATAGACGATTTGTCTTTTAGTTGTAGTTTTGAAATTGTTGTGCGAGGCAGCAGTTTAGGTGTTTACCTATGCCGCCATCTTGGATCCTCTCTCTTGTTTTTGCTTTTGTTTTGTACTTCTTGTTAGTTTTTATTTCCCTCCCAGGCACCCAGTTACAGGTTTTCTCTATCCTCCCTACCATTAGCCCTATTTTCCTATCTTTCCTTTTCCACATGTGAATGTATATGTGAATAAAGGTCATTATTTAAGGTAATAACTCTCCCAGAGATATTGGCCTTTTTGCACTCATCTATGCTAAAGAGGATACACTGATTGAAGAATTTCTGACTTTGACTAATGGGTTTATGAGTATATCTGGGAATCACACTTTTTTTTTAGTATTCCTAATCACATTGTGATATTATCACACCTTACAGATCAGATCTGTCTTTAAAAGTTGTCACAAAGACCCAGATTTGGGCAAAAGCTAATAATTATCTAAATTTCCTATGTTAGCTAAATTTAAGCTCTATGTAAAAAAATTGAAATAAGAAATACTTGTCTTTCTCCAACCCAGTTCCAGCCTTGTTCTGAGTTGCATCTCCTCCACAATCCTGGGTAGCCTGTGCCCTCTTTAGATGACTTTCCCCAGCTCTCTTATTGTGATAATATACAGGGTTGGCAAAAGTTTATAGTTGTTTGTATGGAAAATAATACAATAATTAATAAAGAATAATGCAAGAATAAACTGTTTCTTGTACTCACCACTATAAACCTACTTTTGCCCACAGCAGTAGATGTGATGAGAAAGAGAAAAGTTAAGTTCTTCACCACTGACACCAGGATTTCCTTTAAGAAGCAACTGTAAATGTTAAGTTAAACACTTTGATAAAGACTGAAGTCAAAGACTTGTAAGCATCACTGGACCTGGGCTTAGGCATTGGAGGAGAATGCTCTGGATAATGAAAGGAGGTGAACTGGAGCTCCCAGACAACCTGGAAGAGAAAGGGTATGAGACCTAGCGAGGGAGAGACAGAAGAGGAAAGAAATGAGTTTGTGCTGGTGTGAGGCTGGACACTAGATGATGCAGTCTTGCCTGTGACCACCCCACCCAACAATTTTCTTTTTCCAGAAAGGCAAACTCATGAAAATTCAGTGTAAGCAATGGGGACATTTCTCATCATGGAACCAACAAAGCTGTTTCCTGTTGGGAACAAAATGATGGCATCAAACTCAGCAGGTGAACAAAGCCAAGAGAAAGTTAGGAGAATTATTTCAATTAATTGTAGAATAGCTACTGTGTTTCCCCGAAAATAAGACAGTGTCTTATATTAATTTTTGCCCCCAAAGACACACTAGGTCTTATTTTCAGGGGATGTCTTATTTTTCCATGAAGAAGAATACGGTACACATTTATTGTTAAATGAAAATAAAGGAAATTTATTACCTGTAAACGGTACGGTAGTACAGTAGTTGTCAACACAAACCAGACAAACTGTGAATCCTACAGTATCAAGAATTTACTCATTTATTCAATGACAATCATGTCATCATCTTCTGGAACATCATCATAACAATCCAATTCCTGAATTTCCTGGTGAATTTCTTGTGAATCCATTTCTTTCAGAATCAGTGGACCAAATCTCTCATGTTTAGCAATAGCACTGTCTTTAAATGAGTACTTCTTGTCAAGGTAGCCTGCTCGCAGTGCATTTGCAATGCAACTGTCAGTGATTTTCTCCCATGAATTCACCCAAGTCACAACTTCTTGCAGTTTAGGTTTCACAAAGTTTCCACACTGATTTCTCTCCAATCTATTTTCAATGTAGTCATTAATTTCCATGCGCAAATTGTCTTTGAATGGCTTGTTTATTGCAATATCAAGAGTCTGGAGATAGGCCGTCATTCCTGCGGGAATCATTATCTGATCTATTTTTCTTTCGTGAAGAAATGTCTTCATGTCTTTAGCGCGGTGAGTGCTGGTTGCATCCCAGACTAGCAGACCTCTTTGGCTCCCTCGCATAACAAGCGGCAGCATTAAATCAACCCACTTCCTTATAACTGTTTGTGTGGCCCAGGCTTTTTCAGTTTCAAGAATAAAAACGCCCAAAACACGTTCAATCTTTTCCTTCTTGCCCTTAGAAATGATTAAAGGTGGGATTTTAGTGCCATCCAGACGAATTGCCAAAATACAGGAAACACGGGAACTTTCGTAAGCAGTGGAGGGAATGTACACTAAGGAGGCACCCTGCTGTTCAATTGTTGTTTGAGATGATTGGCCCATAAACACTGCAGTTTCATCCATAGCAATCATGTTGGAAAGATTGTATTTAGAGAAGTCAGCATCATCAATAAAGGACTTGAATGCAAGTGCTCGCTTCATAACTTGAGTATCTTCCAACCTAAACAATGTTGTAGATCTTCTTAAAGACAGTTCACTTCACTGAAGGAAATTATCCAGCCAGTGTTGTGATGCTTTGAAGTCTTCGGGGGCTATGTCAAACTGTGGTGCCATTGCAAGGGCAAATTCTTGAATCTGAGCCCTATTCACAACCAAAGCCTTTGCTCTCCTGTCAACAACCCATTCACAGATCAGGTCTTCCAGCTCGGAAAATAATGGTTGCCGACCTGATCCACACTTGCGCTTTTTAGCATTTCCCTTGTCCACTTGTTCAATGAGGTTACCATACTCTGCTCGCCATTTTCGGACCAATTGGATACTCAACATCTTCTCTTTGCAGAAAGCAGTAAGATTTTGGCCCCAAGAGTCTTCCACGATTCCTTTCTTGTACTCCACGGAGTAGCTTTTTCTTTTTGCACTCATTTCTACCGTAGGGGTAAAAAAAAAGGAATTGGGATATCAAGGTGGGGGGAGGGGGATCACTCAAAATGACACAGGGGGGATCAGAGGGGGAAATCAAAATGGCACAGGAGAATCAGAGGGGGGATTACCATTTTAGTAACCCCTTTTGATACTCCTGTGTCATTTTGATTGTCCCCTCTGATCCTCCTGTGTCATTTTGATTGTCCCCTCTGATCCTCCTGTGTCATTTTGATTGCCCCCTCTGATCCTCCTGTGTCATTTTAAGTGATCCCCCTCCCCCCACCCCTGTGCCACTGAACACCTTCACCAGACATCCCCCCTACCCCTTTATCAGACATTTACCCCCTGGGGCCTGCCTGGGGACTGTCACTGGGCTTGCTGGGGCCTGGATCTGGGCTGGAGCAGGGTCTGCCACTGACTGAGAACCTTCAGTGATCATGAAGGCGGCCGCAAGCATCAGGTAGTGTCACCAGAGACAGACCAGCACTCACCACCTTCGCCGCGTCCCGTCCGCTCTACTCCTCCTGTTCTTCTACACGCATCTGCAAAAGTCTCCTCCTCTCTCCCGCCCCGCACTCACTGCTCACTCCGACCTCCACTCCGTCTCCACACAGCAGTGACGTCAGGACTCCGCGTAACGTCACTGGTTGCTAGACGCCAGTCGGGGTGGCCCTAGTGACCAGTTTACGGTAAATTAATTTTCATTCTGAGACAGAGCCTGGGGCCTTATTTTTGGGGGATGCCTTATATTTCACTCAGAAGGAAACATGTGATTTGGTCTTATTTTCGGAGGATGTTTCATTTTCGGGGAAACGCGGTACTTCTGATCAAATGTCAACTAATTTCTTCTTTCTCCATCATCTCCCTACAGAATATCATACCATTCACATCATTGATGGGATTTCTCTTTCTTGTAAGTATTATAAATCAAACCTCAGAAGACCAAGATGGGTAGATAAGAGATCAGGAGCCCCATTGAAAAATAAATCTGTCCAAGAAGCAAGAAATGGAACCCTTGACAATTAAAAAATCACAGAACATTATTCAGCCTTAAAAAAGTAAATTCTGCCATTTACAGCAACATGGATGAACCTGAAGAACATTATGTTAAGTGAAATAAGCCAGACACAGAAAAACAAATACTGCATGATTTCACTTATATATGAAATCTAAAATAGTCAAACCCATAGAAGCAGAAAGTGGAATGGTGATTTCCAGGGGCCTGGGAGGGGGGTAGGGGAGTTTGAGGAGAAGTGGAGATGTTGGTACAAAGTCTTAGTTCTGGGGATCTAATGTACAGCAGTGTAACTATAGTTAACAACACTGCATTGTATACTTGAGATTTGCTAAAGGAATAAATGTTAAGTGTTCTCACCACAAGAAAAAAAGAAAGTGGTGATGAATGTGCTCATTAGCTTGATTGTGGTGATTATTCTACAATATATATGTATATCAAAATGTCATATGCTTTAAATATTTGTCATACACACACACACACACACACACACACACACACAATCACATAAAACTGTGAAGGCAAAACTCACTGGACAATTAGCAGAGAAACCTCGTGGGGAGCATAATATTTTCATGTTAGATGTTTCACATGATGCAGAGTAAGACTTGAAATGGAAAAATATTAAACTAGCAGGTCAGTCAGTCCTTCCATACTTGTCGCCAGCATTTACTTCAGTTCCAGTAAAACAGTAGGCTCAAGTATTTTTCTTTTCAGTAGGTTAAAAAATGTGAGCAGCATCTGTGGCGTGTGTTGATACTTGTTGAACCAAAAGCTCAGAAATGCCACCCTAAAATAAATAAGACTTGGAGGGGACTCTAGTTGCTGGACAACCCCAGATTCTGGTTCATCTGAGATTTAGCAAATCAATGAAACAAAGGCCCTGACCTTCCCCACCCCTAATTTTCAGAGCATGAAAAAGGCATCTCGTATAATTCTACATCCTTGGGTATCAAGGCACAGAAAAACAAAAGTATTTAAATTTGCTGGAGAGAAGGGTGAAACTTAAGAAAATATTTAATGGAATAAAACATTTTGTGAGAACTATAGGAGGCCATAATTGCCAGAGTGCCTTTACTGTTGCATCATGGAACGGTATTTAGGAGAAGGGCTCAGATTCAAAAGAGAGAAGCAGAATCACTTCTGCAAGCAGTGATGAAGGTTTTCATTTTCCTTGAAGAAAGGTGGCAGAGGAGGAAATGGTAGCCCTGGAAAGACTTTGCTGTGCAAGATGGAGAAGCTGCTAGCAGACCCATAGCTAGGGAAGCAAAAAGAAAAGTCATTGTTCTCTCTGAGTATGTTCCCCAAAAGTGTTCAGATGCCATACTGTGTGGTTGGTGTTGGACCCATGATAAAAAGATAGTGTGGCAAAGACAGTGATAGGAGATGCTAAGACCCACAAAGAAGGTAGTCAAAGGGAGGACTCATGTCTGAGCCTGGTTCCCACCAGCCCCAGGTGTTCCAACTCTCCCCCTGTTCACAGTAGAATGAAGGAGAAAAAAGATAAAGCAGAGGATTATAATAGAAACGTGGTCACTCCAGGGATCTGTAGTAAGAACCTAACGTAGAGAGATGAGTATGGATCAGGGGTTAAGAAAAGACCTTTCGAATTGGGAGTAAAATATTTAGGACTTAAATAGAGAGTAAAAGTTAGGACACTACTAGGTTCTATTAATCAAGAAGATTTTCTAAACAGAATAAAGATGCCTGGTCTGTCTGCCTCAGTAACAAACATTGATAGACTACTTCCTGGACACTCTTAGAAAGCCAGCTTTTTAAGAGCTATGCCACTGTATCAGGCAGAGTGCGCTTGGAGGAGCAGAATCACCAGGAGTGATACACAGCAAGGGCTTTGTTACTGAACTTGACCATACACAATCATGAGAACTTATTAAACAGTCCATGTAAGTCTATTGTTGTGTATGGCACTGGCTCTAAAGTCAGCAGGGAAAGCATCTGGAAAAGAGAGGAAGTGGGAGAGAGTAAGGACAAACGGGAACCCCTGATTATGATCTGAAACCCCAAATTCAAATTAAATGATGTGATTCTGGTGCCTTTTGTCACAGAGTGAAATACATACTTAGCCGAGAAGTAGAAGAAGCTGGAGGATAATCCAGGTAGATGAGCAGCCACATGTGAGAACTGCAGCAAAGCTCAGCACCAAGCTTCTGGGGGTGAGGACACTGCTGGGTGTCACCTTCATCTCCTACAACTGTGGCCTCACCAACCTGGAACTATTCAGATGGAGAATTCTGGGAAATGTAGTTCCATTTCAACTAAACATGCACACACACACACACACACACACACACACACACACATACACACACACACACACAACTAATCCACAACAGCAGCTCCAGGAAATAATGACAAATGTCAGCTGTGCTAGTTGCAGACCTGTTACTCTAATGTTTGATCTGTGCACATCCCGATCATTCCATTTGACTACCCACTCCTTTCTACATTTGTCCATGAAGAGTAAAACGGAGGGAGAGCAGTGGTCAATTTTCTATAAACACGAGATTTTACAAGGGAAGAGACTGGTAAGAGAGGCTGAAATAAAATCTGGGGAAATGTATGGGGATGACACAAAAGAAGCTCATCATCATTCCCCCCTCCATAGGTCTCAGCCAGAGTAAGTGCCCAGAGAATCCACCTCATGGATTTCCGAAATTGCCAAGTAAAGTGCATCTTTGTCTCTTGAGACTGTCCTGCTTTACAGGAAAAGAATTAAAAAGTGAGGACCACATAAGTACTACACTAATTATGAGCTGGAATGTGTCAGCCAGAAATAAGTTACAAGCTGGCCAGAGCCTGCAAACTCTAGTTAGATGTTTAATAAAGTTCAGGCATGCAGCCGCGAGCACTCCTGGACGCTTGCCACCTTTTATTATGGTGGCGCCTGGCAACATGCTTGTAGTTAGGAATCTGTCAGCCTTTCCATTAGAAACTCCATCTTTTCAGGACTCTCTAAATCTCTTTTTTAAAAATCACATAAATTAGAAACTTGTATGTAGCTTGTCCAAAAATGAGAATATTTTGTGGTGGTTGTCATTGTTTTGTTTTGCCTTTCAGATTTGAAGAACCTCAATCTAGTTCTGTCATTTACTGTACAATTTTTTTAAAGAAGTAGAAGAAAACCAGAAAAGGCAAAGTTAATAGATAGGTCATTGATTTGGTTCCAATTTTTCCTACAGAAATGACCGGCTCTTTCCTTTCTGAAAAAGGAAAACACACTATAGCAAAGTGTTTTGTGTCAAGATAAAATCTGTCCTTAGATAAGTCCAAAGATAAGAAAATGTAGCTTTCCATTTTTTAGCTTGGTATGAGATTGTTAGCCTGGCAACACAGAAGAAGTTAGGGATCAATTTTATGCTTCAATATAGTATATTCTTAAGAAGCAATCTCCATTGGAAAAATTCCATATCCAAATTGGAAATACTGGGCTAAACAAGAGAACTTGCAGTAATTCCTCAGTTCTGATTGAAAGATACATTATGAATTTAACATCAGCTATTCAGAAGGAAAAAAAAGAGAGCAGGGAGGGGAGGAGAGGAGAGAGGAGGGGAGGAGAGGGGAGGGGAGAGGAGGGGAGGGGAGGGGAGAGGAGGGGAGGGAAAGGGAGAGGAGGAGAGGGGAAGGGAGAGGAGGAGAGGGGAGAGGAGGGAGAAGGGGAAAAAGGAAGGAAGGAATCACCTACATAAATATACTCACTGGTGTTAAGATGCATCCCAATTTAAGGAATATATACATTTAAGAGAAGGATGAAATATCTTAGAATAAGGAAATAGGGCATATCATTCATTATTATTTACAAAACACTTTCAACCAAATTTTGCCGAGTCACTCTTCTCTTTCTAGATAAAATACCAGGCAAATTTCATAACATTTCTAGTTATTTTTCAAGTTTCAAAAAGCCAGTTATTTGTAAAACCAAACTGCCAAGATCTCCTCTAATTTGAAATGTCTCCCTTGCCCCAGCATGGGCTTGAACCAGTGTGGAAGTCTGCAGAGGGGGAAACATGTGATGAGTGCTCTGTGATTGTTTCTCCCCTGCTCTTTCTCTTCTCCTCTCCCCTCCCTCTGCTGCTGCTGGCTGTCCCAAGTATGGAGTGTGCTGAGGATTTGGAGAGAAAGGTCCTATTATTAGACTGATCTTACAAGCAGTTCACCCAGGACAGTCCTGGCTTACCTTGGGAGCACCAATCATGCCTGTTGTCTAGGGTATTTCTAATGAAATGTTTGTGACTAACAGTTATGTGAAATTCACCAGGAGGGGTGTGGTAGACCTCCACTCTCTACTTCAAGCTCCTGGCATGGTTTTGTCTGGTAGCTGGGAGAATCAGGGAAAGAAGGCAGAGTTCCCTATTAATGTGTGGTTAAATCTGAGCAATGACCATAATGACAGCCCCCTTCCTACACCTTACCTTTTTCGGATATGAAATAATAACATTTCTTTGATCAGGACAACATGTAGGGATGCCCCTACTGGCATCTTGGTATACCAGGCAGCTATGCTGTGGTCCGTGACATAGCCTTCAACATGCTGAAAGCTGTGAGGCTGCCAAGTGGGAGGACTGGGGAGAAAGGTGGGAAATTGAAGGCCACTTGCATGTGAAGTATGCGTGAGACACAGGGCTGAGAAATCCTGCCATGTGGAAAGTGGTGTGAAAGCTTTTGCAACAAAGGTTTTTCATTTGTATAATTCTGCAACTATCTATTTTATTCTTTGATAAGTAAATATATTCTAGATAACAAAAGCCAGATTTCTCACTGTTGAAGAAAGAAGTTAAAGGAAAGGAAGAAAATAGAATGAATTTATGTTTTGGATTGTTGCTGTAACAAGTTGTCACAAACTAGATGGTTTTAAACAACAAAACTTACTTATCTCATAGTTTTGTATGTTAGAAGTTCAACATGGTCTCACTGGACCAAACTCAGAACTATGGTCACTTCTGGATACTCTAGGGAAGAATCTATTTCCTTACCTTTCCTAGTTTCTAGAAACTACCCATAAATCTGGGCTCATGGCCCGCCCCTTCCTCCTCCTTCAAAGCCAGAAAAAGTGGAATCTTTCTCACATTGCATTCCTCTGACCGCTCCATTGTCACATCTCCTACTCTGGGTCCTTGCGATCCTGGGTTTGCCCAAATAATCCAGGATAATCTTCCTATTTTAAGGCCAGCTGATTAGCATCCTTCATTCTATCTGCAACCTAATTTCCCATGGCCATGTCACCTAACATATTCACTGATTCTGGCAATTAGGACCTGGAAATCTTTGTGGGACTATTGTTTTGCCTTCCACACTGTCCCAATAATAAAAAGAAAATAAATAAAAGTAAAAAGTTGTAGACAGAGCTGAAAGAGCTAAAAAAAAAATGAGCTTCCATCTTTATAATTACACTAGAGGCAGCAGTGATAGTCAGCCATGAGCCTTGCGTCTGGCACTCTCCCAAGGGGAGTGGACTGTGGGATCAGGCTGAAACTTGCTCTCCTACATCCCCAGGGGGTCCTGGATTGTAAGAGGGTGCAGGCCAGGCTGAGGGCCCCCCACTGGTGCATGATCAGGCTGGGGAGGGGCCATGGGAGGGCTCCAGGGCATGTCTGGCCCATCTCGCTCAGTCCCGATCTGGACCCCAGCAGCAAGCTAACCTACCGGTTGGAGCATCTGCCCCCTGGTGGTCAGTGCACATCATAGTGAGCAGTTGAGCAGCCTTAGCATATCATTAGCATATTATGCTTTGATTGGTTGTTCTGACATTCGGTCCATTTGCATATTACCCTTTTATTATATAGGATATGGAGAAAGCATAGAGCTCTGATTAACAACAGAATATATTTGATGCCATTATCTTAGATCAATGAGCCTTTTGAATAGAAGACTTGATCAACCAGATTTCAGAGTTCTGGCTCCATCTATTAGTTGTGTTAACTTCAGCATAGTTGGCATATACCCATTCTGGGGCTCAGATTTCTCACTTGTTAAACGGAAATTATATAATCACAGGGTGATTGTATGGAATAGCATGGACAACATACATGATTTTATAAGGTAGTGACACTAATAACAACAAAGTAGACTTAATACCAAGTGCTATGGCAAGAGCTTTAGCATTATCTCTTTAATTCTCACAACAACCTAATGAGGTAGTACTTATTTTACCTGTTTTACAAAAAAGAAAACATGGGCTCAGAAAGACCAAGTAATTTTCCCAGGTGGTATATAATATAGCCAGGATTGGAACAGTTTTGTATCACTCCGAAAAGTCTCTACTATTAGCCACTATGACATCAGATATAAATCTAAGCTATGAAAACTAGTTTAGAGTAATTCATTCTCTTACTGAAAAAAGACGAAAGCCTTGAAATGAATATGTTCCCATCTGACACAGCTATTGGAAATCTTCTGTTACAACCTACCACCCTGGTAGGGAGAGCTTCGTTTTTAAGCCACCTTTAAGGTTCTGTGTAGAATAAGGTAACGCAATGCACCAGTATTTATTTGCTTCTGAAAGGGCTGTGGACAGAGACGCTAAGGATTCCATCCAAGGAGCTCTTGGTTCAGTCACACTCCCTTCTCCATGTAGTTCTCTACCCAGACCAGACACATGGTTTCTAGTCTAGACTGAATCTGTATTACACACTTCATATTGTTTCCCAGAGCACTCTTTTCAAACAACAAACAAGCAAAAAATTGCTTCTGTTTTTCCACTTTAAGAAAAATGTTTAAAAGCTTTCCCTATGTGCGCAATATCTGTATGGTGTCTCTAGTAAATTATTTTCACATGTCGTCTGCCAGATCCACCGAATTTGCAGAAAGCACACCCTTCCTCATGCCTGGGATGACCTCTCACCCAAGAGGTCAGTACCTAAAAGGCAGTATGAGCCAACTGCGTTGTGTGCTCCATTACCCATGAGATTATGAGTAATTGTGGGTAATTGCTACGGCAAATGAGTTATAGTTAATTACTAGTGTGGTCTTAATCCCAGCAACAAGTGAAAGCAAAAATGCTCATTGACATTTCACTCTGTACTATAATGAATACAGCTTGCAGTTTTAGTTGATGCCAAAACATTCACTATTACGAACAGTCTGAAATCCCAAAGGAATCAGATAACTGAGTGTTTAAGCATGTAGGATTTTTCGTTCCTCACTTTTAATTTACTGCCAGGTATTTTTAAGGGCAACTCAACTTCCTTTTTACCCTAGGCAATGGCCTGGGCTTTCTGCTAAAGTTTGCAAATGTTAAGAGTCACCTGACTCTAGAACCTGCTAAAAATAGCATACTATAAATATTTATGGCATCATTTGTAAGGATAAAATAAAATAATAGATTATGAAGTTCTTTAAAAAATGAAAGCTCAATGCAATTATAAGGTATCATTATTATCCTCTTATAACTGTGTTCTAAATTAAACACTCACTCAGCAACTAATACTTATGAAGTGCTCCATATAAAATATAATTTGTTAATTATTGCCTTTAATGTCAGTGATAATCAGTACATACCTGGGTAAGTGTAAAATGTGGCCTTTTTTGAACTAGTAATCCAAGAGTATTTCCTTTCATTCCCTAAATCCATATTTCAATTGCTCTGATTTGGCGATGCTTTCAGTCTCTTAGGAAAGAGTTCCCTTTGAGACTGATAACACAGATGGAGATAGGAGCTTGGACTTCGGGTCTTCTGATAAGTAGCTTAATGCCCCTGGGAAAACTATGTAATCATTTGAGTCATAGCTTTCATATCCTTTAAAATAGGGCTGGTAACTTATATCTAAGAATATTGTCTGGTAAAGTGAAACTAAAAGGAAAAAGCACTTTGGAATGTTAAATGTACATGAAATCAAGACTTATATGAACAATAGAGTACACTATTTATAACATTAACAGTTTCATTGTGAAATGAGGACATTTAGCTTTTCTCCCTGTCAGAACTGCTTTAACACCACATTCTTACATTTAAGGGTTTGGGCAAGGGAGAAAATTATGTTTGAGCTGTAAAACCAAATGGGAAGAAGAAGGTTGTCACCAAATTTCCTCTGATTTGAGCCCAAAGGAAGGATGGTATAGGGACTTGCACATATCCAAATGTCTTCGAACTTGGTTTGCAGCCAACACGGCCTCACTTTATCTAGATGTCTCCCTGCATTCTGAAATGAGTGCTGTTCTCCAGGGAGACAAGGGCCTCAGTCAAACAAGGAACTTCCAGGAAGAATCCCTCCATCTTAATCTTTTTCAAAAGGAGGTTTGGACTATGGTCCAGGGCCTCAAGGACCAGATGAATTTGAAGAGAAGGTGGGGATTGTAAATACAACCATTAATCCACCCCTGCCAGCATTTCCTGTGTTTCCAGAATGCAGACATTGGGGAACTCTCCTCTTCCTGGTGTACATAAATTTACAAATTATACACTCATTCGGCAACTAACACTTATGAAGTGCCTGTTTGTGCAGAACATGCTCTGGGTTCTGGAGACTCAGCAGTGAGCAAGACATTGATATTTTCTTCTAGCAGAACAGGAACCAAAAGGAACAAATCCATAAACAACAACAACAACAACAAAAATCAGGTTATAGCTAATCCTTTCCAAGTTTATTAGAGTAAGATTATGCGATGGACATAACTGGGTGATGAGGGAAGTCCAGCCTGAGATGACATTTAACTGAATCTCAATGACAGAAAGACTAACATCCCATCTCACTGTGCCTTCCCACTGCTTCTCTTCCTTCTTCACTCCCTCTGCTGTGGATCTAGGGTTCTTACAATGAAGCAGCCCTCCCAATCCAGACCTTCCACTGAGCTGGCCATCTTCTTGGCTTCTCAATTCATTCAGTCAACAGACTCAAAACAGGCTCTAGCCTTTGGTCAGCACTTCCATCCTAGGTGTGGGACAACCTCAGACCAGCACCGCAATGCTGGTATTGTTATGTCTGTTTTAATAATGGGGCTCAGAAATAATAACTATAACAATCACCACTATTCATCAGATGCTACTACATGGCAAAATCTAACAGATCCAAGTGAAGGATCAATGGCCATAATGGTCACCAGAGGCTTGGGGCCAGGGGCCTTTTTCATTTCCTGGGCTACAAAAACTTCAGGGATTCTGTGCACCCAAAGGAAAGTGATAAAAAGCCAAAATCAATTGATATGTTTCTTATGTCAACTGTGGCAGAAAGGGATTGACCCAGATTCATTATTATTTTTAAAATACATTTTATATGTAAACTCCTTCAGGTTTTGAGGGTTGGGTTTTGTTTTTAGTTTTGTTTTGTTTTTTGGGTTTTGGGGTTTTTTTGCTTGTTTTTATCTAAAATGTCTTTTGATCTCATCCTTAAAAGATTATTTCACTGGATATTCAATTTTATATTTAATTGTCTATATCAACAATTATTTTTTTCTTTGGTACACTGAAGAATATTATTACATTTTCTTCTGGGTTCCACTGTTGCTATTGAGAAGCTAGCTGTCATTCTAGTTAACACACCTTTGTAAATAACCTTTCTTTTCACTCTGGTTGCTTTTTCTTTTGCAGATTGCTTTCAAGATCATCTCCTTGTCTTTGCTGGTCTGCAGTTTCACTAGGATATTTTCAAATGTGATTTCCATTTGATTTCAGTTGAGATACCTTGAGTTTCCTGAATCTATTGACTGTAGTTCTGCATCAATTGAGAAAACTTCTCAGCTATTCTCTTTGAAAATTATCTTTCCCTAACTCTCTCTATTTTATCTTTCTGAGTTTTCAATTAGATAATTATTGGATCTTGTCATATCCTCCATGTCTCAGCTTTCACTTATTTATATCTTTTGTATTTTCTATCTTTAGTTTTCTTGACTACTTTCTAGGTTCTGAGGACTTCTTCAGATGTATCTTCCAGTTTATTAATTTTCTTATTGGTTGTTTTCAATTTGCTATTTGCAAACTCAGTTTATTTTATTTTAATTATTTTATTTTTATTTATGGAAATTTTATTGGGTTTTGCTATAAAAATCTACCTCATCAATATTGATAGTTTCTTATTCCTTTACAATCCCTTCAATATCCTCATTTATTTATTTAAATGTATGAAATATATTTGTTTTATAGTCTATATCTGCTGATTCTGTAGTTCTTGCAAATCTGATTCTACTTTGTTTTTCTGCTGATTCTGATGTTATCCAAATTTCTTGCATGTTCAGTGATTTTTACAATTTTCTTATTGTGAGCTCATGTTCCTTAGACTGAGTATGGAAATTCTCTGAAATCTGTTTTTAAAGAACATTTCTCAAGAAAGGATCTGTTTGCTTCCATCAGTTGCCTGTAGGTACTTATCAACCCAGGACCACTTTTTACTAAATTTTTGTCTTGGAATTTTGTTAGACTACTCAGGGTAGATTATGGCCTCCAAACTCACATGAACTCAGGTTTGTGTTTAAAAATTCTCAGATGAGTTTATTTGTTTCTTTTCTTTTCTTTTTTTTATAGCATTCAGAGCAAAGTCCAAGACAGTCGAGTCCCCTTTGTGGGGTTGGACTTTCTAGTTAGCCCTTTGTATATAACACCCTTTAGGGTCCTGTTTTAAAAAATGGTTCTCCAATCAGACTTCTTGCCCTTTCTGGGCCCTAGACTTGGTCTCTGGACTTCCATTCTGTAGCCCATTAAAGCCAAGTGCATAGACCACCAAATATTAGCAGATACATATGGTGTGGGGTGAAGGGGGAACAGTACTTTCTCATCATTTCTTGCTTCGGGCTACTTTTTCTACTGTTAGCTCAGTTGTGCTTTTTAAATGTTTTATTTCAAAGTATATTTTATTAAGCATTTTAAGTGTTCTGCACTTGGAGGGGTATGTATATATAGAGAGAGTCTATGGTGTTTTTTATTAACCCTGTTACTTACCATCCTTCTTTCCCCATCAGATGGTAAACACTCCAAGTACTCTATTCTGCCTCACTAGTCATTCCTGGCACACAGTCAGCATTTAACTAATGTTTGTTGTTTGAAATAAATCACTTGGCAGTACACTTATCTAAATTTAGGTTTGTTATAGAATTTATTATTCAATCGTGTCAAACTTTTATACCTAAGGAACCCTTACACCAGAGATGAGTAAATACATAAATGGGGCCTAAAGATGTAGCTAGAGTTTTTTCATCTTAAACAAATCATTAAAATATTGATTTAACTCCAAATTAGGTTGATGCTTGTTTTTACCAACAATATTATAAATTTCTTATCAGCAAATTATATACCACCATTGTCACCATCCATTTCAGAGTCCAGGTGCCCATCAGAAAGATGTACTACATTTATTTTCATGATGGCTTTGCCTAATTATTATGTGGGTATGCATCCCTTATTTATTTATTTATTTATTTATTTATTTATTTATTTATTTAGCTTAGATATCTTGTATTTATTTGTTTAATTTTTTTTTATTGATTTGAGAGAGGATAGGAGAGAGAGAAACATCAATGTGAGAGCAAAACATCAATCAGTTTTCTCCTGTACCAACCGGGGATGGAACCCACAACCTGGGTATGTGCCCTGACGGAGAATCGAACCAGCCAACTTCTTGTGCACAGGACAATGTTCCAACCAATTGAGCCACACCGCCAGGGCTGTGTATCCCCTTTTTAGAAGCATCATAATACAATGTTGAAATGGAGGAAGATGTAAAAACTTACTAAAACAGAAAGAAAACCCAACTCTTTCATCAGCTCAGACCTTCTACCCCTAACCTCACATACGGCTTCAATTCAGGAGCAGTGCGCTTAATCGCCTGTGAGGCATTGCTTGGAATGTCAGTGAGCACAAAGGGCAAGGTCAGGACCATGTGAAGCAAAAAGGACAGGTCTTGTCCAAAAGGGTGAGGCGGCCACTTACCTCCAGCCAAGTGTTTCCATGTGGAAATGCAGGTCAGCACAGCAGAGCTCCAAACCAAGAATTCAGATTTTTATGTGAACTCTCCTAATTTCAAAAGTTTGCATGATTCCTAAAATTATAAAATAGAACATGGAAGATGATTTTTATAGTCCTGGGATGAAGAAAAATTCCAAATAATAGAAAACTTAGGAGACAAAAAATTGGCTACATAACATTTTTATCTGCATAACAAAAACACCATAAACAAAGCAAAATGACAAACAAAACTGAGCAAATATTTACAGACAAAATGATAATTTCCTTAATATACAAAGTGCTATTGGAAATGAGATAAGTAGATTCCAAGAGAAAAATATTGGCAACAAGAGGAAGAGGTGGTTCCCAGAAAAGGAATTGCAAATGGTTCTGATACACATGAGAAGATGAACAAGGTCACCCATAATAAGAAAAATGCTAATTAAATCACTGTGAGATGCCATACTTCACTGACTAACTTGGCAAAGATCAAAGAGTTTCAAATCGAATTGTTGGCAAAGAAATGGAAAACAGACCTCTTTTACACTGTTGGGGGATTATAAATGGACTACGGGCCCAGTGCACAAATTCATGCACCTTGAAAGGAACTGTGGGCTGCGAGGCTGCAATGAGCACAGGGGCAGGTCTTGGCCCATCCTTCGTGCCCCCACCCAGCCCCTCCCACTGTGGCCCCCAGTTCCCTGTCTGCCAGCAGCCTGCTCTCTCCACCGCTGCTCCCACATGCTAACAGCACTGCCCCACTCGCACCCACTGACAGCGTGGAGCAATTAGTGCCGGCGCCAGCAGCAGGTGCAAGCAGGGCCGGTGCTGTCAGTGAGTGTGAGCAGCGGCTGCTGCCCTGATCGCCCCTCAGGAGCAGAAGGAGGTAGAGAAGCCCTCAGGGGCGATCGGGGCCAGCAGCCACCACTTGTACCCACTGACGGAGTGACTGGGACCAGCGTAGGGTGCCAGCAGTGGATGTGAGCGGCAGCTCTGGCACCGGCTGTGGGTGCAAGCAGGGCCAGCGCCAGCAGCAGGTGTGAGCGCCAGGCAGGACCACAGTGCATGGGAGCAAAGAATTTTCAATAACCACCAGAAGCTCACCCTGATGACAGCGACCAGCACCCCACCTTGGTCTGGCACCTCCGCTCACCTACTCCACCATCCCGCCGCAGCCAATGCCCGATGCCCACCATGTTCCGTGCATGCCCCCTGGTGGTCAGTGCACGTCATACTGACCGGTGGTTCAGTTGTTCGGTTGTTTCGGTCTATTTGCGTATTAGCCTTTTATTATATAGGAGGATACGAATATACAGGAGGGCACTTGGCAGAATTTATCAAATATGCTTACCTTTGACCCAGGAAGTCATTTTGTATTCAGATATACAGAATGAGTCAATAACACATGTACAGGGATATGGACTGTAGTACTCTCTGTGCACACTCCTTGTCTCATGTACAAAGAAGAGGCTTTAAAACCACTACTAAATCTTCTTGTTCATACAAGAATGTGTATGGGCTCAGGTTTGATACAACCAGTGCGACAGGCCAGAAAACATAGTGGTAAAGAGTGTGGGACCAGGAATCAGATTCCTTATTGTTTAAATAAGCAATACCACTTGCTAGCTGTGAATCATTTGGGCCAGTTATTTAGCACCATCGGACTCAGTTTGGTCATCTGAAAACTGGTAGTGATCATAATGACTACTTCTCAGGATTGTTAAAAGGCTTAAATAAATGTAATTCATGGAAAGGATTTAAAACATGTCCTTAGCCTGGCCAGCGTGGCTCAATGGTTGAGTGTCGACCTATGAACCAGGAGGTCACAGTTCGATTCCCAGTCAGAACATATGCCCAGGTTTCGGCTCAATCCCCAGTAGGGGGCATGCAGGAGAGAGCCAATCGATGTCTCTCTCTCATCAATATTTCTATCTCTCTATCCCTCTCCCTTTCTCTCTCTAAAAAAAAAAATCAATTAAAAGACATTATTTAAAAAATAAAACACATCCTAATGTGGCAAATCATAATTTCCCAAAATGGCTATAGTGAAGGTGGCTTCCATTCACATGCTCTTCTGCAATGTGACTCTGCCCTCCTCCGCAAGGAGAGGAGTCTATATAGGTATCTCCACTCCCTTGAATCTGGGAAGACCCTGGATCTGCTCTGACCAAGAGAATATGGAAAAGTGATGCTGTACCAGTCCTAATTGTAGCCTTTAAGTGGCCTGGTAGTTTTTACTTTTGTATCATAGAATCTTTACAATAGAGCAAAATGAGTATTATTATCCAAGTTTTATTATTTAGGAAACTGAGGTTTAGAGAAAATTTTAGTAATATCTCCCCCTTCTCTCACGTCCTACCCATTATCACCACCAAAACCAATGAAAGGTTGTAGCAAGGTTGACATCCCTAGGCCTTCCACTTCACCCAATCAGTGTCATTCTGGAAGGATTTCAATGACAAGACCTTCCCTCCTGGCCACCTGAGTGGCCCATAAAACTTGCTTTCCCAGATCCTCTACCCTTCAGCCTCATGACAGGGGCAAGAGTGATGAGGGTGAGTCACCTGAAAGTATTTCTTATGGTGTTAGAGTTGAGCTGATTGAAAACCAAACTCAAGTGATTGATACTGTTTTCTGCTGAATCTAAACACCAGTTAAATCCATAACCTTGCAGTCTTGTATGTGAATTCTGGCAACTGGCACAGTGACAGCTAGGGGGAATGAAGAAAAACTGGAGAGGCCCAAACCTGATGCCAATTTAATTCTCACAAGAAAACAGTGAAATGGACCACATTTTACAGACAAGAAAATGTTTTATAGACAAGAAAAACTGACAAGTTTCAAACTACAAGTGGCAGAGCCAGAACACAAACCAAGAAATTCTGACCCCAAAGCCCACAGTCTAAACCAGAGGTGAGCAAACTTTCTGTGAAGGGCTTTGTAGGCCACACAGCAGCCTGGCCGGAGGACTGAACGCCGCCAATGTGGGCAAAAGCAACTGTCGATAATTCATAACAAGTGGGTGTGAATGTTAGCCAATAAAACTTAATTTATGGATCCCAAAATATGCATTTAATATAATTTTCACATTATAATATAATCTTAATATAATATTATGCATTATAATATAATCTTCTTCTTCTTTTGATTTCTGAAAATGAGCCGTGAGCCATACAAAACAAGCATTGCTGTGGTTGCCATCTCCTGCTCTTAGCCATGTGATGTTGTGTATGCAGAACTGAAACTAATCTTTGGAAATGGGTCCACAATTCCTTGAAAATGTATCCATGAAAGATTCTTTCTATGTAAATGTAGCATGTGTTTATGCTCTGGCTTACAGCAATAGGTCATCATATGCCAGGGATGGCAGAGCACATTTTTTTTTATTAAGGTATTATATGTGTACATATCTTATCATTGCCCCCCCACATACACACCCCACTCCCATACATGCCCTCACCCCGCAATGTTTTGCATCCATTGGTTATTCTTATATGCATGCATATAAGTCCTTTGGTTGATCAGAGCACATTTTGAAACTGTCCACATAGGCCACATGTTTGGCTCTATAGAGGACAGATATTCAGGTATTCACTTAAAAAAAAAACAAAAAAACACGCTGCTGACACGAGGCCAGCTGAAATGGAGCATTCTGCAAGGAACTAAAATACAAAGAGCCAGGCATGTTTACTTTGCATCCTATAAATGATTTATGAGAACTTTAATATGGCCACTGAGTATACTTTCAGCTTGTTAGACATTTCATTTTTTGACCAGGGAACATTTTGTAAATGGAAGATCTTGATGTGTTAGCTTAGATTCCAGAGTCAAAGGTATGCTTAAGCACTTTGGAAGAAGTTCTCTCTGACCACTCTGCTCGCTGCTGCCACTTTCACCAAAGTACATTTCTCCGTGGTCACTAAAACTCAGACATCAACAATACAAAGACTCAGTGTCTACCACAAACTCCACATCTGCTTTCAAAAAAGGCAGGGAAGGCAGAATGAGGTGCAGATGAGAGTCAGAAGTAGCTTAAGACTTGGTCACAGAAGTAAGATACTTCCAACTCAAGCGTAAGCAGAATCTCATTACTGTTTTCATGTAAGTGGCCAAGAGTGTTGAAGTTTTTAGAAAGCCTGCACAAACCCACCATGATTAGCTTTATCACAGGATTATCAGGTTAAAAAATGTATATCCCTCATCCCCAGGAAGGGGGGGGCCTTGTGATTTATGGAAAAAAAACTGCACCTTAAGAGGTAAATATGTCTTCTCTCAATTCTACTCAATTTTTGTTGGATTTCCAAGATAACCTATATTTATAAAAGAATTTTGAAGATTTGTTTTCTATTTCCTAAACTATATGGAATATAGTAGAAAGGAGTAGAAATAAGCAGAATGGGGGGAGTTGGTTGAGAAATCATGGTTGATAGAAATTATTGGGAGCAATTCATTTCAGAGGGAGGTAGAGAAGCCCTCAGGGGCGATAGGGGCCAGCAGCCACCACTTGTACCCACTGACAGCATGATCCCAAGCAATTCATTTCAAAGGTTTGATACTGAATTTGTACCAGGCATTCAGATGGACGGAGGTAGGACTGGTGTGGAAAACTGAGGCTTCGCTCTTGATTGTATACACATCTGTAGAACTTAATTATTGCAATAAGCACTTTTAGTAATTAAATAAAGCAATAAAAATGGAAGAATTACATTAAAGAATTACAACCATGAGTTTAGTGAGTTCCAAGATGATGGAAGTCACATTTGACTATGCAAGGAAAGGGAAGTGGAAGAGGCAAGTCAGGAAATTCTTCAGGAGGATGTGACACTTGCAATAACCCTTTGACGATCAATAAGCTTTGACAGGGTGAAGAGGGCATCGTCTGCCAAAGAAGTGAACAAAGGCATGAGGGAAGGAGTGCTCTGGCCATGGCAAAGAAAGGGTCTGCCAGATGTTCCTCAGGCTTATTAATTTTAGAAATGTGTCTGCAAGGCTGATTCAGTTGTATGGACACAGACATACTTCACGAAACAATCAGCTGTAAAAGGTGCTTAGCTACTTACTAGCACAGATTGCAGCTTGCAAGAAAAATAACAAAAGAAGAGAAAGAATAACATTTCTATTATACTCATATAAATGCCAATGATGTAGGACCATCTTGAAGAATTCCAGTCACACCTGCTTAACGCTTCACAGAAGAATAACCAAAAGTGGATCAATCCAGCTCTGGCCAAGTAGTTCAGTTGATTAGAGCATCCTCCTGATACGACAAGGTTGTGGGTTCAATCCCCAGTCAGGGCTCATGCAAGAATCAACCAATGAATGTATAAACAAGTGGAACAACAAAATTAATGTTTCTCTCCCCCCTTCCTTTCTCTCTCTCTCTCTCTCTCTCTCTCTCTCTCTCTCTCTCTCTCTCTCTCTCTCTCCTCAATTTTTTTTAAAAAAGTAGATCAATCCAGAGACCTCAATTTTCACATTAATTACCAGCCAAGCATTTTTTCTTTTTTAAAATATATTTTTCTTGATTTCAAAGAGGAAGGGAGAGGGAGGGAGAGAGAGAGAGAGAGAGAGAGAGAGAGAGAGAGAGAGAGAGAGAGAGAGAAATACCAATGATGAAAGAAAATCATTCATCCGCTGCCTCCTGCACACCCCCTAATGGGGATCGAGACTGTAACCCAGGCATGTGTCCTTGACCAGAATCGAACCTGGGATCATTCAGTCCTCAGGCTGGCGCTCTATCCACTGAGCCAAAGCAGCGAGGGCCAGCCAAGCATTATTTCAATGCAAATGAACTTGAGCAAATCCAGCTTCCAGGTTTAACAATGGTTATTTTGCTTTCCTATCAGTCCAATCTACGGGTAATACTCACTTGATAATAAAAAGTCAGTTCTCGGAACCCACTCCACACCTACTGAATAGCACCTCCACAGAAGGACACAAAGTCTATGTTTCTACAGGCTTCCAGGTGATGTTTGTGGATGACAGATGGAGAGCCACCATGTAGAATGTGCACAGCATGGTTTCATGGCATCTACTATTAATGATTCCACTATGGACAAGTCGGAGCAATTGGAGACACTTTTTCTAACTTGACCTTTCCAATCAGTCACTTCAAATTGAAGAATTTAAGGTCACATTCTTTCTGGCTCATCTATGCCCCATTAGGGACTACTTGTTCTTAAACACGCTGTTTCTATCCTGAAACCTTCCTCCTACAGTGTCTGAGAGAGTGAGGTGGAATAACTCATATAAAGCCGGACATGTCTGTAAATGCTGGTTGCCTCCTTCCCCTTGATTCATCTCTTAAGTCTCTTAGATAGTTTATCTGAAGAATTCCCAAGAGAAAGGTGAGACATAATTGCAGGTCCTTCAAGTGGTGCTGCAGTGAGTGGCTGGAGGAAGTGTACTCTTAGTGTTGATTTGAGTGGCTCCTTGCCCATTTCCAGGCAGCTGGCCTTGAGCCTCTCTCCGGAGCAGGAGGGCGCCACCTTTGCTCCGCTGTGGAACCCTCCATGCCAACGGAGTCTGAAGCTGAGGGCAGCACCCAAGCAATGCAAAGTCCCTGTGGTTGAAGCAGTGGTGTGAGGGCCTGGAACCTGCCCACCTCATCCCTTCTCTCATCCTCCCAGACCAGATCCCCTACTGGGGGCCCACTTTGAAAACTATCCTCTCTCTTGGAGTCTGAGAGATGAAAGACATGTGATGTGAATGTTACGCAAGTGGCAAGAAAGGATTCTTGGTCACTAGAAAGAGCAAAGTGCTGCAATGAAGGTAAAAGCAACCTCAAAACAGTGCCTTCATTTAAAAATGAATGTTTAAAATAATGCTAACTAACCTACACAGCATTGAGAAAAGTTCCCACTAATCCTACTGCCCCAATACAACTGCCGTTAGCTACTTGGGACACATGGAAAGGTAGTAAATGGAAAGAGAAATGGTGTAAAATCCTATCAAGTTGAATAACGGTCCCGAGCACAATAAAACATCAGAGTGACATTATAGGAAGAAAGAGGGCTGTCTTAGAGATGCTTCCCTGGGCAATGGGGAGAACCTGGGCTTTCTCTTAAACCACAGGACCTGAAGGTCTGATGCTATTCCTCCGGGTGGGGAGTGGGAGAGGAGTAGGAAAAGCTGAAGGATGGAGAGAAGGAGAAGAGGGAGGGAACCAGCCCAGAGAAAGGTAAGAACTTCGGGGGCCCATTAGAGGAGGACTCTACATAGGTCACCAGCCTGAACCCTCCATGACCATTTGTCATCAGTTAATTGCAAGGGTTGCTTTCTAGTGAAGAACTGCATTTATATACCCTCCCTCACTTACAACACATGACTAAGAAGCTACAAAATCACCTTCACTATCATTCAGCAGCTCCCTTACCCTTTAGGATAAAGCCCAAAATGTTGAAGGTCCCTGACCAAGTCAGTTCCTCCTCATGTGCTCCCATAGCACACAGTCCCCTCTCCCGTCCTCTATCACACTCCCTGTCATTGCTGAACCATCTGCCTGCCTTCTCGACTGGAACAGCACCAGTGGGGGAACAGCAGCTGTCCGTGGTACATCCTTTGTCAGGGCTGCTGCCTGGGGGAATTATGCCCTACAGGAAATGGGTGACTATTTTCTCAGTCCTCCCAGGGATGCCACGGGCATTCAAGTTCAGTACTCTGACAGAACGCCTTGGAAGAGCCGGCTACCCATCCAAGGACAGTGCTGGCACACAGGGTCTCTCAATAAATGTTCACTTAATCAACTAAAAGATTAAGGTTTCCAGGCTTGAGGCAAGGGGAGGAAGTCGCTGCGTCCTCAGAACCATTTAAATAGATCGGTATAACAGCTTGCCCCGCTTATAGGACTACAACTTGCAAGGAAAATCAGGGCCAACTTTAAGATGCTGCAGAGCCACACGTTCGGTGATCCTCCCAGCACCAAAGGTGCACTGTGCCTGTAGGTTCCAGGATGAGGAATGACTTCTCACCTTGCCGTCTTTCACTGCCAGCACGCCCTCCTGGGTGCTTTCATTACTTTCCCTTGCAGATGCCTCTGTTTCTAATTAGAGCCAGGGGCCTGACCCCCGAGAGCTGATAACAATTTTGCCCCTAGATATACCTTATTGGCTAACTGGAAAAGGCAGGTTAATGGTGTCTACATGGAAGGTGTATTATTAGAAGTGAGTCTGTGAGGCAAACTCCCCGTGACTCTAATCTTCGGAATGCTGACTCCTGAGGTCAGTAATTGGGCAGCGCAGAATTCACCAGAGCAGCAGGCCTAAGCCTGTCTTCAGACCTCTTTGAAATGCAGTTCCTGAGGTCAGGGAAATAATTGCTTCATTTGAAGGGGGTAGAAAGAGATGAGGGGAGAAGGAACAACCTTCATTATTTCTCCGGTTTATCAATGCACCATGTTCTCAATATCCCGTCTAATTAAAATAACACAGGCTGCTTGAGAAACTCAGTCATTTCCACGGTGATTCTTGTCAGCTTGCTCCTGCTGCCAGCTCAGAGATGCCTAATAGCAGATAAGCCAGGAGTCTGGCCCTCCTTTGCTTAGTCATTAATTCAGCAACCAGGGTGCCATGGTGCTCATTAACGTTCTTTGCCCCCGATATATTTAAATCCTTAATTAACAGGGAGGATATTTTAATGTCAGTGCTTTGCAACTTTCCAAAGAAAAATGCCAATGTAATCAACTTGAACTCCTGACCACCACTCCTAACGCAAGTCTGCCTTCTTCTCCAGCGCCAGGCTATCTCTGGGCTCAGTTCACATTCCAGACACACTGGCCATGATAAGCTGGCCATGTGGTACCCGTTCTCCGGAAAGTGACTGAACATGGCATCATTCAGAGGACCCCTCTGAAGTCCAGCTATTATACTAAGTCCTGGTCACCTGAGAAAAGCTCTTGAGATCCACTTTTATGTTCATGAAGAAGGCATGAGGAGGAAAGGGGGGGGGGTGTTTTGTTTTTTTGGCTAATTCTGCATAATTTCCATGGGCCAGACTTAATTCTGCCTCACAAATACAAAGAAGATGAAAAAACTAGAACAAAAGAAATATGCAATGAATAAACCAAAATGCACACACTAGGCAAGAAAGAAGTAGGGGGAAAATTATTTTTTAAAAAGATTCGACTCCACCCTGGCAGCGTCACTACCAAGATCTATGGCCACATGAGGCACACACTGCAGGAGCCTCTGGTGTGTATTCAGTCCGGGCTGGCATCCATCACAAGGGACCCCCTGTAACCATGAGGGGGCACCACCAGCCTGCTCACCTTAGGGACCTGGGGTGGGGATTTTTAATCCTCATGGGACTTTGAGGTCCCTATACTCACGAAAGCCCCCACAGCTGACTTGGCACTTAGTTCATGACACTTTCCGTTCTCAGAGGCAGAGCTGAGTGCTGCCTGGGACATGGGGTCCTTCCAGGATCTGGTCCAGAATCTGCCAGCCCAGCCCCTGAAATGGCCCCTTTGACCACCTTGTTGGTGAACCACGGGCCTTGGTTAAGGCATACAATCTCCATTGATTTAGAAGCAGTCAGTAAGTGGAGGGAGCTAATGTAAACATAACATGAAAGGCAGGGGGAAAGGGAATACAAACCAATCCACTTAAAATAAGAAAACATTTTAGAAAAAATCAACATTCTCTCCCTGTACCCTAAGATGTCAATTTTATACATGTTATTAAAATCATTTTAAAGATTGTTTTAAGTGCTCTTCTGTTAATCTTAATTGCAAGGAAGATGGAAGTATCCCTTTTGCTTCTCCAGCTACAGTAGAAAAGTATTAGAAAGGAATATATCAAAGCTCAGAGGCTGGAATTTTAAAAATGAAATTCAGATGTGTCTAATAAATCTGGCCGAGAGATGCAAGGAGACCCTTCAAGCCGAGTGGGCAAAACATGCCTGGAATTTGGGCTGTGACCTCACCTGGCCACTTGCTTCATTAAATCTGCTGCTTTGAGGCACAAGGGTCTGGGTCAGCCGGGATGTTTTCATCCCACTTACGCTGCAATATTGTTTGCTCGCCTGAGGGGCTGCCCAGCGTCTGCCTCCTGCTCAAGTGTCATGACTCAGCCAAACTCAAGAGGCAGGAAACTGAGCTGGATGGATCACTGGTTTGATCTCATGTGACAAATCCCTTGTTGTGACTTCGTTTAGAGGCAGGAGATTGTTGGAAGTGGGGGAGGAGGCAGAATCAGAAAAAGAGCAGGAGATGTGTTCACCATCATGGCCGCTGCTCCCACATGCCACCTGCATGTCTGCACACCTGTCCTCCTATAAGAACCCACACAGCTGCCTATCTATCCAGAGAAAACATGAAGTGCCATGTGAAGCACAGGGAAGTGCCATGAAGGAAACAGCAGAGATTCTGAGCCACATAATTCTAGGTTCTATGTGTGGGTCAACCCCTCAAGGATTCCTTAGGTTAGGCAAGTGACTAGCCTTTCTGTGCCTTGGCTTTCACATCTGGAAATTGGGGATAATTATACTCACATGTCACAATTGCCAAGAGGAATGAATACAATGACTTATGTAAAACACCCAGTACAGACAATCCATCCTTCATATATCAAACCCTATTGCTTTCCTTTTCTGTAGCTTCTACTACAGAATTGTGGATTTAGTGGGGCAAGTAAGGGAAGACCTGAGAGACATAATTCTATTCTCTTAACAAGGGAGCAACAGACAAGACGAAAGATGACAAAATCAAGTCATTTTACCCTGAAAATCACTGGCAGCAAGAAGAGACATTTATGGTGAGAATGGAGAGTCATGTGGCACTCGGCCTTTTACTTCAAAAAAATTAAATGCTTTCTCACAACCCAATTGCCCAGCTGACTGACTAAGATTATCACAGTCTGCTGGATTCATTTTCCAAGAAGCCTGACTAATCACAGAAAGTACCTTATGGATGATCTTGTTTGAAAGGTGAATTTGCTTAATAGCCCAACACAACCCCTTACTACGAGGGGTCCCATTTCCTGTGTCCTGGCTTGCCACCATGTTCAACAAGTCCAGCTGAGGGAGGGAGGGAGAGAGAGAGAGAGAGAGAGAGAGAGAGAGAGAGAGAGAGATATCACCCTTCTCCTATGGCCCAGCTCTCCATTCCATGACAAAGAGCACTGTCTCTGCAGGAGGATTGAGTGAGGGTCTCCAGTCCCTTACTGCTCCCCTGAGGCCCAAGGACACCTACTGACCATTAGTAATACCAGTCCAACCGCAGTGTGTCAGGGGATGGCCACTTTTATATTGGCCATGTGTAGAGCAGTTTGTTGTTACAGATCCTCCTCCTGTACAAAGTAAAGGATACACTCCACAATCCCAATCAGAATGGACTCTGGGACAAGATCCTGGAGGCTTCCTCCTGGGCCAGGAATTGCTAACTCCTAGGGGTAGTAGTCCTGGGAGTACTGGAGACAGAACTTGAGGGGCCTGGGCCACAGGGAGGGGGCACTCAAGGGGCTCAAGACAGCAGCTGTACTAGTGTTTCAATTATCTACTGTTGTGTCACAAACCTCCCCAAAACTCAATAACATAAAACAACAATTTATTCTTTCTCATAATTTTTGCAACGTGGGCTGGTTTCGTTGGTTCGTGACTCATGCGTTGCCTCCTGGAGTGGGGAGGTCTGAAATGGCTTCTCCAATCACATATCTGTTGCCTTACCTGGGATCGCTGACCAGCAGGGACCCAGCTGAGCATCGCTCTCTCCATGCAGCCTCTTCCCATGGCTAGCGTGGTTTCCTCAGTGCTGTGACCTCAGGATATTGGTTTTTTTTCTATGATGAATGGCTTCTAAAAGGGTAGAAGCAGAAGCCATCAGTTCTCTTAAGGCCTTGGCTCAGAAGTCTCATAGCATCCTTTCAGAGTATTCTCCTGGTCAAAGCAAGGCCAGCCTGATTTGAGGACAGGGAAAACCTACACCTCTTCATGGGTGAAATAACATTTGTGTGACAGAGGAAAGAAAGGATGGTGGCCATCTGAGGAAAACATCTACCACAATCAGTGTGGACGCATTTAAAAATCTTAACACTGATACAGCCCTGTATGTGCATAGTGGCTGAACGTCAGCCGAGTATGTGCTTCTTCATTAGGTGGCTTGCAATTTTACATTTGTGCTTTATTTGAACAGCGTCTTCAAGGTGGAAGGAATTGTGGCTGTGTTTGCTCTAGTGTCAGGCGTAGTGTCTGTCACATCCCAGCATTTGATTCGTATTTGTGAAATTAATGAGTGATTATCCCCTTTTTAAAAAAGCAACAACAACAGCCAAAATCATGACTGAACTGCTTTAGTGACTGAATGCTTCAACTCTTGTGTGGCGAAAACTTGGTAAAGGGCTTTAAAGGAGGATCAGAGTGCTTAGTGTCAGTTGTCCCTGGCAGAAGAAGCAGTTTTGCTTAAAGGCACTAGAACACATACTTTGGCGCCGATACCAGGTGTCTGTGGGAGGCAGGGGGGAGAAAACCGAACCGAGAAAGAAAGCTTTAATACAATAGGTTTCTCCTTCCCTCCTCTGTTTTGTGAATGTTCTTAGCACCCAGCACAGATTCCCCACCACTGATAAAATCATCAATAAGAGGAGCCACCCACCAGGAGGAACTGACCTCCCAGGAAGGCTCTCCTTAGGCAAGAAGCAATGCCTCCTTCCAGCTTGGAATGCTTAGCGTGAGGTAAAGGTTTTACTTGGGAGGCAGCCTGAGGTAAAGGAAAGAACAGGAGTCAGAAAAACTGGGTTCCCTTCCAGCTTTGCCACACTCCAGAGGAATAGCCCGCAGTAAGGCATGTCTTGCACTCAGCCACCCTCCGGTTGATATCTCAGCTAGCTTCAGATAGCAACCCCTCCTGCCCAGCTTACCTATGTCACGTTGTTCCTTGTTACCAGATGGGACAATCCCATCCTCCACCCTTCCAACCTCTCTGTCCCCGCCAGCCCATCTCCCATTAATTCAGCTTTGATCACCTCAAACGCATCACTGTTAAGTGCGTATAGGATATTTTCACTAAGCTGGTTCTGACCACTGTCATTTTCCACCTGTTTCCCACCTGCTTCCCTCCCTAGCAGGTCCCCTCATGTTGAATGGCAGCAGGATGCCTGTGGGTAATTTATGGTGCACTGATAAGGGGAAGTCAAGTTGGAGATACATTTAGTTTGAGGTTAGTAGAATAGGTTTATGTGGTTCACTTCAAGGTAAACCTACACTGGTTAAAAGCAAATAGTGAGGTTTAAGAACCATTTGGATTACTCTAAAAATATTTTTTAAATATATTTTATTGATATTTTACAGAGAGGAAGGGAGAGGGATAGAGAGCTAGAAACATCGATGAGAGAGAAACATCGATGAGAGAGAAACATCGATCAGCTGCCTCCTGCACACCTCCCACTGGGGATGTGCCCGCAACCAATGTACATGCCCTTGACCGGAATTGAACCCGGGACCCTTCAGTCCGCAGGCCGACACTCTATCCACTGAGCCAAACCGGTTTCAGCTAAAAATATTTTTTTTAAGCAGTAGTATATTTAGAAGAAAAGAGAAATTGTGAAAAAAGCAATGAATAGACTCAAACTATTTGACAACTTGATTCATTATTGAAATCATGTGGACACACTGGAAACAATTTCTTAATGATTTGACACAAAATACTGACACTAACAAATTTAGCATAAAACTCATGATACACATTACAAAGAAGACATTGAAAGCTAACCTTATTGGAATCAATTCAAACATAAAACTACTAAAGTATGTATAAGAAGTATGAGACAATTAGAATTCCAGCATGGCATAATTGACAGTATTAAGGATTAACTTTTTCAGAAATTTATTTCAGGTATGATAATGGTGTTGTGGTTATAGCAGTGTAAAAAAAAGTCCTTATCTTTTAGGAATGCATAGTGAAATATTTACAGAAGAAATAATGTGTGGGCTTCGCCTTGAAAGAATTAAGAAGGGAGGATGGATGGGTGTGTAGATTGAATAAGATTGGCCATGGGTTGATGATTATTAACTCTGATTGACATAGGAATTAACTGTGTTACTCTGACTACTTTTGCTTTTGTTAAAAATGAAAAGTTAAAAAAAAAAAAAAGAGTAAGGCATGACCGTGGTGAAGAAGGCTACAGATAGCCTCTGAATTTTCTCTGCAGATATTGCACTTGGCCTTGGCCTCTTCAGTCATTGAGGAGGATCTGCTTCACACACAGCCTTGAATCAAGGGACCAAGAAGCCAGAGCTCAGGAAGAAATAGGAAATGAGGCCAGATAGTGTGGATAAACCGAGACCACTCCCAGCTTGTGGATATGAATGTCTAAAACCCAGGAGCTTGAGCCTGGCCAGTGTGGCTCAGTGGTTGAGCATCGACCTATGAACCAGGAGGTCATGGTTCGATTCCCCGTCAGGCACATGCCTGGGTTGCAGGCTCCATCCCCAAGAGGGGGCGTGCACGAGGCAGCCAATCAATGATTCTCTCTCATCATTGATGTCTCTCTCTCTCTCCCCTCCACCCCATATTCTCTCTGAAATAAAAAATAAAATAAAATTAAAATAATAATAATAACCCAGGAGCTTGAATAGTAGAGAGAGAGAGGATGAAATGCACCAAAAAAAAAAATAGAGTTAGTAAAGTAACCTGGATGCCTGCATATGGACACCTATGAAATGGAGAAGGAACTTTACATGCCACACCAGGGTGTGGGCCTTGGGAGAACAGATAAATTGGAGTTATCAGCTGTTTGCGTCCCTGTGTGCCCCCAAAATATTTTATGTTGAAGCTCTACTCCCCAGTGTGATGGTACTTGGAGAAGGGGACTTCAGGAGGGATTAGGGTTGCTTAAGCCACACAGCCTACGGATTTATGCTATGGCAGCCTGAGCTGGCTAAGACAGTGGGTCAGGGAAGAGGCTACTTCACCACGGTCAGCCCGACTGTCCCACTGGGGTTTTCTCCACAGATAATCTGTGAGTCCGCTGAAGGAGGAAAGAATGTGAAAAAGTAAAAAGCTAATATTTGTTAAGTGCTTACTGAGATTGCTGATTTATGAATGTGGCTGGGTATTTTATAAGATATAACAATATATGTTTTTCCTCTTGTGTTTGTCCTTTGTGTGCTTGTTGGGGAAGGGGAAATAGAGGCCATCTAAAAATCTTTCTGATCATCATCTTCCAGGAATGAAGCCAGGAGAAGACCCTGGGAGACTCAAGAGCACAGACAGGATCCTGGCCCAAAGCATGGCTGAGCAGAGTTTCTCATCCAGGTGCCCAGAGCTCAGGGAGGAAAGAGAGGAAGACCCGTGGGCCTCTGCTGATGATGCCACAAGGAAGGTGACAGGACCTGGGGAGGAATGGCTACATGTCCATCAAGCAGACCCCAAGGGTGCCTTACCTAAATGGGACCCCGAAGCATTAAAGACACCTGGTGGGGCTATTTAAACATGACTGTCAGCTCTTGGTTGGAACCTAAATGTCCCCACCCTACCCAATTCTGGTACTACACAGATCCCCTGGGCAGGATCCAAAAGAGGAAGACCAAGGTCTGTTCATCCAGGTGAAGGAATCTCAGACTTAAAATCTATTTTAAAAAATGATATACAGAAAGGAAGAGAGTTATTGTTCTCCAATACCGGAGTGGGAGGCTGATTCATGATGTAAATTAACAGATAAGTTATCTCGTGCACTTTAATCTTCCAACAGTCTTGTGAAGTCAAGTCTCTCTGTCGTGCTACTTATTCTTTCAATCAGTCATTCTGCCCACAGGTGCTGACTCCTTGGGCTCCAGGCATTCTGCCAGGTGCTGACAGAGTAGGGAACAAAACTGAGAAAGTATCTACACTCTTAGAGTTTACAGCCCAGTGGGGATGACAAAACATAAAACAAACAAACTAATAAAGATACAAGATCAGTACAAACTGTGATAAGCATTGCTCAAAAAATAAACCAGAGGATGTGATAAAGAATCCCTGTGCCATGAACAGGATGAAGTGGACAGGAAAGGCCGCTCCAAGGAGATATTATGTGAGCTAAGACCTAAACTATGGGAAAACCTAGCCATGCAGAGTTGGGAGGTAAAATAGAAGGGAGAGGGACAGCCTGGAATTGAGAATACGTTTGAGGAAGGAAAGGAAGGGAGTGTAGTTGGCCTAAAAAGAGTGAAGAGAAACAGGGAACAGGTTGGAGGAAGAAGTCAGATGACTCAGAATCTTACAGAGCAAGATATGGAGTTTGAATTTTATTCTTAAAACAATGGGAAACCATGGATTAATTTTAAGTAGTGGATTTGCCTACAACTAGTGTATGGATTAAATGAGTTAATATGTAATGCACTTAGAAAAGTGCCTGGCGTAGACAGCACTATAAAAGGATTCTTATTCTTATCCTTATTCTTATTATTAATGTTGGGCTGGAGAAGGGCCAAGAATGGAAGCAAAAAATCCAGTTTGGAGGCTATTTCTGTAGTCATTGGGGCCTGAATCGGCGTGGGTGCTGTGAAATTGGAGAGAAGTGGCATGTATATAACAAAATGTAAGTCAGGGGTACAGTCAACAGGGCTTTCTGATGGCAGAGAAAGAAAGGCACGAAGGACTCCCTCTAGGTTCCTGTCATAAACAGATGACACATTACTCAAGCTGACTGCAAAAGAAAGCAAGCGGGGCGGAAAAGCCAAGAGTTTAATTACATTCTATTGAGTGTGAGCTGCCTATCAGATATCTACGTGGAGGTGTCAAATATGCTGTCATCCTCGTTGCACAAAGAGGAAACTGAGGCTCCTTCACAAGGAGGAGGCAGAGATATAGAGAGATGATCATCTGCTCAAAGACAAACCGTTACTAAGAGGAAACATCGAGCCTGGAAGGCAGGCTAAGACCTCTTCAGAGATCTCACTCCCTCCTCATTAAACACTCTGAGAAGAGGTGTCAGGCTCCTTGTTGGTATAACAGAGTCAACTCTAGCATCTATCAGATGCCTACAGGGGCCAGAATCCCAGGAAGTCTAGGGCAGTGCTTGAGCCAGCAACAGAAGCCATGAAACACGCCCCAGTTCTCTGAGACTTGGTGGTCAGATAATGTGTCTGGGCAAGAAAGAAAAGCCGGGCAAGAATGGTACACATTTAAGGGAAGTAGCATTAACTTGCTCACCCTTAGTTGCTGATATACAAAATAGGAAGAGAAATCTAACACATAGTTTCAGGTCTGTTATAAAGGATCACTTTTAAAAAGAGAAACAGAGAATGGGAGTACATACTTTATAAACCAAGGGCTGGTGGGAGAGAGAAATGGGGAGTTATGGTTTCATGGACATGGAGTTTCAGTTTGGGATGATGAAAAAATTCTGGTGATGGCTGTCCAACAAAGAGAATAAACTTAATGCCACTGAATTATACACTTAAAAATGGTTAGCATGGTAAATTTTATGTTATGTATATTTTACCACAATAAAAAATTAAACTGGACATTTGCTTATGTTATGGAATAGAAGTTAGCTTAACACACTTTTATTCTGTTTATCTCCTAAGGAACTAGGCAATCCTCTATGTCACTTGTTATCTACTTATGCTTTGGGTGTGAGGGAGGACTAGTTGTAACTTGGATGGGAAAGGTGCTGGAACCAAGACATAAGCTATAAATAAAGCCAAGACAGTTGTTTTTTTAAAAACTTGAGTTAGTGGCTACATTTCAAATTGCATCTTATTTTATCTGAACAGGATCACGTTCTGTAAGCAAGCATCTGTCTGCATTCGTTTATGATCCCCTCAGGGCCACAATATGCCTTTGCCTGTCTTTTCAGTGTTCTCTAGGTGCCTCACATATGAAAATATGATTCCATTATTGGGACAGTTTACCAGAGAAATCCAATTAACTAGAGAGAGAAATAACTAGAGTGCCCACCACCCAAAGCCTTGATGGAACCACTAGAAATTCAAATGCTAAGGGCTATACGCAAATAGAGGTCAGATTACATTAAATGTAGCTGTCCAGACTTTCAAAGCCAGTCGGCTTTCTTCTGATTCAGAGAACTTTCTTTTTTTTTTCTTTCCTTAATTTTTAAAACAAAAGTTTAATTCTGATGAAGTGCATATAAGAAAATTTACCATCTAATCATTTTAAGTGTACGGTTCAACAGTGTTAAGTAGATGCACATTGTTGTGTATGCAATCTCCAGAACTTTATCTTGCAAAACTGGAATCCTATACCCTTCAAATAACTCCCCATTCCCCCATCACCTGGGAACCATCATTCTACTTTCTGAATTCAATAACTCTGGGTACCTTCCATAAGTAAAATCCTACAGTATCTGGCTTATTTTACTTAGCATAATGTCCTCAAGGTTCATCCACGTTGTAGTATGTGTCATAATCTCCTTCCTTTTTACAGCTGAATACTATCCCATTGTATGGACAGACCACATTTTGTTTATCTACTCATCTGTTGAGGGACACTTGGGTTGTTTCCCCCTGTGAGCTATTGTGAATAATGCTACTGTGAACATGGGTTTACAAATATCTCTTTGAGAGCTTGTTTTCAATTCTTTTGGTATATACCCCGAAGTGGAATTGCTGGATCAATATGATAATTCTACATGGCTTTTTTTGGATGAGGTGCTTGTTGGTATTTACAGTCCCCCTCAAAGTGTTGATATTCAGTGGAGACTGAGTGGAAGCCATGTTATCCGCTCAATACATTTGACTGCATATTATAGCAATGCTTGTATCCTCAGGCCCCAGTCTGGAATCTCTGGGGTGGGGCCCAGGGGCAAGCCTGCTCACCAGCTCTTTAGGAGATTCTCACAATCTCTAGACTTTGAGAACCAGGTTCTAGACTCTAGAGGGAGCACAGACTCACTTACCTTAAGAATATTCTCTCAATCTCACCCCACAGTAAATATTCTATTTGTCAGAAGAGAATTCTGGCAAACTTGGAACTCAAGCCCAAGACCATTAGCCTCCAAATCATGCATTCTTTCTTCTGCCCACATGCCTTTGCTTGCCATGAACATAAACACATAGCAAAGAGGGGATGTTTCATTTCCCCGGGGGCCTCCTGCACACTGTGAATTGTGTTTCAAGTCTCCAAAGGGTCACCACCCTCCAGCATATCCTTGGCAACCACAGACACTTTCAGTCTCTCCTTGGAGATTCTGAGATGCACAATTAAAAACAGGAATGACAGCAGCTCATTTACCTAAAGGTCAACTTTTTGCTTATGATAATTTTTGTTTTTTTAAACCAAAGAGAATACAACTTGCAAACAAATCAGCCCTTTATCTGAGCTTTTGCAGGTCTGTCCGTTCCCTGCAGGCTCTGGCAGATGCCCGTCTATTAGTGACATTGGATGATGGCCCATGTGCTGCCCAATCCCCACGCACCCAAGGCAGCCCTCGGTCCTGCAGGCCTATTCACTTTGTGCAGTGGAGGGGACACGGTTCCCGGGGTTAAGAGCTGGCAGTGGGGCACGCAGAAGCCCAGCCACCCCCGCCAGGGACAGTCATTCAGAGCTCATGTGGGTCTCTTTTGTGCGGTGGGTGAGGCTTCCCACTATGGGTTCCGGTGACTTAGAATGCCAAGGGCCTAAACTTAATTAACTTCTCCAGGGCCGGGATGCTTCCATCTTAGCCCTCATCCTGCTTCGTGGGGCGGCGGGACGAAAGTGCTCCCTGCACAAACAGAAGGCCAGGGACCTTAGTGGGAGCGTTGGCAAATACAACAGGGCCAGTGGCATCCTCATTAAACTCTGATTAGCAAGTAGACTTGATCCAGGCCAAATCAGAGCTGAATGAGATTTCTTTCTTCTTCTTTTTCTGCTGCCAGTTGATCAGATGTAGGCAATTAAGAACCCCCACACCTCCAGCCCTTGTATTTTTTTTTTTTTTTTTTTTTTTGAAGCAGGGAGCTCATACCAGTCAAGCCATAAAGACACCATTGTCCTTAGAACAATATTCCCCACTAATCTCACTTCTGGCAATTTACTTTTTCTTCCCAAGCAGATTTAGAAACTAAAAAAAAAAAAAAAAATCCTTGAAAGAGTACGGGGGTGGAAGGGTGGGTAAGGGGTAGGGGGAGGAATACTCCATGGTATCTAATCCCATCGCAAAGTGGGAGTTTTCTTGTTCCATTCAGCTTTTCTTTGAATGAGCCCTGGATAAATAAACTTCTAGTGCATCGGCCACATTGATGCGGAGACCGTGAGGGTCCAATTATGCATATGGGGGGCAGGGGTTCTGGTTTGCAAATCAAACACAAAGAGGGCAGCACAGGCTCTCCCTTGTAATCAGCTCTCACTACAAATTTACAAACCTGTGAGGTGAAATTGCCTTTTGTTAAGTGTTTAAAGCAATTATTACCTTTCTTTAATTTTCTGGTGGTAATTAGGCTCCTGAATCCAGTCCAACCTGGTCTGTGCCCGGAAGGCCTGCTCGCTGCTCCCTGTGTCTGTGTGGAGAGGTGAGGGATCTTTGGAGCCAGCCTCACAGGGACTCCTGAGAACTCCAAAACTTTTCCAGCCAGAGGGCCAAGAAGTCTGACAGGCAGACACTGAGAAGCTGTGTCCTTTTTGCCTGTAAAGAGAGAAGATAAAAGACAACAGAGAAGATGAGAGGAGTACAGGGAGGGTGAAACACGGAAAGTCAGAAACTAAGGTCGGAGGAGGGGAAGGGGGAAAAGGCAACAGACATTTGAGACAGGAAAAAAAAAAAAAGACAGTGAGGATCATCTAAAATGAAGTAAAAAAAGGGAGTCAGCTCACTGTTGTTATTGTGTGTGAACTTTTATATTCACAAGATTCCTATTAATGAGCTCAGAGCCTCTAGGCGCATATGCCTCAATGCATTGCGACTCTTGCAATGAATGAAGAAGCTAAGAGTCTCTGAAAAGAAAAACCAAAGGGGAAAGAAAGCAAGAGAATCCAAAAGCCTGGAAAATAGCTTACCTAAAAGCTACCCCTTTCACCAAGCCCCAAAGGTCAACCAACTTGGCGGGCAAGAGAGACCCAGGAAAGACTTGCCAACAGCTCTAGCCACTCAGACCCTGCTTGGAGGCTGGACCAGAAATTCCACTGCTCATCTCATGTTCTGACAAGTGCAGAGCACAGCACCGTTCCTGGGGCCAGAATCCATCTCTGGGAAGGCCAAAGGTGACATCTTCTGTGCCTCTTACAAGGACCAACATTCTTCCATCATTGAGCTACTGAGAATTAGAATGATTGTGCCAATCTGGTGTGAGGGTGAGGTCCACTGTACCGGGCAGAGGCAATCGGTGTGACTATAGACGCAGCCAGAGTAGAGAGGAAGCAAGGTGCACACCTCACCAGTGTCCAGGGAAATCCAGGGCAGAGGGGCAGTCCCAAGGCTCTGAGCAAAAAGAGGTGGGAGTTATCATCTGCTCTGTGGCTGCAAACTGTGTCTTTTCTCATCAGGTGCATCAGCCTCTCCCAAGCTGGAGGTAAAGAACCTCTCCCTTTCACAGTGCAGGTTTCTGAATCACTGAGGCCTGGGTTCATATCCTGCTTAGGTACCTATCTGCTATGTGATGCTGGTAAAATTCCTTACTCTCTGTGAGCCCTAGTTTTTCTCACCTGGTGAGTGAAGGGAATCCCTCCTGGAGAGGATTAAATTAAATAAAGTATGTAAATCACTTAACACATGCCTGTGACAGACACTCGACAAATAATGGAAAATTAGTCTAAGAAATGATTAATTGTTGTTGATTGTCTTTAGGAAACTGGGTTAAAAAGAAAAGCAAGTACTATTTCCAAGAAAAATAGCAATCTCTTTGAGAAAATAGATTGAATATATTGAAAGCATTGCTGTAATACGCAGTCAAATGTATTGAGTGTCAATAACATGGCTCCCACTCAGTCTGCACTGAGTATCAACGATATGACAGGGGCTGTAAATACCAACAAGCAGCTCTTCCTAAAACCTTGCTGTCTGGGGTGACTTAAGCTATGTAGCTAGGAGCCTGCATGTGATAAGAGGCAAAGGAGTTGAACAAAGAAATGCAGGAGCAGTGAGGAAGGAGAGATTAGTTCCAGATAGGAGGATTAGGAGAGGCTTTCGGTTGGAGCTGGCATTAAACCAAGCCTTGAAGATAGGTAGCAATAAGAAGAAAGGGCATTCTGGGAGGAGGGACCTGGCTGAATGCAGGAAAGGCAGGATGTGCCTGGGAAACGGTGAGTGGTGCCGCTTGCTGGGAGCGAGGCTGTGTGGATGAGTTAGTGACAGGGGAGATCATTTGCTGTGACAGGTTGGACCTTTATTTTGTAGGCGGTGGATAGGATGGAATTGTTGGACTAGTGTCACTCCAGGAGCCCATGTGTGGATGGGAAGTGGGGAGAGACCAACGGACAGACCAGCAGGGCCTTTAGCAGCAAGAGAACGGACAATGGCCTAAAGCAGGGCAGTGGGGATGCACAGGAGGGTGTGGCTGTGGACACATGGGGACTGTCAGCAAGAGGACTTGCCACGTGTTGAATGTGAGGGGCAAGGAGAGGTAAGAGTTGTAAAGAATGTTGGAATCTGAGGCTGAATCATCAGAAGAGCTGGGAGACCATAACCACTGAGAGAGGAAGGGGCTTGGGAGGGCCGATAGTGATATTGGGACCTCCTAACGCAGTGGTTCTCAACCTTTCTAATGCCACGACCCTTTAATACAGTTCCTCATGTTGTGGTGACCCCCAAACCATAAAATTATTTTCGTTGCTACATCATAACTGTAATTTTGCTACTGTTAATGAATCGTAATGTAAATATCTCTGTTTTCCGATGGTCTTAGGCTCTACAGCAGCGGTTGAGTACCCACAGGTTGAGAACCGCTAGCAGGGTCACCTAAGACCATCAGAAAACACAGATATTTACATTACGATTCATAACAGTAGAAAAATTACAGTTATGAAGTAGCAACGAAAATAATTTTATGGTTGGGGGTCACCATAACATGAGGAACTGTATTAAAGGGTCATGGCATTAGAAAGGTTGAGAACCACTGTCCTAACGAATGAGATGACAGCATTTCAGCCAGTCACTTGTCAGATGCTGCTGTTACATATATGACTTGAATCTCACGTCAGAAAGTAAGCCAGAAACCTATCTTGAGAACTGGATTATTCGAGGTCAATTAAGGGAAACAGAAACGTGCCCAGGTCTCCTACAAGGGGAATTAAATACAGGGAGTTAACAAAGAGATGATGGAAGTGCTGAGAAGACAATCAGGAGATGCTAAGGAAACCCAGAAATGAGAACAGCAGGAAGCTGAGACCTCTCCTGAGGCTGAAGGGACAGTGAGTGGAGGAGGAGTCACCAGAGCCCAAAAGCTTAAACCATCTCACAGGAGCTTTTGGGGAGCTGGACACAGAGCAAGAGGCCATTTAGCGGGAAATGGAGTCACAGAGGAGAGCGAGGCGTTACAGGGACCCTGTGCACAGCAAAAGGGGCTCCTCCCATTCTTCTCCCAAGTGCAAGGAGCAGGCTGCTGAGCAAGAATAGGTGTCTTGGGGTGACAGAAAAAAAACAGGTGTGATGGTACCTTGGAGAAAAGATGGAGAAGAGAGTACCACAGTCAGGACCTAGAGGAACCACCAGTAGCATCTCAGAACTGGAGGAAACCTAGGAAGAGGTAGAGAGCAAATGCCTGCATGTTCTTGACCTCCCTGCCCCACAGGGCCAATGGCAGGTCAGGGAGAGAAAAGGTGCCTGCAGACCTGCCCTCCACTGTGCACCTTGGCAATACAGCGCCCAGCGCAGTTATTTTCAGCGCAGAAGCCACACTTTCGCTCTGAGATCCTGACTACAACACAGGAGCGCCGATTTGCTGTGCTTTCCACCTGTGCCATGTTAGGGGAAGGACTTCTTTTGTAAAACCCTGTGAATGGTTCCTTTACTGGCATTTCCCGAGCATGGAAGTGTTAGCGAAGGGATTTGCAGAGTTCATTAACTCCCGTCACCCCCGCCCTCCTGTTTGCCCAGCTCATTCAAAAACAGAAATGCCACTACAAACAACCACTGAATCTACAGAGGCTTGTCTGGCTGTCACACAGCCATAAAAACAATGTGCCCTCAGGCAGGGGAGTGGAAGTGAGGATGGCAAAGCACACACTAATTTTCAACAATCCCTCCTTAGAGACATAATCTTCAAATAAATATTTAACTTGCTCTGTCTTTGGTCATAGATTATTTACAAATCAGGCTTTAAAATGATCCTTCCCTGAGCTATTTGCACACCTAGAGTTGCCAGGGAGTAGGAATGAGCCTTCCTGGATGCTGGAGGCTGCCTCCCATGCGACCATACACACTGGCTGCAGGCAGCTTGTGCCCCATCAGGTCCCAGCGCCCTTCTGTCACTGTGAAGTAGGGGTACTGGCAAGCCTGCCACCTCCAGAAGGTTACCATTCAGAGAAATGCGAGACAGAATTCCCAGCCCAAGGTCATTCAAAACCCCAAGATTTAGAGGAGAATGGGGCAACATGTAGATCCCCTGGGACTGCAGAGATGGCAAAGAAACTTGCTGTGAAAGAAGTTGGTATTATGGAGCCTTCAAACTCTAGGATCTACATTTTCTAAGAATACTTGAAAATCCCCAGAGGTTAATAGGTGGTCCAAGGAAGAAAGGGATTTGTGGTAACATAATTGTGTATTCCTCCTGTTGGAGACACATGAACAAGGGTTGGCAAACTTGTTCTCAAAGGCCAGATAGCAAATATTTTCTGCTTCATGGGCCATCTGCTCTCTGTCATAGCTTCTCACCTCCACTATTTTGGGGCAAATCAGCCACTGAGAACTTGCAAAGGAATAGGCATGACTCTGTTCCAATAAAACTTTATTGACAAAATGGGTGGCGGGTCAGATTTGGTCTATGGGCCACAGTTTCCCAACTCTTTCACTAGAAGGTTTAAAAGCTCTGAGAAGTCCTGCACTTAAGGTATAGTGAATTTCATCTAATCCATTTTTTCCTCACACATCTTTGACCACAAATCCCTTCTGTATCCCCACATGTCTGTTGATATCAGTGATAATCCAGTGTTCCACAGAACAATTTCAGAAGTAATCTCCTGGGAATGTGCTAGGAAAGAAAACGCGACCCGCAAAAAGTCATAACACGTTGGCAATCTAAATATACAACATGAAAGCAAAAGCTCTGGTCACTTTAGGAAAAAATCATTCTCCACTTCTAGATGGGCAAAAAAATAAAAAATAAAAAATAAAGCAGCAGCAGGAATCAAGCAATAGTCAGAGACCAAGGGAAACTTCAATGCAGACCAGAAATCTGTCCCAAGGAGGCCATGGCACCAGCTAGGGCATCACGAAAGATGGGCTCAAAGGGCCCTAGAATCTCAGATCACCAGGTGGAGGCTTAGAGCAAACATGATTCTGATTGTCTCTCAAGCTCTTGATGATCCTCACGGCTGCTCAAAGAAAAATGCATCCATCTGCTAGGTTAACTACTCACCAAACAATTCCAAACACAACAGAAGTTTATTTCTAATTTGCATAAAGTTCCAACTGGCATTCCTCCCCCCCCCCTTTTATTTATTTATTTTTTAAACAATCCTTTATTGTTGAAAGTATTACATATGTCTCCTTTTTTCCCCATTGACCCTCTCCAGCTCCCCCTATCCCCCCAACTGGCATTCCTGGCCAGTGGGCAGCTCTCTTCCACACAGTAATTCAGGGATCCAGGACCTTTCTATTTTGTGGCCCTGCCATTCCCTTGTGTTTAATTGTCTTCTACCAGCTCCTTAGCATCTGACCAGCAGTCATGGAAGAGAGGGAGGGCAGGGAGGATGGAGCAGAGACCTTTATGGGCCAAACAGCTCGTGAACACCTTTGGGCCCTGCACAGGACACCAGACAGTGGGAAGCCAAGGGGAAGCCAAGGTGTCTCCCTGGAGAACCAAATATAACCCCAAGCCAAATGTATGGGCTCTGCAAGTCTGCATATCGAGTCTTCACTTGACCTTCACTCTACTCCCCATTCACCATGGATTCTCTATTTATTTACTTTATTCCCTTTTAGTGTCTCAGTAAACTTCCAATTTTTTTTTTTTTTTTTTTTTTTGTGGGGTGCGGGGAGAGGCATAGGAGGAAATCACTAAATAAAATGTAATATGAAGTCATGTTTCAAGTGGGGAAAAGAAAAGAAAGAAATGCCCACTGGGGTGGATTGAATTTTAAAAAAAACAAACAAAACAACAATGAAGTAGAGTAGAGTTTCCAGAAACTCCTGTGAGCTTTTCCCTTTCTGGAGAACACTAAAGCTTGCCTGGCTCTCTCCAGGTTGGACTACCCATGCCTCACCCCCACAGGAAGTCTAGCATCAGCTCTGCATCTGCTCCAGAGAGAATCCAGAACTGGCCTGTCCTCCACAGTCTTGCTGCAGGCACTGACCTCGTTCACAAATAGCTATGTCCTCCTTCCTTGAACCACAGCCAAGCCCAGATGGCGACCATCTTAAGGTAATCTAGACCCTCCACCCCTGCATAGGTGCCCCCTTATGGCCCGACCCCCAACTGCTCACATTCCACGCAAGCACGAGCAGACAGACACAGACTGCACATCCCAGCCACTAACAGTTAAATTCTAACTAGGAAAAATGGTGGGGAGGGAGAGAGGAGTAGATTTAATTTAGGAAAAGGGGTGAACACTTGTTTGGATAGTTCTGGAATAGTAACTGCTATCTTTCTGAGAGGTGAGAAGGACGACGGACCTTGTGAAGCTCATTGGAGGGCACATGCTTAAATGCTTCTATTGTTATTTCTAACTGACTATTAAGAAAAACTTTTCATCAGGAAAACATTTCATCTTTTAAAACTAGATGTCGAGCGATAGAGGTGTGTCTGGACGTGTGTGGGTGTGTGTGTGAGTGAAATAGAGACAGTTAGACCCTGCAGTTCTTCCAGGGGGCTGCCAATCAGGGCAGTCTTAGACGGCAAAACCCCGCGGCCGCCGCAAACACTTCGGAGAGGACACGGGCGGCCCAGAGACCACGCCATCTTGAAGAACAGAACTGCTTGAGACTAGGATCCTAGCCTCACCACCACCCAGTCTTGTCTCAGAAGCAAACCAGGACCCTACAGCCGCTGTGGTAGAAGACCTGCCACCACAGCTGCAGACCCAGGGACACCAGGACTCCGGGCACCCGGCCGCAGATTTCTGTGAGTCACAAAGCCAATCCCCCTCCCTCGCCGCCCCCGTGGCAGCGACATAGAAACTACCAGACCCCAGCCATACAATAAGGCTTTCTGCACACACAACGCAGTGGCAACCCTGCCTGACTTTCAGCCTTGGTGTCAGAGACGGGAAGTTTGTTTCCCGCGACTAGTCTCCTCACCCAGGCAGGGAGACTGAGTGGAATTCGAGCCTAGCCGCTCACCCCTAGGGAGGTGGTCTTCTGTGACCAGATCCCACGCCCACACAGGGCAGGGAGATAGCGCTGAACTTGACCCTGGACTTGCGAACTCGGGAATTTGTTTCCCGCGACTCATCTCCATGCCCAGGCAGGGAGGCTGAGCGGAATTCGAGCCTAGCCGCTCACCCCTAGGGAGGTGGTCTTCTGTGACCAGATCCCACGCCCACACAGGGCAGGGAGACAGCGCTGAGCTTGAGCCCGGACTTGTGAACTCGGGGAATTTGTTTCCCGCGACTCGTCTCCACGCCCAGGCAGGAAGGCAGTCCTGAATTTGAGCATAGGTGCATGACCTTAGGGAGATTGTCTTCTGCGACCATATCCTACGCCCATGCAGGGAGACAGCACTGAATTTGAGCCTGAGGTGCAAACCCGGGGAGTTTGTTTCCCATGACCAGACCCTGTGCCCACACAGGAAGGCAGCGCTGAATTTGAGCCTGGGTACATGGACACAGGGAGTTTGTTTTCCACAGTGCACACCTGCGTGAACAGACCCCACACCCACACTAAGGGGCAGAGCCACCTGACTTTGATTCAGGGCAAGCGCACACAGAAGGCTGTTTACCGCAGGGCAGAAGTGGACCTCCTACCAACACAGTGTGACTGAGCAACCCGGTCTCCCGGGCAGATCGGGGACCCTGAATCTCCACACAAGAGGCAGCATTGACCACCAGTGACTAGACTCCGTTCCTTATTACGTGCGCCTGAGATCCCTGGTTCTTAGTACATTCACACTAAGAGCCAGTCACTCCAATTCTTGGCACATGTGAAGATCAGGTACAGAAACAAGCCAAATCTGAACAGCAACTAGAGAAAATAATTAAAAAGCAGGAGGAGAGCCTAAGGGAGCTTTGGGACAATGCAAAATGAAATAACATATGTATAATAAGGCTGCCAGAAGGACAAGAAGAGCAGCAAGGATTAGAAAATTTATTTGAAGAAATAATGACAGAAAACTTCCTTGATATGGGGAAGAAAAAAGTTACTCAAGTACAAAGAGTCCCAAGCAAGATGAATCCTAAAAGACCCACACCAAGACACGCCATAATTACAATGGCAAATGTTATTGACAAAGAGAGAATCTTAAAGGCTGCAAGAGAGAGACAGAGAGTTAACTACAAAGGATCCCCCATCAGATTATCAAATGATTTCTCAACAGAAACACATCAAGCTAGAAGGGAATGGAAGGAGATATACAAAGTGATGCAAAGCAAGGGACTCAACCCAAGAATACTCTATCCAGCAAGACTATCAATCAAAATTGAAGGGGAAATCAGAAGCTTCACAGACAAAAAAAGGCTAAGGGAGTTTATCACTACCAAACCAGCAATGCAAGAAATGCTAAAGGGAATGCTGTAAAAAGAAGAAACAAAAAGGTAAGAAGGAACACAGCCTCAAAAAATAAAAATGGCTACAAACAAGTACCTTTCAATAATAACTTTAAACATAAACGGACTAAATGCTCCAATCAAAAGACATCGAGTGGCTGAATGGATAAAAAAACATGACCCATGTATATGCTGTCTACAAGAAACCCACCTCATAACAAGGGACTCACACAGACTAAAAGTGAAGGGATAGAAAAATATCTTTCAGGCAAATGGAAATGAAACAAAAGCTGGGGTAGCAATACTTATATCTGACAAAATAGACCTCAAAGTGAAGGCCATAACAAGAGATAAGGAAGGTCACTTCATAATACTAAAGGGATTGATACAACAAGAGGATATAACCCTGGTAAACATATATGCACCCAATGCAGGAGCACCCAAATACATAAAAAAATCTCCTGGAAGATATCAAGAGAGAGATAGACAACAATACAATCATAGTAGGGGACTTTAATATACCACTGACATCACTGGATAAATCCTCTAGACAAAAAATCAGTAAAGAAATAATAATCCTAAATGACTCACTAGATCAGATGGACTTAATTGACATCTTCAGAACATTTCACCCCAAAGCTGCGGAATATACGTTCTTCTCAAGTGCACATGGGACATTTTCAAAATTAGACCACATACTGGGTCACAAGCAAAGTCTCCCCAATTTCAAGAAGATTTAAATCATACCAGGCATCTTTTCAGACCACAATGGCATAATATTAGAAATAAACTACAATAAAAACAATCCAAAACACTCAAACACTTGGAAGCTGAATAGCATGTTATTAAATATTGATTGGGTTATCAATGAGATCAAAGAAGAAATTTAAAACATTCTGGAAACTAATGACAATAAAAACACAACAATCCAAAACCTATGGGACACAATGAAAGCAGTTCTGAGAGGGAAGTTTATAGCTCTACAGGCCTACCTCAAAAAACAAGAAAAAATGGTAGTAAATCATCTAATGCTACAACTCAAAGAACTAAAAATAGAGCAACAACAAAAGCCCAGAGTGAGCAGAAGGAAGGAGATAATAAAGATTAGAGCAGAAACAAATGACATAGAAACCAAAACAATACAAAAGATCAATGAAACCAAAAGCTGGTTCTCTGAAAGGATAAACAAGATTGATGAACCTCTAGCCAGCCTCACCAAGAAGCAAAGAGAGAGGACTCAAATAAACAAAATCAGAAATGATAGAGGCGAAATAACAACAGACCCCACAGAAATACAAAGGATTGTTAAAAAATATTATGAACAACTCTATTCCAACAAACTAGACAACCTGGAGGAAATGGACATATTCCTAGAAAAATACAACCTTCCAAAACTCAATCAGGAAGATTCTAAATATCTCAATAGGCCAATAACTATGGAAGAAATTGAAGCAGTCATCAAAAAGCTTCCAGAAAACAAAAGCCCAGGCCCAGATGGCTTCACAGGAGAATTATACCAAACATTCAAGGAAGAATTAAAACCTATCCTCCTCAGACTATTCCAAAAAATTCAAGAGGAAGGAACACTTCCAAACTCATTCTATTAAGCCAGCATCACCCTAATACCAAAACCAGATAAAGACAACACAATGAAAGAGAATTACAGGCCAATATCCCTCATGAACATAGATGCCAAAATCCTCAACAAAATCTTAGCAAATTGGATCCAGCAGTACATTAGAAAGATCATACACCATGATCAAGCAGGATTTATACCAGGGATGCAAGGATAGTACAATATCCGCAAATCAATAAACGTGATACATTACATAAACAAATTGAGGGGGAAAAATCACATAGCCATATCAATTGATGCAGAAAAAGCATTTGACAAAATCCAACACCTTTTCTTGATAAAAACTCTCAGCAAGGTGGGAATAGAAGGATCATACCTCAACATCATAAAAGCCATATATGATAAACCCACAGCCAGCATCACACTCAATGTACAAAAACTAAAACCATTTCCCCTAAGAACAGGAAAAGACAGGGATGCCCACTCTCACCACTCCTGTTTGACATAGTACTGGAAGTACTAGCCATTGCTATCAGACAAGAAGAAGGAATAAAAGGCATCCAAATTGGAAAAGAAGAAGTAAAACTGTCCTTATTCGCAGATGGCATGATACTGTACATAGAAAACCCTAAAGACTCCATCAAAAAATCATTAGACTTAATTAATAAATTCAGCAAGGTAGCAGGATACAAAATTAATGCCAAGAAATCTATGGCATTTCTATACACCAATAGTGAACTTACAGAAAGAGAGACTAAAAAAGCAATCCCATTTACCATCGTACCAAAAAAATTGAGATACCTAGGAATAAACTTAACTAAAGAGGTAAAAGAACTATACGCAAAAAACTACAGGACACTGAAAAAAGAGATAGAGGAAGATATAAAGAGATGGAAGAACATACCGTGTTCATGGATTGGTAGAATCAACATCATCAAAATATCCATTCTACCCAAAGCAATCTATAGATTCAATGCAATCCCCATTAAAATACCAATGGCATATTTCACAGACCTACCCGTGTTTCCCCGAAAATAAGACAGTGTCTTATATTAATTTTTGCCCCAAAGACACACTAGGTCTTATTTTCAGGGGATGTCTTATTTTTCCATGAAGAAGAATACGGTACACATTTATTGTTAAATGAAAATAAAGGAAATTTATTACCTGTATACGGTACGGTAGTACGGTAGTTGTCAACACAAACCAGACAAACTGTGAATCCTACAGTATCAAGAATTTACTCATTTATTCAATGACAATCATGTCATCATCTTCTGGAACATCATCATAACAATCCAATTCCTGAATTTCCTGGTGAATTTCTTGTGACTCCATTTCTTTCAGAATCAGTGGACCAAATCTCTCATGTTTAGCAATAGCACTGTCTTTAAATGAGTACTTCTTGTCAAGGTAGCCTGCTCGCAGTGCATTTGCAATGCAACTGTCAGTGATTTTCTCCCATGAATTCTTCACCCAAGTCACAACTTCTTACAGTTTAGGTTTCACAAAGTTTCCACTCTGATTTCTCTCCATTCTATTTTCAATGTAGTCATTAATTTCCATGTGCAAATTGTCTTTGAATGGCTTGTTTATTGCAATATCAAGAGTCTGGAGATAGGCCGTCATTCCTGCGGGAATCATTATCTGATCTATTTTTCTTTCGTGAAGAAATGTCTTCATGTCTTTAGCGCGGTGAGTGCTGGCTGCATCCCAGACTAGCAGACCTCTTTGGCTCCCTCGCATAACAAGCGGCAGCATTAAATCGACCCACTTCCTTATAACTGCTTGTGTGGCCCAGGCTTTTTCAGTTTCAAGAATAAAAACGCCCAAAACACATTCAATCTTTTCCTTCTTGCCCTTAGAAATGATTAAAGGTGGGATTTTAGTGCCATCCAGACGAATTGCCAAAATACAGGAAACACGTGCACTTTCATAAGCAGTGGAGGGAATGTACGCTAAGGAGGCACCCCGCTGTTTAATTGTTGTTTGAGATGATTGGCCCATAAACACTGCAGTTTCATCCATAGTAATCATGTTGGAAAGATTGTATTTAGAGAAGTCAGCATCATCAATAAAGGACTTGAATGCAAGTGCTCACTTAATAACTTGAGTATTTTCCAACCTAAACAATGTTGTAGATCTTCTTAAAGACAGTTCACTTCACTGAAGGAAATTATCCAGCCAGTGTTGTGATGCTTTGAAGTCTTCGGGGGCTATGTCAAACTGTGGTGCCATTGCAAGGGCAAATTCTTGAATCTGAGCCCTATTCACAACCAAAGGCTTTGCTCTCCTGTCAACAACCCATTCACAGATCAGGTCTTCCAGCTCGGAAAATAATGGTTGCTGACCTGATCCACACTTGCGCTTTTTAGCATTTCCCTTGTCCACTTGTTCAATGAGGTTACCATACTCTGCTCGCCATTTTCAGACCAATCGGATACTCAGCATCTTCTCTTTGCAGAAAGCAGTAAGATTTTGGCCCCAAGAGTCTTCCACGATTCCTTTCTTGTACTCCACGGAGTAGCTTTTTCTTTTTGCGCTCATTTCTAGGGGTAAAAAAAAAAGGAATTGGGGTATCAAGGTGGGGGGAGGGGGATCACTCAAAATGACAGAGGGGGGATCAGAGGGGGGAATCAAAATGGCACAGGAGAATCAGAGGGGGGATTACCATTTTAGTAACCCCTTTTGATCCTCCTATGTCATTTTGATTGTCCCCTCTGATCCTCCTGTGTCATTTTGATTGCCCCCTCTGATCCTCCTGTGTCATTTTAAGTGATCCCCCTCCCCCCACCCCTGTGCCACTGAACACCTTCACCAGACATCCCCCCTACCCCTTTATCAGACATTTACCCCCTGGGGCCTGCCTGGGGACTGTCACTGGGCTTGCTGGGGCCTGGATCTGGGCTGGAGCAGGGTCTGCCACTGACTGAGAACCTTCAGTGATCATGAAGGCGGCCGCGAGCATCAGGTAGTGTCACCAGAGACAGACCAGCACTCACCACCTTCGCCGCGTCCCGTCCACTCTACTCCTCCTGTTCTTCTACACGCATCTGCGAAAGTCTCCTCCTCTCTCCCGCCCCTGCGCTCACCGCTCACTCCGACCTCCGCTCAGCTTCCACACAGCAGTGACGTCAGGACTCCGCGTAACGTCACTGGTTGCTAGATGCCAGTCAGGGCGGCCCTAGCGATCAGTTTATGGTAAATTAATTTTCATTCTTAGACAGAGCCTGGGGGCCTTATTTTCGGGGAATGCCTTATATTTCACTCAGAAGGAAACCTGTAAGTAGGTCTTATTTTTGGAGGATGTTTTATTTTCGGGGAAACACGGTAGAATGAACTCACCAAAAATTCATCTGGAAAAAAAAAAGACCCCAAATAGCTGCAGCAATCCTGAGAAAGAAGAACAAAGTAGGTGGGATCTCAATACCAGATTTCAAGCTGTATTACAAAGCCACTGTTCTCAAAACAGCCTGGTACTGGCACAAGAACAGACATATAGATGAATGGAATAGAATAGAGAACCCAGAAATCAACCCAAACCACTATGCCCAGTTAATATTCGACAAAGGAGGCATGAACATAAAATGGAGTCAAGACAGTCTCTTCAATAAATGGTGTTGGGAAAATTGGACAGATACATGCAAAAAAAATGAAACTAGACCACCAACTTACACCATACACAAAAATAAACTCAAAATGCAGCAAGGACTTAAACGTAAGATGGGAAACCATAAAAATACTATAGGAATCCACAGGCAGCAAAATCTCAGACATATGCCGAAGGAACTTCACTGATACTGCTCCTAGGGCAATGGAAAATAAAGAGAAGATAAACAAATGGGACTATATCAAAATAAAAAGCTTTTGCACAGCAAAAGAAACCATCAACAAAACAACAAGAAAGACCACTACATGGGAGAACATATTTGCCAATGTTATCACTGATAAGGGTTTAATCTCCAACATTTACAGGGAACTCATACAACTCAACAAAAGGAAGATAAACAATCCAATCAAGAAGTGGGCAATGGACCTAATAGAAACTTTTCAAAAGAAGACAGAAGGAAGGCCAAGAGACATATGAAAACATGCTCAGTCACTAATTATCTGAGAGATGCAAATCAAAACAACAACGCAGTACCATCTCACACCTGTCAGAATGGCTATCATCAACAAATCAATAAATGACAAATGTTGGCGAGGATACGGAGGAAAAGGAACCCTGGTGCACTGCTGGTGGGAATGCAGACTGGTGTAGCCACTGTGGAGAACAGTATGGAATTTCCTCAAAAAACTAAAAATGGAACTCCCATTTGACCCAGTAATACCACTTCTAGGAATATATCCCAAGAAGCTAGAAACGCCAATCAGAAAGGATATATGCACCCCTATGTTCATAGCAGCACAATTCACCATAGCTAAGATTTGGAAACAGCCTACGTGCCCATCAGCAGATGAGTGGATTAGAAAACTGTGGTACATCTACACAATGGAATACTACGCTGCGCTAAAAAAGAAGGAATTCTTACCATTTGCAACAACATGGATGGAACTGGAGAGCATTATGCTAAGTGAAATAAGCCAGGCAGAGAAAGATCAGTATCACATGATCTCACTCATTTGTGGAATATAATGAACAACATAAACTGATGAACAAAAACAGTTCCAGAGACAGAGAAACATTGATCAGACCATCAAACCTCAGAGGGAAGATAGGGGAGAGTGGGGGTAAAGGGGAGAGATCAACCAAAGGACTTGTATGCATGCATATGGGCCTAACCAATGGACACAGACAACAGGGGGGTGAGGGCATGAGTGGGGGTGGGGTGGGGTAATGGGGGAAGAAGGACACATATGTAACACCTTAATCAATAAAGAAATTTAAAAAAAATTTTAAAAATAAACTAGATGTCAAGGAATGTGATTTTGCAAAACAAACTACAATAATTCGTGGGCCACACATGCTTAACTCCATGAGGCCTCTGACCACAATGAAGTCATATACTCATTGTGCCCTCCTCCCCCTCATGTGGATCATTTGGGAATTTGAATCATAAACTCAGATTTTTCTCCTCTATCTTAGTCCCCTATTAATGTCACATTTCACATAAAATAACGACTGGTAGATGACAAGAATAATTCATACATATACATATACCCTAACTGCTTACACATATAAGTAGACATACATATGTAGATGTGCATATATACAGATATATTACACAGTTCCTGAACTGAAAATGAATTATCATTTAATTTTCACATCAACCTCATGAGATAGGCATGATAGAAATTCCTCCCATTTCACAGATGAGGAAACTAAAGTCAGAGGGTAAATGAGGTCATAGTGAGCCAGGGAGCCACAGAGCAGGACCCAGACACAGGCCAGCAGAATTGGCTCCCTGTGCCAACCACCTCTGATCACAAGAGTAGTGAGTGACGGCCTGCTAGGCACCTCCTCCATACCCTCTGTACAATGTGTCTACCCACACACATGCCCGCACCCACACGTTGAGTGTAAGTTATTATTATCTCCTCCTAGTCATCGCTTTACGAGAGTAGGAACAAAGTGACCAGAACCCAGTGATGGTGAACCATAACCTTCCCTGCAGCTGAGAGAGGTTGGCAGGGCCCTCAGTCCATAAGTTAAAAGCTGCAAGAGGCAACCAGAGCAGATTAGATTAACCCTGTTGCCGTCCTGTGGTTCTCCAGCTGTGTCTAACATCCCCTCCTGACAACGGCTCTAACCACCCACAAGTGTGAAGTCAAGGAGCTGAGACTGAATCTTTAAATTTAAAAAATCAAACACATGCACACTAACATACATATGTTTTGAAACTATACGAAAACTGAGGCAATGATTACCTTACTCAGGCCAATCATTTTTGTCTTCAAGAGGATCTAGATAACCTTAAAGGATACATTTTACCCTGAACCCATTAAGACAGCCAGATGCTCATTCCTTTTCTTCTGCATGTTTGGCAGGAGGAGGGTCCCAGTGGCCAGAGCAGGAGGAGCACCGTGCCAGGACATCCCTGCTGCAGCCACCACAGTTGCCCAGGACCGAAGCTTGGATCCATTCATGACAAAGCAGCTGGATTCTCATGCTTCTGTCACATTAATGCCATGTGGGTCAGTACATCCTGGTAGAAAACTGTACTCGTAAGCCTTGCAAAGTGAAAAGATCAGTGTTCTCAACAGAAATCTGGAGGCATCTGCACCACTGGGGGCACCTGGCACATCCAAATCATATTGTTTCTCAAAAGTGCCTGCTGCTTCAACCTTTCTTCTACAAGCACTGCTCCACTCCAGCTATAATCCTCGGTTGCCCTTGTGTTCAGAGCCTCACTGGCATTTGTAACTGCTGTTTTTCTTAGGAGGTGTATGTATTATATCATAAACATAGAGGGAGATTATAGTGCTTATGATAGGAAAGGACATTATAAAAAATGGTCCATGGCTCCAAGCAAATTAGTATGAAGTACATTCCTGAGGGAAAGAAGTATAGGGTGTACAAAACGCAAAGAAATTAGGATTGGAAGCTAGGATTTCTCTCTGGAACATCCCAGATAATTTTGAAGATCACTATGTCTTACAGATTCTCATGCTACATCCTTCTCTCCTCCTCCCCAGAGGTATTTCTGCAGAGCAGTAATCAACATGGAGAGCCAACAACATCATCCCCCTTGTGGGATATAGGTAGCCTTCCAATAATCTATTACTGAGGCAGGGGCAGGGAGATCATCTCCAAGACAAAAGAAAGACAATGCACTGTGGCTGGAGATACAGAGTGACCATTTATACGTTGAGTCAGTGACTGCACAAATTATAGGCCAGAATCTCCCTTCCATGCTCTTGATGGCCCTTGTCACATTGTGTTATGAAATGAATTGTGTGTCCCAACTAAACCTTTATGTGGAAGTCCTAACCCCCAGTTTCTCAGAATGTAACTGTATTTGGAGACAAGGCTTTTTAAAGAGGTAACTGTGTTAAAACGAGGCCCTTGGCATTGGTCTTAATCCAATTTGACTGGTATCCTTATAGGAAAAGGAATTTAAACACATAGACACCAGGGATGCACGCACACAGAGGAAAAGGCCATGTGAGGGCACAGCAAAAAGGCAGCCATCTGCAAGCCAAGGAGAGAGGTCTCAGGAGAAACCAACCCTGCTGACATCTTGATCTTGGACTTTCAGCCTCCAGAACGGGGAGAAATACATGTCTGTTGTTTAAGCCACTCTCTGTATTTTGCTATGGCAGCTGGAACAGACTCATATGTTCTCCATGAAGCCGTAGAGCCTGACAAGGGAAAGCATTTGACCTTGGAGGAGGAGGCCTGGGGTTCAAGTTAGGCTTTGTCACTAAAAACATGTAATTTTCCCAGAAAAGTCAGGGTTTCTGAGCATCACTTCCATCCTGCAAAACATGAGGATTGACACAGACGGAGAGGTTCCTTCTACCACACAGTCTATGACTGTCCCACCTTTTTACTACAAGGATGCCTTACCCAGCTCTCAACTCCACAGCCTCCCATAGCAGCAAGGCTCACTCAGTGGCCCCCACAAGCTACAAGGACTGCCTGGGACTTGAGATGGCGGCGGGGGCGAGGGGGACCTCTACATTCTCTAGTGACAAGAATTAATGAGTTGGGAAACAGTGATGTGGGTTTTGTCATTCTCCTTAATAGGTTTTTGTCAAGAGTAGAGACAGCTTTACCCAGAGACCTTTGTATTCAGCTCAGGTATTCAGTCTGCCCCCTCTCCCTGAGGGCTTGCTCTGCTTGGATTGTAGCCCAACTCCCACCCAATTCCCAATTAAATATATCAGCCAGGTCTGTGCCTGATGCAGGAAGCCCTCACTTGCTAAGGGGCTTAAATCACTTAACGTGTGCCTGCCAATTTTCCCCTCCATATCACTTTTACTGATTAGCCTTTTCTTTTCCCTTGTTAAGAAAATGATGCAACTCATTATTTTTAAAGAAGCCTTGATGGGACTTGGCTCAGATACAAAACAATATTTCAACCAACAGAAAAGTCTATCAAAGTAGCAAAAATTGTGAAGATGAAGTTTACTCAGTCATAGTGCTGGTGTAAAGAAACAGGCATCCTTGTATTGGTGGAAGTGTAGATCAGTATGACCTCCCTGAAGGATAATCTGTCAGTGTTCATTGAAATTTTAAATGTGCACTTTTAGAAACATATACCACAGAGAAATATGACTATCATGGATATACATAAAGATGTACATAAAAATATATTCTCTGATATGCTTTAACAAAATTTTAGCAAAGAACTAAATATTATTAAATTATATTTGCTAATAAAATTATAGCAGATAACTAAATATTAATCAATAGTCAATGGTAAATCAATCTTACAACATTCCAAATTATGGTTCTATTAAATGTAATGAGTCCATCCTAGACGTGTTAATATGTCTATGTCATATAGTAGAAGAAAGTAGATAGCTGAACAATATAATAGTTGGTTTAATTTTTTAATGCATATTTGTTTGTGGCGAGTTGCATGAGCACTCCAAAACTTTCTAGAATGATACACCCCAAAGTTGTGAACAGTACTTATTTCTGGGATTGGAAATGTAATGAGCAAGAAAAAACTTTTCCTTTTGACTCTATGTACCTCTGTATTATTTAAATGTGTTGCAATCAGTTTATATTGTTTGTGTAACATGAAAAAAAGCAGGGAAGTTTGTTTTTACTTTTAATTCTGTCATCTTTTCTTAGCTACTTTGCAATTCTTTGTAGAGGTAGGCAGAATGTGTACATGTGTGTGAGAGAGAGGGAGAATGATGACTCCCCAAGATCTCCATCACTAGTACCCTCTTCTCCCCTTTATGCCTAACACAGGGAGAGGGTTCTTCGATAACTGCTTGACCAACTATTTTATTTAAAGCATCAGGGTTCAGCTTACAAAATTCAGTGGCATGGTCTCTTCCCTTGAGGAGCTAAGTCTAGTGAGGAGACCAACAATTAACATATCAAGTTATATAACCCATAGTGAGGCGTAGGCAGGCCATTGTGATAGTGTAATGGCGGCCTGGAAAGAAGAGCAAATGAGTCACCAAGAAAAGTCAGGAAAGCTCCACCAAAAGGAAGTTCAGGAATTGAGACTTGGACATTGGGCAGAATTTTTTTTCAGGTAATTAAAAATAAATAAAATTGTTTTTTGCATCGAACCATGAAAGAATTTAAGCCAACAGTAAATATACTAATTAAATACAAAGTGAAAGAGACATCGATGATGTCTAAGCTCCAGCTTGAAAACATCCATTCTGATGGCTTAGACCCGAGGTCGGCAAACTGCGGCTCGCGAGCCACATGCGGCTCTTTGGGCCCTTGAGTGTGGCTCTTTCACAAAATACCACGGCCTGGGCAAGTCTATTTTTAAGTGGCATTGGAAGAAGTTTAAGTTTTAAAAATTTGTCTCTCAAAAGAAATTTCAATCGTTGTACTATTGATATTTGGCTCTGTTGACTAATGAGTTTGCCGACCACTGGCTTAGACGTGTTAATATGTCTATGTCATATAGTAGAAAAAAGTAGATAGCTGAACAATATAATAGTGTGTGAGAGAGAGAGAATATTTCATCATTCTCTCTCTCTCTCACACACACACACACACACACGTACACATTCTGCCTACCTCTACAGAGTCTGCCTATCATGGATCAAGCACCTACAATGTGCTCATCTTTGAACTGGGTATGAGGGGGAGAAGGGATGATAAAACTATGTGCCCTGGTCTCAATCCTTAAGAAGTTTCAACCTTGGTAAGGAAACCAAACTAATGCACAAAAATGTGTACGTAGCAGTGCCCAGCCCAGGAAGCCAATCAAAATATTAACAAACTTACATCACTCGGCACTTAATTGTATGTTACAGACTCCAAAGACAATGACTATAAATGATACAACAAAAAATCAAGGCACACTCTTCAGAGTTGTACTAAATGTGCAGCATGCAAATATTCAGGCATATTTAGCAACACTTTCAATGAATCTATTTTTTAAAATAGTAAAGTTAAATGAAATCTAAATTCTGGCAAAAACAATATGCATATACTAACAAAACAGGTGAGTGTTTAATTATTATAGGCACCACAATTGCTGGTCATAAAACAAAGCTCTTGGTGTCAACTGGAGAAGTCAGAAAAAGTATGACAAGGTGGGACCTGAATTGGGCCTCATAGGACCGGTAGGATTTAGGTAAGGGAAGCGATTAGCAAGAAACTTAGAGGTAGAAAGAACACCAATTATGGGATTCTCTTCCATTCTGAATGACTTAATGATCCTATGCTGTTCTTGTTACCCTGGTAGACTATCCATAAGACAGCCCAGGAATAAATACAGTTTGCTTTTGAAAAATCACTGTCAGCGATTTTCGATCTTTTTCATCCCATGGCACACATAAAATAATCACTAAAATTCTGCAGCACACCAAAAAACATATTATGCTTTTTGCCAATCTGACCAAAAAAAAAAAAAATAGGTATGCTTTTGATTCATTCACACTGGATGGCTATTTTAGTATTAGCTGTTGTCATTTCTTTTTATTTGAAATCTAAGGGAACAGAGGTCAGTGCTCCTGACTAAATAGTCAGGTAGTGCATGTTTTAAAAATTCTTGTGGCACACCAGTTGAAAACCACTGCTCTAGAAGGAAATGGATATTTGATGACTTACAAAGGCAGAAGTATCTGGGAAGCTTATCGGGGAAACCAAGGATTTGCATAGACGGTGCATTCGAAGGTTCAAAACTTTTGCTCTCTTGCCTCATTAAGTCTGAGTAGTACACTATTTGTTTCTAAAAAGAAAAAGATGTTAGGAGAAAATAACATTTCCAAAAGAGAGATCAGAGGTGAGTTTATAAAGCAAATGGGAAGTGTCATATTTAGAAACTACAGCATTGGAATAGGCAATGAGGGAGAGAGCTGGAGGAGGTAAGAGGGTAGGGAGGAAAGCCAGCTCTTGGTAAGTTTACGGCCAATTAACATTTGCCATACTTCAGACTCCAATGTTTAGCGAGGGTTTCTCAATATTAAAGGCAGCTCTTTGAACAATAGAGTCCTTTTTTCCTGCCGTTCACAGCTGTCAGAGATCATTTAACTCCCTATATATTTCCAAAAAGTGATGCCTTTAATGGGCAGCGTAAACACTAGGGTTAGAGAACACTGAAGCTTGACTCAGACGCATGGTGTTAGGGCATCGCTCGCATCTGCCAGGATCTGGAAGGGAGGCCTAAGTAAATAACGCCATAAACTGCATTTAAAGAAAGAGAAAGAGAGAGAGGGTAGGGTGGAAGGAGGGGAGATGAGGGAGACAGCCAGAGAGAAGGAAAGAAGAGAAATAATACAAGGACCAGAGAGAGATTAAACTTCTGCCACAGAAGTTGAAACTGCATTAATTAAAATTTCAGTTTCCTTCTTAAAATGATTCCTTCCATTCAAATGTAAACGTAGTCATAAAGTATCATGTTAAGTCTCATATGTCAGACCCAAACAAATGTCCTGGTTATTGAGAATTCAACCAGAGCTCTTATTATCTCAGCACAGTTTATATTTAATTTCCCATTTGTTTTTCTTCTTTTACACCAGATCCAGGTATCACATATAACATGCTCTGATTTTTCTGTTTCTCTGAGTACACTCAATGGCCTTACTGTTCTCCAAGACCAATAAAACCAGTGGTGTGATGGTCCTCCCTTTGGGCTGGGACTCTGTATTAGAAATATAAATCCAATAGTTATTAAAGAGAGACTATGAAACTTAAGAAGAAGGCTCACAGTTCTAATTAAGCAAATGTAACATGCAAGATTAAATGTTTTGTGAGCTCAGCAGTGTTTGCAAGCATATAGGAATCTTGAAAAATATTCCTTTCAAATGAATACTGGGAAGTAGTAAAATGGTCTTCATAACATGATCTATAATAATCTATAATAATAAAAGGGTAATATGCTAATTAGACCAGTCGTCTTCCGGACGTCATTCTGGGTGTCCTTCCTGACAAAGCCGGAGGGAAGCCCGGGTCCCGGGTGCCAGAGGGAAGCCGCTGCTGGCAGCCAGGGAAAGAAGAAGGCCTACTCTTGCACAAATTTTTGTGCATCGGGCCTCTAGTGTTATATAAAATCCCAAATGCACTCAAGAATTTTAAATGTAATCTTAAAAATAGCTAACCTTAAAGATCTGAATTCATCGAAGAGTGTCATCTAACTTTATCTTCTTAAGCAATATTTAGAGTTGTAATAAAAGCATAAAAAGCTTAGCAATATAGAAAAATTCCGAGTAAAAATACAACTCACCCCAAATTTTACCAACTAGAAGTAAGCAATGTTAAGAGTCTACAAATATTATTATTATAAAATCTCTTTGAAAAACATACAGATAAAAAGTGAGTGTGATCTATATATCTATAGATATAAAAGGCTAAGTGACCAACCGTACATCCAGCCGGTATATATGATGAGCACTGGCAATTTAAAAATAAATGTTGACTGGCGCATGCGCCATACATATAAGCTTTTGCTGGTGCCAATCGCACGTGTGTTTTAATTTTATAATACTACTAGAGGCCCGATGCACGAAATTCGTGCAAGAGCAGGCCTTCCTGAGTTCTTACCATTTGCAAAAGCATGGATGGAACCGGAGAGCATTATGCTAAGTGAAATAAGCTAGTCAGAGAAAGATAAATATCACATGATCTCACTCATTTATGGAATACAATGAACAACATAAACTGATGAACAAAAACAGATCCAGAGACAGAGAAACATTGATCAGACCGTCAAACCTCAGAGGGAAGGTAGGGGAGGGTGGGGGTAAGGGAGAGAGATCAACCAAAGGACTTGTATGCATGCATATAAGCCTAACCAATGGACACAGACAACAGGGGGGTGAGGGCATGAGTGGGGGGTTGGGGGGTAATGGGGGGATAAGGACACATATGTAACACCTTCATCAATAAAGAAATTTTAAAAAAAAGAGAGAGTAGGCCTTCCTTCCCCTGGCTGCCGGCACCGGCTTCTCTCTGGTACCTGGGACCCAGGCTTCCCTCACAGCCCTAGCTTCATCCAGTCAGTCGTTCGGTCTAATTAGCATATTGCGCTTTTATTATTATAGATATTATATATACTATTTTCACATGTAATTTTTTGCAGTAACGTAATTACCATACAAATCTTTCTTCTAATTAATTTCCTCTCAACGTGCATGAATTTGTGCACCGGGCCACTAGTAAATAAAACTGGGGGGGGGGGGGGGGGAATAAGAAATGAATAAAAATATGATAGAGAGAAACAGCTACAAAGACTTAATGATTTCATTAGAATAAAATCATGCAATGTGTACCATCTTAAAATATTTAACCTTATTTTATATGCGTTTAATAAAGGAAAAAGAAATAAAGTAAAACTGAGAAAATGGCAGAATTTTCGACAAATATTTTTTTGTCGCCTAAGATTAAGGAAGAAATTGTTAAGTCTTCAGCAGCCTGGAGTCATCATTGTTGCTGATAGTTTAAAATACACATTTTCTTTTTAAACAGTTGGGATTGGTTTCCCTCTAAAAAAGATGAGGAGCCTGACCAGAGTGGTTCAGTGGTTGAGCGTTGACCTATGAACCAGAAGGTCATGATTTGATTCCAGGTTAGGGCACATGCCTGGGTTGCAACCTCGATCCCCGGTGGGGACTTGCAGGAGGCAGCCAATCAATGATTCTGTCTCATCATTGATGTTTATATCTCTTTCCCTCTCCCTTCTCTGAAATCAAAAATATTTTTAAAAAAGAAAGAAAAGGTAAGGACCTCTTTCACTTCCTCCTACCTCCCCTATCCCTCCTCAATTTTGTTGCTCTATATTATTTTTACATGTAGTTAATGCTTCAGAATTTGAAATACTTGCATAAACCATAGTTCTCCTGTTTGTTTCCTCTTAAATCTATATTTGAATGAATTCCATGCTCATAACTAGTCTAGCTACCACCACTTCTCCATTCTTGAGCTCTTTATTTTGATTCATCTTTTGCCCTACATTATTTTTTTAATGCAGCAAAACATTATTTTGGTAAAATATATTAGAATTTTTCAGGTTAATGCAAATCATGGAAGTTGGGTACATGTAATTGTGCATTTAGTGAGAGTTAGGGAAAATATAATCTGCTGAGGCATCTCAGACTTTAAAACACAGCAGGTCACTGAAGATGCAATTTGTGGGCGGGCTTCATATGCCTCCAAAGGCAAACCATGCAAAAAACTAGGGGCTGACAGAAGAGGCCTAGGAAGATGGGATTAAGGTTCCAGATTGGGGGAGGGGAAAGTCAGCTACATCCAACCTCTTCAGAAGTGCCCAATTAGGCAGCAAATGCCCCTCAAAGTAAGGGGGATCTACCTTGGTACATTATTATTTAGAGGCACAAAGGACTGCTTTTTAGGGGTGACTTGTCCCCTTTTTATGCCATGACTATTTAGACATTTTAAATTAACCTCAAACTCAGCCACACCACTGAACACACCATCTTCCCCTGTATATCTGGACTTCCTTGTGCCTCCCTTTGCTGACTGGGAGGCATCCTGGGGCCCCAGCTGCACAGGAACTTTCTCTTGCTTACTTCTGCTTCCCATATCCAATCCATTTCTGTTTCCTCCACTGTCACCATCCTCATCAGCATTATTTCATAGGGTGATAAGTTATGGTTCTTCCTCATTCCATTCTCCAAAATATCAAAAAATACCCAAGAAACAGCACTTGTATGACTAAATGACCTAATGAAATTTTTTAATTATCATGAATATTTTACTCTGAAAAGGCAGATTTCTCAGTTTTTCATAAAAGTGAAATCCTTTGAGCAGGAAACTAGATTTAGAGTCTACACTGGAATCAGAAAAATTTATATATAAAAACCTAATATGCCAATAGACCGAACGGCAGAACAACCAAACAACCAGTCGCTATGACATGTGCTGACCACCAGGGGGCACGTGCGGAACATGGCAGGCATTGGCCGCTGCAGGATGGTGGAGCAGGTGAGTGGGGGCGTCAGCCCATGGCCGAGTGCCAGTCACTGTCATCGGGGCTAGCCTCTGGTGATTACTGAAAATTCTTGCTCCCGTGCGCCACAGTCCCACCCGCCACTTGCACTTGCTGCTGGCGCCAGCCCCAATTGCTCCGTGATTGGGTGGAGGAGGAGTGGAGAGTAACTGCTTACAGTAAGGGGTTTCCTTTTGGGGGTAATAAAAATATTTTGAAAACAGATGAAGATGGTGTTTGCAGAACATTTTGAATGTACTAAATGCCACTGGATTGTTCACTTTGAAATGGTTAATTTTGTTACGTGAATTTCATCTCAATAAAAATAAATAAATAAAACAGGGGGAGGTCACATTTGGTCCACATGCCATGTTTACATGAAAACAAAAGAAAGTGTAAATTTCAAGAAATACATAAGCCTTTCTGGAAAGAGACACAGATGTATTTCAGAGCATCTATCAGCTGGGAATAGTGGTAGTTTGTCTTACATTAGCCCACAAGGATTCTCAAATGGCCATGGCATTCTGTACACAGGTAGGACAGGGTTTGTATCGAGAGTCTTCAGGGGCCTTGGAGGCAGAGAACAACCTTGGTTTGTAGTGTCCTTTCCTTAACTTCCTGCTAAACAGCACTCCCACATACCATGTGCCCAAGCCAGGTGTTAGTCTGCTCTCTCCTTCATTCCCCTCACCCACTCAATCACCATGTTCTCACACCTCCTCAGTCTCTCCTAAAGTTATCCATTTCTGTCATTCCCCTTGCTACTGTCAGAGTTCAATGCCATTCCCTCTCAGCTAGACTGTTGCAACAGCCACCTCGCTGTCCTCCTCACTCCAGCTCTGTCCCCTCTGATGGTTGTTCCTTATGTCAGCCTCAAACTAATACACACTCTAAAGCCATAGTTTTTTGCACTGACAAAATGAAAACATAGTTATTGTGACTGCATATTTAGTGTAAATATCAAATTTTTGGCAGCCAAGGCAAAAAATGGAAACATCTCAGTGAAAGACAGTGTATCAGCCCAAAATGCCTGATACAAGTGTTTGGAGGGACTCTATGGCTCCACTCCCAGGACAACTTAGTCAGCGTCTATTTGGGGGAATCACTGAATGTAGCTTAAACTCCTAAAGGCTGGTATGTGCTGCTGAGGTGACAAGAGAAAGGATGGCGAGTGTTCTCTAGGCTGCAGCATGAGGGGCACGGAGGGCACACCTGAGGGGGACACACCTCATCAGGAGCACGCAGATGGGCTTCCAGACGATAGGCATGTGTTACTCTCAGGCACATTCTTGGCATTTCATTTGAGAAAAATGCCTCATGGCCAAAATGTCAGGAACGCGCTTATAAATAGCAAATTCCTTCAAGTTACTGCACACATCTCATCCCTTTTGTCAAAAAAGCTTGCAGTCACCACACAGATATATTGTTTGCAACCAGGGCTTCTCCTGTCATATATAACACATTTCCCACCTTGCAATGATGTTAAAACATGAAGTTATCCACTGGAAGCTTAGTCTTAAATCCTGGCACCTGGGCAGGCTATTGCCAGCCACGCTCTGTCAAACTGTTCTTGAGCGTGCTGTGGGAGAGAGCAGGCAAGGCTCCAAGCCACCAAGAGCACAATCATTCATTCATTCACTCACTCAGTCGGTCATTCAGTCAACCAGTATTTAAAGAGTTGGTCCATGGTCAGGATCTGTGCATGGAATCCTATAATGAGTCATATATGGTCCCTCAAGGAATATAGACTCTATTGGGAAAGTCTGATAGGGCATGAACAATTGTTACACAGGGTGATAGGTGGTATGATAAAATTAAAGATGGAGTGCTGTGGAGGCAAATGTGGTGGAACCTATCTCAGCAGAGGGAAGAAGTGGCAGAGAAAGATTGCTTAAGGAAATTATATCTGTGCTGAACAGTTGCTCTGAAGATGAGAGTAAGTTAAACATCAAATTTTACTCTAATATTCAGTGTAGTGATAGAAGGCATAGGTCTGGGCTCTGAAGTTGGACTTCTGGGTATAGATCCTGGCCCTGCCCCTCACCAGCTCTGTGACTTTGGGGTAGTTAATTAACCACTCTGTGTCTCAGTTTCCTCATCTGTAAAATGAGAACAGCTAAATAAGTAATTAAATATATATAAATAGAATGTAGACACATATAAATACAGATATACATAAAATGAACTATGTACAAAAGTAAATATGTAAAGAACATTTATTGGCACAAAGTAATGGCTACATCAGAACTTGTGATATATGGTTATTAATATGAGTTGCTTCAATACCTTTGGGAAGTAGTTTGAGTATGAATTGTAAATGTATGATATATTAATAAAATATAGTTGCTCTAGCAATGAATAGTCTATATTTTTTTCTTTTTTATAAAGCACTGGTTTGGGCAAATCTGATCTAGGACCTCATGGTGCACATGCACACACACACACACACACACACACAAGCTGTATTTATCTTGGAAGCAAAACTGTAGTAATAGTCTAATCTTAAGCATGAATTTCTTCTATTCTAAATTCTGTGATTTGCATTGCTACAAAATCTTTGTTTACCAGACAGCTGCCAATCCTCGAATTTCACGATGTTTAAATAATTTGGGTCTCAATGGGGAATTGTGGTTTAACAAGCCAAATAAAGAGAATAATGTATCTCAATCTTAACATTGTTGGAGGAATAGCAACTTATGCTAAACAAGGGTGCAGGCGTCAGATGGTGTTGGCAAAAAGCCATGGATCCTGACATCTGTTTCAAAAACTACTTCCCACAACTATCTGCCTGGCAGCAAAAATATCAAAACAGTTAATGGGTAAATGAAAACTCTTTTTGGTGGGTCAGGCTGTCTTTGTCTTGGAGGTTTGACTCATGATTCAGAATTCATTTCTGGGGAAATGTACTGCATCTGACTCTGGGTCTTGTCTAGGTGGTGGATGTGATGTGCCCAGGGTCTGCTCACAGAACACAGCAACTCAGCAGGTAAACAGGCAATTGCCATGCTGCCTGGAGTCTCACATGCCAGGGCTGGGAGAAGTCATAAAGGATGTGTGAGCTCAGGCATGACACTTAACCTCAAGCCACAACATGCATTTCCAGAATTAGCCATGGTTTGCGGAACACTCACATTCATGTTGTACCTGCCAGTCATAGAAACCTAGGTGAGATGCAAAACAAACCTATTAGCCACTTTTGCATGGCTAAGTTCATATTTTCAGTGAAAACACTGGGGTTCTCAATGACCACTAAATCATCGCCTGCTCCCCCTCCCCACTTCAAAGTATTTTTAGACTCTTGGAGCTTTTGCCTTTGTTTACATTGTTTTCATTATGACTACTAATCAAATAAAGGGTATTTTTTGAACTCCAACTCTTTGTGATAGAAAGTATAGCACATTCAGGAGTAAAGCCACATTAAACATAGATTTTTGTTGTTGTTGTTGTTCTTTTATATATTTTTTTATTTTAAATTTAATTTTAAATTCTTTTTTAATTTTAAAAAAGAAGCATTATAATATCATTAAGAAATATTTTGAAAAATGGAAAAAAATCTTTAACCCACAATTTCTTCTCTCTTACAGGCCAAATGTTTTGTGTATTATCTTGTAAACCCTTAAAGTACTAAATATTGTGCTTTAAAAAAAACACATAGGATTATACAAGCTGAAATACTTAATTCCACAATGCAGACTTACCCAACATGTACCTAGGAGGGAAGAGATGGTCAGTGGTGGAAGGGTAAGGCTGTAAATGAGCCTTGAAGTACTGATAATATATGCATTGTAAGAGATGGAAGGTCTTGTGATTTAGGGAGGACAAAGAGGGCTGATAGAAATAGAAGAGCAAGTAGCAAAAATCTGAAGTTGGAAATTAGTTTGGCATATTTGTAGAAAACAGAGAAATCAGGTGAGAGCCAAGGACTTATATGAAGAGCAGCGGGCAGATAAAGCAGAACCTGCCAATGTCTTTGACGTTTCTGTGCCTGTGCTCACACTGAAATGTCTCCCCCACAACACAACTTGCAACTCAACTGAAGTCCTCAAATAATGGGAATCCATTTTCTACATTCAACAGTTGGAAAGTGATTTTATTCATTATAATCCTGTGTATCTTATTCTGTGTCATGAAATAGAAATTAATGTTTGTGCATTTATATACCCTGCTGTTTTCCAAAGTATAATTAAGATAGTTTGCAAAGATAATATATAGTACAATGAAAGAGCTTGAAACAGAATTGAATAAGAGAAATAATAAAGAGAAAACAAAGGTATGTATTAGATGGAGCCAGAAATAAGCTTAGTGCTAATTATATGTCACATGGGGCCATAAATTTGTCTTCCAGCAGCATGAAGAGGGAAATCTGATGGTTATGGGAAAGTGGTCATTTCATCTGTCATAGTCACACATATCGTTAAAGCCATTAGAAGCATTAAGACTCATCCACGTCCAATCCTGTCATTTCAAGATGACAGGCAGTGGGGCTCTGAGCCTCTGAGTCTGATCAGAGAACTAGTTAGGGCAGAAGTCAGCTTTCAGTAGAGCGGAAATTGCTCCCAGAGAGGAGATTAAGAATCAGAAGGGAACCTATGAATAGAGGTCGCCTTCCCATGGCTTTGGAACCTCCTTTCAGAGCAGTCAGATTTCTTCTGCATTGGCCACCACTAAGACGCGAATTAAGGAGTATTGTAAATTCCTAATTAGATCACATTAATTGTTGCTATGCTCAACTACAAAACCTGATAGAATGTTTGAAAGTTCACATCGTCTTTATGAGATGGCATTTTTCTTGTATTCCAGTCAACATCAGCAGTAAACTGTACCTGCTGACTTCACCATCTCCAGTGAGCTCACAGGCAGGTCCGTTTTCTGGTCCTTTGGTGCAGGCATTTTCTGTTTGGGTTTTTATTCATTCTAATGAGTGTTATGACCACATAGCCTCACCCCAGTGGAGAAATGTGTTTTTGCTAAAACTATAATTTACTACTTCAGGTCTCCCCAACGCATAGCAAAATGGTGACACCATAGGAAAGACCTCATTATGCGACTTCGCTATAATGAGGGAGTCAAGGAATATTATTTAATACTTGCTGGAGACAATGATATAGCTGTAATGCCTAACAGAAAGAATAACAAGAAAGTAATGTGGCATCACTCAATGTGATGAAGATAAAGACTAAACAATCAACAAGGTGGGCTGCAAAGGCACTTTGAGATTTGGAAGGTGGAAGCGAAGCAGCAGCCCTGGTATGTCAGGGTCGGGGAATTCAGCTCCACGGCAGGCTCTATTCACTGACACAGGGCAGCAGTCAGGCCTAACCTGCTCCACTGTTTCCAGATTCTCCCTCACCTTCTCCAGCTGCTGGGCCAGGTGCATGCTCTTCTCAAGATCACCCACATCATTGAAGATGGAAGTGATGAGAGACTGATAAGGGATCTACTCCATCCTCGTGGTTTCTAGCACCTATCTGTGGTCCCTGCTTGTCCTTGTTCTCCCCTGTTTTCATCCACTTTCCCGTCTGGCTTCTCCAACATCAGACACAAAGACCAGTTAGCCAACTCCCACACTGCGAAGGGTCAAATCCTTCTAAAAATTCCCAGTGGTATTTGCCTTTGTTCATATGAGATAACACTGTTCTCAATGGGATCAACAGTCATCATTCTTCTAACACTTGGGATTTTTTTGTTGTTGTTGTTCTTTTATATATTTTTTTATTTTAAATTTAAATTCTTTTTTAATTTTAAAAAAGAAGCATTATAATATCATTAAGAAATATTTTGAAAAATGGAAAAAAATCTTTAACCCACAATTTCTTCTCTCTTACAGGCCAAATGTTTTGTGTATTATCTTATAATCTACAATAACACGTGAGACAGTTTAGGGCTTGTTTTAGTTAGTTCAGGTTGCTAAGTTTGTGTATATAGGATATACATATATATGAGATATATATATCATATATATATACAACTTTGAAGTTGTTGGCGGTTTTTTGCTTGTTTGATTTGCATGCCCTAATTTGACCAAGTTGTCTAAATGACAAACCCAGGCTCTGGTGCAAGTTCCTGTTGTGCACAAATGTTGGTTTCCAAATACCATTTCCCATTAAAAGGAACCGGTATTCATTGGAGAAATGACTTATTGTGAGTCTGACACAAGAAATGTACAAGAGGAGCCTGGAACCTCTGTCACATCAGAAATCCAGGAAGCTACTGAGACAAAGGTAACTGCAACCAACTTCAAGTGGCTCCTCCTTGCCAAAGATGAAATTTGAGCATTAAAAAGAATAATTAGGGCCAAAACCGGTTTGGCTCAGTGGATAGAGCGTCAGCCTGCGGACTAAAAGGTCCCAGGTTCGATTCCGGTCAAGGGCATGTAACTTGGTTGCGGGCACATCCCCAGTGGGAGGTGTGCAGGAGGTGTGCAGGAGGTCGATGTTTCTCTCTCATCGATGTTTCTGACTCTTTATCCCTCTTCCTTCCTCTCTGTAAAAAATCAATAAAATATATTTAAAAAAAAAAAAAAAAAAAAGAATAATTAGGCCCAGCCTGCAGAGCTCGGTGGTTGAGCATCAACCTATGAACCAGGAGGTCACAGTCTGATTCCCGGGGTCAGGGGACATGCCCTGGTTGTGGGCTTGATCCCCAGTGGGGGGCGTGCAGGAGGCAGCTGATCAATGCTTCTCTCTCATTGTTGATGTTTCTATTTCTCTCTCCCTCTCCCTCTCCCTTTCTCTCTGAAATCAATAAAAATACATATTTTTAAAGAATGATTAACATGAAAGGATTAGTATATGCCACCCCAAAACATGCCACTTTAGCATAAGGATTATCTTGATCTGAAAGCAATTGAGAAGCAGCAGATGCATAAGAAGCTCCCTTCCCTCCACCTATCTGCCTAAAAACAGGATAAGGTTTCCCTTTGTGAAGGTGTCCCTCTCTCTTATACCAGAAAGGGAAGAATAATCCTTATCACTGGAGTTAGAAATAATACAAAAATGGGCCTACTAAACACACCTTAATAAAATAAGCCTTATCATTCATTAATTTCCCTCAGATATTTACCTTTCCACACTTTACCCCCTAGAAGCCCCTTTTCCTTTGTCTTGTCACTTCCCCACAAACTTATTGACCTTTATTAAAATGATATATAAGCCCATAGGTCTAACTGCCTCTTTGAATCTTCACTCCCTTTTCCTTGAGGCCCCATGTGCATACATAATAAACCTTTCTTCTCTTAATCCGTCTTGTATCAGTTTGATTCATGGCCCATTCACTGAGCCTAAACAGGTACAGGAAAAATTTTCCTCCCCTACAATTGCGATGAATTACAATATTTCAATCATGTTAAAAACTCATAAATTCATCACGATACTAAAAACAGTAAACAACAGTATTACTCACTTCTGAAGGGTGCCAGGGAACCAACTCATTATTCTGAAAACTGGTAGATAAAGGAAAATGATCAAGCATTTATTCTACCCTTCTTGATCAATCTGTGTTTCAGGACAACCAAATAGTTGATGAGGGAATTGTAGCCAATAAATACAGAAGGAATCACCAAATTAGAAAAATCACCATTTGACAGGCCTTCATGATCATCAATGGTTGCTAAAACCATTAGGTAAAAGACCAATAAGGAATTACATAAGGGATGAGTCAGGCTGATAACACCTAAAACCACTGACCAACATTAAGATCTCATAAAAGAAAAGCTATCTTCTGAGGTGAGAAGGAAAGGACAAAGTCCCATCAGTGATATAATCCTATATAATAAAAGGCTAATATGCAAATCGACCAAACAGCTGAATGACCAGTCACTATGACGTGTGCTAACCACCAGGGGGCAGACACTCAACACAGGAGCTGTCCCCTGGTGGTCAGTGCACTTCCACAGGGGGAGCGCCGCTCAGCCAGAAGCCAGGCTCATGCCTGGCGAGCCTCTGCAGGAGAGGCTAAGGACCCATTGAGGAATGTCCGACTGCCGACTTAGGCCCGAGCCAACAGTCGGACATCCCCCAAGGGGTCCCAGACTGTGAGAAGGCACAAGCCAAGCTGAGGACCCCCCTCCCCCAGTGCACAAATGTCATGCACCGAGCCTCTAGTCTAACCATAAAATTGAACCTGAACCTAATGAAGCCTCCATATTAAATTGATGGTTTATAGGAAATACTGAGAACATAACAAATGACACCAGAGGATACAACCAGCAAAACCCAGAATGTGTGGAGTTTGACAGAACATTTTCCTCCAGGTTAGATACCTTGAGGCATCTCTGACTCTTCCAGTACATCAACCTTCCTACTTAACTGGTTCCAAACCATGTTATTATTTCTTTGCTATCTCTGTTAAATGAACTGTTTCTCTTTTTTCCCATGAATTGTCACAAATTTATTCTTGTCCTTATGATCAATCTTTTCCTTTTTAGAGTGTTTGTTACACTTTTTAACTATCAGCATCTGTGTTTGTGCCTCCCAAACTCAATTCTAAAAGCTTCCTAAAGGCAAAGATCATGACTCTTCTGTTCTTACCTGATGTATATTAATCATATGTTCAGTGACTGAAAGCTTGGTTAACTAAATGAATACATGAACAAATGTACCAGCCTTGCAGGCCACAACAATAATTCCAGACTTTTGCCCCTTCCAATTCCTCCTATATACCCCTACCATGAATGTTCCTTTTAAGAAGGTATAATTGCCCTAAGCTGGTTTGGCCCGGTGGATAGAGTGTCAGCCTGCGGAAGGGTCCCAAGGTTCGATTCCGGTCAAGGGCACATGCCCAGGTTGTGGGCTCATGCAGGAGGCAGCTGATCAATGATTCTCTCTCATCATTGATGTTTCTATCTCTCCCTTTCTCTCTGAAATCAATAAAAATATATTTTAATAAATAAATAAAAATTAAAAGGTACAATTATCTCATTACTCAAGAAACTTATCTTAAGCTATAGTATCAAGCTGAACTTCTCTGCTTCCCTTTGAAGGCTCCAAAATGTGGCCCAAAGACATTTCCCACCAACCCCCAACTTTTCTGCTTCATGATTTCCCATTCTTGCCACTCTTGCCCCTGAGTCAGCCCTTTGCTGGAGCTGCCTCTACTTCAGTGGGGCATCACCTCATTCCTTCTATCTGATTCTGTAATCCCACCCATTTCCACCAGTTCCCCTGCAATACCTTCTCCAGCTTCCCCAGATCACAGTCATTTTTCCCAAGGACCAGAACTTCAACATGAAATAATTAATTTCAGTCCCTTTTGTGTTCAATTGACAAAAACGAATACAAGGAAGTGAAGTGGCAGCCCCAAGCTCCTTAGCAAGACAGCAAAGCCCTTGTGTACCCTCAACCAGTTCAATGCCCCTTCCCCTCCATACACAGAGTCCTGTCTAGAATGCAGGGTATTCAAGGGTGGTATATTTCACTGTGTTCCCCAAAGCAATGGATTGCAAAGGGGTGAGCATACCCCACAGAGTGCCCAGTGGCATATAGTAAGAAAATATTGAAATTTCTATTTATTTCACCCTTTAAAATTTTCTGTTTCTACATGCATTTAATATACATCATCTGTTGGTATAGTAGGACATAAATATAACTGATAAATACATGCCATGCATATATAGAGGTGCATGCCTTCATCTATATAAAATGTTTTTAACTAACAGGGTTGTAACCACACACACACACACACACACACACACACACACACACACAAATTAGTAGCATTTGCAGTAGACTGCTCAGCCAACCCCTGAGCATTAGTAGCCCTAATATATATATATATATATATATTCTAATGTTAACCAATAAACTGTGAAGTCATTTTGAAGGCAGTCTCTTTTCTCTGCTCCCTCCCCTGCTCTTTGAAATGTCTATTTTTAAAAGCCATTCAGTAAACCCCATGGCTTCAGGCAGTTTCAATCTGTTCAAATTCCTAAGGACACTTAAAGGCAATCACTTCATTTAGAGAAGTCTTTCTTGAGAATGAAGAGAGGATAAGTAGGAGAAAAGGCTAAAGGTCATGACCCCTGCTTGCTGGAGCACCTGGGCAATATTTCCCTATGAGCTCACTGATCGTGAGTTTATTTTGGTAACTTTCTGGAGACAAATCAAGTTGTAATTGAAAAGCAAGCATTTGTATATTGGTTGAGGGGAAAGAAAACAACTGCTAGAATAAGCCACACAGCAGCGTTATGACTGGCAGGTGCTCAGATGAAACCAAAACTTACATCCTTGTATGACTCTCGATATATAATTCAAATCAAACATTCCTAATTCCTTACTTGGTCAAGAAATGGCTACTTAAACCTTTGAAATAAAGGGATCAAACAAGGTGGCTCCTCTGGAAACAGGAATTGAAAGAAACTGACTGTTGGGCTGAACATGATTTTTATTTCTGTTCCTTACAGAGGCACATTTTACATAAAACAACTTAGCAATTAGCTCTTTCTAGAAAGAAAAGGGAAAAGTTAAAGCAAAACACAATTCATGGACTTGCTGGGTCATTCTTATGTTCAAGTTTAGGTCCCAGGTGGTATTGATTGTAAATTATGTCCTACCTTTCATGGACAGTCTGCTTAGGACAAATATTGTGTTGTTCTCCATTGTTCTGATCACCTAGAGAATAAAAAGAATAAACTTTGTCTCCTTAAACTTAAACAAGAATTTTCAAAATTATATCTAATTTTTTAATGATACTTTAACTAACCAAAAAATTACGTTTTGTAAATTGTTCATTCTCTAAGTGCTTCCCAAGAGATAAGATTTTTTATTGCAGAATTAACTATTAGTTGCATTTGGAGGTTTATTCTTCAGATCCAATTCTATTCTGTCAATACAGTCAAATCCATTGGAAGTGGAATTAATTATGTTTATGAAGTTCTATTCAGGAAAGCACTGCTGGATAGCTACAGATGTTCCCGGACCTTTTGACTATGTACCAAATCCAGCACTATCCCCTGTACAGGAAATTATTATTAGTTCTCTCCGGTTTTCTTCTGTAATCACAAATATGTCAAATGGTGACATAATGAAGGATTCAGCAGTATTTGCTCATCTAGAATTAGGACACTTAGGGAGTGCATCCCCTGGCTCAGCCCCATCTGTGATCTCACAGACATCTGCGAGGTGAGGGACCAGGAGAGCCAAAATAACTTCCCCGAGGGGAGGTGAGTCATACCCCTCTCCGTGAGACACTTGGATTTCAAGGATGAAAAGGAAGAACTGAATACAATTTAATATCCAATAATAATCCTCAGTCACAAGTTGTGGAAAGTTACTGGAATGACTTGAATATGCTGAATGTTTCCCCTCAAAATTAAAATTAAACAATCTTCAAGTCTAGAAATGCATCTGAGATGAAAGCCAGTCCTATATTTTATTGTGGGTGGAGTCTCTAAGATTCCAAAATCCTAGATAAAATCTTTAAAAATCCATGGAGAGTATTATGCTAAGCGAAATAAGCCAGTCAGAGAAAGTAAGTATCACATGATCTCACTCTTATGTGGAATCTAATGAACAAAATAAACATAAACAAAATAGATCCAGAGACATATAAACTGGAACAGAATTTCCAACCTCAGAGGGAAGGCAGGGAAGGGTGGGTGGGTGGGAAGAGATCAATCAAAGAACTTGTATGCATATATGCATAACCCATGGACTCAGACAATAGGGTGGTGAAGGCCTAGGTGGGGGCAGGGGCAGGCTAGGATAGGTCAATGGGGCGAAAGGGGGACATATGTAATACTTTCAACAATAAAGATTTTTTTAAGTTACAGAGTGCTACTTGCACTATTTTATATTTGCAATAAATAAATAAATAAATATCCATTGATTATTAAGATATTTGTTTCTATTGGAGAAGCATGCACCAAGGACAGATGCAAAGAAACCAGCATGGGTAGCACCTTAGAAGTCAACAGAGCAAAACTGCACAGTTAAAAAGGGTCTCTGCCCAGGATGATTGAGGTGGGGTAGGGAGGACGACTATGCTAATCAGGAAAAAATGTTATTTGAGTTCTTGAGCCACGAAATGAGCAATAGGATTTGGCTGATGAAACCTATTCTAGTTGGGAGTGAAGATAGTTTGTTTTCCTTTTTGCAAATATGTGACCTTTCCCTGGCCAGTTAGCTCAGCTGTTTGGAGCTTAGTATTTGACAAGGCTCACCGGATTCAAAACCCACAGGGCCTGGCTAGCAATAAACATCACAATCAGAAAGCTTTCTTTTAGGACCAACCATTGATCTACTATCCCTAAATAGTCTCCTCCTAGAATTATGATCCTTTTTGCCAAACAAAATCTATGATTAACTTAGGGCAACCTGCTAAGCGTAATTGAAAACTTGAAGCATTTCATGTGACCTTGGGCAAGTTGCTTAACTACTGAGATTTAGCATCCCCATATTTAAATTGCAGTTTATAATGCTACAGACAGAAACAGTGTAGGGTTGTTGCCTAGGTTAGAGTTACTACATGGAAAACTCTTAGAAGACTGTGAGGCATGGTGTAAGTGCTCAATAAATGTAAGCTACAATTAAATGATTATTTTCTTATAAAGTATTAATGATGAGTCAGAGGATTGTCTTCTTTTGTGAACGTATTCGACTTGACAAAAAGCAAGGAACTTGATATTGGAGATTCAGAGAGAAGTGGTAAAGAACGAGAACTAAACCAGAAGTTAATAGGATTCAATGAGTCGTAACCTGATCGAAGTGAAAAAATGTCGTTGAAGAAGCCTAAGGAAGGACACACTGAAAAGTAAAGAAATCCAGAAGAGGAACCTCATTGAAGACTATCTTTTTCTTTATCTTTATTGTTGAAAGTATTACAGATGTCCCCTTAGGTTTTGTTTGCTCCCATTGACTCCCTCCTACCTGCACCCACTCCTCTCCAGCCTCTAGATCAATATTAAGAAACCAGGTGTGATTTAGAATCTATGTGTTAGGTGTCTTGACTTTTCTTGAGGCAGAGAGGTGGTGGTAAGAATGCAAAGGTGGCTATAACCCTAGCTGAAAACAGTTCCCGTTTGAGCGATACTGAGGCTGCAGGTGGAAGAACAAAAACCCATAAGCCTGAAGAGAAAAATGTCTGTGTGAAACTGCGAACGTGCACCACTGTGCTTGCCCTCACCTTGCACCCCTTCTCAGAAGTCAGCTCTATCCATGCAGAGGTGTTGGGTTGGGTTGGGTGGGAGTGTTGGCGTAGTTGCTGAATCAGTCCAGTGGGATCAGAAGCTAAGTAAACTTCCTCTGCAACAATAAAGACCTGCTAAACAAAGGATTATCCCCAAGTGGGGAAAAAAGGACGTCTTTGCTGTCACTCATCGCTCCCTTCAGGGAACAACATCATGAAAGCCAGCCTCAGATGCTTACAAATGGAGCAGCTTTCCCAAATCTGATTATGAGCCCTTTGGGCTTTGAAAATTATGGCAGCTTATGAAAAGTAACCACAGAGTACTCTGTGGGCGTGGAGTAGGGCTCTAGGGGAGCGTCCTGGGAAGGGAATAAATTCTAGCTGGGCCCTCCAGGTCTAGCTGCCAAAGAAAAACACAGAGCTTTCCATCAACACAGCCATTTGCAGTTTTGGCTTAAAAACAAACAAATAGTTCTTTGGGTTGTTTTGCTTTGTTTTTCATCATGTAGATATTGGTGGTTAATACAAAATAAAATCTCTCCTAAAACTACAAAGGTTGCAAACACAACATAAAATAATACAAACCAAGGACAGTTTAAGTGTCCTTCCTAACATCATCAAAAAGAAAATGTGAAGTAAGTGTGTGTGTGTGTGTGTGTGTGTGTGTGTGTGTGTGTGTGTGTGTGATCCAAATGACCCCAGAGAGCTATAGGCTAAGGCAGGGCTGATGCTGATGGCAGCACTGTCCCTCTCCTGCTGTGACAGACCTTGCTAATCAATCATGGTATTATTTCTCCTATCAAAACATCCAGGCATTCACCCATCCATCAGAGATGGCATGAAAGTGGAGACCAAGTTGTGAAGATATCTAGGAATCTCTTATGAGTCCTGAACAGAAGTATGTATAAGAGGATACTTTAGACCAGGTGCCTCAGTGCTGAGAAAAGAGCACTAGATTAGGACAATGATCATCAAACTGCAATGAGCATCAGAATCCCCTGGAGGGCTTGTGCAAACACAGATTGCTGGACCCCAACTCCTAGAATTTCTGGTTGAGTATATCTGGGGCTTCCAAGAATTGGCATTTTTCATGAACTCCCAGATGATGCTGAGATATTGCTGGTCCAGTGGAGAACCACTGGAATAGGGCTAAAGACACTGTAGTGACCTGATAATGCCTTCCAAAGATACATCCATGTCCTAATCCAGGACCCTTGAATGGTACCTTATATGGTAAAGTTTTTGAAGATACGATTCAGTTAAAGATTTGGATATGAGGGGATTATCCTGGACTATCTAGTTGGCCCTGCTAAAGACTGAATATTTGTGTCCCCCAAATTCATATGAGATGGTATTACAAGATGGGGTCTTTAGGAGGTTATTTAGTTTAGGTGAGGTCATGAGAACTGGGCCCCTTAATGGGATTACTGTTCTTATAAGAAGAGGAATAGATCAGAGCTCATTCTCTCTCAAATGAGGATATAGCAAGAAGGCAGCCATCTGCAAGCCAGAAACAGTGCTCTCACCAAGCACCTGACATGCTGCACCCTGATCTTGGGCTTCCAGCCTCCAGAACTGTGAGAAATGTGTGTTGTATAGGTCCTCAGTCTATGGTATTTTGTTATAGCAGCTTGAGCTGCCAGACATGCCCTAAATGACATAATAAGTAGCTTTATAAGAGGGGTGCAGAGGGAAATTAGACACAGAAGAGGTGGAGGCAGTGTGACCATGGAAGCAGAGATTAGAGTATGCTGGGAAAGGGTGCTTCAGCATAGTCGGACCTACCGCAGTAGAGTTCATTCTCACACAGAGCAAATCAGAGAAGGTAGGGCATCATTATCATGTAGTTATACACTGAGTGGCCAGATTATTATGATCTCTGAATGTATAACAATCTGGCCACTCAATATGTGTGTGTGTGTGTGTGTGTGTGTGTATATATATATATATATATATATATATGTATATATATATATATATATATATATATTTTAGAGGCCCAGTGCATGAATTCGTGCATGGGTGGGGTCCGGCCAGGCTGGCCAGGGGGAGGGGACATGAGTGGTTGGCCTGCCTGCCTGCTGGTCGAACTCCTGGTTGAGGGGACAATTTGCATATTAGCCTTTTATTATATAGGATATACACTGAGTGGCCAGATTATTATGTGTTCAGAGATCATAATAATCTGACCACTCAGTGTAATGTTCTCAGCAAATTTCACCCCTAGAGTGGAAGTCTGAGCTGCAATAACCAACCCAATCATTTCCCAGTGTCCCCCCTCAACCTTGTCACTGATTACCAATGTGACTTTGGGCAGGTTATTTGTAATCTCTGGGCCTCCTTTTCCAAAAGGAGGTTGAACTAAATGACCTCTAAGGAGCTTCCCTGCTTTGAGGGTCCCTGACATTTGAGGCTATCATTTGTTCACCTTGCCCTTGGGCCTGTAAAGGGCCTGGAGGATGCCAGTGGTGGGTATGGCTGAGGTTCATGTCTCGGGCATGGGACCAGCTCCGAGTAGTAAGACTGAACTAAGCCCTGGGATTTGAGTTATGGATAGATTTTCCACTCAATTCAGATATACATTTTAAAAACCATCAGAGTCCATTTTATAATCCTTGGAAGATATATGCCTCAAGAGTACTAGTATGCATGAAATGCCTAGTAGGTCTATAGAGAGGTTCTATCCAACACGGCAGAGTGAACAGAGCTTAGAGGTGCAAAGATCAGAAAGAAAGGAGTCAACTTACATTTAAGTTAGCATAAAACTATAGATCAGAGAAGAGCAAAGACCTTTAAAACAAGGGCCTTCAGACTGTGGGAGGCCTGGAGCTCTGGGGCCTCCACCCTCAGGATGCTCAGGGGCCAGTTCCATCAGTCTTCCAGGTTGTTACCTTATCAGTTCTTCCTTCACTGTATCAGAAAAGCCTTCCTTGAATGAACCACTCTCTTCTCAAGATAGATAAAATGGTCATGTACTCATTCATTCATTCATTCATTCATCTGATATTTAATGAATGTTTAGAATGTGCCAGCTTGAGGTTGAGTATAACAATAATCAAAACAGACCCAGCCCCTCTCTTCCTGGAGCTCATGAAGGTTTTAAACTAGTGAGAGAGCAAGACACTAATCAATACAGAAGTAAATGTATAAAGGTATTTGTTAATGTGCAGTGCTGGGAAGGTACAGGCTGCTGGAAGGGTGTTTACAGGGTTACCTGACTTAGTGTGTTGTGGGGTCTTAGAAGGCTAATTGTATTTGCTGCCAATTATTTTACACGCAAGGTCCTACAGACATGACCCCATCATATTTATCTTTGCCTGCCATACAGACTAGCCAGTGGCAGTAGTAGCAGCTCAGTAAAGGTCTGCTGCAACAAAGGAGTTACCAGGCCAATTCAGTCCAAGGTCTTACTCCCACCAGAGTTAATAAAAAGCTCTGGTTACATGCTTCTAAAGACACAACCTGGGTTGTTTGCTTTCCCTCGTTTTCAAGGAAGAAGTTCTAGAGTTCCAAACATTTAAGAGAGGCTAATGGGAGAAAGTTGGTGTAGCTAATGATCCAGCTTGGGGTGGTTTATCTCAAAGCCCAGGGAGTTTTTGCTACCTTCGCCCTGTCAGCAGGGAACTGGCTCTGAAGATGTGGGAGATTACAGGAGCTTTCAAGACAAAGGAACATAAATCAAAAAGAATGAAAAGAAAACAAGATCCTTGATCCTCCTCCTGTTAATGTTCTTTTAAAAGTATTTTGCAAGAGAGCAGGGAGGGGGAGGGTAAACAATGTTTTTAAAAAAGGGAAGTAAGCCAAAAGTTAAATGGCTGAAGACATACAGTATAAAGCCCCCAATCAACCCTTTCTATCTCCTTTATGTTTTTCTGTCTTGCCATTAACAACCCAAAATGATTAACTAACAATTGGAAAATGATGTCAAAGAGATAAACCATTTCCTCCCTCTCTTGTTTCAATTCCTGTTTGATTCAGAAACTCTGAGCTGTAGTTTTGAATGATGAAATGGTTTGGGCTCCACTTAATATATCAAGATCAGAGTGCAAGGTGGCAATAAGCAGGTGAGACAGAATCGCTCTATTCTGGAAGGATAAACGTAGATTTGATTTGGATTTAAATAGTAACTCTTCAACAAAGCTAAGAGCTATGGAAGTCCCATGCCCTTTCTAAATCAGAGAATGAGCTGAACCCCACATTATCAGAGCCCATCCCACTCCAGGGCCTCCTGGGGCTTCTGATCTCTTCTAAGATGATGCAACACCAGAACTTCAGACAGGAATGCTTACTCCTGCCCCTGAAACTTCCATGGTAGTCTGCTCTCTATACACAGTGAACCGCTTCCTCAAGGATTAGGGTGGCCATACAAAATTCAGGATGTCTAGTAAAATGTGAATCAGATAAACAACAAGTATTTTTCAGTATGAGTATGACCAAAATATTGTATATTTGGGTGTCCTGTCCTTTTATTTGCTAAATCTGGCAATCCTTCCAATTATCAAAACTCAATAGGTCCTAAATATGTAGGGTTAGTTATCAGACAAAATACAGGAGACTCAGTCAAGTTTAAATTTCAGATAAACAATTAATCATTTTTTAGTATTAGTATGTCCCACATTTTAATATTTGAGACATACATATAACTGAATAAATTATTTGCTATCTACCTGAAATTCAAATTTAACTGAGCATCATGTATTATTTGTTACATTCGACAACCCTATTCATATATCTTATTCCCTCCAACAATTGCATGGAAGTAAAGCTAAGCTTAGATGAAAATGGGGGTGTTCTGGGCTGGGAGAAAACATTCAGAAACAGCAAGTGGTTCAAGTGTATTTGGAGAAGGAGGTAGAGTGGGTTAGTCTATCCCCCTTTTCTTTAATATCTATGTTTTCAAAATCATGGGCTTCGAGCCCTAACTGGTTTGGCTCAGTGGATAGAGCGTCGGCCTGCGGACTGAAGGGTCCCAGGTTCGATTCCGGTCAAGGGCATGTACCTGGGTTGCGGACACATCCCCAGTAGGGGGCGTGCAGGAGGCAGCTGATCGATGTCTCTCTCTCATTGATGTTTCTAACTCTCTATCCCTCTCTCTTCCTCTCTGTAAGAAATCAATAAAATATATTTTTTTTAAAAAATCATGGGCTTCGAGGTGCTCCTATTATGCCTGTATTTTTTAAAATCTCTGTTATAGCTGAATTATTGCACCTTTTCTATTCCTAATGTTTGGTTTTCCTCTGTATGTATGAAAGTAGACTGGGGTGACACCCCTAGTAGGACTGCCAGAAGCCAGTTCCAGCATGTCATAATTGCAAGAGTTTCATCGAAAGGTTGATGGAACTTGGGGACTCAACAAGGGCTGAGTCACATATGTTATCACCTGCTGGAATAGCTAAAGGCATTTCCCCAAACCTAAAAAGGATGATTGTTTACTGCCAGACAGCTCAGGGCATCTCAATCTACATGTTATTGACTCCTGTTGGCCAAACACCAACAGGCAATTTCCCAATCTGACAATGCTTCTGTATAAAACCCTATCCTTTGAAGTGTATATCTCCACCTTGCCTTGGGATAAATTGTGTTAATAAAAAGCAAGGGGTCCTGAGACAAGGAGAACTTGGTTTCTTCAGCCAAACTCCTCTGCCAAACCCCCCCCCCCCCCCATATGCCTTTCAAAATTATGTTTCGTCTCTGGACTCTTATTTAATCTAAGCACAGCCCTTTCTCCAGGTTTCCTGAACCCTTCTAGATTCCGGATCAAGACCACCGGCGTTAAATCGCACCCAATGTCCAGCATTATAGGACAATAATGACGACTATGACAACACCTGAGCTATTGTTGCTGTTTTCAGACAGAAGGGAGAAGTCCTAAGAACATATATAAATAAAAATCATAAATGAGAAGGGGCATATTTTCTGAGAAAAGAGAGGAGCAGACGGGGTGGTTAAAGGCCCCAAATGAGTCTTGAGGGTAAATGAAGAAACATGTCAAATGGCCTCAATTTCTCAGAATGGAAGATAATCTTTTTTCTGTATGAATCAACTGGAAGATGCATTTAACTCAAATAATATTTGATAGCACAGAAGAAAGGTATAGGTACAAATTTCCAGCCTCCAGTTTTCAGCCCTTAAGTAGCATAATCCATTTCTAGTTTTAGTGCCACATTTCTTGTTCTTTCAATATCCCGAGTGCCACACAACCTACTCCGACTACAGTAAGGTGATCCTAGCCTTTTGGGAAATAAAGACTGAAAACGAGAAAAGGTTGGTAACCAGCTTATTCCAACAAACAAAGCAAATCCATCACCTCACCTGAGCACTACTGACATTTTCTTGACGACTACCTTCAGGTCTGGAGGTACCTCAGGAATGTCATCTGCACATAATTGGGATATTTTTTGCACCTAATTTTTCATTATTTCCTATTAGTGGGTGCAGAGCATTGCATATGGAAAATATTCAACAAAAGTATGTTGGTAACCAAATGACCTTTGAGTACTATTTTCCAGTTATTTTCATGGAAAACCTGAAAGAGATCATTTAAAGAAAATCTCTCTGTCTTATATTTTGGCAATGTCTTTGACCAAGAGCTTTTCATCCAGTGTTACCAGAATAACAAGGGAGGAGAAGGATGCTGAGAGGGAGTGAGTTCAGAAGAATGAACAGAATTGTAACTCCTACCTCATCCCACCCATCATTTGGTGGTGGCACAGGACAGGCACAGCTAGGACATAAGCCAAAGGGTTGTTATCAGGCTTAAGATTTTGAAGGGATGAAATAGAGCAGAGTATCCATCCCAGCGCAGAGATATCTCAGTGACAGAAGGGCCAGCGTACACCAGGGCATTTCAAGAAAGTTGGAAAGCACTTTAAATAAACACATTGGGAGGAAAATGTGAATTGTGCAAACTCAAATGATCTCAACAAGGCAGAGGTGGAGTAAACTCCTTTTTAAAAAATGTAAATCACTTAAGAATTGGACAAAGTGCCGAAACCGGTTTGGCTCAGTGGATAGAGCGTCAGCCTGCGGACTGAAAGGTCCCGGGTTCGATTCCGGTCAAGGGCATGTACCTTGGTTGCGGGCACATCCCCAGTGGGAGGTGTGCAGGAGGCAGCTGATCGATGTTTCTCTCTCATCGATGTTTCTAGCTCTCTATCTCTCTCCCTTCCTCTCTGTGAAATATCAATAAAATATATTTTAAAAAAAAAAAAAAAAAAAAAAAGAATTGGACAAAGAACTCTGAGATTAAGTCCTCCTTAGAAGTTCATGTGCAGAGACAGAAAAGAAGATCCATGAGCGGTGCCCACCTCTAGGAGTAATGTCAGCAGAACAAAGCCCAAATCAAGGTTAGAATTAAGGGGGAAATGTTAAAAAAATTATACAAAGGATACTGCATTGGTTTCATATTGGCAGTATATTAAATGAAACAAACTTTGTGGTTTAAAATAACCGGAATTTATTATCTTATGGGTCTGGAGGTCAGAAGTCCAAAATCAATTTCTCTGGGCGAACATCAAGGTGTCAGTGGATCTGCATTCCTCCTGGAGGCTCCGGGGGATAATCCATCTTCTTGCCTTTTGCAACTTCTAGAAGCTTCTTGCATTCCTTGGCTTGTAGCCCAGCATGGCTACATCCTCTGCTTCCACAGTCACATGTCCCTCTCTCCTTCTGATCCTCCTGTCTTCGTCTTATAAGAACACTTGTGATTACTTTGGGCCTAGATAAGCCAAGATAATCTCCACATCTTAAAATCCTGAACTTAATTACATCTGGAATCAGTACATGAACATCTTTGGGGACCATTATTCAGCCTACCACAAATAAACTTCACTATTTTCAGGAAACAATAAATAAATATTTCTCAGAGGCAATGGTGTAATGCTAATAGATGACAAAGAGGAAGTGATCTACTTAATTTCCTTATGGCTTCCAATTTCTCTGACAGGAAGATTGATCCCTGGGCTGATAACTGCGTACTCACACTGCCCCACGCAGCCCATGCAGACTCATACATCACTATTTCCCCCAGGTCCCCATGGCTCATTGCATGTTCCTTTGTTATAGCATTTAATTGCTTAACAAATATCTACTGAGCACCTATGTGAAAGCTATATCCTAGTCATCCAGAATACATCAGTGAACAAAATAATGGAAAAGTTTTTAACCCCAAAAGATTACCACACTAGTAGGGGAAGGCACACAGTAAACAAAATAAAGTAGGAAATTATACGGCATATTTGAAGGAAAGAAAAGCAGGGGAGAGGGAGTGCCGTATCAGGAGTTAGTTGTGGTGCTAAATCAGGTACTGGGAAAGGCTTGGCTGAGAAGATGGCACATGAGCAAAGACTTGAAGGATGTGAGGGAGGGAGCCTCACCTTTTCTTAGATTTCCTAAGAAAAGAAATAGCAAATAATGCAAAGGCCCCCAGGAGCACAAGGAGCAGCCTGGGGGTTTGGAGCAGATAGAGGGCAGCCAGGCTAAGATCAGCAAGGGGGCAGTTGCAGAAGCCGGGGACATATCCTAATGGAAGGGTCGGCTTGAGGAAGATCTTGTCACATCGGGTTGTACAGGCTGTGGGCTTCGGAAAGCAGGACGCTGCCTCATTCTCTTTGGTGTCCCTGGCTCCTCAAACAGTGTGAGCATGCATCCTCGTTATCACCTGAGAAACATGGCTGAAGGGGAAACCTCCCTTTGGCTTCCCACCAGGTGAGGAAAGAAGGCATAGTTTTTTCTCTACAACTTCCTGGAGTCCTCACCTTCCCTTGGCATCTAGGACAGAGGCCTGGCATGTCTGTCACCAGACTGTGGAAACCACCTTTGAGGCCAAGAAGTACCAGGTATACCGGTTAATAATGCGGATTTTGTAATCAAAGAAAACACGATAATTTCAAGAGAAACATCAAATGTGCTTTATTCAAAGTAATGTCCACCGCTAGCTACACATATCCTATCTTTCGGGTAATTTGTGGATACCGTCCCAATAGAACTTTTCTTGTTTTGAGGCAAACCATTCAGAGACCCAATTTTCCACTTCTTCGTATGTTTTGAAGTGCTGCTCAGAAAGTGTGTGTGCCATGGATCGGAACAAGTGGTAATCTGAAGGAGCAAGGTTTGGTGAATATGGCGAGTGGGTTAATACTTCCCAGGCAAGATCTTTTAACGTGTCTTTAACTGGTTTTGAAGTGTGTGATGGTGCGTCATTATGAAGCAAAATTACTTTGCCGTATCTTCTGGTACATTCTGGTCGTTTTACGATCAAAGTGTGGTTCAAATTGATTATTTGTTGTCGGTAGTGATCAGTATTAATGATTTCACCTGGTTTTACAAGCTCATAATACACCACACCTTCCTGATCCCACCAAACGCAGAGCATTGTCTTCTTTCCGAAGAGATTTGGCCTTGCAGTCGATGTTGATGATTGACCTGGATCAATCCATGATTTTGTGCATTTGGGATTCTCAAAATAAATCCACTTTTCATGGTCAGTCACAATTTGATGCAAAAAAGACTTTCTTTCGTGCCGTTGAAGCAACATTTTACTGATGACTTTTCCGTTTTCCATTTGTCTTTCGTTCAGTTGATGTAACACCCGTTTTCCTTCCTTTAAAATCTTTCCCATTGCTTGTAAATGACCGGAAATTGTTTGCTGAGCAATGTTTAATCTTTCTACAAGTTGTTTTTGAGTTTGACACGCATCTTCACCCAATAATGCTTGTAACTGGTGGTCTTCAAACTTTTTCGGTTGACCTGGACGTTCTTTGTCTTTCACATCGAAATCATCACTTTCAAAGCGTTTAAACTAGTGTTCACAAGTATCTTGAGATGGAGCACGTTCACCATAAGCTTCCCGAAGTATACAATAACTTTCAGCAGCACTTTTCTTCAAAATAAAGTAATGAATTAAAACTTCTCGCAAATGCTCTTTTTTTGGCACGAAATTTGACGTTTTTAAGCATAAAAATATTTATGATGTTAACACCTTCAGCAAATTTGACATATGAAGTTTTAAAGCTTGCTATCAATACAAAAAATAGCATACATATCAAATCGCATATATATCAACATATGTATATTTCCATCTAGTGGAAAAAAATCCGCATTTTTAACTGGTACACCTGGTAGGAGTTACAGTTGCATTGATCAGTATCCTGTGTGCTCAGCTTGCACTTGCCTACCTGTCCTGCCCTGCCACTGACTGACTGCCCTTCCCTCCCTCTCATCTTCGCCAGCCAATGCCATCCCACCTCAGCCAAAGGCCCTGGCAAGTCTGGGTCCTTTCCTCACCTGCTGGGTGCACAGGCTCAGCTGAAACTGGGGGAGAGTTGGGTAGGGAAGGGAGGTGTGAGAAGCCAGGAGGGGAGGAGAGCTGAGAAACAGGAGATGCTGGTCTGGGGGAATGGGAGCAGGAGAGGATGTTGGGAGCCTATTTGTTCCAGCGTGCTGGGAGTAACAAAGGGTTAAGCGATTTGCATTACTGTATTTGTGTGCAGGCCTCCGAGGGCCTCTGGGAGCTGCGCTTGGGTGGTCTGGTACAGTCCCAGGCAGCAACCTATTAGCGGTATCTCCGTGTGATTTATGCAGCTGTCAAGCTGCCTTCACTGGGACAAGTGAACTGTGGGTACCGGCCGGTGGCCCTGCTCCTTCGAGAGGATCAGTAAATGAGGACCAGAGAGAAAGGAAAACAGCTCAAGGTGCCACCCCTCATCCTCTGGGTCCTCTAATGACAAGTCCCCTCTATAGAAAAATATCCAGCTGCCCACAGGAGAGTGTCTCACAGAGCCCCACTGTCTGGGACCGCCAGGCTGGGCTGAGAGGGTAGGAGGCTTGGCAGGGAGCCACCCACCACTAATGGATTACGAGAGGCCAGGCTGACAGACAGACAGACCTGAACCTGACAGCTAGCGTGGCTTCAACACGGGACCACTGTTTCAGGCCCGAGGGTGATGGGTACAATGCCAGGGAAGCATTGTCACACAAGGATGCCACCCACGAGGCCTCCGGCAGCAGCACACCTCACCGACCACGCAGCACAGGCCACGGAGCACACGGGCCTGAAGGGCTGGAGGCAGCGCTGGAAGCACAGGGAGACAGTTCATTTCAACGAGGAGCAGAGCCCGTCTAAGCTCTGGCACTCCTGCTTCCCTCCCTCCTCTGACCAGACTGGTGATCCTCCCGGGGCTGGTCTCTTCATCACCACCAGGCACTCCCACACACACCTACATACACGCACACCTACCCATGCATCACTACATACTAGTATACACACATATACATACCTACCTACACACACCTACATATACACACCTGTTATGCATAGAGCTTGTGGCCCCCAAGGAGAGGGCTATCTGTCTTATTCAGTGTTTGACTGACAGTGAAGTAGCCAGGGACATTTTTGAAGTTTTGGCTTGGGGTGTGTGTGTGTGTGTGTGTGTGTGTGTGTGTGTGTGAGAGAGAGAGAGAGAGAGAGAGAGAGAGAGAGAGAGAGAGAGAGAGAGAACACAAAGGCAGGGCTACACTTCATGTCAGGAACATTAATGGCCCTCTTTTCTCCCTGCTGCCAACTGGCATGTGGTGTATTGTGTTTGTGGTACAGCAGTGGAAGGCAGGTGTTTCATATTGGATTTGATTCCCAGCCAGAACATTTCAGGCGGTGGGGGTGGGGGGGGGCGTGGTAGAGACATCTCCAATCGCTGCTGAAACACAGGAGGAAGCAGAAAGAGCTGCACGTGGTCAGCCAATGACAACTAGGAACTGCTCTTCCTTCCTTCCCTTCTCCTTCAGTGCCTCTGCCTGCCCTTGACTCCGGCAGGCCCAGTGCTCCACAGTGGGGGTGCCCTGAAGAGAAAGTCTCTTGGCTGGACTCAGACAGACACAGGTGGCACCGACAGCTGCACGTTCCCTGGGTCTCTTGTCTTGGCAAAGCTCCATGGACGTGGTCATTTAACAGTCCTGTCAGCTCAGGCAGGAAGAGACAATGGCATTTTTCATAGGCTTCCTGTTTGTTCACATAGGAAGCTGTTAACGCCTCACTTCCAATTGGTGTCGGAGGTAAATGTGCCAACTCGCCCTCCAAGCACCTGATCTTCGTCCTCTTTGCCCATTCAGACAGGAGTTTAAATGGTTGGCAGTTTAGTGCAGGGAATGGCAGCACTGTATTTCCCCTTGCCAGGAGCCTCTGAAGGACCCTTGTGCCCTTCTGTTTTCCAGGGCACCATTCTTCTGCCCTGGTCTGGGTACAAAGGGAACAGCTGCCCTGGAAGTTGGAACTGTGGCGGGCTTGGCCAACATTCCTTGTATAGCTCCCCTCTTGGCTCTCTCCCCCACGCCCCCGCGTCCGGTCATTACAGACAGCTCGCGGTTCCTTGAGCTTGCTTCCAATCTCTAATCTAAAACCTGAACTTCTGTGCTGTCCCCACAAGACCTGAGATCGCCTCCCTCGTGGGAATCCCTCACACCACACCACACTCTTAGGGTTCACACAACACAAGGAGCCTTTGGGGGATTTGTTTCTGGACAGCTCCCCAGAGACCCTGGACTGAGAAAGTCACAAAAAGGTGGAAAGGATGCTCTCCCTTTTCACTTGCTCTGGAGAATGGAGAAGGCTGGTGATGGAGAGTGACTGCTAATTATTGGTGCTTTCCTGACATATTCTGTGGGGAGGCCATACCTGGAAATCACAGTGGATGGGGCCCAGAGTGGCTTTTGTGCTGACACTTCACATGTAGAGTCTGCCCTAAAAAACTTGCACAATGGTTGCTTTCTTTTCCATAAATTTGATAAAAGGTAAACTTTCACACCAGAGTCACACACTTTCTTCATTGGGAGCTGGGAAGTCAGTTCACCATCTCCACTGTTCCTACATGACTTCGGTCCCCCATATCCCATCCAGGTCATCGCAATGACTTCCTAAAATCCACCCTTCTTGTTTTCACCATAATCACCTTCCTAAAACATGAGCCTGACCTCACTTCTCCCTCCTCTAAAATCTTTGCCACCACTACCCCTGCCTCAGTCCCAAACTTGAGAGTAGCATTAAAGCCCCTTGACAAGATGGATCTATCCAGTATTTCTATATCCTCCTTGTAGAAGATACAGATGGTATGTGTCAGTCTGGATCCACTAAGAAGCAGACATCACAATGTCTAAAAGTGCACAAACTTGACTAGGGCTAACACCTATATAAAAGGAGATGGGGAGGGAGCTGAAGAAGGCTAGAACTTTTAGACTGTGACCAAGGTTTGACCCCATGTGCAGAAGAGAGGGGGGGATTGTTGGGTAGAAGCATCTAGACTGTGTAAAGCCAGCCAGCAAAGGAGTTTCATGTTTCCCAGAATTGGGCTAGTCTTAGTGTCTTTGCCTCACTCAGCCACTGGCTGAGAGCAGCCTACGGGAAATGGGTGTGGTCTTAGTGAAACCCAGTGTGGATTTCAGAGAGCAGCAGCCAGGGAGGGCCCTTGGTGAACTATGCTCCCTGGAGTTGGAGGTCTACAAAGGCCATTCCCATAGTGGAATACAAGTCAGCCAAAGAGGAGAGCCACAATTTCTGAAGCATGACGTTTAATTCCATACAGCCATGCATTTGCCAGTGCCTTCCTCCTTACTAGCCATGATCTCCCATTCCACCACCAAATGAAATTCTACTCATCCTTCAAGCACTCATTCAAGTGTTACCTTCTCCACAAAATTGTGTTTAATACTGATGATACTTTGCCTGCCCCTCCATTACAGCATCCCTTTGGATTAAAACTACTTGTTTGCAAGTCTCTCTCCTTTCTGGCTTTGAGGGTGGGGATTGTTTCATTTCTCTTTATATGAAGTAGTTTGGCACCATGTGTCATATACACTCATTCATTCAACAAAATGTACTATTATGTGTCAAGCCCTGCTGGTCTGGCAATGTATGAAACAGGGGAGGAGCTTACTCTCCAGTCTTGCGAGGGACCTAAAGGATGACAGTGCTGAGAGTCAGAGCAATAAGCAAAAGTTGGTACTATACCTCCCATAGGAGACAAGGGAAGGGAGGAGGTGACTAGGTATTGTTTTTTAAAATTATCCAGCAACAACTTATGAGGTCTTGGGATGTTAACATTGGGGAGTGGAGGCTGAGACTCCAATGAAGGTTAGAACTCTCAAAGGGTAGCAATCCCATTACATCAATGGCCCCGTGTGTCCAGCAAACTTACTAGAAAGCTTATACCTACAATGGTTCTAGATAGACCAAAAAAAAAAAAAAATCCTCTGTGCCTGTGTCTTACATTAGTTTAAATTTTTACTTTTTAACTGTACACATGGGCTATGAAACCCCAAGCCAAAGCCAAGAAATTAACAAAGAAACCTAAAGCAAAAGCTCTTCTGAAACTAATCCTCCATTAAGAATTTTAAAATGCTTGAGCAAACAATCCACCATGAAAGTCAGCATATACAACAGATGATTAATTTATCAGGCCTGAGATAATAGAAAAACAATGTAATAGAAACTATAAACTAAGTAGTATGTTTAAAGTATAAAAGGGTTTTAAAAGTATTAGAAATATAAGGAAAGAATTAGACTCTGTGAAAAATGAATAGGAAGATTTGAAAAAGAACCAAATGAAACTTCCACAAAAGGAAAATATTTTCATTAAAATTAAAAAGTAAATGGGCAGATTATCCAAGGTAGATATGAAAAAAAATTATCAAATACAACACAAGGGCATAATGACAGAAAATATAAAACAAAGATTAATAAACTTGGATGATATAATAAAATGATCAATGAGAATGGGAGGAAGGAAGAAATTATTTGGTAAACAAACATTTTTTTAAAAAAAAGAAGACAAATAATAAACACAATTAGAAAATAACCACAGATACAGAAAAGAAAAAACAAACTATGAGAGCATCCACTCAGCTCTATGCAAATCAATCTTCTACAGACCCGGGTGGCAGAACTTTTACTTTGTCCTGCAGATCCTTCTCTGCCCTCTCCTCTCTGCTGTGCCCAGAAGGTTGGCCTTTATGGGCCACATCAACCCCTCTGGCGTCCAGTCAGTTTTAGATTTAGCCAACAGGAAGGCATGAGAGGAGGTCACAGGTCCTATCAAGAAGTCTTCTCCTACAACTATTCCCCTGGTTGTCCATAACAGCTTCCTCTCCTTTCCCTGGTGTTACACCTTCCTGTGTTCATGTCCTCTAACCCTGCCCACAATCTTATAAATTATCCTTTTATTAAACTCTCTTCTATTGGCCCTTTTGAGGTTTCCTGTTGGAACCTTGTCTGGATGATATGGATGACTTTCAAGTAAAACAGAAACAACCAAGAATGACCACAGAAAATATATTGAAAATGTAAAATTGGCCAAAACCATAACAGAAACTGAGAAAATTATCTAAGAATTAACCTTCCCCTTCATCCATTTGCTCCAAAAGTATCTAGGCTACATGGGAGCCAGAATGGGAGACAAGAAGGGGGGCGGGGAGGAGGTCTGCATATCTTAGTATTATTGACATAGAAGATATTATAAATTATTGACAACCTGGACATGAAGGAAGGAGTGAGCAACCAAATGTATGACAAGATGGAGAATCCGTCCCTATTCTTTTGTTTTACATCATAACTCCATTTGGTTTCCTCTTACATTAAAGGAGGAATAATTTTCTTAAAACAGCAATGAAGCAAATTCCAGGCCCCAAGTTTGTATTGCTTTGATCACTGATGTTAAAGCCAAGAGCACAATTTATCCTTAGTAGACTGGCATGTTGGTCTCATTTTGAGTAGAATCCAATAGGAAGCATTCCCCAAAGGTTGTTCCATTAAAAAAGTTCCATAGTTGTAGTAAGTGCTGGGATACTATGCATAGATCCTTTCTTCTGAGATAAGGTTCACAAAAGCACCTCTCTCTGCAAATTGCCCTCAATGATAGGTAACTGTTTCCAATGAGGGGCAGACAGCAGCCATGGATGGCTGATAGAGGAACACAAAGGCCCTTTTATCCCAAAACAGGACATTCTATAGGTCCATCCCATCTCCAGAGCTCCCAGTGGCATCTACTGAGGATTCAGCAGCAGCTGTGTGGCCACTCAGCTTCTCCCTCTGCCCAATCCTGCCTTCCTCACTTCCATACAGGTATGACGCTCAAGAATACATGCCAAAAAATATTCCAAGAGCATTGTCTGTTTTCTCCATCGCACTGTTTTCAGGAAACCCAATCCAAGACAATGAACAAACATGTCTGGGAAGCCATTATACCCACTACCACCAATAAATAATCTGCAGTGCATTGTGGTGCATAATAGAATATCAGCATCTCTGAGATTGCCCACCATAAAGCATTTGAACTTGTTTGACCCAGCAATTACATTTGTTTGCCCACAGAAACTTTTTTTAATGCTTATTAACATCTCATGGAACATATTTTAGAAATACTAGTTCAAAGACCAGAACAGTCCATAAGCTATGAATCAATTTGCATGTAAGAGATGGTTTTTATTTTTATTTTTGGCAAAGGCAAATTGAAAAACCAAGACACTGGTCGCTGCATGTGATCACCAAGGGTCTCTGCAGGGTGGCAGGACATCCTCAGTTATTGGAAAGAGCCTGGAAGCCAGTTAAATCCAACTCTATGTCCTGGCAGTGTGGCCTTGGTCTAGTGAGTCCTTTATTCCTACCACATAGGGCTGCTATAAGAGGAAGAGATATGCAGAGGACTAGTGGTAATGTAAGTAACCAGTAGAGATTAATTTATACAGGCTTAGAGCTAATGTAAGTGAAGTAATACATATTATAAATTCAAACTTTTGTAGTAATTCTTTCTTAACACTTCTGTCATTTCACTCTTATTCTTTATCCTTTCCCTTTCCTGAGTGATTAAACTATGTATAATGAAGAAGACATAGAAAATTGACAAGATCATAAATGAGAGAAAGAACAGGTGATATATTGTCTGGTAATTTCACTGTCATCATGATCATCATGTACATATATAAAGGCTAAGAGCCACTGATTCATTTGGACCCAGCAAAGAGAGGCTAGAGGCTTGGTTCTCAATCTAGAGATCCAGGATTACACTCTAAAAAACTGAATGTAAATACATTAAAGATTTTGGGGATCAAATTTATTGCAAATTGATCCTTTCATCCCTTTGATGCAATGAATGAATGAATGAATGAATGAATGCATGAATAGAATGAATGAGTGAATGGATGATACACCACATCAGTAAAAGGCTTGGAAAGAACAAACACCTATGTGTCCTAGCTGTGGTTTCTAAACTAGGGAAGGTAGCCATCTGCAGACAACAGGTTATTTCACTTCAGTTTTGGCACGGGACAAGAACTAAGGAGTTCTAAGAATCAGTCCTCTTCATTCTCATTATTTCTTTACTTTTCCACATTGTTTTTAGCATTTCTGGCATGTCCAATATTTCCAGCCATGCCCCAGTTTGGTTGGGAAGTTATTCACAGACAGAAATACAAGACACACAAAGGTACATCTAAATAGAATTAGTGTTAGATTCTTTCATTCTCCTACATCTTTTTTTTCCATTTAAGCTCTTAGGTGATGTCAGCCCTCACTAGGATCTTCGCATGTGGCGAAGCTCAAAGCAGCCAGTGCTGCCGCTTGTGTGCAGTTCTGACAAAGGGACTGGAATGACCTTCTTCATCTCTCTGGGCACCGAATCAGGAGCTGACCTCATTCACATCCCCCAGCGCTGAGGGGGGCACCGGGCACATTTAATCCTGTCCGACCGTACTTACAGAGCAGTGTGTCACCTCACTCTTTTCCAGGTCACGGATTTAAAAGAGCCCATGAACCCAGGACCAAGCGGACATGGATAATTCAGCTCCAAAGGCTGGAGCTCAAGACTCACTTTCTCCTCTGAGGTAAACTTTCCCCATAAAACTAAATGAAGCCTCATAAAATAATTTCCTTCCGTGACTCAAAAGCAACATTGCCATAACACACATATAAATCTGACAAGCCCACCTTTTTTAATCACCTCACATGATATAAAAGGCAATATATTTTTTAAACCAACTCACATGTCTCTCTAATATATTTACAGTCTGACTCACTTCACCCAGGGGTATACGCAATAATGAATAATTCTGAAAAAGAAATAGAAGAAGGAGGCCCCTCCCATCACCCTCAGAGCACCTCCTGTGCACAATCTCATGATGGTAATACAGAGTCTAGACGTAGAGGTCATTTAATAGTTTAAACTATATTTGAAATTTTTTTGTTTGTCAGACCCTGGTTTTTATTTTTTCCCCTAATTATACCAGTCTGCAAGTTCAAGAAGGACAGAAATGACTCCAGAATCCTGTCATCTTTAGATGCAATAAACCAAAGGAATTTTGTTTAGTTTCATATTTTTGCTGCTCTCCCACCTTTTCCTCCAACGTTTGGATCTGCCCAGGATGGGCTCCATATCTGACTAAGTAAAATTCTTTTCTGCTTTACTCTAGTCCAGTTTTTATTTTATTTTTGCATTTTAAAAGATGAGTTTTTCATAAAGTGGGCTAAAAGAACTTATACCTTTGAGCTCAATGCTACTTTAAAAATGAAATGTTTTCAATAGGGCAATGAAATGAATACAATCTAGAAGGCGAAAAGACTTGGTGTGACTTGGTCCATCCTTCTCCAATCGTCCTTCCCTTTCTGCTCAGCAGACACTATTTATGTCTGGGTTGATTCTGCAACCCATAAGCTCTCAGTGTATTGGGGTCCAAGTTCTATTTGTGTCACACACCTCCCCGCAATTCACGAGGTGGGCCTTCCTTGCCTCTAAGCATTGCCCTGGGCTAGGCCCCTGCTCAGCCCTCCAACACTGTAGCTCCCAAGAGAGAGCTGGGCAGACCCCCAGTTCCCAGTAGGGATGAACACCTCCTGACTTCTCCTTTTGTACCCAGCACTTTTGACCACAGCTCCCACACAGAACTCTACCCCTCAGCAGATTCTGCAATGCCAATGGGATTAATATCTTCCTAAATTTAAAGGGAGTGATAGAAATTGTTTTAGTCCATCTGGGGAAAAGGCATCGGTTTTAGAATTAGACAGACTTGGATTAGAATCCTGGCTCTGACACTTATTAACAGTAATCCTGGGCAAGTAATCCTTCCCTGAACCTCACTTTCCTTGTCTGTGAAATGGAAATAATAATACCAATCTCTTGATGGGCTTACATGAAATGATGTAGGTCTCATCTATTCTTCTGGGGTTCACACTGTTTGGTACATATCAGGGGTTCAATAACAAATAGTAATTTCCTATCCCTTTTCTGAAACTTCCATCTTTTATTCCATCAGCCACTTGATGAGCTAACTTCTCATTTGGACACTGCACTTTCTTTCACAATATCCGAGCAAAATGTATTCTCAATCTAACTTCAGAAAGTGTTTAAGGACTGGCATCACTAACCCTAAACCCCCTTCCCAGGCATTGGCTGTTACAAAGGCACATGGTTTTTCTGGCCAAGGAGAACACCTTGAATGTGTGTTCCATCCAATGGGCAGTTACTTAGCCTGTGGCCATGCCAGGCATTGTGCTGGGTACTTGGGATGCAAAAAGGCATCAGAGACACATTAATGAGAGAAGCTCATATTCTGGTATAATATCAAGCCATGTCCATTCCTTTCCTCACTGAGTTAATCACAATTATTGTCTCTTCACCAGTTTGCATTATCATAGAGTAATCCAGATTTGCATGAACTCAAATTTAGAAAAACTGCAATCATTAAGGAAGGGAAGGTCCTTTACTAGCCTGCTATTTGGCAAGTGATGGGAGTATGTGGAAAGATACTGCAATGAATGCAATTCCCTTTTTACTCCCATTGACACACTAAGTCTCTTGATGTGCTTAGAAAGCTAAGATATAATGTGCAGCAGGACAGAAGTAATTACCATGGAAGTGTCCACCATTTTCCTCACTTCCCTCTGCAGAACCAAAGAGGAGAAAGGGAGGGGTGGAGACTGATTTAAGGGAGAAAAGCCCATCGAAGCAGAGAAAGAAGGAAGATGCATTTAAATGATTTGCTCAGAAAGGATCCCGTTCATCAGGCTGCCTTTGCATAAGTCCAACCGACTTACATATTGCTCATCTGTTCCGTAAGGTTGGAAAAGTCCTTTTCCCCTCTCAAATAGAAAATGTTATCTTGTCTAAAAGAAGCAAACCTGAAGCTGTGGAAGTTCAAGGTTCAATTTCTGTTAAAAATAAACACCTCATGTTATTTAATTGAAAGCTACAATTAGGTAGATCAGTCCTTCCACTTTTTTACACTGTGGACACTTGAAACCATGAATGCCCTGAGCCACAGAGCAGCCTCCAGATGAGCTGAGCTCTTTGTTAGTAGACCAGACCCAAATCCACACCAGAGCTTTGTGGTCCCTCACCAATGGGCATTTACACAAACTCACATGCATGCATGTGACAAGCACACAGTAAACACTGGAGGGTTCCAAATTTTTTAAACTTATTCTAAAAATTTTAAGTTCTCTTTGTAGAATATTACTTATGTAATAATTACTTGCCCATGGCAAACAATATATTTTTCCATTACTGGAAGTAATAGAGTGAATGTGCCTGTCTGACTTCTGCTGATCCACTGTAGAAAAGATTTTTTTTTCCAAACAAAGCCTTTCTCCATGTCCTTGCTCTTAGACATAAAGCAGTTAGCACACAGCTAAAGACAGAAGCATCCCCTTGCTTCCCATGTGCCTGCACAGAAACCCCCCGAGTCCCTAGGATCTTCCTTCACCATTCTTCTCTTGGCAGAGTCCAACAAGAGTGGGCAGATGGCCTGGGTTCACGGAAGAAGATGAAGCGAGGCTGATAAATGGCATTGTTATCACTGTTGTGCAGGCAGGAGCAACTAGGCATGTCTGCACATTGCACAATAGATAAAATTAGCAGACCTTTGAATCACCAGCAGTGGGCTTGGCCCACCCCAGGCTGAGGCACCTCATGTGGCTCTGGTCCTCAATTTCCCAGGGTTCAGCCAGCTCTCAGTTACAGCAGTGATTTATACCACTGAGGATGAGCCAAGTCCTTTTCCTCTTTGTCTCCCACCACTATCTAATCCTTTGCTTGATACACACATTGTATGCCTCCCCAGAAACATGAAAAGTCCAGCTGAGGACCTGGAACCATCCAATTTTGCTGCTGTACTTTGCAATTGTTCTCATTTTTTTCTTAGTGGATGTCCAGTTTATTTGAAAATAATGATCATAGATGAAAAAAAGCATTTGATATATTATCTCAGTTGTCCATGGATTATTATCTAAATGCCCAACAAGGGTACGTTAGAATTCTACCTATTTTATGAATGTGCTTTTTCCAGAGTAAAAGTGAATGATTTCTCCAGGTTCATATACAGAGAAAGTGGCAGAGCCAAGTTGCAAACCCAGGTCTGATTCCAAACCCAGTGGCCTTTTTTATTATGCTCTTCTTTTTTTCTTTATTAAAGTGAAATTCACATTAACATAAAAGTATCCACTTTAAAGTGTAAACTCAGGTAGCATGTAGTACATGCGCAATGTTGTGCAACCACCACATTCGTCAAGTCCCAAACACTTTCATCACCCCAAACCACTAGTGGCAACCACTAGTCCGTTTTCTGTCTCTCTGGATTACTTATGCAGGATTTTCATATAGATGGAATCATATGATATGTGACCTTCTGTGTATGGCTTATTTCACTTAACATAACTTTTTGAGGTTCACCTATGTTGTAGAATGTATCAGCGCTTCTTTCTGTTTTAGAATTGAATCACATTGCATTATTTATCCATTCTTTCATCAATGGACACTTAGGTTGTTTCCATGTTTGACTACTGTGAATAATGCTGCTATGAACATGAGTGTACATGTAATTTGTTTGAGTCCCTGTTTTCAATTCTTTGGAGTATATACCTAAAAGAAGTGGAATCTCTGGATTATGTGGTGATACTACATTTAACTGTCTGAGGGACCACCAAGCTGTTTTCCACAGCGACTGAATCATTTTACATTCCTATCAGCAATGAATGAGGGTTCCAATTTCCCCACATCGCCTCCAACACTTGTTCTTTTTCTTTTCTCCTTTTTTATTATAGCCACTCCTAGTAGGTATAAAGTGATACCCCATATGGTTTTGATGTGCATTTCCCTAATGACTAATGATGTTGAGCATCTTTTCATATACTTGTTAGTCACTTAGACATCTTCTTTGAAGAACTATCTATTCAAGTCCTTTATCTCCCTTCTAATTGGATTATTTGTCTTTTCCTTGTTGAGTTTCTTGTTCTTGTTTCTTTATATTCTGACTAATAGACTCTTATCAAATCTATGATTTGCAAATATGTTCTCTCATTCTCTAGGTTGTCTTTTCATTTTCTTGATAATGTCCTTTGATGTGCAAAAGTGTTTAATTTTGAAGAAGTCCAATCTATCTATTTTTTTCTTCTGGTGTTACTTTATTCCTCTGTCACTCAGAGCACCTAGATTAGTATTATGTACCAAGTAGAAGTAAACAAATGTTTGTCATGTGGTTTATTGTATCTATTTAGCTGAAGAGAATCATCTCTAACTTCCATACAACTCAAACATTACAGAACTCTAAGGCCATTTGAAATCATTTTCAGACTATATTATCATTTCTCCAAATCAACAGATTGCTCTCATTAGACTCCTAGAAAAATGATAAAGATTTAAATTGGCTTTGGTATAAATGTTTTTAGATGTTTACATGGCATACGTGATATTGCATGTTTACATAACATACATGTTTTCATGGTATACATGTTTTTATATGTTTACATTATATATATATATATATATATATATATATATATATATGTTTTTCTTTCTAAGAAAAGAAAGATGGCAAGTTGCTAGTCTTCTGTTCAGGAATCTTTAATGTCTTTTTGTTGTTCTTGGCTACTTGACAGCTCTGCCCTCCTTTTGAAAATACAGACTTTTCGATACACTTTTCTCAGGCATAAATCATGAGGGGCAGAGAGGAACCTGAACATTTAATTGTGTTATAATTGCTTTTGGACTGCTACACCACCTCTAGCTTATTATTCCCAAGGAAATGATATCGTTTTAATCTTCTGTGCTGATTGATGGCTACGCTTTGCTGGAAAGTAATTTACGTGGCTAATAAATCCAAGATGAATTTTCCAGGCACATGACAGAGAGGACTGTCAACATTTGCTTTGTCCTTTGTTATTCCCCAACCTCAAGTGGCTGGCATGGACACCCATTACTGCCGAGGACAAGCTCTACCTTCCACCCCACCATTCCTTCCTACCTTTCCAGCTCCTAACTACAGCTTCACAAGAGTTTTCAGCATAATTCTTATGCAAATCACAATTAAAACTTAGATCTAGCGGCTTCTAATCTGGCGACCAGTTTGGAATACTCACATTCATATATGCCAGTTCTTTAAGAAGGAATGTCTCAATTATTTGTGCAAGCCAGTTCAAAGAATACATGATCTACCTTTCAGGTGGGGGTTGGGGGAGCACACTGTATAACTACCATACCTCTGAAATAATGAGGGGAAAACTACTCCTTATTATGAGAGATAGTTGTACTGTGAAGCACTACATCTGCGATATGGAAAGCCATATATCTGGGAATATTTTACAAAATCATAATTATTAGTTTCTTAGGAAGTAGAGGGCCTCATATCTAAGAATGTATTTCTTAGATATGGACCAATCACATTTTAATGACAGTAAAGGAATTTCTAATCTAAAAAAAATAAAACACAAAACCTTAAATAAGTGAATGTGTGTAACACATTTAAAACAATAACTAGCACATAATAAGTACTTCATAATTTTTGGCTCCTTTTTAATACCCTTATCTTAATAATACAATAGTGAATAGACAAAAGGGAGGCAGAACGTGGCTCTTTTGAACTGCAGCTCTTCTTTCTTCCTCCCTCCTCTCTGTCGTTTCTCCTACATGCATGACTTCTTTTATGTTCCCTCTCTAGAACGCTTTCACTCTTGTGAACATGTGTGCACCAGCTCATGTGTCCATGAAAGTGGGGGGTGAATAATGTGATTCTGACAACTACATCTCATCAGAATGGCCAAATACCACAGATACCAGAATTTATAGCCAATTCAGCAACAACTAGGAAAACAATTTCCTTAAAATCAATCACATGTGTCGTATTTCATAACACTCCACCATTAACTCCAGCCTAGTACTTACCACATGGTCATGACTTGTTCATTGAATCTCTCTCCACACCCATCCTCACCCCGCATCCACTGACTGAGACAGAGACACCATCTCATACTTTCTGGTATCTCAGACCCACACAACCACACAAACTGGAATGAGCAAATAAGAAAGAACTACCCCTGAAATAGTCCTCTGTTACTGAAGTGATGAAACACTGCTGGTCACCGTCATTGGAGGAATCCCTTTATGCCTGGAAAGTACTTTCACTAGCTTCCCACAGAATCAGACTCCCAACTTACTGGATCAGAAATGGCATGGCATTAGAGTGTTGGGGAAATGATATACTTTCAGTGGAATACAAGAGTCAGATGGGCCTTAAACTTACCTAAGCCAGCTCATTTTATAAAAGGGGAAAGTAAGAGCCAAAAGATGAAGTGCTTTGCTTATGGCCATGCAGCTAGTTAATCTCAGAGCTAATAACAGAATGTGTAATGTTACCACACATTTGATTGAACATCTCCAGTTCTATTATGAACGTTAATATACTTTATTTTTATTACTGACCTTCCAGGGCACAATCCTAACGTTTTTTCTCATCTGTAAAAATCCTCAGAGAGTCAATTTGGCAAATTACTACAGCATTTATATTCTCAATTCAACTATGAAAAACTGAATGGTAACTCACAAGTGGAAGAGCATGCAGGCTGTCCAATTACCTTTTTATTTTCAGCAGAAATAAAATCTGCTTCCATTTCACTAAAGGAATCAGAGCTGTAAAAAATCCAGACATCCTTATGGATTTCATGAATTCAAAAAGAGAAGTGACAAAAACATCAACAGAAATCTAAGACTTCAAAATGTGTCTGACCCACTCTCAGAGGAAAATTGTCCCTTGGGGGTAGGGGTGTCAGACCTAACAAGTAAAAATGCAGGATTCCTGGTTAAATTTGAACTCCAGGTGAAAAAAAAGAGTAATTTTAGTACCAAATATTGCATAGGATATACACTTTACAAAGTATCCATTATTTGTTGGAATTCAAACCTAACTGGGCATCATGTATGTGATTGGGCAATGGTATTTGGAGGGAAACTGGCACTTCACACAGTTGGGCTATGGCCCCTCTTAATTCCCTATCCCTGGAGGCATGTGGCTCTACTGAGAGAGTTCCATGGAGCAAACACATGGTCTCAGGAAGGAAAACCCTAGAGCAGCGGTCGGCAAACTCATTAGTCAACAGAGCCAAATATCAACAGTACAACGATTGAAATTTCTTTTGAGAGCTGAAAACCGACTTTTGCGCATGGACCACAAAGTTTCAATCGCACTGTACGTGCGTGCCCACATGTGGTATTTTGTGGAAGAGCCACACTCAAGGGGCCAAAGAGCCACATGTCACTCGCAAGCCGCAGTTTGCCGACCACTGCCCTAGAGCAATTACGGAAGAATAGTCAACCAGAGCAGCTCTCCCATCCCAGGCAGCCAATTGGTGATGGACAAATCCTCCAATCCATCTTGTTTTCCATTGTGAAAGCTTGTTACGTAAAACATACATTGTTTTCAACACAGTTGAGTTCCTTGAGTACAAATGGAATCACATAACTGGAATAGAACATCTTTATTTAAAACAACCCTTAAGGATTGTGAAAAAATACTATGAACAACTCTATTCCAACAAGCTGAACAACCTAAATGAAATGAACATATTCTTAGAAAAATATAAGCTTCCAAAACTCAATCAAGAAGAATCAAAAAACCTGAATAGGAAGAGAAGGACCCAAGATGGCGGCGTAGGCAAACACCTAAACTGCTGCCTCACACAACAATTTCAAAACTACAACTAAAAGACAAAACATCTATCACCCAGAACCACGGGAAAGCTGGCTGAGTGGAAGTTCTACAATTAGAAGAGAAAAGAGCATTGAGAGGTGCACAAGCGCTGAACAACTGAGGTACGGAGGCGTGCAAATCTGGCTGGCGGCGGCGACTGGGAACACTGCTTTTTTCAACCCGAAGGAAGACAAGCTCCTGATTACTCCGAACTCCAGTTTCTGGGGAGACGTGGGGGACCCAAACTCCTACGGGGAGAAGCTGGACTGTCTGCCATCAGGTCGGAAAGTGAGGGTGGCTTGCTTGCAGAGCTGCACGCAGGAATAATTGTTTACTGCGCTGGGGCGTGGGACGCGGGGACACGGTCGGAGATGCAGAGCCAGCTTACTGGCAGCCATTGCTGTTTGCCATGCCCTAGCCTAGTGACGCCCTGAGACCCCGCCCCGCACACCCTACAAACCCACCCAAGCTCCAAGCAGCGGCTTTAGCATATGAATGGCCTGCCCTATCGCAGCTTAACATAGCAAACTTGCAGCCCGGGTCAGACAGCTCCAAAACCTCCAAAACCTCCAAACCCCAAGCAAAGAGGAGAAAAACTGTAGTTCTCGCTGTAGCGCCTGCTGGCTGGCCTCAGACAGTAGCTGACCTCCACCCCATTGGAGATCCAGAAACCAGTGTACCTAGTGGTCAGTGTGAGACACCAGATTTCAACTCCTCACATCCATAAGTGACACATTCAAGAAGCAGACTCAGTGAGCACCAAAGCCCCACTGAAACAAGTCCTGAACCATAAGCGTGTCTCCAGCGCAGCAGTTCTTCCATTATAGACACAGCGGGTCCTCACAGCCAATTGGCCTGGAGGTCAATTCCTCCCAGTGTACCAACAGCAATCAAGGCTTAACTACACCAAGACTTTGCACTCAGCCCACAAAGGAGTGTACCAAGATCGTCCACCTCAGGTGATTGAGGAGGCTGAGCCACTGGCCCCTATAGGTCACCTACCACACAAAGCCACTCCATCAACACAGGGAAGCAGCAAAATGCAGAGACAAAGAAACATGTCACGAATGAAAGAAATGGAGGAAAGCAAACTACTGGACGACATAGAGTTCAGAACCACATTTATAAGGTTACTCAAGAATCTTCTAAAAACCGCCGAGAAACTTGATGAGACCTCTGAGGAGCTTAGTGAGACCTTCAAGGACCTTAATGAGAATGCCAAAAAAATGGAAAAGGACCAGTCAGAAATTAAGCATACACTGTCTGAAATAAAGAATATACAGAAACTCAACTGTAGATCAACGTACCCCAAGAATCAAACCAAAGATCTGAAATATGAGGAAACAAAAAACACCCAACCAGAAAAACAAAAAGAAAAAAGAATCCAAAAATATGAAGATAGTGTAAGGAGCCTCTGGGACAACTTTAAGCGTACCAACATCCGAATTTTTGGGGTGCTAGAAGAAGAGAGAGAGCAAAATATTGAAAAACTATTAGAAGAAATAATGACTGAAAACTTTCCCTACCTGGTGAAAGAAATAGACTTACAAGTCCAGGAAGCACACAGAACCCCATACAAGAGGAATCCAAAGAGGACCACACCAAGACACATCATAATTAAAATGCCAAGGGCAAAAGACAAAGAGAGAATCTTGAAAGCAGCAAGAGAAAAACGGTTAGTTACCTACAAGGGAGTACCCATACAACTGTCAGCTGATTTCTCAACAGAAACTATGCAGGCCAGAAGGGAGTGGCAAGAAATATTCAAAGTGATGAACAGCAAGAACCTACAACCAAGACTACTCTACCCAGCAAATCTATCATTCAGAATTGAAGGTCAGATAAAAAGCTTCACAGACAAGAAAAAGCTAAAGGAGTTCATCACCACCAAACCAGGATTACATGAAATGCTGAAGGGTGTTCTTTAAGAAGAGGAAGAAGAAGAAAAAGGTAAAGATAAAAATTATGAACAACAAAATGACATCAAATACATACCTACCAACAAGTGAATCTAAAAATCAAGTGAATAAAAAATCTGAAGAACAGAATGGACTGGTGAATATAATAGAATCAGGGACATAGAAAGGGAGTGGACTGATAATTCTCAGGGGGAAAGGGGTGTGAGGGGTGCGGGAAGAGATTGGACAAAAATCTTATACCTATGGGTGAAGACAGTGGCGGGGGGTAAGGGCATGGGGTGGGGTGGGGTGGGGAATCAGGTGGAAGGGAGCTATGGGGGGGGGGAGAGGAACACCTGTAATAATCGGAACAATAAAGATTTATTTTAAAAAATTTAAAAAAAAAGAAATTAAAAAAAAAAACTGAATAGGCCTATAACTACTGAAGAAATTGAAGCAGTAATAAAAAATCTTCCAGCAAACAAAAGTCCTGATCCGGACGGCTTTACAGGGAGTTCTACCAAGCATTCAAAGAAGAAATAAAACCTATACTCCTCAGACTATTCCAAAAATTTCAAGAGGAAGGCACTTCCAAGCTCTTTCTATGAAGCCAGCATTACCCTAATTCCAAAACCAGATAAAGACACAACAAAGAAAGAGAACTACAGGCCAATATCCTTGGTGAACATAGATGCTAAAATTCTAGCAAATCGGATCCAGCAGTACATCAGAAAGATCATAGACGATGACCAAGTGGGATTTATTCCAGGGATACAAGGATGGTACAATATCTGCAAATCAATAAATGTGATACATCACATAAACAAATTGAGAGACCAAAATCACATAATCATATCAATCGATGCAGAAAAGGCATTTGACAAAATCCAACACCCTTTCTTGATAAAAACTCTCTGCAAAGTGGGAAGAGAGGAATCATATCTCAACTTAATAAAAGCCTCATATGACAAACATACAGCCAACATCATACTCAATGAGCAAAAACTAAATCCATTTCAACTAAGAACAGAAGCAAGACAGGGATGCCCACTTTCACCACTCCTGTTCAATATAGTACTGTAAGTGCTAGCCATAGTAATCAGACAAGAAGAAGAAATAAAAGGCATCCAAATTGGAAAAGAAGAAGAAAAACTGTCATTATTCGCAGATGACATAATACTGTACATAGAAAACCCCAAAGACTCCATCAAAAAACTACTAGACTTAATAAATGAATTCGGCAATGTAGCAGGATACAAAATTAACACCCAGAAATGTATGGCTTTTTATACACCAATAATGAACTCACAGAAAGAGAAACTAAAGAAAAAATCCCATTTACCATTGCAACAAAAAAATTAAGATACCTATGAATAAACTTAACTAAGGACAAAAAGACCTGTACTCAGAAAACTACAGGACATTGAAAAAAGAGATAGAGAAAGACATAAACAAATGGAAGAACATACTGTGTTCATGGATTGGTAGAATCAACATCATTAAAATGTCCATACTACCCAAAGCAATTTATAGATCAATGCAATCCCCATTAAAATACCAATGGCATATTTCATGAACCTAGAACAAACTCTCCAAAAATTCATCTGGAGGAGAAACCAAGATGGCGGCATAGGTAAGCACCTAAACTGCTGCCTCGCACAACAATTTCAAATCTACAACTAAAAGACAGAACGGACACCATCCAGAACCACAGGAAAGCTGGCTGAGTGGAAATTCTACAACTAGAAGGAAAGAGAAAAGCTCACAGAGAATTGGAGGTACGGCAAAGGGTCTTTGTGCGCGCAGAGAGGAAGGGCAGCTGAGAGCCTGGCTGACTTTCTCTGGCGGGAGGGGGAAGGAAGCCCCCGACTGCACTGAACCCCAGTTCTGACTGCACTGAACCCCAGTTCCGGGCGAAACCCTGTGGACCCAGGCTCATACAGGGGGAGTCTGGACTGTCAGCTAGAGAGAAAGGCACCCGGAGACTCGGAGACCCAAGGGAGCCCGGTGGGCAGGGGTCTGGAGGCACGCGTGCCAGTGTGCACAAAGGCTGTGGAGGTTGCCACAGGCTTTCCCTAGCAGAAGGGAGTCGGAAGCTCTTGACTGCACTGAACCCCAGTTCTGACTGCACTGAACCCCAGTTCCAGGCGAGCTCCTGGGGACCCACGCTCTTGCGGGGGGGAATCTGGATTCTCGGGCAGAGACTCGGGAGCCAGGGAAGGCAAAGGTCTGAAGGAACGCGCATGCGCACAAGGGCAAGGCTGACTGGAAGCCAAGACTGTCTGCTCCGCCCTGAGACTTCACCCCATCCAAGCTGCGCACAGAGGCTTTTGCAAGTTGGCAAGTCTAATCCTATAAGGCTGTCTCCAGCACCGAACTTCTCCCAGCATAGACACAGCTGATCCTCACAACCAACTGGCCTGGAGGTCAATTCCTCCCAGTGATACCAACAACAATCAAGACTTAACTACAACAAGGCTGTACACACAGTCCACAAAGGGGTGCACCAAGAGTGTCCACCTCAGGTTAACTGGGGAGGCTGAGCCACTGGGCCATATAGGAAACCTAGCACACAAAGCTACTCTACCAACTCAGCAAAGCAGTGAAAAATGGGGAGATGAAGAAACAGATCACAAGTGAAAGAAATGGAGGAAAACAAACGACTGGATATAGAATTCAAAACCACGGTTATAAGGCTCTTCAAGAATATCCTAGAATAGGCCGATAAATATAACAAGACCCTCGAAGATATGAAAAAGGACCAACTAGAAATTAAACATACACTGACTGAAATAAAAAATATCATACAGAGACCCAATAGCAGACTAGAGGAATGCAAGAATCAAGTCAAAGATTTGAAATACAAAGAAGCAAAAAACACTCAACCGGAAAAGCAAAAAAAAGAAAAAAGAATCCAAAAAGTTGAAGATAGTATAAGAAGCCTCTGGGACAACTTTAAGTGTACCAACATCAGAATTATGGGGGTGCCAGAAGAAGAGAGAGAGCAAGATACTGAAAACCTATTGGAAGAAATAATGACAGAAAACTTCCCCGACCTGGTGAAAGAAATAGACTTACAAGTCCAGGAAGCACACAGAACCCCAAACAAAAGGAATCCAAAGAGGACCACACCAAGACACATCATAATTAAAATGCCAAGAGCAAAAGACAAAGAGAGAATATTAAAAGCAGCAAGAGAAAAACAGTTAATTACATACAAGGGAGCACCCATACGACTCTCAGCTGATTTCTCAACAGAAACTATGCAGGCCAGACAGGAGTGGCAAGAAATATTCAAAGTGATGAACAGCAAGAACCTACAACCAAGACTACTCTACCCAGCAAAGCTATTATTCAGAATGGAAGGTCAGATAAAGAGCTTCACAGATAAGAAAAAGCTAAAGGAGTTCATCACCACCAAACCAGTATTATATGAAATGCTGAATGGTATTCTTTAAGAAGAGGAAGAAGAAAAAAGTAAAGATAAAAATTATGAACAACAAATACATATCTATCAACAAGTGAATCTAAAAATCAAGTGAATTAAAAACCTGAGGAACAAAATAATCTGGTGAATATAATAGAATCAGGGGCATAGAAAGGGAGTGGACTGATAATTCTCAGGGGGAAAGGGGAATGGGGGGTGCAAGAAGAGACTGGACCAAAAGTGTACACCTATGGATGAGGACAGTGTGGGGGGAGGTAAGGGCAAAGGGTGGTGTGGGAACCGGGTGGAGGGGATCTATGGGGGGAAAAAGGAGAAACAATTGTAATAATCTGAACAATAAAGATTTTTTAAATTAAAAAAAAGTGTACAACAGAGTCAAGACAGTCTCTTCAATAAATGGTGCTGGGAAATTTGGTCAGATACATGCAAAAAAAATGAAACTAGATCACCAACTTACACCATATATAAAAACAAACTCAAAATGGTTAAAGAACTTAAATATAAGACGGGAAACCATAAAAATCTTAGAAGACTCCATAGGCAGCAAAATATTAGACATATGTCGTAGCAATATCTTTACCAATACAGCTTTTAGGGCAATGGAAACTAAGGAGAAAATAAACAAATGGGACTACATCAAAATAAAAAGCTTCTGCACAGCAAAAGAAACCATCAACAAAACAACAAGAAAGCCCACTGCATGGGAGAACATATTTGCCAATGTTATCTCCGATAAGGGTTTAATCTCCAAAATTTACAGGGAACTCATACAACTTAACAAAATGAGATAAACATTCCAATCAAAAAAATGGGCAAAGGACCTAAATAGACACTTTTCAAAAGAGGACATACAGAAGAGCGAGAGACATATGAAAAAATGCTCAGTCACTAATCATCCAAGAGATGCAAATCAAAACAACAATGAGGTACCATCTCACACCTGTCAGAATGGCTATCATCAACAAATCAACAAATGACAAGTGTTGGCGAGGATGCAAAGAAAAAGGAACCCTCGTGCACTGCTGGTGGGAATGCAGACTGTTGCAGCCACTGTGGAGAACAGTATGGAGTTTCCTCAACAAGTTAAAAATGGAACTCCCATTTGACCCAGTAATCCCACTTCTAGGACTGTATCCCAAGAAACCAGAAACACCAATCATAAAGGATATATGCACCCCTATGTTCGTAGCAGCACAATTTACAATAGCTAAGATTTGGAAACAGCCTAAATGCCCATCAGCAGATGAATGGATTAGAAAGCTGTGGTACATCTACACAATGGAATACTACGCTGCTGTAAAAAAGAAGGAACTTTTACCATTTGCAACAGCATGGATGGAACCGGAGAGCATTATGCTAAGTGAAATAAGCCAGTCGGAGAAAGATAAATATGACATGATCTCACTCACATGTGGGATATAATGATCAACATAAACTGATGAACAAAAATAGATCCAGAGACAAGGTAGCACTGAATAGACTGTCCAACCTCAGAGAGAAGGTGGGGAGGCAGGGAGAGCTGTTAGAGAACAACCAAAGGATTTGTATGCATGCATATAAGCATAACCAATGGACACAGACACTGGGACAGTGGGGGTTTGCCCACAGGTGTGGGAGTGCTGGGGTGGGGGTCAATCGGAGGAAAAAAGAGACATATGCAATACTTTAACCAATAAAAATAATAACATAATTTAAAAAAAGAAAACAGCACAGACACACTAAATAAATAATAAAACAACCTTTAACAGACACACACACACAATAAGACACACAAAATCCCACCCTTCCTTATGACAAAAGACCACTCTCTAATTAAAACCATATTGCTTTTCCATCAGTTTTTTTGAAACTGAGATATACATGTAAATAGATATATAGGTAGATACATAGGTACCTAGATCTTAATCGTAACCTGGCACAAAAGACCACAAGTGTTTTTAAGTGTTTTCAATGAAAAACTTTGCATTCCCTCCTCACAGCTCACTTCCACTGAGCATTCCATCACCACCTGCTTCTGTTTAAGCAAAGAGTTGCCCAATTCCTCCCCATTCCCACCCCCAAACTGGATTCAATTTAATTATGGCTTTTGTTTTAACCCACACCATTTGGTGATTAAGGAACAACAGAAACCAAAAGAACCAAAAAAAGCTGCCATAAAGTTTTGCTTCAAATAATTTTAGAATTACCCTTATATATTCTTTGTCCTGTAATACTGCCAGCTGTGACATTAAAGACTCCAGGGAAGGGGATAAAAATGGTGATGGAAGGAGACTTGACTTGGGGTGGTGAACTCACAATACAATATACAGATGATGTATTATAGAATTGTACACATGAAACCTGTATAATTTTATTAACCAATGTCACCTCAACAAATTCAATAAAAAAGAAAAAATAAATAAAGACGCCAGGGAAAATAGGCATGTTATGACCACTTACAGATAAGATGATAGCATGCCTTCCCTTTGGACACTTAAAAAGAACCTCAAAGGTCGATAAATACTGTAAATCAATCTGGCTTTTGCTGATTACTTATGAGTTACATCAGAACTATCTAAAATTCCATGGCAAAGACACGGTGGAAATGTGCTTCTGTGTGCAGCTGGTTAATGCTCATGGATTATTCATGAAGTACCACCATTCCAAATTGGTCTAAAGCAGTGGTCAGCAAACTGTGGCTCACGAGCCACATGAGGCTCACGAGCCACGGTTTGCCACTCTGTTGACTAATGAGTTTGCCGACCACTGGTCTAAAGGAAACAACAGGACAAAAGACTCAGCAACCAGGTTGACTAACTGGAAATCTGATCAGATGAAGTTAGCACAGTCATCAGAACTAAGGGCCTCATCAGATCTGATTTCCGATGAGTTTCAGCTGAATCTGAGCAGCAAATACAAAGCAGCTGTTACTGCTAATGCTATGATGGTAGAATCTAAGAGATCCATTCCTTCAGGATCTCCAAGTCTTGGGTAGTAAAGGACACTTAGTGACATGTCCTAAAAAATTCTTGGATCTTAGCTCTCTTACTATGGCCTTTAATAGATAGACAACTTGTTTTTAGAAGGGCCAATGACTAGGAACATTGCAATATATGCACATTTGAGGATGGATCCCAACAAAACCCTAGGCTTTCTTGAAGGAAATGGCAAAGTTGAGCATCGAAGACAGCATGTGGTTTCTGACTCTGCCTTATTTCAAATCCAAGCTGGATTTGAGTGTTCTCTTTTTGTAAAAAGAGGCTGAGATACACAGAAAGGGTGATGGCCTTGCTCAGAAGAAGGCGTGTGTGTGTGTGTGTGTGTGTGTGCGTGTGGCACATACCCTGAGGCTACAAGGAACACAGAGCATTGGATCAGCACTCAAAAACCAACTCTCAAACCAGGGTCCAATGTGGATGGAGCCTCTGAATGCTAGCACAGATGTTAATAGCTCTACATTCTGCCAGCTAGATGCTGGGTGGAGAAGTATCTCAAAAGGCAGGAGAGAAAAGACAGAGAGCTAGAGACGATAAGAAAAAGAGAGGAAGAGGGAAGTCCCCAGTGCAAAGTGGGGAGTGGTGCAAAATCACATTGATTTGTTTTTTGCCAGCATGGTATTGGCACATGGATGGAGTACCATCTACATCTACAGTGTACATAAAGATGGCCCACCAAGCCCCCTTCAGTGAAGGACTTGTGTCAGCCACCAGGAGCACAAAGAGTTCACCATCATCTCCTCCCAGGACTGTCTCAGCAGCAGAAGCCACCTGGTCCAAAGTCATGCCCCTTCCTGGGGTGGCCCATATCCAACCATGATCCATCTCGGCTCAACTCTGGGCAACACTAAAGGGCCATTCTAGTTCCAGAGCTCCCATGGAGTCATCTGAGACTGCCATGTGCCTACATTCTGCCCAGTCCTGATTTCTTTTCCTCCTGTACAGCTGTCTCCTTCCCAAGGGCCCTTTATAAACCCACACACCAAACTCCATCCTAGGATCTGCCTCCCACGCCGTGACACCATCTGTATCTGGGATTGTCTTGACAACTTTCTAGGGTAAACTTGCTAAATCTCCAGCTGAACTATTGCATTATGCTTAGACAATTAATTTCTCATTCCTGAAAAATAATCCACAGGAAACTCAAATCATCAATTTGTTGAGGCATTTGACCCAAGAACCTGGATTTCTTGGGTACACGGATTATCAACAGTAGTACAAACTGTTATAACATTTTTTAAAAGGCAGTATAAAGACCAGTGTGGATAATTTGGTGAGGGGAAGTTAGCTCTGTTGTTTTGTTTTTCAGTTGTGTGGATCATTTGGCATGGATACCCGACTGAAAATGGTGATCTTTCATAAATCCTTTTAATTAAAAGCCAGATGAGGACTGCTGTTCAGATATTATGAGCCATGAATCACCCTTTCTCTCCCCTCAGAGCAGAGAAGGAGGGACCTATATTGTAAAATAAGAGCACACCTTTTCGCCCTTTACTCCCCTTGCCCTCTTTTAGAAGTACAAACCTGTGTACTAACACCAGAGTTCTAAGAAGCTCAGCCCCTCATTTACCTGGCTCTCTCGTAGCAAGTTCCAAATGAAGCTTCCTTGACTGTTGACTAATGTGAATAGCCATAGAGGAGGCAAAGCTCCATCTCTGAGCTCAAACCTGCTCTCACCTATTAGCTGTTTGCCAGGATACAGGCACAGGAGCCTGGTTTTGAACCAATAGGAACTCCTGGAGACCACTGGCAGGTAAGCCAAGCATCCCTGAAATGAGAATAAATCTGGAATCTGAGAGGCTCTCTGTATTCAGATGCTGAGATCAGCATTGTTGGAAAACTGAGAGGTTAGAAAGGACCAATAATTGACCCTTGTTCTTGGAATATCCAGGCATCTCTGGGCTCAGCCCAGTCACCACCTGTCACTTTCAAAAAGCAGACGTCAGGACATGCTGCCCTTTCAGCATTTTGTTTTAGAGACCATGTGTCTTAGACATCTTTTCAACAAAGGTGGTCTTCTTGACCAACACTCTCAGAAGGGCCACTGTCAACCTGAGATGATACAACCCAACGGTTGTGCACAAGTCATGGCCCATGCTGCCAGGGGAGAGCGGGTGGAGAAAGACCATGAGAGAAGGATATGGAAACCAGAAGGCATAGCAGGAAATGGTAGATCAAATTTCATTTCCACTCCAGCTGGAATGTCAGTGTACCCTGAACTTCCAAGGGCTGGGCACAGTTTAGTAAGGGCAGTGGATCCAGACTGACAAAGATGACTGTCTACCAGGAATGAGAGTCTATAGCACAGACTCTGAGATGTCAGATGCCAATTCCGGGGCCTGTCTGGGAAGAGTCTTCTGATTGTTAAAAGCCCTTGCTCGCTGCTTTTTGACTTTTAGGTATATGAGGATTACTAAGAGTACTTGTTTAACAAGTTGATCATAGATCCTGCTCCTAGAGTTTCTGATTTGATGAGTACAGGAATGAGAGCCAGGAATCCAATTTATTGATTTAATTATTTTTAAAGTGAGCCACAGGTCATTCAGATGCATGGACCACAATTTAAGGAACAGCGCTCAGAGCTACATGGAGATGTTTCCTTTCATAGTTTTGCCATATGCTTCCCTACTAGCAAGCCAGTCTGGATTATTTGCATAAAGGGCAATCATAAATTCCGAAAAGGTTGGTTGGAGTTGAACAAACATCCTCGTTCAATAGGGAGTAGGGTGGGAAGTAACAAATATTAAGATCTGACTACATGTTAGAAACTGTATTGGCAGCTTAACCTACCAGTAGTTTATTTTATTCTTACAAGACCCCTGAGTAAAGAAGCATCTCAGTTTTATAAATGGAGAAACTGAGGCCTCGAAAAGTTAAGTAAGTAATTTGCCAAGGATCAACAAGCTATGGTAACAAGCCAGGAATTAAACCCATATAGCCAGCTTGGAAGCAGCCTTGTCTGAACATGAGAATCATCCAGGGAGTTTGTTCAAAATCTGATTCACAGTCCATTCCCCTGTTGATTCTGGTTCAGCATCTTTGGGGTAGAGCCCTGGAATCTGAATCTTTGGCAATTATCCCCAGGTGATTCTTACCTGTGAGTGCACATATTTATGGGTCCCTTCCAGTGGGATTAGATGTCTCAAAAGATCCAAGTTTTCACCCTTTGCCTTCAGAGCAAAAGTGTTGCCTTTGAAAAGACCTGATAAAATTTTTTTAAACTTGTCTCAAAAAATAAATGTGCATTGCTATTCAGATGTTTTCCTTCCCTACATTGTTTCTCTTTTTAGAGAAAAACACTGGATTGGGATGAAGGGATTTCCAAAGCTATATAATAACATTTGAGGGTGGGCAACATTTTTCACATGACTCCCTATAATAAAAAACAGCAAGTGGTTGAGAAAATAGCCACAGAATTAGAACAACTGCTGTGTGCCTTCCAGAGATTAATTAACTTGGTTGGAGGATCAGATTTCCACCCTCCAACATCCCCATGTTCTCTAGTGGTTCACAAACTTTAGGGTGCATAAGAATCATGTGCTGTGGGGGAGGCTAGGGATTCCAATTTGGTAGGTTCATGGTGGGGCTCAAAATCTATATTTTGAAAGAGCCCCTGGAGTTATTCTAATGCCTATATCCACAATCCAAAAAGCTGTGGCAATATATCAAGACCACCTTGAGTTATTTTTGGAAGTAAGTAGAGGTGGATGGATGGATGGACAATAGAATAACAACTACAACAAATAGCCCTTAGCATTTAGTAGAAACACTGCTGTATTAGCATCACTCTTTAGTAATCCCACTAGTTAATATAAACAATTTAACTGTTTAGACAAAGCAATGTTGAATATCTAAAAGCTATGACTGCATACATCTGAAAAATTTTTTATTATTTTTATTTATTAAATTGATTGGGTGACACTGGTCAACATGAACATACAGATTTCAGGTGTGGGTTTCTATGTTACAAGATCCACCATCCAGAGTCAAATCTTTTCCTGTCATCTTACATAGAATTTTTGTTCTTGTCTGTTTGTTTTCATCTTTATTGTTGAAAGCATTATATATGTCTCCCTTCTTCCCCCATTTATCTCTTTATATGAAATTTTTTAAGTGTGATACACCATTGGTCCATGGTGTCTGTAACATCTCTCATTTATGCAATAGCATTGCAAGAAACTATCATGAGACAGTGAAAATCCTATTTTACTATCAATGTCCATAATAATGTTGAACCGTGCTCTGAGAGAAATAATATCCTTGGAATGTAATAAAATAGAAATGGATGATACAATCTGAAACTTCTGGCATTTGGGCAATACAAGAATATTTAACAATTTAACAGTAACCCTGCTTTGTGTTTTTACATACTGTGTGACAGGTATACACCATTATATTATCATACAGAATATTTTCACTGCCCTAAAAAATCCTCTATGTTCTGCCTAGTCATCCCTCCCTCCCTACCTACCTACCTTCCTTCCCTCCCTCCCTCCAACCCCTAGCAACAAGTGATTATTTTACAGTCTCTATAGTTTTGGCTTTTCCAGAATGTCATTTGGTTGGAATCACATAGTATGTAGCCTTTTCAGATTAACTCCTTTCCTTAGTAATATGCATTTAAGTTTCTTCCACTGAGTAATATTCCATTGCCTGGATATAGCACAATTCATTAATCCATTCAACTACTAAAGAATGTTGGTTTTGATAATTATAAATAAAGCTGTTACAAACAGCCATGAGTAGATTTTTGTATGGACATAAGTTTTTTACTTTTTTGGGTAAATACCAAGGAGCATGATTGCTGGATTGTATGGTAAGAGTATGTTTAGTTTTATAAGAAACTGCCATACTACCTTCCAAAGCGGTTGTAAATGGCATTAAGTACATTCACATTATTGTGCAACCACCACTCTTACCCATCTTCAGAACTTTTTCATTATCACAAACTGAAATTTGTACCCATTAAACAATAACTCCCTATTCCATTCCTCCCTCCAACCCCTGGCAACCACCGTTCTACTTTCTGTCTCTATGAGTTTGACTAATCTAAGTACCCCATACAAGTGAAATCATATACAGTGTCCTTTTGTGACTGGTTTATTTCACTTAGCATTTGGCCCATGTTATAGCATGTGTCAGGATTTCCTTCCTTTTTAAGGCTGAATGATATTCCATTGTATGGAAATACTACATTTTGTTTATCCATTCATCCATTGATGGCCTGCTGGTGTAAACAAACCTACTGCACTGCCAGTCATATAAAAGTACAGCACATACACATACACAGTACATAAGACTTGATGATGATAAACAATTACTGGTTTTATGTATTCATTATAATTTTTATCGTTATTTTAGAGTGTCTTTTTTCTACTTATAAAATGTTTGCTCTAAAACAGTATGTTGTGTTATGTGGGCAGCAGCCTCAGACATCTCGTGTCTTGATTGCATCATTTTCTCTGGTGCTTGATTTAATCTCATGTTGTTTAGTACAGTAACATGCTGTACAGGTTTGTAGCCTAGGAGCAATGGGCTATACCATATTGCCGAGGTGGGTAATAGGCTATACCCATGGTTGGCAAACTGCGGCTCACGAGCCACATGCGGCTCTTTGGCCCCTTGAGTGTGGCTCTTCCACAAAACACTGCGGACTGGGCTATTTTGAAGAAGTGGCGTTAGAAGAAGTTTAAGTTTAAAAAATTTGGCTCTCAAAAGAAATTTCAATCGCTGTTATTGTTGATATTTGGCTCTGTTGACTAATGAGTTTGCCAACCACTGGGCTATACCATATAGATTTAGTAAGTGCCCTCTATGAGCTTCTCACAATGACAAATTGCCTAATGATGCATTTCTCAGAACATATCCCCGTGGTTAAAAGGCACATGACTATAAATCTGTTTGATGAAGGAGTAAGTGCATGAATTAATGGATTTGTTCCCTGCATGTCAAAATAAAGTTCAAGAAGGACAGCTTTTTTTATTGATAACATTAAGATTCTAAATTCAAGTATCATTCTAATAGCTTTATAAATAAGAGGTTGTATTTTTATTTTTTAAGAGGCTATAGTTTAATGTCTTTTTAAAGATACAGTTGGACACAGTACATGAGGAAAAGTAGTATTCCTAAAGCTCATTTCTGCTTGTCAAATCCATATAGTCCATCTGGCTCTGATTTAATCAGATCTTTGGTGCTGCTTTTTTTTTTTCATTTCTTTCTTTTTTTCTGAAATATTCCTACATGTTTTCATTATGTCATATATTTTGTAACTATAGCTTAACTATCTGATTTCTTTAAAACCTCTGGGCCAGCAAATCTGGTTTTCCTTAGATGAGGCTCAGATTTGTAAATCAATGATATGATCGATGCACCTAGGGACCCCCTTCTTCCTGTCTTCCCCTTCTACAAAGAAAACTTTCTACATGTTTCCAGGACACAAAGACTCCTTTTTCCAAAATATTATGCAAATACTGAAGAAGCCTTTCCCCCTCGAGGTCCTATGAATGTTTGCAGACACTGGAGATTCCTACAATATTCCTTTGTAACAATCAAGAGCCAGAGATGTGGGAGAGGAATGAGGTACTGAGAGTCCAGAACCAGGACATGAGTGCATTTAGGAAAACACTCCGAGAGTGAAGCTCTGAGCAAAGCAGCTTCTCCCAACATACAAAAGGCTTTGCTGGTCCCCTGAGCCGAGAGGAAGGTACCCAATAGCCCCTGTGTGTGTCCTTGTACAGATGTGTGCTTTCCCACGGTGTAGCCTTCCCTCAGATCTTCCAGGTTTACTCTAGAAGAGGCGTTAACGTACTTCTTCTGGAAAGGGCCAGTAGAAAGCACAGTAAATATTTTATTTACTCTATTTTAAATACACATGCAAAAAATCATAAATATTTTAAGCTTTGTGAGCCACATACAGTCTCGGTCATATCTTCCTTATTTGTTTGCTTTTTAGAATCCTCTATAAATGTAAAAATGACTCCTAGCTTGAGAATGTATGAAACAGACCACAAGCTGGATTTGACTCACTAACTAGAGTTTGCCAACGCCTGACCTAGAGGATGCAAGGGAAGAGAGGATATTGATCATGCTTCTCATGGTTTCCTTTATGGTCTCTCATCTGAACCTTACTATCTGTCTTCTCCCAATAACACTACTTACCCACTCATTGGTGTGTGCCAGACCTTGTATCTAGTACTTTAAATTATTGCAGACTCAATAAACAACATTTTGAGATTAGTGCTGTTATTATCCCCATTTTATAGATGGGAAAACTGAGGCTTAGGGAATTTAAGTAACCTTCCCAAGAGCATACTGCTACCGTGTTTCCCCGAAAATAAGACATCCTCCGAAAATAAGACCTACTTACATGTTTCCTTCTGAGTGAAATATAAGGCATCCCCCGAAAATAAGGCCCCCAGGCTCTGTCTCAGAATGAAAATTAATTTACCGTAAACTTGTCGCTAGGGCCTCACCGACTGGCGTCTAGCAACCAGTGACGTTACGCGGAGTCCTGACGTCACTGCTGTGTGGAGGCAGAGCGGAGGTCGGAGTGAGCAGTGAGCGCGGGGTGGGAGAGAGGAGAAGACTTTCGCAGATGCGTGTAGGAGGATTAGAGCGGACGGGACGTGGCGAAGGTGGTGAGTGCTGGTCTGTCTCTGGTGACACTACCTGATGCTCACAGCCGCCTTGATGATGACTGAAGGTTCTCAGTCAGTGACAGACCCTGCTCCAGCCCAGATCCAGGCCCCAGCAAGCCCAGTGACAGTCCCCAGGCAGGCCCCAGGGGGTAAATGTCTGATAAAGGGGTAGGGGGGATGTCTGGTGAAGGTGTTCAGTGGCACAGGGGTGGGGGGAGGGGGATCACTTAAAATGACACAGGAGGATCAAAAGGGGTTACTAAAACGGTAATCCCCCCTCTGATTCTCCTGTGCCATTTTGATTCCCCCCTCTGATCCCCCCTGTGTCATTTTGAGTGATCCCCCTCCCCCCACCTTGATACCCCAATTCCTTTTTTTTTTACCCCTAGAAATGAGTGCAAAAAGAAAAAGCTACTCTGTGGAGTACAAGAAAGGAATCGTGGAAGACTCTTGGGGCCAAAATCTTACTGCTTTCTGCAAAGAAAAGATGTTGAGTATCCGATTGGTCCGAAAATGCAAGCAGAGTATGGTAACCTCATTGAACAAGTGGACAAGGGAAATGCTAAAAAGCACAAGTGTGGATCAGGTCGGCAACCATTATTTTCCGAGCTGGAAGACCTGATCTGTGAATGGGTTGTTGACAGGAGAGCAAAGCCTTTGGTTGTGAATAGGGCTCAGATTCAAGAATTTGCCCTTGCAATGGCACCACAGTTTGACATAGTCCCCGAAGACTTCAAAGCATCACAACACTGACTGGATAATTTCCTTCAGCGAAGTGAACTGTCTTTAAGAAGATCTACAACATTGTTTAGGTTGGAAGATACTCAAGTTATTAAGCGAGCACTTGCATTCAAGTCCTTTATTGATGATGCTGACTTCTCTAAATACAATCTTTCCAACATGATTGCTATGGATGAAACTGCAGTGTTTATGGGCCAATCATCTCAAACAACAATTGAACAGCGGGGTGCCTCCTTAGCGTACATTCCCTCCACTGCTTACGAAAGTGCCCGTGTTTCCTGTATTTTGGCAATTCGTCTGGATGGCACTAAAATCCCACCTTTAATCATTTCTAAGGGCAAGAAGGAAAAGATTGAACGTGTTTTGGGCATTTTTATTCTTGAAACTGAAAAAGCCTGGGCCACACAAGCAATTATAAGGAAGTGGGTCGATTTAATGCTGCCACTTGTTATGCGAGGGAGCCAACGAGGTCTGCTAGTCTGGGATGCAGCCAGCACTCACTGCGCTAAAGACATGAAGACATTTCTTCACGAAAGAAAAATAGATCAGATAATGATTCCCGCAGGAATGACGGCCTATCTCCAGACTCTTGATATTGCAATAAACAAGCCATTCAAAGACAATTTGCGCATGGAAATTAATGACTACACTGAAAATAGAATGGAGAGAAATCAGCGTGGAAACTTTGTGAAACCTAAACTGCAAGAAGTTGTGACTTGGGTGAAGAATTCATGGGAGAAAATCACTGACAGTTGCATTGCAAATGCACTGCGAGCAGGCTACCTTGACAAGAAGTACTCATTTAAAGACAGTGCTATTGCTAAACATGAGAGATTTGGTCCACTGATTCTGAAAGAAATGGAGTCACAAGAAATTCACCAGGAAATTCAGGAATTGGATTGTTATGATGATGTTCCAGAAGATGATGACATGATTGTCATTGAATAAATGAGTAAATTCTTGATACTGTAGGATTCACAGTTTGTCTGGTTTGTGTTGACAACTACCGTACTACTGTACCGTATACAGGTAATAAATTTCCTTTATTTTCATTTAACAATAAATGTGTACCGTATTCTTCTTCATGGAAAAATAAGACATCCCCTGAAAATAAGACCTAGCGTGTCTTTGGGGGCAAAAATTAATATAAGACACTGTCTTATTTTCGGGGAAACACGGTAATAAGACACAGCATCAAGAACCGAAATTAAGTCTGTCTGATTCCAAATATCTCATTTGCTCTTTCCACTAGAACCTGACAATAGCAGCTGTCCCTTCCATCTACCTACCTCCAATCCATCCTTCATATGTTTTTCCATATCTCTCTAAAACGTCAGTTTGATATGACATTTGCTTGCTCAGAATCTTTCAGTGGCTCTTTATTATTTATCCAATACAGCAAAAGCTCCTCTGTTTAGCTCTTGCTATGACCCCAACTTAACTTGTCAGCTTTATCCCCATTCCCTGTGTTTCTCCAATCCCTCAGGTTGGCTGAATTGGCCCTTTAGTTCTGCCACCAGGCAGCATGGCAGTTTTCCACCAACTCATTTTCCTCATGTCAACCCCTCTCCAAAAACATTCTCCCTTCCCACCTCTCACCTCCACTTACCCACCTTCTGCCCTCTGAATCTGCTACACCAAACACCCTTCGGGTGAAAAAGTGTGTGCACACATACACATACATACATATCCTATATAATAGTCCTATATAATAAAAGGCTAATATGAAAATTGACTGAATGGCAGAACAACTGGTTGCTATGATGCACACTGACCACCAGGGGCAGATGTTCAACATAGGAGCTGCCCCCTGGTGGAAAGTGCACTCCCATAGGGGGAGCGCTGCTCAGCCGGCTCATGGCTGGCGAGCGCAGCGGTGGCAGGAGCCTCTCCTGTCTCCACTGCAGGCAGGTGGTAAGGAGCGAGAGGTCCCAGACTGCAAGAGGCTGCAGGCCAGGCTGACGACCCCCTGCCCCCCAGTGCATGAATGTCATGCACCAGGCCTCTAGTCCTATCTAATAAAAGAGTAATATGCAAATTGACCATCACTCTAACACACAATATGGCTGCCCCCATGTGGACACAAGATGGCTGCCACAAGATGGCCAGCAGGAGCAGGGGAGGGCAGTTGGGAGGGACCAGGCCTGCAAGAAAGGGCAGTTGGGGGCAATCAAGCCTGCAGGGGAGGGCAGTTAGGGGTGACCAGGCCAGCAAAGGAGAGAAGTTGGGGGCAACTGGGCCTGCAGGGAAGGGCTTTTGGGGGCAATCAAGCCTGCAGGGGAGGGCAGTTAGGGGTGACCAGGCAGGCAGGGGAGGGCAGTTAGGGGCAATCAGGCTGTCAGGGGAGCAGTCAGGAATCAATCAGGCTAGCAGGGGAGTGGTTAAGGGGTGATCAGGCTAGCAGGTAGAAGCAGTTAGGGGCAATCAGGAAGGCAGGCGGGCAAGCAGTTGGGAGCCAGCAGTCCTGGATTGTGAGAGGAATGCCGACTGCCCATTTAGGCCCAATCCTATCGGGATGGGGCCTAAATGGGCAGTCAGACATCCCTCGAAGGGTCCCAGATTGGAGAGGGTGCAGGCTGGGCTGAGGGACACCTCCCCCCAACCCATGCATGAATTTCATGCACCAGGCCTCTAGTCTATATATAATAGCTCATGGGAAAATGACATAAAGTTACTCTGCAAAGCGCATGTAATTGTCACATGGTATTGATTACACATATTAAATATTTTAAAAGTACAAAAGAGATGTGGCTATTTAAAAAAAAAACACACAAATTTAAACATAAAAGAAAAAGGCAAATAAGAATGAGGTAGGGACTGACGATGTTTAAATGCTCATTCAGACAAATTAGGTCAACCTCCAGATCCAGAGACAAGACATGAGACAGGTGTGGGTTTAGGAGGATTGACATGGATGGCCTGGTTGCCACAGTGTCCAGCTAAGAACTTCCCTTCAGCATATCATAAAGCGGTTTACAATCCCTGATGGGCTTGTCCTTAATCAAAATTATCAAGTGGGTAAATTTTATCTTTGGGGAAATTCTCTTAAGTCATTTCTGAAGTCGTTTCATCCATTAAAAAAAAAAAACACATTTATTGACTTCCTGCTATGATTCAGGCAATCTGTTAGGTGCTAGAGAGGTAAAACTGTCAGAGAGAATCCAGCAGAGAGACTGGTACTCACCATGCGTAAGAAAAGCAACAGCAACCGTTTGTTAAATGCTCCCCATGTGCCTTCCATACTAGAGATAGTAAAAACCAGTTTTCTATTGGTGATTGATTGAATCCTTTTCTCTATGTGTTCTTTCATCATAGTGTTACTGTAGGCAGTCAGTGGGAGTGCTGGGGAGTCTCCCTTTTGGTTAAGGTGACAGCAGGGGGAGGTTCTTACACTCAGCATGCCGAAAGCCAGGAAGATGAATGGATAGGAAAAAAGCCCTCCCCTCCCTATCCCTATAAGAACGGTGGAGGACTTGGATAGGGAGGTGAGATGATCTTTGAGATGGGTGGAGGGGAGATTGGTCTTTGAGACCTGAAGTCCACCAATCTTCCAGATCTTGTGGCTCCTGAATAAACCTCTTTCCTTTTGCACCAGCATCTGCCTCATGAGTTTGGCTTTCATTCCAGCAGGCAGTCATATCTCCATTTATGTTGTTCCATTACCATAGCATAAATGTCTCATTACAGTCTTAACTGGGTTGCTTCACCTGTGGCTATTCGTATTTTAAAACTCACCTATTAACTAATGTCACCCCAATAAATTTAATGAAAAAGTAATAAATAAATAAACAAATAAATAAATAAATAAAAAGATTGCTGTCTTTTTTTAAAAACAAAACTCACCAGTCAAAGGGGTAATCTAAAAGAATTGTAATTTCAGCAGTGTGGTGGAGAGGTGGGGGAGATATCTCAGAACAAAAATTAACCTGGTATTTTCTCGGAAAGATTGCAAGCCTAGTGCTATACACAGGGGCTGATTTTTTTAAATTTAAAGTTCCACTTCTGCTGTGTTGGTTGTTGTTGCTAAGTGATGGCTTTTTTCCAGAAACTCCAAGCTTCCCTCTTGTTTGTGACTCTCCAAATTATTGGAAGCCGCCCATTGTCCTCACTAGCAGAGAAGTGTGGACAAGGAACCCAGAAGGCTGGTCAATCTTGAAGCTCTGAAAGGTCAGAGCCAATCAGCCACTGTTTAGTTGAGACAATGGTAGCTAAAGCAACTTCCACCTTTTAGTTTTATGTAAATGCTTGCTGATTGGCTATTATTGGAATTGCCTGCCTAAAGGCTATGGGTGTATCCCATCTAAAAAAATAAAAGTGAAATATGCTAATTAGACCAGACATACTTCCAGACGACCTTCCGGTGGAAGCCAGGGCTGGCGGGAAGACAGGTCCCGGGTGACAGAGGGAACCTGGTGCTGGCAGCCAGGGGTAAGAAAGCCTTCTCTTGCACAAATTTTGTGCATCGGGCCTCTAGTAGTCTTAATAAAAGGGATCGCTAGGCCAGAGCAGGGTGAAGTCCTTCCCCTTGAGTTGGGCTCCCGCCTGGCCCCCAATATTCCCAAATTTATACTTTCTTGTCTAGTCTCTTTCATTCGTGTGCGGCCTCCTCCAGAGCCCAAACCCTGAACCTGAACGCTGAACCACATGGGACGTGGGGTGGGTCGTGGGGGGGGGGACACCTGCAACTGGCAGCCCAACGTAGGGTACTCGCACCAAATCTCACTATTTTCATTTGAAACAAGGTACCCAAAGAGGTATCCTGCAAATACTTGGTTACTTGTTAGAAAATATAAACACTTCAAAAATAAGTGCACTGCCAACATTTCAGAGCTGCAACGGTTGTGCCTAGAACTGTCAAATGTCAAAAATAATTACCAGACAGAAAGTTACACATCTAGCAGGCATGATCAAAACTAATCCTTCCCGCCTTCATCTGTCTGGACAGTCAGGTAGGAAAGTTGCCCAGCCCAGCACCTTGAGCCTTCATGGATTTGGAGAGGGAGAGAGTCCTTAACCTGAATCTGGAACATTCTCTTTAGCTGTCAGGGGTAATTTTATACACCCACTGATCCACTACTGTTTTTATTTGTGTATTTTGTTTATCCTCACCAAAGGATATGTTTATTGATTTTAGAGAGAGAGGCAGGAAGAGAGAGAGAGAGAGAGAGAGAGAGAGAGAGAGAGAGAGAGAGAATGAATGTGAGAAAGAAACATCAATGGGTTACATCCTGTATGCACCCCAACCGGGAATCAAACCCAAAACCTAGATCTGTGCCCTGACCAGGAATCGAACCCGAAAACATTTTGGTGCACAGGATGACACTCCAACCAACTGAGTCACCCGACAGGGCTTGTGTTACATAAATACACAGATTGATTGTATCACACCTACCAGGTTTGTTAACCTTTTCATTGCAAAGTAAAATATAATATAGATTCAGAAAACTATTCAACACAAATGTAAATCTTAATAAACTATTATAAACACCACTGAGGTCAAGAAATAGAACTTTGCAGCCACCTTAGAAATTCCTGTCATATGCCCCATCCCAGCCACTACCTGTCTCCTCCCCAAAGTAATTACTGTGGGGACTTATATAATAACTAGAGGCCCGGTGCACGAAATTTGTGCACGAGTACAGTGCCTAGGCCTGGCCAGCAATCAAAGCGTGAGCATCTGGCATGGAAGGGCAGGTCCCAGCTGACCTCTGGGCCCTGGCAGCACCCAGGCCCCCAGGCCCCTGTGCGCCCCCCTCCGCCTGAGTCATAGCGCCTGAGTCCCCACGCTGAGATGCAGTGAGCGCAGCCAGACACCACAGGCTGGGGCACAGCGTGGGCCTCTGGGGCACCCAGCGGCGCAGCACGGAAGCCAGGCAGGCAGCACTCTCTCTCCTGGCCAGCCTCACAGACCATCTCCTGTGCGAACCCACGGGGAGCCCTACTGGCCCCTGCAGTCCTTGTGGCTGTGAACTGGCTCACCTGGAAGAGGCCTTGCAGGTACAGGGCAGGATTCTCACGGGCGCCTGGCATCTGACCGTGGGGGCTTCCCTGGCGCGCAAGCCCTGGCATCCCAGGGGAGGGTAGCAGGGAGAGTAAGAGCAAGTTCAGTGGACACCCCGCATTCTCACCGCACCTCCATCCCTGTCAGCCCCACCCCCAGGTAGCAGGCAAGAGGTCGCAGCCCCCAGCCCAGGCGCTGCGGGAGGTTGGTCTCTGCCACCCACCCTCAGTTCCCCGTCCCAGCCCAGGGGCCTGGTTCTGATTGGGCAATCAGGGCCTCCAGCCTCTGGTCACCATCTGCAGGGCGATCAAAGCTGGACCCCCCACTCAGCTCCCTGGGAGCCAGGAAGTGGCCCGGTCACACCCACCTTGGCCCTGCTTACACCCGCCTTGGCCTGGCGCCTCCCTCTCACCTGCTCCACCATCCTGCTGCAGTCCCGCTCTCATTGGGGCCCATCAGGGCTGGCAGCACTTCCACTGCCGCCCGCTGCCAGTGCAGCGTCGCCGACGCCCGCCATGTTCTGCACCACCCTCTGGTGGTCAGTGCACATCATAGTGAGTGGTCAAACTCCCGTCGAACTCCCAGTTGAACAATTTGCATATTAGGCTTTTATTATATAGGATTCCTTCCTGGTGTTGCTTGTTAATGGTCTTGTCATGCATGTGTGAAATCCTAGACACTGTAGCTTGGTCTTGCCCATTTTTTAAAAAATGTAAATTCTTCATTTCTTCCTGTCATAAGTTCCTTCTCCATCCTTTTCTTTTCTTTACAGATTACCTGTCAAAGAACACAGCATACTGTGTTTAAAAGCTTTTGGGTTTTTTTTCCATAATATGTTATGCCCATCACCCCTCATGCTTTTCTCCCCTACCCTCACCCACATCCCACAACTTTTCTCCCCTGCTCTGCACCAAGTCACTCATGCTGACAACCAACTGTGTACCCTTCAGTATTTTCCTCCAGACTCAGATAGCAGCGGTCACCAACCGGTGGTCCGTGGACCCCTGGTGGTCCGCGAGGTCCGAAAGGTTGGCGACCACTGTCATACAGCACATATGCAGCCTGTTCATTTGAGAGATGAGCCCAGAAAGCAGGAGTCAGAGAGCAGAAGAAAGAAAAAAAGGAAGAAGGAAAGAAGATGCTGTCGAGCTGGACACCACTGTGGGCACCTGGCTCAAAGGACCTGCGTAGACAATGTCTCGGAGCTGCCCCCTTGAGGGAAGGGAGGCTGGAGCATTGGTGCCCCAACTCTCGTCCCCCTGGGCTGGGGGCTGCCTGCCAGAGTGGGGTGCTCCTGTAGGTGGGCCAAGTGCTCTCCTGAACTCTAGAGGCAGCCCCAAGGCAGAGGGACACTCAGGCATGCACATGAGGGTGCTGCCGGCATGCATCCACCAGAGGCGCCAAAATCACAAGAAGGCCACAGGGAAGTGACACAAGGCACAGAGGTGCCTGCTACTGTCCCTCCAAAACGAGCATTGTAATCTGGCTTCCCACAACATCTCTCTCTACTTCCCAAATTCCTCCCTAACCTTCCTGTTTTTACCACCTGCCTAATGCATTTTCTTCCCTGTCTAATGACCCCACACACACACACACACACACACTTTAATCTGAGCCTGAAATAACCCTACTGACTTTCAAAGCCCTACTTTGAATATCGCCTTTAGGGAGGCAGCATCATGGGGGGAGAGTTTGGACTTTGGGATCCAATGTTGGTGTCAAGTCCTGACTCAGCCTTTTCCTATGGCATCAGAGACTTAAACTGCTCTGGGTCTTGCCAAGGTGGGGCATTCCCGGAGCACAGATCCATGAGAACCAGGCTCCACCAGAGCCTCGGCTGAAGCCAGCAGCACTCCTGCACCAAAGGTCTTGATGAAGCAAATGCCCAGGATGTTCTGGCCATGGAAACAAGAAAACGCCTGCATGAAAGAAAGCAGCAGAGGGTGGAAGGGGCAGAAATGGCTTTGATAAATATACAAAATTGGTCTTCTGCACAGCCCTTTAGCCTGGTTTCCTGTCCCCAAAGCCCCTCCAATCAGCATTCTCCCAACACCCTTTCTAGTGACTGTGGCCTTGTGGGGGGTGGAGTGGGGGAGAGAGAGAAAGAGAGAGAGAGAGAGAGAGAGAGAGAGAGAGAGAGAGAGAGAGAGAGAGAGAGAGATTGAATCACCCAATAAAAACAACCACCAGATCCAGGCAAAACTCATGTTGCTTTCAGAATAAGTTGGAAGATGACATTTCTTCCCCTCCACAGAAATACAAAGGAGGGCGGAGGAGGAAAGCATTCCCCTTCACTCACAAAAAGGGAACCGTCTGGATTTGACAAGCTGGAGACGATTCAGGTATGTGCCACTGTGGTCACATTGTGTAAATGTCATTTCCCACTCGCCTCTGAGGCTAAAATATCAAAACTGACACTATCTCACAGCTTGGGAGTTATTCCCTGCAAAATGACAACAAATAGTTTTATCATAAACAAGTTAGCACAAAAGTCCTCCCCTCCTAATTTAATTTCAGGACAAATGAGGCTAATCCTTTAGTTATGCAGTATGTTTATCTGTCAAATTGACTTTCCACTGAAAAGCACTTTGCTATTACAGAGGCTGCTGATAACTATCTGCTCAAAGAATTTATAGTGTTACAGAAAAATCCCCTTTAAAAAAAAAAAAAAAAAAGCAGAGACTGGGAAATAATTCTTTAACAAAGAAAGAGTATCGAGGCTGAGTCATCACTGGCTTGGAGATGCTGCAGGCAGAGCCATTGGGAGCAGGGTCTCAGTGCTGGCCAGCCTGCAGTCAGCTACAAAGGGTGTGTTTCCAAAAAGGTGTGTGACGTTTGAATTGCATAAGAGCCACAAATAAAGTCTCAGATCCAGTTGAGGGTTGAAGGCTGAAGAATGAACACCTAATGGTGAGGCTACTGTTGTATGAAAGATCCAGTATTAGCCCTGGACATGGGGTAGCTGTGGTTTGGGGGAAGTGCCCTGAGAAGCTGGATGGAAGCCCCAGATGTGGCATGTGGGAGTTATATGATGCTAGCCGAATCCCAAAACCTCCATGAAAGTCACCTTCCGAAAAGAGGAACAGCAACCTCGACCTTATGAGACCGTTGTTAGGATTAATGAGATGGTGCACATGAAAGCACTTTGCCAAGTGTAAAACAAGTATATGATAGTAGTGGAATATTAGCTGGTTGCTCCAATGGGTTTCATTTAGAAATACACGGGCCCATGTGAGCAATTCCAGCTCATTTATCCCAGCCCACTTCCCATATCACAGGCTCCCTAAGTCCTGTGAGAACTCCTAGCAGGGGCAGGTTTACTCAAATAACCTGGACATAGGCAAATACATTCTAAAACTTAAAAAAATAAACCTTGCTTGGGAAGTGTAAGTACTTGTTATTAGGAGACTAGTCAAATACGGTATGAAGTTTTCATACAATCAAATAATAGACTGCTATAAAAAGAATAAAAGAGAGCTATTTATACTGCCCCGAAAAAAAAATGTCCATATTTTGTCCACTGACAAAAGCTTACTTTGCAGAGTAGTATGATTCATTAAGGTGACATCAAAGTGTATATATATATATATATATATATATATATATATATTCTTATAAGTACATAGAAAAGTCTGCAATTTTACATAAAGGGGAGTGAAATTTAGAGGACTAGGGAGGGATAATGGTTTTTAATTCAGCACTTACTTCCAATTTATATGTTGTGTAAATTTTTTTAACATGAGCATATATTATTTTCATAATATAAAATGGGAAAAATTACTGTATTATTCTAAATACACAAATCCCAACAAGAGTAAATGAAGAACATTCTTGAAAATAAACTAGATATCTCTATGGTATATCCTGACTATAAAACTCAGTGGAAGAATATGAATTCTTTACTTGGGGAATTAAAGAACATTAAAACCAAATAAATCATTAAAACCTTCAGAAAAACCTCCAAGCATAAATATATCTGGCTTGTAGGTTTTCCTAGGTATAATTGTTTCTTGTTTTATTAATGTATTTAAGAATACTTCACCTATTTCCAAAAAATTTGAGGTTTATTAAAATGTGTGTAAATGTCTCCACGAGGTTAAAATAAGTGAGAAAAATCAAACAGGTGACAAATAGGAGGAGGAATGAATACAGTTAGAAATAGAATTAGCAGAGGAAAAATTTTACACTGCAACATTCTCATGTCTCACTAGTTTGAGTGTCCTAACATCTCTGCAAAAAGGGCAAACAGCAGTTTCAGACTTCACAGTGCCCATAAGATCAAAGCAAACCAATTACTTGTGGTGAGTCCAGTTATTCAGGGTGGTGAGTCTGAAGAGAAATTTCTTGCATGTGTCCTCATAAATTTTATATATATACATATATATATATATACATATATATATATATATATATATATATATATATACACACACATATATATATATATATATCCTATCTAATAAAAGATAATATGCAAATTGACCATACCTCCACTACACCCACAAGCCAGGCCCACCAGCCAATCAGGAGCGAGTATGCAAATTAACCCAACCAAGATGGCTGCGGACACAGAGCGAACAGGAGGCTTGGGTTTCCCTGGCAATGGAGGAAGCCAAGCTTCCTGCACACCCTGGCAGGTCCTGGACTCCACTCAAGGCTACACAGTTTCAATTATAGAAGATAAATAAATCCCAACAAAAATGGCTGCAGCCACGGAGTGAGCAGGAGGCTTGGGTTTTCCTGGAAATGGAGTAAACCAAGCTTCCTGCACACCCTGGTCAGCCAAGGCCTCCGCTCAAGGCTACAAAGTTTCAATTATAGAAGATAAATAAATCCCAACAAAAATGGCTGCAGCCACGGAGCGAACAGGAGGCTTGAGTTTCCCTGGCGATGTAGGAAGCCAAGCTTCCTGGCTGGCCCAGGCCTCTACTCAAGGCTACAAAGGTTCAATTATAGAAGATAAATAAATCCCAGATACCAGGGCCTCTGCTTGGGTCGCCAGAGGGCATGGCCGGCCTGCAAACCACCACAGGCCCCTCGCCCAGGCCACCCCACGCCCCAAGGGTCAACCCCCACCTGATCCAGGACTCCCTTTAGGGCAAACCAGCTGGCCCCCACCCGTGCACCAGGCCTCTATCCTATCTAATGAAAGAGTAATATGCAAATTGACCATCACTCCAACACACAAGATGGCTGCCCCAATGTGGTCAAAGATGGCTGCCCCCATGTGGACACAAGATGGCCACCACAAGATGGCCAGCAGGGGAGGGATCAGGCCAGCAGGGGAGGGCAGTTGGGAGGGACCAGGCCTGCAAGGGAGGGCAGTTGGGGGCGATCAAGCCTGCAGGGGAGGGCAGTTAGGGGTGACCAGGCCTACAGGAGAGGGCAGTTAGGGACAATCAGGCTGGCAGGGGAACAGTTAGGCATCAATCAGGCTGGCAGGGGAGTGGTTAGGGGGTGATCAGGCTGGCAGGCAGAAGCAGTTAGGGGCAATTAGGAAGGCAGGCAGGTGAGCAGTTGGGAGCCAGCAGTCCTGGATTGTGAGAGGGGTCCCAGATTGGAAAGGGTGCAGGCTGGGCTGAGGGACACACACCCCCATGCACAAATTTCGTGCACCAGGCCTCTATTATATATATATTGCTACATCAACAGAGTTCTCAAAAATCCTAAAAAAATAAATTTGCATAGAGCAGTATTTATTTCAGTTATGGAAAAAAGAGGGTGAAAATATTATTGCTCTTTATTTTCTAGGATGGGATCTTCAAAAAAAACAAAAACGGACATTCACTAACCTACTTTAAAATCATGATATGCAATTTAGATCACTGAAGTCATAAAGAATGCTAAAAACATTTTGGCCTACCTGTTATCCCCAGCACCTACTAGAATGCCTGGTACACAGTAAGCATTCAATAGAAGTGTCAAAATGTGATGAACTTGAACTTATGTAGACATTGGAAAACAATCCACTCTCCTGCTGCTTTCCACTATGCTTTCCATCAATGGCAGGAATGGACTATAAAGTGGGGGAAACACAATGGAACTTAGAATTTTCTTTTAAAACATACTCCTTACTTTCTCTACTTGCCCTTAGGAGTTGGGAGGGGGGTGCAAAATGTTAAGAGATAAGATTTCTGGCAGGAGACCAGGAACAGTTCAAAAGGTGCTATTGTACAGCTGTCAGTTCAAGGAACTGCACTGCAGTACTCATAAGAATGATATGGGAAACCTGTGATTTAATCAGCTGCAGACTCGTTACCCACACAGGGAAGCCTCCATCCATCAGGGTGGCAGGTACATATTTCACAGTGGGGCTGCACTGAGGCGTTAGGGCAAAAGTTGAAGCTGGGAGCTAGAGTTTAACCTGAGTGATTCTCGCTGGTAGAAAACTTTATGCTGGTGGCAGCTATACGTCCTCTCACCTTTAAGATCAAAAAGTTAACTACCACGCCCTATGGTGAAACCCCGCAGAAAACAGACATTAGCTGACTTAACTTATTTGCTGTTCCCTTTCACTCTCTGGCCACGAAACTCATTATCTGACAGTCGTGTGTTTTACCCTCTAAAGAACTAATTTTGCATCCACGTACTAAGCGAGCTGTACTTCCGAAACAGAAGGTGAGGAGCACAGCCGTGTTCCGGTCATGCCCTAACAGAGGCCTCTGGAGGAAAGGCAGGTGCATCAGAATGAGAGGGTTGCTCATGGAGACAGAAGACTGAGAAGCACCTCAAACCAGCTAGAAGCCACTACCAACTGAGCCATGCCACCGTCTCAGGGACCGTGAAAGAACTCAGCTGAACTCCTGGCACCAGCTGGTGAGGCCAGGTCATGTGCCTACCCTTCTCCTCAGCCTGGAAGAAACACGGCCACACTGACACCCACCAGCCCCTCGAAGCTGCGTGAAGAGAGGGATAGACAGCGCACTGATTATTCCATCTTTTATTTTCCTGCATGTTTCCTTCCCAACAAGATCACCAGTCTGTGCCTTCTCTTTCTTTTGTACCTGCATCATCACCAAAGAGTCCCCAGTGCGTTAAAGATCATTCATAAACACTTGTGGATCAACTCAGTCCTATCTGAGCAACCAATGGAACACCATATAGACCAACCATGTAAAAAGGTCTCCTATTTAAGACAGTCAAAGAACAAAATTCCACTTATTTTATTCTGTGATGCAATTAAAACCCTTAGATTGAAAAGACCAAAGTTGCAAAATCACATCACATCAGTAGGAGAGTATGCAAAGAGAGAGACTAGAGAGAGTAGAAGAATGCAATAAAAATGAACACCCCGCCCTAACCAGTTTGGCTCAGTGGATGGAGCAGACTCAAGGGTCCCAGATTCAATTCCGGTCAAGGGCATGCAAACTCAAGGGTCCCAGGTTCGATTCCGGTCAAGGGCATGTACCCTGGTTGCGAGCACCTCCCCAGTGGGGGTTGTGCAGGAGGCAGCTGATCGATGTTTCTCTCTCATCGATGTTTCTAACTCTCTATCCCTCTCCCTTCCTCTCTGTAAAAATCAATAAAATATATTAAAACAAAACAAAAACGAATGCCCCTTCCCCGGGAAGAGTAAAGACTGCTTTGCTATTCCTTTACAGATGGAGAGTCAGCTACAAAAGATGGATTGTGAAATAATTGCACAAAGAATGAGGTGTCAAGGGAGGGGCTGAGACCAGGACGCTCTCTTCCCTCTACCTGAGACCTCAGAGGTGTCCCTGCTCCCAAACAAATTACAGATGCCCCAAGAAAGTTCCTCCTGCAAACAATATCTCTTGCTAGACATAAACACCTCCTTTCAAAGCTTGAAATTTATTAGCGCCCAAATGATGTTTATGACCCTGGGGCTTGTGATCCTGTCATGGATTCTATCAGCCAAGGAGACTGGATTAGCTCATGGGCCCAGGCATTTACGGCTCTGAAGTGAGCCACTGTTCAAAGAGTACTGAGGACAGATGGAACTGATCTGCCCGCAGGTGGATGAGCGCCACTCCAGCAGGAAGGGCAGGGGGGCTGGCTGAGGGAATGCCCAGGACCAAGGAGAGAACACAAAATAATAAAGTGGGAATCAGCACTGCAGCCAGCAGCCAACCAGAAGCCATCACCAAAAGAAGGGAGCCAGGAGGAAAAGGGAGAGGGGGCAACCAAATGCTGGCATAGTATCAAAAGCAGCAAGATTTTTATTGAAATGAAAACGCAAAAGATGAATAAATGTCAAAGGAATTTATTCCTCCGGGAACTTTCCAAATCACTACTACTATATACAAATACAAGAGGAATGGTTTTTTGTACATTGTGGTTTAACTTCATTTTAATATTTTTCATTTTTATACAACTAGATATGTGTGCCTTTTTTAAATGCAGTTTTAAGATCTGTGAATGTAACCAGAACACTTCAAGAGAAAATGAAAATTTGGTTAAACACTGAAGGTTATTCACTCAGAATTCAGGGGAAGAGAAAGAAGCCGAGAGCCTATTAAAATTTGTTGAAATTCTAATACCACCACCCACAATAGAGGTGGAATAAAGAAATATTACTCACTCAGGTATTCTGTTATAATCTTCTGTGGTAGTTTTTTATTTTTGCTAACGGTTGCTCATTGTTAAAAGGAAAATACAATGTGAGTGTGGTGAAGAAACATTTAAATTTTAAACTTGGGCTTTTATCTTTGGGCCCTGCCTCTGGAACAGAAGTGCACTGAGAGTCTTTGAGAAAGCCCTTTCAAAGCAAGACGTCTAGATTTATTTCCTGGGTGGCAGGCTCTGAAAGGTCGGCCTAATCCTGAATGGTGCTTCAGAGCTTTCAGCCTCTTGAGAGCTGGGACTACACCTTTATTTACACATATTTGGATATTATTCCACAAATGAGAAGCAAAAATCTGTGCGACATCTTGGGCAGGGTACAAAAGATGATAAGAGCATGGTCCCTCCAGTTTCAAAGAGCTTGCCCTCTTATTAGGAAGTAAAACATTCACACAAGTAACTGCAACATACACACACATGTAAAAGTTATAATGGAATAAATGTGCTCACTGTGTATTTCCTTATACACACTTATAGGTGAGAAATGTATAACCTATATATATGTCTGTATGTATAGAATATGTCTATGTGTGTATTTACGCTTATACATAGCGCCCAAGATACATATAGAAGTGTTGTCTAAGAGTATGTGGAAGTCTTATAAGTGACATGAGTCCACATTCTGTCTTTGTAGTCTTTCTATTAGCTTGCCCACTTGCTGTCCTATTGTTGTAGATTATAGGAAACTGGCCTGAAGTTGTTCACCAATTCTTGAGCTATAATAAAGCAGTTTCTAAAAAATGTACCACTCTCTGTTATCCTTCCCCAAACTTAGCCTATGCCCGACTAACAGCAAATGAAGGAATAAACTATATTTATTAAGATATTTCTCTTGACACTTTCCCTTACATATTTTTTCACCTATAGAATTCCAGCAATATTAACAACTCTACATCTGAGTGGGTTATAGGATTAGGACAAGTACAAAGATGGACCCGATTACTCATTTCCAAGTTGCCCATCTATATTATTTTATATTTGTCACTCAATTTTCTCAACTCTCTGCTTTACATTTTAAAGCAGCATTCTGGGAAGGGGTTAAGCACTAGTATGATGAGAAGAGAACCTTTGTTTTAGTTTGAAATCTGGATTCTGCCAAGTCTTTGGAAAAGTAAAATTACAAAATTATCAATATAGTTAAGAGACAAGCCCAACCCTCATGGCTCAGTGGTTGAGTATCAACCTATGGGCCAGGAGGTCGCAGTTTGATTCCTAGTCAGGGCACATGCCTGGGTTGTGGGCTTGATCCCTAGTGGGGGGCGTGCAGGAGGCAGCCAATCAATGATTCTCTCTCATCACTGATGTTTCTATCTCTCTCTTCCTCTCCCTTCCTCTCTGAAATCGATTTAAAAAAAAAAAGAAGCAAGAAGGCTCCTTTATGATCTGTGTAATCTGCCATAATTACCAGTATGTTCTTATTGAATGCCTACTGGTGCATTGCACGTGGAAAGACATTCTCAGTCCTTGCCCTTAAACAACTAATGAGAATGTCCACACAGAGTCGAGTCACCTCACTGTGGCCCTGTTTCTCTACCACTCTGTCCCAGTGGAGCTCTGCCCTGGTTTTCCCAGGCCAGTGCCAGTCTCTGCAGGACAGGGGCCATGCCCTGGATGGAGAGGAAGGCTGCTCAGGGTGGGTGTGAGCTGAGCTGGTGAAGCCGAGCACTTCTGCTGTGGTGGAGGAATCAGTGTGCCTGCGGCAAAGCACTAATCTATTTTGTGTCTCCATCTCCTGTTTGTAAAACAGGATAATTATAACCTCCTTGCCTTACACTGCTGCTGGGAAGCTTCCTTAATGTTTGTAAATCACTTCGAAGATGAGAGTGATTGCGGTGGCAGGTGCAAGATCTCTAGCCTGCATCCTCCCTCCCTGGTTCCTGGCAGCTTGCTTCATTTCAGAGGAGAGAGAAAAAGTAATGCTCTTCCCACTCCCTTTTCCTACTCACATTGAATATCCAAAGGGGAACATATTATCCCATTTTCCTAAATGTCTGTGTCCTCAGTTCTCCCTTTTTCATCACAACTCAGAAAGCATTAATATTTTTAGATGCAATCATTTAACATTAACATCTTGTAAAATTCTGCCCAGGTTATGGAATTATCATCAATCGTTATTTCTTTGCATCAATTTATGCCCATGTTATGTCCAAAGGTATATGTCTATGAATTCAAAAACAAATGAATCTTAAAGTCTATCTCCTAGTGAGTCCAACATTTAAATCAATTAACCTTTCTCTAAAAAGAAAAAATTTTTTAAGTTGCACGTAAAATACATACATGTTGAGATGATGACTTTACAAGTTGAAGGGAATCTCCAAGTCACCCGATATAGAAGACCCTCCTCCCCACATCAGAGTTTGCAGTGAGCAAGAAATATATCTCGGTTGTGATAAGCCACTGAGATTTCAGTTATTTGTTACAGCAGCATAACCTAGTCTATACTAACTAAGTGTATTAACCATCATGGCATTTCTTCATACAAAAAGTATATAGTGAATGCCATCTATGTTTATGTCAGGTATCTTATAAGTGTACTGCAAAACTGCCAAAAAGAAAATAAAGAGGGATGGATAGCCTCAGTCATTTAAAGGAAAAGTACTGAAGGTGGGTGATTTTTGTCTTTGTAAGCCTAGTAGTTACTTCAGAGGAAATTGTCCAAAAGTAAACTGAAATGCAAAAAACTGCAAATCTGCCCAAATTAAGTAGTGTTTTATTTTTGAGTGAGTCCATACTTTCCTAAAGACCAAGTGTTCTCTAAGTAAGACTGGAAAGCAATATATCCAGAAATATTTCTGCTCTCCTGTTATATCTACATAGGATTCTTAGCTTAAAAAAACTACAAATCTAAAAGGAATGCTGAAAGTGGCCTAATATATATTTAAAATTATCACCAGTCCTCATCAGTCAGTGCTCTTGTGCCTTTGTCATAATTAGGCAGTGTGTCTATGAATTTTCTGGATTAGGGCTACGTGATAGATCAGGGCTCTTAAGAGATTCATGATCTCCCACCACAGAAATACTCACGTGAGATAAAATTCCATTGCAGTTATGGACTTGGATTCAACATCTATCCATCTATAACTGCCTTGTGAAATGACAGCAAATTGGGAAGAAAGAAAAAATATGAGGGGACATTGAGACAAAATGTAGGGGAGGCCTGTTAGGTCACTGTTCATCATTTTGAATGGAGAAAAGTCAGGAAAATGGGAGCTACTCAGCGTTCATCTCTTAAAATCCCAAAGATGTCTTTTTAAAGATCAGCAGGATTTCAATAATCATAGTAATCCACAAGAATCTATAATCCCAACACAGGCTGTCAGACAAACCCCAAGCCGTGGGAAAAGAAAATCTTTCATTAATTTCTGTCTAGTGCTCTAATCAGCTTCATGACTTTGCTAGTGGACTATCCATGGCCACGTAATAAGTACTGTGTGTCCCTCCCTTCCTCCTGCCACTCCTCCACCCACTGAAGCAAGAAGCATTTTTAGAGGATTGTCTGAGAAAGGTTGTTCCCAGGTCTCTGTGTACTGACCGGGGTTTAACCTCAAGTTTATAGATCTCCTGGGACTCTTCATGGAAGCCACAATGACAGTCCAGTTTGGAATCTGGTGTCCTGGGCAAGAAAACCGCAAACCCTGCCTAGGCACTTTATCTGCCGGACCATGCCTTTGAAAGATAAGCTGCTCTGAGGCAGAGGTCGGGGTTAGAATGAGCTATTGCAGCTTAGCTCTTCTGGCTGACGCTCTCAGAAACTGGGATGGGTCTGGCCCAAAGTGAGCTCAGATTACATGTACTCTTACCATGCTCATTTTTAGCTCACTGATACCTCCTTTAACATCGAGTTAATGCCCACAGAGATAGCTAACCAGATTCTCTTCAACAGAATTATAAACTGCCTCTCAGCCTTTGATGGCCATTAACTTGTCTTTGGTTTATTTTTCTTTCTTTGAGAAAACAAACTTTATTTTGAAATAATTATTTTCTCTATTAAGTATTTTTTCAAATTACTAAAATAATAAAAATTTATTTATTTTTCCAAATTTCCACAAGATGTATGAGGAAATCCCATCCAACACATTCATGTACCTCTTCTACAACATTCTCTAGGCATAAATACCTGTGGACAAGCACATGCAAATGCAATCATACCCATATGTAAGTGTGTGGACAAATGGGTTCATCCACAGTTGATTAGATAGCTTTTGTTTTGCAAACAAAAGTAATATTGTTCCCATTACTTTGATTTTTTTCACTATACAGCATTTGTCTCTACAGTCAGTAGATCAAGTTATAACTATTCCTATTTCTTTATATATGTACTAGAGGCCTGGTGCACGAAATTTGTGCATGGGGTTGGGGGGGTGTCCCTCAGCCCAGCCTGCACCCTCTCCAATCTGGAACCTCTTGAGGGATGTCCGACCGCCCGTTTAGGCCCGATCCCTCTCACAATCCAGGACTGCTGGCTCCCAAGCACTCACCTGCCTGATTGCCTCTAACCGCTTCTGCCTGCCAGCCTTATCAACCCCTAACCACTCCCCTGCCAGCCTGATCGACACCTAACTGCTCTCCGGCCAGCCTGTTTGCCCCTAACTGCCCTCCCCTGCTGGCCTGGTCACCCCTAACTGCCTACCCCTGCCAGTCTGGTCGCCCCTAACTGTCCTCCCCTGCAGGCCTGGTCCCCCCCCAACTGCCCTCCCTGCAGGCCTGGTCCCCCCCAACTGCCCTCCCCTGCTGGTCTGGTCTCCCCCAACTGCCCTCTTCTGCTGGCCCGGTCCCCCCCCAACTGCCCTCCCCTGCAGGCCTGGTTCCCCCCACAACTTCCCTCCACTGCAGGCCTGGTCCCCCCCCCCCAACTACTCTCCCCTGCAGGCCTGGTTCCCCCCACAACTTTCCTCCACTGCAGGCCTGGTCCCCCCCCCCCAACTACTCTCCCCTGCAGGCCTGGTTCCCCCCAACTGCTCTCCCCTGCAGGCCTGGCCCCCCCAACTGCCCTCCCCTGCAGGCCTGGTCCCCCCCACATCTGCCCTCCCCTGCTGACCTGATCTCCCCCAACTGCCCTCCTCTGCCAGCCTGGTCACCCCCAACTGCCCTCCTCTGCTGGCCTGGTCACCCCTAACTGCCCACAACTGCCGTCCCCTGCAGGCCATCTTGTGGCGGCCATCTTGTGTCCACATGGGGGCAGCCATCTTTGACCACATGGGGGCAGCCATCTTGTGTCTTGGAGTGACAATTTGCATATTACTCTTTTATTAGATAGTATGCACACACATTAATTTTACATAAATAGAATCATACCCTATGATGGAGATCAGCTTAGTCTCTTTTTCACCTGCCCTCATTTTCTCTATCCCCACAATTCATCAGTATCCCAAAGATAGTAACCTAAAACTGTTGTCCTTTTTTATCTCTATGCTCATGTCATCATAAACACACACAGACCTGTAATGTATTGGTCCCTGTTTACAAATTGGATCATTTTATACATATTTCTCTGTATCTGTATCCTATGATTTCTCATTCTATAATACTTTGTCACCTATGATAGCTCTAATTGGTATTTTTAAAACCTAAAAATATACCTTGGTGAGGTGATACCAATTATTTTACCAGCCTTTTCCCTATAGTTCTGTTTCCAGTTGTTATCTGTTTGTGTTTTTGCTTTTTCCTTTACCAACAATGCTTCAATTATTGTCCTTGTAAAAAGAACTTTTCGTATTGGTGTTTTAATTTCCAAGGAATATAATCATAGGAATGGACTGCTAGGTTTGAAAGCATGTGCATTTGCTAATTTTAGTAGATCCTTTTAATGGCTAAATTCATTAGAACTTGCCTGGTTGTTTCCATAAATATGGTGTTAATTCACGTTGCTACTAGCCATACATAGGGATTACAATCTTTTAAATTTTTGCCCGTGGCATTTCGTTGTTACTTTAATCTGAATTTTCCTAATTACCAGTGGGTTTGAGCACAATTCAAAACTCTCTTAATGATGTAGATTCATTCATGTATAAATTGCCAATATTTTTCCTGAATTGGTTGTCTTTTCCCGCGTTGCCTCTTAAGTGACACACCTTAAAGGTGAGCAGAACACAGGTGGCATTCACAAGGTCAGAATAACTGGGAGACAACTCTAGTTAGCAATACTGTGTTGCATATTTGAAAGTTGCTAAGAGAGTAGATCTTAAAAGTTTTTATCACAAGAAATGTATAACTATTTGTAAACTGAAGTGATAGATTTAACTAAACTTACTGCAGTGATCATTTTACTATATAAATCAAATAATTATGTTTTACACCTGAAACTAATACATAGTTAAATGTCCATTATATCCCAATTAAAAGTAACTGAGAGGGATATATACAAGGAGAAGAGGAGGTGGAAATTGTAGTCAATTTTGCCAAAGGCCAATGATAACTAGAAGGATTCTACTTTGCATGTGGATCTGAGGGTGGGCATTAGGACATTATCTCCTTTCTCTGCCATGGATCAGGTAGACTCTCTCAAGAGTGCAAGTGCTGAACTGGCCATAATTGGGGAGGAGCAGTTTGGAAGGAAAGGGGACAGAAAACAAAGAAGGGAGGAGAGGAAAGTAGCATGTGGTTAAGTGTCTGCCTTGGGCCAGTTACTGGAGTAGCATTTTAGAGATATATTCTCATTTACTCCTTGCAATGAACCTATGAGATTAGTTGAGTTCTCATGTCTACAGAGTTTCAGAGATACCCTGTAACTTGTCCTACATCGTTCAGTTGGTGAGGGACGGACCTAGGAGTGTGACATGGGTCTGTCTCACTCCCACATCCATGCTCTTTCCCAGCCACAGTGAAAATACCAGGGGGACCTGAGCTGTGCACTGTGGCCTGCACCGAAGAGTCAGGTGAAACGGCGAAAGGTCCCATCATCACCACCCTGACTAGATATCATTTCACACCTACAGATTGGCTACAATCTAAAAGTCAGATAACAACAAATGTTGGTGAAGACGTAGATAAACTAGAACCTTCATACACTGCTGGTAAGAATGTAAAATGATGTTTGGAAAACAATCTGGCAGTTCCTCTCAAACTTAAACATAGAGTTACATGTGACCAAGCCGTTTCAATCCCAGGTATATACCTAAAAGAATAAATATATACACCCATGCAAAAAGTATGTACATAAATGTTTATAGTAATTTTATTCGCAGTAATCAAAAGTGGAAACAACTCAGATGTCTATCAACTGATGAATGGATAAACAAAATAAGGAATATTTATACAGTGGAATATTATTTGGCCATAGATAGGAATAAAGACTTGATACACACTATAACATAGATGAACCTTGAAAACAGTATGCTAAGTGATACCAAACACATATTGTATTATTCTATTCATATAAATTACAAAAAATGCTCACTAATGTACATAATAATACATGCTTCTATATTTCTATATGTTTACACTGGGATAGAGAAAAATTAGCACAGAAGGGTAAATATCTGGCTTACTCTAGGAGGAAGAGGAAGGTGTGCGTTGGGAAGTGGTTATTAACATTTGTTTATATATCTCTACATTGTTTCATTTGTGACAACAATTGTGCATTACTTTCATAAGTAATAAGGCTAATTGAAAATTATAAATAAGAAAGAGCACAGTAGGGCAGTATCTATGGAAATGAATCCATGCTTCAGATGCATGGTCCTTTGTGTTCCAGTTTAGTTCCATGTTCAGAGTTATGGGCTGACTGTCTAGACATGAACGCCCACCAATATACTGAGGAAGTTGCATAGAAATGGGAATTAGCTGTGGATGTGGAACTCTCAATAGCTGCTCAAAAGGAAACACAATAAAAATAGTTTTGTAACACTTGTGATAAAACAACTGTACAAAGATTGATCACTTGACGTCATTAAATCAAGCGCCCTTTGTGTGAGTTTCTGAGGACAAAGAAGTCCAGAGGTATTTTATGTGCAACATGAAAATTGAGATAAGAAATCAGCAGAGATAAGATTTTAGTACTTTGATGGATTTTACTTATCCTCCCTAATTCCTAACCCAAATCCCAAGCATTTGCTTCAATCTGGAAGAGACTTGGAGCTAAGAGCCTTTTTTTTGGAAATGAATTGCACTTTATGTTTGCTGCTTCTCCTGGGCTCCCACAAATGTTGGCAGTACCAGAGCTTGAAAGACAGTGTGGGATTGTGGTTAAAGGCGCACAATGCCTGGTTTCAAACCTCAGCTCTGCCACTCACTGACGTGGACAACTCACTCAGCCTTCACATGTGTCCAGTTTCCCATCCATAAGGTAAGCATGACAATGCAAAGCACCCCTCGGGACCGTTGTGGGCAGTAAGTGTACTAACACAAGTAAAGCATGTAAAATTGTGCATGCCATCAAACCATATATTTTGTGCCTTAACAACTTCTTGCCCCTTTGGTACAGTTTTCAAAAACTGTTTATGACCTGGCTGGTTTTGCTCAGTGGATAAAGCATCAGACTGCGGACTGAAGGGTCCAGGGTTCGATTCCAGTCAAAGGCACATGCCCAGGTTGCGGGCTCGATCTCCACTGTGGGGCGTGCAGGAGGCAGCCAATCAATGATTCTCTCTCATCATTGATGTTTCCATCTCTCTCTCCCTCTCCCTTTCTCTCTGAAATCAATAAAAATATATGTTTTTTAAAAACTGTTTATAATGTGCTCTTTTCTCTCCTCCACTCACACACATGCACTGATTGTCTCTTGCCTGCCAGGCATTGTGCTAGGCATTCAGAATAATAAACGAATGAATAAATTTCAAAGTCTGTGTTAAATTGCACATTTCCAAATGTACATATAATAACCTTCTTAATCACTGTATGTGTTCAAAGCAGAAAACAAACAGAAGTTATTACTATATAATTAGTGGTGAAAGAATACACAAGTGAGGAATAGGACAGCACTAACACTAATATGAGTCTCGCCACAGGGCTTGACACCCCAACTCAGCATCTGTGGTGTGACTGTAAATTATTGAGGCTAGATCCACAATCCAGAGCAGAAACTTGATCTTGTTACCAAAGGAGTGTGGTGAGTTACCCCAATGTTTGGTCAAGTTCAGAGCACTGTGTTCGCAGGTAATAGTCAAATTCACACTGGCCACTTGCACAGGCCTGAGAGAAAGCATAGCTGACCTAGCAAGAACTAGAAAGTGGGTCAAACAAAAAAAAATGTTAAATCATGTGACCCTCTTTCTACATATTTTCCTCCTGGGTTTCATAAAACAAGGGGAGAACAAAGAAAGGGATGGTGGTGGGAAAGCCCATTGACCACTGGAAATGCTATGTCAGCAGCAGCATTTTTTTGTGGCTCAATGATTTCTCTGAACCAGCGACTTGACAACAATGCAGCAGACCCCATACAGTAAAATGCTTAGTGTACCTGAAAGCACTGTTGGTCATTCCAGTAAGTCGCTTGCTTATTCATTCTGCAGATATAGCCCTTTCTATGTGCCTGATGGTGTGCTAAGAACTAGGATTACAAAGACTTTCTTTTAATTCAGAGCAAAAACCAGGTACAAACCTTCAAAGTTTATAAAGCTTCAATCAGAAAAAAATTAAAGTCTTAACAAAACAAAAATACAACTTGGTGGTGCTTTTATGTGGGCAACCATCAGCCTAATATGTCATTATGTCAATTGACCGTGGTTCAAGTGCTAATTTCTCAAGAGCTGGTGCAAAGCAGAAGGCTCCGGAAGCCAGTAGAAAAGTGAACTTTCCTAGCACTGCTCCTGAAGGAACACTAGTCAAAATGATGTTTAGAAATGGTATTCCAATTGAGAATTAAAAAGAAAAATAATACCTACCTAGAAATATTGCCATAATGATGTGCATCTTTATACTATTTACAATGCAAAGTTCAGATTTAGGTAACATATTTCTCAGTAGATACCCTTCTCAGCAACTCATCTGAAGACATTCTTGTATGCCTATACCTCCCTTGGGGTCCCAGAGTCATATTATCACAAGACAACTACAAAATCTTTACAGCAACAAGAATCTATTAACCAGTAGGTAACCCGTGCATGCAGTAAAAATTCTGTGTGTCAGAATTCAGAAGCCAGGACAGAGTGGGTCATCTCGTTGCTTGGCTGCTGGTGTGAGTTTCTTAAGTCAGAGAAGCCTTTCGTGAGTATATTCCCACCTGTTCACTCACCTCCTCCCAGAAAAAAAAAAAATTCATCAACAACTTAGAAATTAAATCAATGCAACCAGTTTAAATTTTTTCACTCAAAATATAAAAATTAAAACAACAGAGAAGTCATGTTTATTTGAGGACTTAAAGAATCCAGCGATAGCCTGGCAGATGTGGCTCAGTGGTTGAGCATTGACCTATGAACCAAGAGGTCAGGGCACATGCCCAGGTTGCAGACTCGATCCCCAGTAGGGGGCATGCAGGAGGCAGCCGATGATGTTCCACTCTCATCAATGTTTCTATCTCTCTATACCTCTCCCTTCCCTTCTCTCTAAAAATCAATAAAAACGTATTTTTTAAAAAAAATCCAAATATAATCCTTGAGTTGCCAAAAAAAACGTGAAAATTGAGAAATTTGGGACATGGAAGGGAAAAATAATTCAAAATGGTTACAAGACTTTGTTGAGAGAGAGGGAATTGGGGTCTCTTTTTCAATGCAGGATAATTGCATTGCCATAGTTGCATTGTGAAAATAACAGATAATGCACAAGATGGGCCGATTCTGCTGTTTACAAAGAGCAGTTCACTGAGGTTTATCTAGTACCCAACCTGTCCCAGGCTCACACCCTGTCTAAATGAAGCTGGGCATTATCAGCAACCTCTAGGTATTAATCAAGAACCTACACTGACATGCCCAGCTAGGTTGGTATAATAAAAGATGCAGGAGGAAGGAAAGATACTGTTCCACCTTCAAGTTTTCCATTGATTATAACTCTAAAATGAGGAACCCCTCAGGCTTGATGCTCTCCATTCCATCTGAGAGCATGCTGACAGGTGCTTTTCAAGCCCTTGAACACAAGAATCCATTTTCTCTAACTGCTACTGAGCAATCTCTCTTACCCCTGATGGGAGGGAAGAAGACCTACCTCCCTGAGGGCTCACAATCAGTAAGGTCTATGGGTAAATCCAACTCTGTCTAATAGAAGCTCAACCACACCCTCTTGCCCATGACTCCTAGTGTATAGAGAGATCTGTTGGTGGTATTACCTCTTCCCAGGCCTCTATGTAAGGTGTGCACCTCCTTAGAGATATGTGGTCAGCTCCAAAGAAATGATAAGTGGTCTCAGTTTTATTCCTCTTATTCATAAGTGTTGGGAACAAGTAGTTCCAAAGGAAATTAACACTCTTAGGAAGAAGAGGCACTCAATTGAGAACCACCCCCAACATCCGACCTCTACCTCTCCTTCAAACATGACCCTACAGGGAGTTCCATGGCCACAGTGATGCAATGGTGCAGGGTGACCCAGCCCACAGGATGGGATGCCTAATCTAATCCGTTGAACAAACACTCATTTACACATCTGCCAGAGATATGACACTCGGATGCCATGGCCTGTAGTAGCTCATTATCAACTCTCCCCCTGACAGATGCGCTAAGAATGAATGAATTGCTTCACTGGTTATTGCCTCAGTCTCTCCAACTGCAAAACGGTGACAGTAACGCTTCTCCTTGTTCTCTGCCTTGATATAGTCATTATAAGGAACAGGCTGAGCTCACTAAAGAGAGGTTGTAATATTTACACTAAAGGTTGTAATATTTATATTAAACATTAGACTTTATTTCTTCACTTTTGTCCTAAGAATGTGCTACTTACTAGCTATGCATTATTCTATAATCAGAAAGAAAAATAAAACTACTTTGTAGTCCTTGCCAAGGAAAATTAATGGAAGCTCACTTCACGAGCTACACAATGGTCATGAGAAAAGCCTAGCTAGGCACTAGCTACACAGCTAAATGCCTAATCAGGGACCCAACAAAAGCTTCAGATCAATTCTTCATCAATTGTGCTCTCAAGTTTTATGTGGAAACAAAGGTCATAAACAAGGCTACAATTTTTGCAAAGAGATGGAGAAGAAAGGACTTTCTTTCCTTGAGGGCAGACAATGTGCCTTTCTCAGCCTTGAGTTTCAGGGCCTGAATTCAATAGCGGTTGCTCAATCAATATTTGTTGATACTTGTGCTGAGTGGCCCAAAGCAGGCTTCCAAGTGCCTGATCCTCCCCTTCAGGGGAAAGATGTAAATCCGGATACAGAATTAGGGTGGTCTTGAATAATTCATATAAATATAGACAATTTGGATAGTCCTTCAGCAAAGAGACTTCAATTCCCATGTTTAGAAACTTCCTGTATTCAACCTAAATCTTGCATGTCCCTCTTATTCCAGCATTAATGGAATCAGAAAACATGGCAATGAAGTCATCACTCGGATTCTCCTTATCAAGACAAAAATATTGACATTTTTAAAAGTTCTAATTTAACTGACTTAATATGCACTTCTGAATTACAGATGGGTGTTATCTTCCTAGGTAAAAATCTAAACAAATAACTGCTAGTGTCCTTAATTAGGTTGTTCTATGACCACTCACTCTAAGTGCAGTGCTTCTGAATTTCTTTCTCTCCAATTCATGGTTCAGACTGTATTTTTAGCCTTGAAAGGCAATAGATGGCTTGCTTATTCTCTAACTTCGCGAAAACCTCAAGACTGTAGTAAAGAGAAAGCAAGTCCTGTGGACTCCAGCTAGAGATCCATCCATTTCTGGTGGATAGCAGAATCTCATGGGATGAGGTCAAACTGCACTGCTGTTGTTCTTTTGCTTGTATTTCCCTCCTGAGAGTTAAAGAAGCAATTTGCAGAGGGAGAGCCTCACAGCACTCACCCAGGCTTCAAATGTGTTTACTCTGCTTTCAATAGCATTGATTCCTACAGCACACACATTAAATAACACTTTGCCATTTAGTGGCTTCATTCTTTCCACGAGCAGGTGGCCACTTAGGAATGTATTTACCGCCACCTTGTGGGACAGAAACAAACTTATTTGTAAAAGGCCTGTTCTGTACAATTTTTTTGGTCACAGTTGAACTATCTTCCTGATTTTTTATCACTTTTCCTTCTCTACCCTCAGTGCTGATCCTGCTACTGAAGAACCTCGTACCTGGAAGGGGGGAAAAAAACAAACCCTGCTTGCTTCGTGTGCTGTCCTTCTCCAGCTATGACATAAAGAGAGCAAAAACTTCCATTCCCTGGAAAGCTCCTAAACCTCAATGACAGTGCCAGGAATTGAACCATAATCCCAGATAATTATATTTACAAGAAAGAGCCTACCCATAATCTCTCCAAAAAATAATGTTATTCACATATGTTTTATATAGAAATCCACATACATTGGCTTAGCCATGTTTGCATTCTGATCTTAGACTAGAAAATTAGCCTGACCTAACAGAAGTGTTTAAAATTGCCTGCCCCACAATATATCACATAAATGCAAGGCATGGTCTGGTGTGCTTTTTCATTACATGTTCCTGTTGCCAAGACATTTCTATAGCTGTATATATCTCTGTAGATGGCTCTGAGGGAAGGGCTGAGAAGTAAGACTATACCCATGTTTGGATAAACATATCTATCTGTTTTACCTCAGAGTGAACTATCTCATCGTGGGAAAGTTTATGTCTGTTAAATATACACCAAAAAATTTAAGGGTTTGATTATAAGGAATGTCTCTGTTTTTAAAAAATACATAAATTTTTCACTTGGAAAAGGCTAGGTTTTTGCAGTTCTTCTTAGCAGCTACTATTTCTAATACCTGAGTAGAATAATTCACATTACTACAACTCTGGCCTGATCCACCACAATGGTGACTAAAATTATACATGGACATTAATCTGAACAGACAAAATGTAGGAAGCAGCTAGAACGATCTTGCAATAGTTTCTTCTTTCATGAAACTTTTTTTTTTTTTTTTTTTTTTTACTGGAAAAGAGAATTGATTCTAACTAGAGTTGTGATTTTCACAACACAATTCTCTTTCCATGGCCTAAGAGATTCTGGGATTGAAAGTTCAGGAGAGGAGGCAGGGAGGCTCTCTCAGGAATGCTCAGGAATGTGGTAACAGTAATGTATGAATATTGGGAGGGGGAAAAATGTTACACAAGGCAGGACCAGAAAGGGAGCCAAGCTGAATGCTTTTTCCCAGTGTTGATCAAGAGCCTCATAAATTCCAGTGTCAGGTTTTCAGAGTATCGTCAAAGATAGAAGGGGACATGACAGGCCAAACATCTCACAAGTGGAAACAGTAATGCAAGGAAAATAAAGTTGAAAGTCAATTGAAAAAATGAAATATATTCTTAATACTATGTGCTAGGTCCTATTTTTTTTTCTAATTCCTCAAAAAGAGAAAAAAAATTAAATCCAAATGGAAGTAAAAAAGACCCATAAGCTCTTTCTGAGAAAGGAAGGGAAATTAGTCACCAAATATTATTCACAAGCTTATGCTGTTCACCAACGCGGCCAGTCTCCCAGGCTTAGGAAAGAATTGTACTTTCTTGCTCCCGGGTGGTTGGGTGAGGCATGTGACTAGTTTGGGTTAATGAGTAGAGAGCAGAAATGGCATGTGTTACTTCCAGGATAGAACACTGAATTGTTGATGCAATACCACAAGATGGCTAGTCTCTGTGGCACAGTGACCTGTAATTCAATATAGCGGCTGCTTTGTCATCCTGGGTCCCTGGGAGAATGCCATGAGCACAGCCCCTTGGCCTATCTGCACTAAAACATGCAATGAGCAGAACATGTCATGTAGGTGAGAAACAAACTGTTATGGGTTGGGCCACCAACGTTTTTGGAGATGTTTGTTACTGCAGCATGACAAAGCCAATCCTGGCTGATACATACCTGCAATTGGGAGGCAGTGTGCTTGTCTCTGAAGTGAACAGAAGTGTGTGACATGGTCCTTATGTTTAGGCAATGAGTGCCTGAAGCTTATAGTGGAAAGGTAGGGAGGGCATTGGCTGGTGTGAAAAAAATATATATTAGATTTCAAAGCAGTTTTCTGTCTTCTCAAAAGAAGATTGAATTCATCTTCCAGGCAATTGTTACTTTAGAAAAAAAAAAACACACACACACACACACCCACACACACACACACACACACACACACAAAAATGTGCCCTTTGGTCACACTAATGCAAATCAAAAACACTCCCAATGGTTGTTTGGGGAGAAAAAAAAACCCTCAAATTTAATTCACCTTTTCTAGAAGAGGAAGTTAAGCTTTGATTTGGAAATGTCGGTTGTCACTGAGTTGGGTCAGAGTTGTGACTCAGAGGCTTTCTTGCTTTCCTGAGTGACAGAAATTTAATTCCCTCTTTTGATCTCATCCAAACATGTCCTAGAGGTGGAGGTGAGCCAACGATTGTCCCCTAAGGACAGACATAAAGACCCTAGGGAGTGTCTGGATTCCTGGGCTTGTAAGAGAACCACTTCTAGGAGCCACATGACTCACTTTCTCTGTTGTTCTTTACTTCAGTTATTCCCAGGCCTAAATAAGAGCCTATCAGAAGTTGTTGCTTCCCAGAGAGAGTTTAGGGCTATGCTCCCCACAAGGGAGACCCTCAAAGGGGGACTGAGAGGTGATGCAAGGCCCCTCAAAAGCCACAGGTGCACGAAGTGCCATCTATAGACAAAATAGATACTATGCCATGCTCATTTTTTCAATACGCATTACAGATAAAATACACATTCATAAAAATGTCACTGAATTTACTGTATCTTTGTGCCATTTTGAATCTTCTCAAGTAACAGACATTGAAAGTACAAGCCACAAGCCCTAGCCAGTTTGGCTCGGTGGATAGAGCGTCGGCCTGTGGACTGAAGGGTCCCAGGTTCAGTTCCGGTCAAGGGCATGTACCTTGGTTGCAGGCACATCCCCAATAGGGGGTGTGCAGGAGGCAGCTGATCGATGTTTCTCTCTCATCGATGTTTCTAATTCTCTATCCCTCTCCCTTCCTCTCTGTAAAAAATCAATAAAATATATTTTTTTAAAAAAATTTTTTAAAAAAAGAAAGTACAAGCCACAAGCACGTGAGGTTCATTAATGCCAAGGAAAATTATTTAAAAGGAGTCCTCGGCCCAGCTGGTGTGGCTTAGTAGTGGTTCCAATCCCCGTCAGGGCACATGCCCCAATTGTGGGCTTGATCCCCAATAGGGGGCATACAGGAAGCAGCCAATTGATGACTTTCTCTCATCGATGTTTCTATCTCCTCTCCCTCTCCTTTCCTCTCTGAAATCAATAAAAATGTTTGTTTTTTTAATAAATAAAAGGAATTCCCTCTCTATGATCACCAAGGAACCACTGATTTTAAACAGTAGATTCCTGTTTCATTTCTGAGAAACCTGGAACTCATAGCACAGTCAGTGTCCTGGACGCAGGATAGGGTGAGACCTCCTCCATAGAGCCCCACTCCTGCTTCACGCACTGCTGCTGTTCTGCTACCCCCATCAATACAAGTCAGCCCATCTTTGAATTTCCTGTCCTCATACTGCTTAATACCGACATATACATATACTCAAGGACCTCCATACACATTCATCCCAGAGGTAGATTGTGAGATGATCAGAAATGAGACATATTTGAAAGACCATAGACAGACCTGCCCATGACAGGTAAGGTGCCACTTCAGTCTGATCCTTATTTCATGGAATTCAACACCGAAAGGCAATGCCTTCAGTCCTAACTCCAACTGGTCACGTGTAAGTGAACAAAGGCAAGATGTTGACCTTCCACACTGAGTGAATGTGTTTAGAGCTTGGCACCAGCCAATTTCTGCTCTATTTTTCTAACCCAGTTGGTAAAACAGACCCTCCATTTGACCCAGGGTGTAATAATATCTATAGCCAAAACTGCCAATCAGAGGAAGGTTCAAGGATTTTAGACCTAAGCAACCTATCATTTCGTTGGTTTTCTAAATTCACTGCTTGCTGTGTTGAGTGTCTTTCTCATAAGAGGCACTACATTTGGCTCCTAAAAGTGTCTTTATTATACACAACAATGCTTGTGAAGCACAAGATATTACTGTACCCATTTGAAGAAAATGAGGCTTAAAGAGGTTAAGTAAACTGCCAAAGTAACAGGTTAGTGTCAGCCAAGACTCACAGACAAGTCTGTCTATTTTCAAAGCCTAGGCATGTATCTGAATATTCCACCCTACCTGACTCCTTCCCAAAAACTGTGGCCATCTGATTTGGATCATCATGGAACACTGATCTTTTATAAATATTTCCCATTTGGAAATGGTGACTATTACTCTCATGTTCAGATATAGGTACATCAGGGAAGTAAGAATCATGAAATCATAGACCTGAAAGGGCCTGTGAGCTAAACAATGATGTGGTGAACTCCATCATGTACCAACAAGAGGTGTCAAGTCAGTAACCACAAGTCAGTGCAAACGTCTCAACAGCCAGCTGGACTAGACACCCAAACAAGTGTTGTCTTCCAAAGTGAACATGCACTAATGTATGAGTTCTAAGGTATTTATTTTTTATATATTTTAATTGATTTTTAGAGATAGAGGAAGAGAGAACGGGAGAGAGATAGAGAGAGAGAGAGAGAGAGAGAGAGAGAGAGAGAGAGCAAGAGAAAGAGACATTGATATGAGAGCAAAACATGGACCAGCTACCCCCTGCACACTCCCTATCAGGGATCAAGTCTACAACCCAGGCATGTGTCCTGACGGGGAAAGGAATCTCACAGGATGATACCCAACCAACTGAGCCACACTGGCCAGGTCTAGGGTGTTTATTTTTTAAAGCCAACCACTTTACTATATCATCACACCTTGCATATGCATTATAATCAATTAATCCATCATTACTGGGATAAAACAGTCTTCATTGTTGTCCTATATTCATCTTATATATGTTTGCAATAAACAAAGCATTAAGTCTTTCAATATTGACTTACATATTTACATATATTTATGAATATTTCATTTGGTATATTTTTTTGTATTTTTATTGATGAAGTCAATTTTTAAAATCAACAGTTTTTGTTTATCTTCAAAGATGCCAGACAGCCCCCCCACACTTGTCGTTACTCATGTGCTGAGATAGTTTGGTGCTCAATTGTTCATGGTGACATTGGTACTCCACCGCAGTGTGCACAGCTTTACCTTCTCATCCGTCGGAATCGTTAAGTTTAGTAGATTTTCAGTTTAAAATAAATGTTGATATTCTGTCCTTTTAAAAATAGTTATTTGCTTTGAATGAATCAGGTAATTCGTTTATTTTATTCTTACCCAACTAATTTTTTAAAATATAATTCACTTAATATTTGTGATAAAATCTGATAATCATGTTTTGAGTTTCTTTTTGTTTTGTTACATCCTCACCCAAGGATATGTTTATTTATTTGAGAGAGACAGAGACAGAGAGAGAGAGAGAGAGAAACACTGATGGGATCTGTAACCTAGGTATGTGCCCTGGCCCAGAATCAAATCAAACCGGCAACATTTGGTGTTCAGGACAATGCTCCAACCAATTGAGCCACCTGGCTAGGGCTGCTAATGCATTGTTTTATGTAGTCCCCACTGAGAAGTAAAATATTACTCAGTATATGAACAAATAATTACAGCCAAATTTCATGTTCAAAGTATTTGGTTAGGAACCAATAATAAGACACTAAACATCATCTTAAGCTTAAATGGATACCTTAATTTTATAGATTAAAATTCTATAGTAATAAATGCATACTATATGAATATGTCAAGTATTTTACTTTCTTAAGTTTATCTCTTGAAACTTTCTAAATTTAAGATATTTGTTAAAGTATGTTAAAGCAAGCTATTTTTCTCTTTTCTTGTAAATTGTATTCAAATATATCATGTATAAGAAAAAGTGCACAGACCATAATAGATGCCTCAATGAATTTTCATAAAAGGAAGACACCCATATAACTGGCACACAGATCAAGAAACAGAGAAAGACCATCACCCCCAAGACCCCACCCTGACCCTCCCAGTCACAACCTTCCAAGAGTAACCACTAGGCTGATTTAACCCCATAGTTTAGTTTTATCACTTTTTTTTCTTTTTTAATAAATCTTTGTTGTTCCGATTATTACAATTGTTCCTCTTTTTTCCCCCATAGCTCCCCTCCACCAGGTTCCCACCCCACCCTCTGCCCTTACTCCATAGGTGTACGATTTTTGTCCAGTCCCTTCCCGCACCCCCCATACCCCTTTCCCCCTGAGAATTGTCAGTCCACTCCCTTTCTATGCCCCTGATTCTATTATATTCACCAGTTTATTCTGTTTATCAGATTTTTTATTCACTTGATTTTTAGATTCTCTTGTTGATATGTATTTGTTGTTCATAATTTTTATCTTTACCTTTTTCTTCTTAAAGAATACCATTCAGCATTTCATATAATACTGGTTTGGCGGTGATGAACTCCTTTAGCTTTTTCTTATCTGTGAAGCTCTTTATCTGCCCTTCAATTCTGAATGATAGCTTTGCTGGGTAGAGTAATCTTGGTTGTAGGTTCTTGCTATTCCTCACTTTGAATATTTCTTGCCACTCCTGTCTGGCCTGCATAGTTTCTGTTGAGAAATTAGCTGACAGTCATATGGGTGCTCCCTTGTAGGTAACTGTTTTTCTCTTACTGCTTTTAATATTCTCTCTTTGTCTTTTCCTCTTGGCATTTTAATTATGTGTCTTGGTGTGGTCCTCTTTGGATTCCTTTTGTTTGGGGTTCTCTGTGCTTCCTGGACTTGTAAGTCTATTTCTTTCACCAGGTGGAGGAAGTTTTCGGTCATTATTTCTTCAAATAGGTTTTCAGTATCTTGCTCTCTCTCTTCTTCTGGCACCCCCATAATTCTGATGTTGGTATGCTTGAGTTGTCCCAGAGGCTCCTTATACTATCTTCATATTTTTGGATTCTTTTTTCTTTTTGCTTTTCTGGTTGAGTGTTTTTTGCTTCTTTGTATTTCAAATCTTTGACTTGATTCTTGTGATTCTCTAGTCTGCTGTTGGGTCTCTGTATAATATTTTTTATTTCAGTTAGTGTAAGCTTAATTTCTAGTTGGTCCTTTTTCATATCCTCGAGGGTCTCGCTAAATTTATCAGCCTTTTCTAGAAAATTCTTGAAAAACCTTATCACTGTGGTTTTGAACTCTATATCCAGTAGTTTGCTTCCCTCCATTTCTTTCATTTGTGACCTGTTTCTTTGTCTTCGCATTTTTGCTGCTTCCCTGAGTTGATAGAGTGGCTTTGTGTGCTAGGTGTCCTATAGGGCCCAGTGGCTCAGCCTCTCCAGTTACCTGAGGTGGACACTCTTGGTGCACCCCTTTGTGGGCTGTGTGCACAGTCTTATTGTAGTTAAGCCTTGATTGTTGTTGGTATCACTGGGAGGAATTGATCTCCAGGCCAATTGGCTGTGAGGATCAGCTGTGTCTACAATGGGAGAACTTCTGTGCTGGAGACACCCTTATGAGGCAAGACTTGCTTCAGTGGGTCTTTGGTGCTCACTGAGTCTGCCCCCTGAGTGTGTCCCTTATGGATCTGAGGAGTTGTAATCTGGATGGTCCCACTCTGATCCCTGGGTACACTGGCTCTTGGATCTCCAAGGAGGTGCTAATTTAGCCTCTGCCTGAGGCCACCCAGCAGGAGCTATGGAGAGATCTGCAGATTCCCCTTCTTTGTTTGGGTTTTGGAGGTGCCCAGATGAGGCCCAGCTGTGAAGCAATGCAAGCTGCTGTGGGGCCTTGGGCCTTCTTTTGGATGTTCTGGGTCTCACTGACTCAGCTGCAGTTTGTTAGGTAAGTTTAGAATTCAAAGGACCCATTCATATGCAAAAGCCTCTGCGCTCAGCTTGGATGGGGCAGAGTCTCAGGGCAGAGCAACCAGCAATGGCTTCGTGGGGCGGGATCTCAGGGTGGAGCAGACAGCTATGGCTTCCCGTCAGCCCTGCCCTAAGTGGTCCCCCGGGTCTCAGTGTCGCACGGTAATCGCTGCAAGCACCTCTGAGAGAAAGCCACCCTTGAGTTTCGCCCGCTGCCAGACAGTCCAGTTTCTACCTGAATGAGTCTGGGTCCCCAAAGTCTTGCCCGGAACTGGAGTTCAGAGAGGTCGGGAGCTTTTGTCTCCCTCCTGATTGAGAAAGCCAGCCGCGTTCTCAGTTGCCAGCCCTCTCCGCGCCCACACCTCCATACCTCTGCCTTCCACAGCTCCTGTGAGTCTCAGTGTGCTTTTCTCTTTCCTTCTAGTTGTAGAATTTCCACTCAGCCAGCCTTCCTGTGTTTCTGGATGATGTTTGTTTTGTCTTTTAGTTGTAATTTTGAAGTGGTGTGCAAGGCAGCAGTTTAGGGTTTACCTATGCCTCCATCTTGGTTTCTCCTATCGCTTTTTAAACTTCATAAAAACGAAATTATATAGTATGTAGTCTTTGTAACTATTGCCTTCCTTCAACATTATGTTTCTGAAGTTCGTCCTGTGGTTGCATGTAGCTGCAGTTTTTTAATTCTCATTGCTGAATGGTAGTCAATTGTAGGGATATACTGTAATTTCTTTATCCACTATATGTTGCATGGGACTTGTATACACTAAAACATTATTCCTTATTTATCTGAAATTCACATTTATCTGAGGCCCCTATGTTTTGTCTGGCTACCCTAATCTCTGCCAAATTTAGCATTATCAGTAGAAGTGCCTATTTTATTTAAAAAACAAAAACAAACAAACAAACCAAAACCATTTGCTACCCTTGTAGAAGTTGATCTACAAAATAAAAGTGAAGATTTAACAGTCATTCAGTTCACTTAAATACCAAGAACAAGAAACTGGTTTATTCAAGATTACCTCCTCCTCCAGGAAAAAAAAAAAAAAAAAAAAAAAAAAGTTTACTTTATGTAATAAAGAATGTCTTTCAGCTATGTACATTTATTAAATCAACTGGAATATGGCCAAGTCTTCACTTTATTTTTGATGTATAAACAGCCTCAATTGTGTTGACAGTTTGCTTACAAACACAGAAGTTGTAGTTATAACAATGTTTATTATTCCTATGAAGTCCTTTTATTCTTCAAAGCATATTACAAATTATAAGTTAATTAAGCTCTACAATGGCCCTCCACAGGAAAGAAGGGAATTACTGTGCTTATTTTAACACTTCCAATCTCAAATTCAAGATATAAAACAACTGGTCACAGAGTAAATTTCACCCTAAAACCAAAGATCTTAGCTCCATGTTCCAAACACTAAGCTTATGTCAATCAAAGGGAAACATTAATATTCTACCTAACAAAAATGATTGCCATTCTGCTTTCCCATCTTGAAACAGGAAAGAGTTGATCAGGAAATGCTGAACTTTCCAAACAGTGCTTATCTTCATTCTTAGATATGAGCCTCATCAGCAAGGTTCCAACCTCAGCAAAGTTCTGACTTGTTTTTTTTTTAATATATTTTTTTATTAATTTCAGAAAGAAATGGAGAAGGAGAGAGATAGAAACATCAATGATGAGAGAGAATCATTGATTGTCTGCCTCCTGCACACTCCCTACTGGGGATCAAGCTGCAACCCAGGCATGTGCCCTTGGCCGGAATCGAACCTGCGACCCCTCAGTCCGCAGGCTAACGCTCTATTCACTGAGCCAAGCCGGCTAGGGCCTGACTTGTTTTTTGGTTCTAAAAATGGGTACTCATCAAGAACACAAAGGATAGCGACAGAAAGGGGGAGGGGGAGATGTAGATTTTGGAAAATCCAGTGCGATTCAGAGGAAATTCTAAGATTATTCTGTTATTATCTCCCAGTGTCATTACTGAACAAGCACTGAAATTTACTGAGCTAGTACAATAAAAAACTTGTCTCAATTTCTCTCTTGACTTTTCCAGCCACAAAAATCTTGGCATGGGGGAACATTTGTCATAAAATGACTATTGTTCCATCCAGATCCTCAATGAAAGTGAGACTCTGAGGTCCTGTTGGGAACAGCTGGGATAATTCTGGGGAAAGCATTTCAATTTAATTCCATATTTGTCTGCAAGTATTAACCAATAATTTATGAAACTTTCCTTGACAACTAGTATTTAAAGAAATAGAAATTGTGTGTTTTTCGGAGCAATTTTTCCCCTGAATTATTCCTTTAGTTCCCCCTGAAAATATCTCCATCAAATTGCTTACATTAAACATCTTTGTCTCTTTTTCTGCACTTCTTTTCTAATGAATGAAGAAAATGGTAATTGAAAGCATAAAATGTACTTATAACTATGATGGGTGGCTATGTACTGAAAAATAAAAGTGTGAGATCTAGAAGACATACTATTTATTGGTGATGATAAAAGATAAAGTTTAGTTCACAAGTGCAAAAAGTTAAACAAAATACATTATTTAATTTGAGTGTGCCAAAGATACACTATTGGAAGCACAAATCCTTAATAGGTAAGGAAGAAAGCTGGCAAAGAGTCACAAAAGAGAGAGAGAGATTTTTCAAATGAGTATCTTTCTACAATAATCAACTATGAACCAATACGGACATAGAAAAATAAGTTTATCTCACTAAATAGAGTTGTTTGGCTGAAAAGGGGATTTTTTAAAGAGGTGAATTAGTCCATGAAAGGTTTGGAAGTTTCCTATTTACCCCTCAAACCTGGTCATCCTCCCAAGACCCCTTCCCCTACCATCTTCCTCATCTCATGCCATAAGCTTAGGAATCATTTTTAACTCCCTTCCTCACTCCTCTTCTTATTTGCTATCTCTAGATTATATGGTAAATTCATCCACTCCTTCCCATCCTGACTGACACCACCCCTTGTTCAGACCTACAAGGATGGGGCAGTAGGCTCATAGGTGCTCTACCTGATTCCCTCCTGCCATCTGCAGTCCATTCTCCAGGCGGCAGACCTTTTTAAACTCTTCTTTTTTTTTAATTTCTTTATTGATTAAGGTATTACATATGTGTCCTTATCCTCCTATTGCCCCCCAACCCTCCATTCATGCCCTCACCTGCTGTGATCTGTGTCCATTCACACAAGTCCTTTGGTTGATATCTCCCCCTTACCCCTACCCTCCCCTACCTTCCCTCTGAGGTTTGACAGTCTGATTGATGCTTCTCTGTCTCTGGATCTGTTTTTGTTCATCAGTTTATATTGTTCATTATATTCCATAAATGAGTGAGATAATGTGGTATTTTTCTTTCTCTGACTGGCTTATTTCACTTAGCATAATGCTCTCCAGTTCAATACATGCTGTTGCAAATGGTAAGAATGCCTTCTTTTTTACCACAGCGTAGTATTCCATTGTGTAGATGTACCACAGTTTTTTAATCCACTCATCTGCTGATGAGCACTTAGGCTGTTTCCAAATCTTAGCTATGGTGAATTGTGCTGTTATGAACATAGGGGTGCACATATCCTTTCTGATTGGTGTTTCCAGTTTCTTGGGATATATTCCTAGAAGTGGGATCACTGGGTCAAATGGGAGTTCCATTTTTAGTTTTTTGAGGAAACTCCATACTGTTCTCCAGAGTGGCTGCACCAGTCTGCATTCCCACCAGCAGTGCACGAGGGTTCCTTATTCTCCGCATCCTCACCAGCACTTGTTTGTTGATTTGTTGATATAGCCATTCTGACAGGTGTGAGAAACTCTTATTACTAAGTTATATCACTTCCTATTTTTTAATTTAAAAAACAAAACACTCTTCAATCAAACTTCTTAGTACAGCCCATAAAGAACTGCAACTAGCATCATCTGGGAACATTGGAACTGTTCAAGAAATACTTGTTGAATAAACCATTTAAAAAAACACTTTTAAGGGAAACTCCCAAGGAAAGAAATAGCCCCAGCAAAGTAACAGTGAAGGAAGGGCAGGGGGGCAAGAAAGATGATGGTTCAAGCAGGTCAGGGCTCCACAGTAGCAGTTAGTTGCTTGGTCTTTGTGAACCCTCTCCAAAGAAGCCCCTGAAACTCTTCTATCATTGACGATGTATCTGCTTGCTCTCCCATCTCACCTTCCAGCTTCCACATGGTCTCATCATTTCAAGGCAACCACTGAGGAAGCCAGAGTCTCCTGGGGTCTTGTCAGACAGTTCCCTGAGTACCGGGGTCTCTCTCTGATGGTTGGCATCCAGCAAGGAGGCTCCTTGGTCTGTGGGGACAGCAACCACTGGGCAGGGCCAGGCTCCTACTGGTGATGGCATGATCCTTCACAGGGCTGCAAGTAGATGAGGTAGAGTCAAGTGGGTCTTGAAAATTATAAAAACTTGGCCCAGAAAAACCATAAAGAAGAGTCATAGAAGAATGGGATGATAAAGAACAGAATCAAGAGATTGTCAAGACGACATTTCACTCAGCCACACCTTCACCAATTCACAATGAAGCAGGATTAGACAGTACCAGAAACATGTCATCTATTATTTGCCACCTGTTATTTATAATACACTTCCCATTCCTGACTGTGTGTTTAATTATTCTCAATTATCTCTTTGTTTCAGCTGAAGGATCCCTTCAAGTATGTCACTACAATAGATATCTGAATTGGGAAAACACCAATTTCAGTTAAATTTTGGGCAGCATCAGGTCAAGTCAACAATAAACTTTACAGAATGGTGCCTTGACAAGGTTTATTTCTATGTGAGTATACTATGTATTTTTTAATGCCATCCAAGCAGCAGAAACATGACATATAGATGGCAGGACTAACAAACATAATTTGTGCAATGGGAAAGTGTATAACAATTATATGATTTATTCGTTGACAACTACAGAAAGGCGTATTTCAGTTAAGAAAACAAAAGTTGATGAACAGCAGATCATTAGAACTAATGGAAAATTCCAAAACTAAAGAAAGACATTGCAGAAAGAACTGATTGATAATCCCTAGTGCCAATTTGAAAATGTGTTTTCAATTCCTGGATGATCTCATAGAGACTATATAAGACCAACAACAAAATGAAGTAAACAGTTTTCAAGGTGATACTAGTAAATTATGACATTGCCAGATATATTTTAAGTACTGTCAGAGAAAAGGACAATCTAATTATATTTATTTAAAATCAAATGTTGCAACTTGAAATAATAGTATAACTATTAAATTGAAATAGCAGGAATCATAGGGTGTAATCACCCTATTTCTATTTCCTACTGTTCCTTTAAATGTGTTACAGGGCTATTTCTTCCCATGACAGCAGATGAAAACTTGGTCAACCCCTTTATTTTTCTCGTCCCTTTTACATAATACACACAATGTGCATTCGAAGTCACATAGCACAGCCCCAGTTTCAGACTTAAAATGCCCAGCATCATGTAACAGATAAAGCTTGCATCTTGTTTTAATTGTAAAGAATATTTCACAGCCCCCAAGTCTGGTTCAGTACAGAGAGGATGCCCACCAATGGAGGAAGAAGAGATATAGTGGGCACATTCTCTCTTTCCCCCATCTAGATCTTCCATTCCTCTTCCTTGTTAGTCATGGTCTCTGGCCCTTCCAGGGTTGGAGTAGAAGGAAGAGAAGGGGAAAGGAGGCAGGGACATTCTTCCTTGACTGCTACTGTCCTGTAGTGTGACTGTGGTGACCTCTGAACTTGACAGGTGCTTAAAGCTGACTTTCTCTTGAATGCTTTTGTGGGTTCTTCAGACACTCTTCCCTTCTATTGCTAGGGACTACATACTTGCAATTCCTTTGACCTGGGCAAATGAGTCTCTAGTGCACCTGATGGCTGCAGCCTTTTCCTGCAGCAAGTAGACTTCTAGGGGCACTCCTCTAGTGTCTTTCTTTCTCTCATGAGAAAGCCTGGCCCCTAGGAAACACTCGTGTGTCTACAAAACTCTGGAGCACAGGCTGATCCCAGGGAAGCAGGAAGCCCTCCTGTGGTCCACCATCACAGTGGCAGGTCAGCCGGTCACTCATCCTATGGATTTCTAAGTTTGAGTCCAATACCATTGCACTCTATCTACTGAACTGCAATGGTTGCATATTAAGTTCTCCAATGTCCTTGGGCTTTAGGTAAGAGGTACCACAGCTCTCCCCCAAGGTTGAAGAGGACTTGCAGAACATAGACAGATGGCTCCAAAAATCCTCTCGTCTAATCTCCAGAGTCTGCCTGTCATAACCTCAGTGAGGGTGAGAAAGACAGAGAAATAATGAGACTGGGTTTTGCCCATATCCTTTAAAGATTCTGCAGTCTGGTCTCCATCCTCACTTCGGGATGATTGATGTGGACAGATGTAAAATATATTAATAAATATATATTATATATATTATAAAATGGGGTGAACTTTAACCAGGATTTCCATTTTAATAACCTGTTGCATTAATTTCTTTTAAACATCCACTGCCAAGGCTGGTTTGACTTGACAGGTGAGTCAGCTATTAAATATGCCTGAAAGGAAATATGCTACAATAACATACTAGAACAAGATTCCATAGGCCATCAAAATGTCAGCATATGTCTACTTGAGGCAAAAAGAGAAACTAGATTCTTAAACCACTCCCAACTCTAAAATGCTATAATCATGACCATGTGATTAATCAAACGCTGTTGAAGAGCTCAGGAGGCCTCTCTGTAACAGCACCAGGTACATCCCGATTCCATTCTTGACTGCTCTTTTCCCCTAACACTGGCAGCTTCCCCAGTATCTTTCTCACCCACCTCTTTGCTGACCCTGAAGACAAGTTCACAGGCTGTGTCAGAATACTAAACACCTGAGCAAACAAAAGGATAACATTAGCAACAGTCACAAAAACTGGGAAACAGTGAATATTCTTATAGCCCTGGTACCCTCCTCAGGAGGCAAATGGAAGTTCTAGTATATCTGAGCCCAGACTTACATTTCTGAGAATAAGACTCTCTAAGCATTCGGTGGCCATGTAATTTATCATCCATCCTAAGCAGTTCTGGCATTAAAGCCGTGCCAATAATCATTATGCTGGGACAGAAATTTACACACCTTCTTCTCCTCTCCTTCCTGACAAAGTCTGTGCAGACAGGTCACCTCCCCACGGGGGCCATACACAAGCATGAACACATATCCACACTTGTCTTAGCTGCCAATTTGGTGCTTTAGTTTCCACTGGGGGGTTGCCCAATTAGAATACTGATCACTTAGAGCAGTGGTCGGCAAACTCATTAGTCAACAGAGCCAAATATCAACAGTACAACGATTGAAGTTTCTTTTGAGAGCCAAAATTTTTAAACTTAAACTTCTTCTAACGCCACTTCTTCAAAATAGACTCGCCCAGGCCGTGGTATTTTGTGGAAGAGCCACACTCAAGGGGCCAAAGAGCCGCATGTGGCTCGTGAGCCGCAGTTTGCCCACCACGGACTTAGAGTATCTCTGTAGAGGTCAGGTCTTAAAAAAACCGTTCCTGAGTTTTAAGTATCTCCCATGGTTTAGAATTTAAATGGTGTAGAGCAAATAGTGAACCTTCTCAGTGTTTTTAAGTCATTTTACAGAGTCTCCAAAGCATGCAAGTATTCATCATGTGGACATTCTTCATATGGAAACCCTCTACCCAATGAAAAAGAGCAAAGGACAAGAACCAAAGCCTAGTCCTTTAATGAAGCATCTGCCATGAAAATACGGGTGCAAATGGTTTAACAATCTGCATAATTCACTGCCAAACTCAAAAGGAAAACTCATGACTAAAAATGTCAAAGTGAAAACCCTCACTGAATTTTTACACAAAACCACATGATTATAGGATTCCTTCCTCTTTGGAAAATATTAGCTCTTTCTAATTGATCTTTTTCTTCTAATGTAGAGAATTAGCACTGTTTTAAGTCTTCCACTTTTGACTGTTACAACCTTTATTAAAGAATTTAAGCCTAAGCTATTAACTCTGGCTGCAGAACATCAGCCTAAGAGATGGCAAGCAGAATATGCTTTATGTAATATCTCAAGTACATATGAAGAAAACAGTTCAAGCATAATACCCACCATAGTTAGCTCATTCATTTCCTAAGTCTTATCACACTTTGACTATCACCTCAAAAAAAACTGCTGGTGTTATATTTTTCATTATTATTTTCTTAAAATAAATATTACATGAATCATCTATTCCAGATGACCTCTAACATCAAGTTACTTTTTGCAATGCAATGTATGAATATTATTTAAGTTTCAAATTAAATTGGAGCGTTTTGATTAAGGGGCTCAAATAGGAAATGTTTTGTCCTTTGAAAAGGAAGATAGTTTATTAATATCAATGGCTTGAACTATTAGTATAAAATAGTGTGAATATTTCACATATATACAGATTATTAAATAAATCAACCTAATCACCATTCCATATTAAAGTAGCAAAAGGTTGTCCAAAAAATAAAAATTCATTTCGTCACTTATTATCTTCCTCATCCTTTGTCTTTCAACTCTGCACATACCTTCCTATAACTTTGTAGTCCAGCATTACGTTCCACTTCTTTCGCACACGAGAAGAAAAAGTACCTTTACACTTAATTTTAACTAAAAAATTTACATTGTACTTTACAATTTACAAAACATTGTTCATGGGAGTTTGCCCCATTTAAAATAGTTGTGTGTGAAGGTCAAAAACAGTTGAATGTTGGCAGTTTCCTATGGCTCAAGGTAGTAGATCTCATTGGTTCCTCACCATCTTGTGAGAAAGATATCATTATTCCTGTTTTATTGATTAAGCTGAAATTCAGAAAGATTAAGAAATTGGCACAAAACCTTTCAGTTAGAGCATGTCCAATACATAGGGCCCGTATCTTCGGATTCCAAATTTTTTTCCACTATCATGTGTTAAATGCAATACATGGCTCAAGGCCTTTAAGATATCTTGTGTAGGATATTCAGGACCTAAACAATTTCTTTTTCCTCTATCCACTGAGGTGTACTAAGGAGAAGATGCAAGGCCAAGAATGACTGAGATTGCCTTTATGTTTTAAAAGGCAATTTATAAGGACAAGGGAAAGAGAAGCAGAGGAATATGTATAAAGGACCCTATTGTATTCTTGATTGGCTGGGCCTCTCAATCCCCCCTTTATGGGTGCAATGAACACATGAAACTACATGGTTTCCCAGACCATCTGCTTTCCCTTTAATTTAAAGTGTTTCCCTTTTTGACTTGTATGCATGCATATAAGCATAACCAATGGACACAGACACTAGGAGGGTGAGGGCATGTGCTGGGGGAGGGGGGTGGCCGGGGAGAGGTCAATGGAGAAGAAAGGAGACATAAGTAATACTTCAAACAATAAAGAATTTTTAAAAAGGACATGTAGAAATAGATTTCACAGCAGTTGCAATTTAGCTTTATAATTGCTTATAAAATAGTATTTTCTAATAACACAAAACAAATAACTAAAGTGTTTCCCTTTTTCATAATGGATTTTTTTTTCTGATATAAAATGAGGGTCAGTTCTTCATAGAAAGAAAAAAAAAAAAAAGGCCAGCATTCTCTAATTCATAAGCTGGATCGAGCCACTGCAAGTTTCATTCAACTGGGGGGGGTGGGATGAGGGCATGCGACAGGGGTTAGGGGAGGCTGGGGGAAGGTCAAGGGGGAAAAAAAGGAGATATATGTACTACTACATGTAATACTTTAAACAATAAAAAAAATATTTTAAAAAAAAAGATATTCTCACAGATCTTGACCCACACAAATCGCTGGTCCTATCAACACACCAGTGGCTACCGAGCAGAACCAGTACCGATAACCTGGAAGGCAGACTTGCCTGCATTTTTAGGCTGTCTCCCAAGAATTCAGACTCACAGGTAGCTAGAAGCACATAAAATCTGAGCATTCAGGAATTGAGAAATAGCAGATCTGAGTCAATGTGACGCCTTCATCAAACCTCCTCCAAACTCTAAACCTCCTCCATGACATCTCCTGTAATAGAAAGTCAGGAAAAGAAACGAAACCCCAGGTGCATCTTGTCTATCCTAACAAAAGGCATCCTTTACTAACCTGGCATTGTATGAATACTGTACTGGTATTCCATGAAGAGATCCCTACTCTGAAGAAATTCTAAAAGTGGCTTAAGCTTTCACATCTGGACAGCACATCTTGGAAATGCAATGTGAGAGAATGTTCCCGAGGAGATGGAAGCATATTTATGATCCCACCTTATAGGTGAATAAAGCAGGACAGCGAAGACCTAAATTTTCTCTGTAAACTAAATTGGTAAAATATGTTATCTTGGAGGAAAAGGTAGTATATACACACACTCATGAAACCTTGAACTTTTCAGGATTGTTAACATGATAGACTCAAGATACAGAAAGAGCTGAAGAGGGAGACCATAAGCACAATGCATTGTTTCTAATTTTTATTTTTTTAAATATGCTTGTCCTGAGTTTTTTCAGACCTGTCTAAATTTCCCTTTGCGTCTGGAGACTGGGGATGAGTACCAAATGTTGGTGGCTGGCTAAGGGACTCTATCCATGGAGGATGTTTTCCTGTTTCTTATTTAAGGCACTAGTAATTCATCTGAACTGTCTTTTTTCAGACATAGAAGAACCAGATTCTAAAATTCTCTCTTTTCCTTCCTGTCCCCTCCGCACCCTTTCAGGAGAAATGGAAAACATTTTTTCCTGTCATCCTAACCCTCTTGGATTTTTGAATTGCATTTTCTGTTAAGCTTCAGGCAGTTTGAGCTCTGAGGTATCTGAATGACAGGAAGTGATTTACTAAAATTCATCCCCAGAGAACAAAGATTGGAACACAATAGTGATTTTGTTAATAATATGAAAAGAGATTTTCTACATATAAATCACAATGGCATATGTTTCTAGGTTCAATGTCCATAAGGTTCCAATTTAGGCTAGAAAGGGGGAAAAAAATCACACACAACAATCTCATATTGTAGTTTTGATATGGAGCTAGTGAATTACATTCAACAAAATCATTCGCTTCTAGGGGGAAAAAACTAATACAATAATTGACTAAAAATATTCTTATGGTAACTGTTAAAATATTTTCAGAGAAAAAAATCATGAAAAAAACCCATAAGAATTCTCCCATAAAACAGAAGTCTTAGATTCATGCTAATTTGTAGTGAGTTTGACATTTAATAGGGCATTTCTCATTAGATGCTTTACCAAAATCTCCCTTGGGCCAAATGTCTGCAGAGAATGCATTCTTGCTTTTCAGTCAAATAAGGGTGGAAAAGGGGGATGGGGAGGGTGGGATGGTGAAGATAGTCTGGCACTGAGATTCCTTCAAATTTTTTCTGAAAAATTCTTTTTTTTTTCCTTTATTGATTAAGGTATTACATATGTGTCCTTATCCCTGCATTGCCCCCCACCCCCCAATCATGCCCTCACCCCACTGGTGTCTGTGTCCATTAGTTAGGCTTATATGCATGCATGCATACAAGTCCTTTGGTTGATCTCTCCCCCTTACCCCCACCCTCCTCTCCCTTCCCTCGGAGGTTTGATGGTCTGATTGATGCAGCAACTCTGAAGGTAAGAGAGCTGAGTTCATTCATTCATTTACTTATTTAGACACATGACATGTATCAGGAGGCTAGTAGATGTCAGAGATCACTAGAGCCCAGCTTGCTGTTAAGAAATCCAGTCTAAAGCGAAGATTTGACTTTGGGTGGTGGGCGCACGGTACAATATAGTAGAAACCCACACCTGAAACCTATATATTTATGTTGACCAATGTCACCCCAATCAATTTAATAAATAAATAAATATAGCCCTAACTGGTTTGGCTCAGTGGATAGAGCGTCGGCCTGCGGACTAAAGGGTCCCAGGTTCGATTCCGGTCAAGGGCATGTACCTTGGTTGCGGGCACATCCCCAGTAGGGAGTGTGCAGGAGGCAGCTAATTGATGTTTCTCTCTCATCAATGTTTCTAACTCTCTATCCCTCTCCCTTCCTCTCTGTAAAAAAAAATAAAATATATTTTTTTAAAAATGAAAAAATATATATAGATACATAGATATATAGATAGACAGATAGATAGATAGATATCCAGTCTAGTGGAAGACAGCCTGTAAACACTTAGAGTATAATGTATGAGTGCTAGCTCCAGAACCAAGCACTCCACATACAACTCTGTGCATGACTGTCCTTGTCACTTCTGGAGATAAAGGAATGAGTAACAGCATCTCTGCACACAGGAAACACAGGAATCTAACATGAGCACTTTGTGAGCATTATGTTAAGCCCCGCCTCAGCAATCTAGATGGGTATTATTGTTCCATTTCATAAATAAGAAACACGGAGCCTCACCTTTTACACTGCTTGTGTGAATGGTAAATTGGTACAACCACTAGGGAAAACAGTATGGCATTACCTCAGAAAGTTAAAAGTAGAACCACCATATGACCCAGCAATTCCACTTCTGGGTATTTATCCAAAGGAAATGAAATTATTATCTTGAAGCAATATCTGCATCTCATGATCACTGAAACATTATTCACAATAGCCAAGACATGGAAACAACCTAAGGGTCCATCCACAGAAAAATGGACAAAGAATATGTGAGATATATATCATGGAATATTATTCAGTCATTAAAAAGAAGGAAATCCTGCCTTTTGCAAAGCCATGAATGGACCTTGAGGGTATTAAGCTAAGTGGAATAGTCAGAGAACTACAAATAGTTACGTCTCACTTCTATGTGAATCTAAAAAAAAAGCAAACTTACAGCAGCAGAGAGAAGAATGATGGTTGCCAGGGGCTTGGAGTTGGGGTGAATGCAGAGATGTTGGTCAAATAGTACAAACTTATAGTTATATAATGAAGAAATTCCAGGGATCTAAAGTATAATATGATGACTACAGTTAACAATACTGTATTATATATTTGCAAGTTGCTAAAAGAGTACATCTTAAATGTTCTCACCACAAAAAAAAAAAAAGTAATTATGTGAAATGATGGAGGTGTTAACTAACCTTATTGCGGTAATCATTTTACAACTCTATACATGTATCAAATCTCATGTTGTACACCTTAAACCTACACAGTGCTACATATCAATTATATCTCAATAAAGCCGGGGAGGGGTAATCGTAGATAATACATAAAAGCAGCCATCCTATCTAATAAAAGAGTAATATGCAAATGGCCATACCTCCGCTACACCCACAAGCCACGCCCACCAGCCAATCAGGAGCACGTATGCAAATTAACCCAACCAAGATGGCTGTGGCCACGGAGTGAGCAGGAGACTTGGGTTTCCTCGGCAATGGAGGAAGCCAAGCTTCCTGCATACCCTGGCCGGCCCAGGCCTCCGTTCAAGACTACAAAGTTTCAATTATAGAAGATAAATAAATCCCAACAAAAATGACTGTGGCCAGGGAGCGAGCAGAGGCTTGGGTTTCCCCAGCGATGGAGGAAGCCAAACGTCCTGGCTGGTCCTGGCCTATGCTCAAGGCTACAAAGTTTCAATTATAGAAGATAAATAAATCCCAGATACCAGGGCCTCCGGTTGGGTCACCAGGGGGCATGGCCAGCCTGCAAACCACCACAGGCCCCTCGCCCAGGCCACCCCATGCCCCAAGGGAACCCCCACCCTGATCCAGAACACCCTTCAGGGCAAACCAGCTGGCCCCCACCTGTGCACCAGGCCTCTATCCTATCTAATAAAAGAGCAATACGCAAATTGACCGTCACTCCAACACACAAGATGGTTGCACCCATGTGGTCAAAGATGGCTGCCCCCATGTGGACACAAGATGGCCACCACAAGATGGCCAGCAGGGGAGGGCAGTTGGAAGGGATCAGGCCTGCAGGGGAAGGCAGTTGTGGGTGCTCAGGCCAGCAGGGGAGGATAGTTGTGGGTGATCAGGCCAGCAGGGGAGGGCAGTTAGGGGTGACCAGGCCTGCATGGGAGGGCAATCAGGCTGGCAGGGGAATAATTAGGCATCAATCAAGCTGGCAGGGAAGTGGTTAGGGGGTGATCAGGCTGGCAGGCAGAAGTGGTTAGGGGCAATCCGGAAGGCAGGCAAGCGAGCAGTTGGGAGCCAGCAGTCCTGAATTGTGAGAGGGATGTCCGACTGCCCATTTAGGCCCGATCCAATGTCCGGGCCTAAACGGGCAGTCAGACATCCCTCGAGGGGTCCCAGATTGGGGAGGGTGCAGGCTGAGCTGAGGGACACACACACCCCCGGTGCACGAATTTCGTGCACCAGGCCTCTAGTAGATAATAGATAAACCGATGAGTGTGTCTGTGTTCCAATAAAACCTTATGGAAGAAGAGATAACCAAAGAACTTACATACTTATATGCATAGCCCATGGATGTAGGCAATAGGGTAGTGAAGGCCTGCGGAGGTAGGGAGGGGGTGAGGGCTGGGAGGAGGGGGGTAAAGGAGGGGAAATGGGAGATATCTGTAATATTATCAACAATAAAAAATATATTTAAAAAAACACACCTTATGGACATTGGGAAAAAACACTAAAGGTCAGAATGTATAGATCTTTACTGTTCAAGGGGCATAAAATTTCATTTATGTCAGATGAGTAAATTCTAGAGATCCTATAATTAATAATACTATGTTGTACATTTAAAATTTGTTAAGTTGGTACATATCAGGTTTAGTATTCTTACCACAATAAAACATTTTTTTAAGAAAAAAATGAGAGATCTTAAGCACTATGTGAGGAAAAAAGCTGAAATAGAATACAATATCCGGTGTCTTGACAACAGTGGAAGGAAATAACAAAAAAGCAAAGTACCATGTTAATATACAAAAGTCAGTGTACTTCCTCTATTCCAGCAATGAACAAAAGAAGTTCATCACCGCCAAACCAGTATTATATGAAATGCTGAAAGGTATTCTTTAGGAAGAGGAAGAAGAAGAAAAAGGTAAAGATAAAAATTATGAACAACAAATACATGTCTATCAACAAGTGAATCTAAAAATCAAGTGAATAAAAAATCTGATGAACAGAATAAACTGGTGAATATAATAGAATCAGGGGCATAGAAAGGGAGTGGACTGACAATTCTCGGGGCGAAAGGGGTGTGGGGGGTGCAGGAAGAGACTGGACAAAAATCGTACACGTATGGATGAGGACAGTGTAGGGTAGGGGTAAGGGCAGAGGGTGGGGTGGGAACCGGGTGGAGAGGAGCTATGGGGGTTGGGGAGAAGAGGAACAATTGTAATAATCTGAACAATAAAGATTTATTTAAAAAAAGAATTGAAACCTTTTTAAAAAATAGCATTTATAATAGTACCAAAAAAAAACCTGAATACATAGTTATAAATCTAACAAAATATGTACAAATCTATGTCCAGAAAACTATAAGACAGTACAGAAATCAATCAAATAAAACCTGAATAAAGAGATGTTCTTTTTTTTTTTAAATAAATCTTTATTCAGATTATTACAATTGTTTCTCCTTTTTCCCCCCATAGCTCCCCTCCACCCGGTTCCCACCCCACCTTCTGCCCTTACCTCCCCCTCCACTGCCCTCATCCATAGGTGTATGATTTTTGTCCAGTCTATTCCTGAACCCCCCATACCCCTTTCCCCCTGAGAATTGTCAGTCCACTCCCTTTCTATGCCCCTGATTCTATTATATTCACCAGATTATTCTGTTCATCAGGTTTTTAATTCACTTGATTTTTAGGTTCACTTGTTGATAGATATGTATTTGTTGTTCATAATTTTTATCTTTACTTTTTTCTTCTTCCTCTTCTTTAAGAATACCTTTCAGCATTTCATATAATACTGGTTTGGTGGTGATGAACTCCTTTAGCTTTTTCTTATCTGTGAAGCTCTTTATCTGCCCTTCAATTCTGAATGATAGCTTTGCTGGGTAGAGTAATCTTGGTTGTAGGTTGTTGCTATTCATCACATTGAAAATTTCTTGCCACTCCCGTCTGGCCTGCATAGTTTCTGTTGAGAAATCAGCTGAGAGTCGTATGGGTGCTCCCTTGTAGGTAATTAACTGTTTTTCTCTTGCTGCTTTTAAGATTCTCTCTTTGTCTTTTGCTCTTGGCATTTTAATTATGATGTGTCTTGGTGTGGTCCTCTTTGGATTCCTTTTGTTTGGGGTTCTGTGTGCTTCCTGGACTTGTAAGTCTATTTCTTTCACCAGGTGGGGGAAGTTTTCTGTCATTATTTCTTCAAATATGTTTTCAATATCTTGCTCTATCTCTTCTTCTGGCACCCCCATAATTCTGATGTTGGTACGCTTGAAGTTGTCCCAGAGTCTTCTTACACTATCTTCAACTTTTTGGATTTTTTTTTTTTCTTTTTGCTTTTTCGGTTGAGTGTTTTTTGCTTCTTTGTATTTCAATTCTTTGACTTGATTCTTGTGTTCCTCTAGTCTGTTTTTGGGTCTCTGTATAATATTTTTTATTTCAGTCAGTGTATGTTTAATTTCTAGTTGGTCCTTTTTCATATCTTCGAGGGTCTCGTTATATTTATCGGCCTTTTCTAGGATATTCTTGAAAAGCCTTATAACCGTGGTTTTGAATTCTATATCCAGTCGTTTGTTTTCCTTCATTTCTTTCGTTTGTGATCTGTTTCTTTGATGCCGCATTTTCACTGCTTCCCTGAGTTGGTAGGGTAAATTTGTGTGCTAGGTTTCCTATATGGCCCAGTGGGTCGGCCTCCCCAGTTAACCTGAGGTGGACACTCTTGGTGCACCCCTTTGTGGACTGTGTGTACAGCCTTGTTGTAATGAAGTCTTGATTGTTGTTGGTATCACTGGGAGGAATTGACCTCCAGGCCAGTTGGCTGTAAGGATCACCTGTGTCTATGCTGGGAGAAGTTCGGTGCTGGAGTCAGCCTTATTGGATTAGACTTGCCAAATTGCAATAGCCTCTGTGCTCAGCTTGGATGGGGTGGAGTCTCAGGGTGGAGCAGACAGTCTTGGCTTCCCGTCAGCCTTGCCCTTGCGTGCACTCGTAGACCTCTGCCTTCCCCAGCTCCCGAGTCTCTGCCCGAGAGTCCAGACTCCCCCCACAAAAGCGTGGGTCCCCAGGGGCTCGCCTGGAACTGGGGTTCAGTGCAGTCCGAACTGGGGCTCAGTGCAGTCAGGAGTCTCTGACTCCCTTCCACTAGGGAAAGCCTGTGGCAACCTCCGCTGCCTTTGTGCGCACTGGCACGTGCGTACTTTCAGACCTCTGCCTCCCCCGGCTCCCGAGTCTCCGCCCGAGAGTCCAGACTCCCCCCGTAAGAGCATGGGTCCCCAGAGGCTCGCCCGGAACTGGGGTTCAGTGCAGTCAGAACTGAGGTTCAGTGCGGTCGGGGGCTTCCTTCCCCCTTCCGCCAGAGAAAGTCAGCCAGGCTCTCAGCCGCCCTTCCTCTCTGCGCGCACAAAGACCCTTTGCCGTACCTCCAATTCTCTGTGAGCTTTTCTCTTTCCTTCTAGTTGTAGAATTTTCACTCAGCCAGCTTTCCTGTGGTTCTGGATGGTGTCCGTTCTGTCTTTTAGTTGTAGTTTTGAAATTGTTGTGCGAGGCAGCAGTTTAGGTGCTTACCTATGCCGCCATCTTGGTTTCTCCGAGATGTTCTTTTTTTAAAAGGAGACTAAAAAGGGGACATATGTAATACTTTCAACAATAAAGATTTTAAAAATTTAAAAAAGAGCCTAAAAAACAAAATAAATGAACAAGCAGAACAGAAACAGACTCACAAATACAGAGAACATTTTGACGGTTGCCAGATGGGAGGGGGGTTGGAGAACTGGGAGATAAACGTGAAGGAATTAAGAAGGACAAATTGGTAGTTACAGAATAGTCATGGAGATGTAAAGTCCAGCCCAGGGAATATAATCAATAATATTGCAATAATTATGTATGCTGTCAAATGGATACAGGATTTTTCTAGATGATCACTTAATAAGTTATATAATATCTAATTACTGGGTTGTACACCTGAAACTAATATAATATTGTATGCCAACTGTAATTGAAAAATAAAAATTATTTTAAAAATTAAAGCAATGGAAAAGCTGCATAGCTTTATATCTAAAATAAATGAGTCCCACTCTGTACTAGCCAAGCCACACTCAAGTCTTCCTGACACCCCATAACCATGTGCCTTGCACCAAGTGAAAAATAAAGAATAAGCATCCAGCCCTAGCCAGTTTGGTTCAGTGGATAGAGTGAGGGCCTACAGACCAAAGGGTTCCGTGTTCGATTTTCAGTTGCAGGCTCCTCCCCGGCCTCCAGGTCTGTGCAGGAGGCAACCAATCGATGTGTTTCTCTCACATCAATATTTCTGTCTTTCCCTCTCTCTTCCACTCTAAAAATCAAAGGAAAAATATCCCTGGGTGAGGATTTAAAAAAAAAAAGAACAAGCATCCAACAAAAAAAAAAAAAGAAAAAAAAAAAAAAAAACACAAGTAAATAAAATATATCAGTTGTCTAAAGTCGCATAGCTATTAGACAGGAAAGCCACTCTGAAGCTTTGCTGGCTCTGTGAAAGCTCCTGGACCTATTTGTGCTCATGTAAAACTATCCCTGAAGAGAACCATCTGGGTTTGCAACAGAAGCTTATGGTCGTTAGATGTATAACTGTTTGAATTAGAGGTTGAATTAGTTTTAAACTGTTAATTCCCAGGTTCTCATGAGGCAAGGCTTTCCTCAATGGATTTACCCACCACTCAGTTCCACAATAATCCACATTTACAGATATATGGAACCCATCATATCACTCTTATCTCCAGTCACAGAATACGTGGTGTCCATCTGACTAGTTGTCCTCCTTTTCACTGCCCAAGCCATCGGGGCATTTGTGGTCTCTTTGACACTTCCCTGCAACTAACCTGGATGCAAATAGGTTCACCTTCTATTTGGATCATCTGTTCCTTTCAAATACTATAAAATGTTCTGAGTATACAATGCAAAGAATAGACACCGTTTATAAAAGCCCTAGCCGGTTTTGCTAGTGGGTAGGGCATCGGCCTGAGGATTTAAGGGTCCCAGGTTTGATTCCAGCCAAGGGCACATGCCTGGGTTGCGGGCTCGATCCCCAGTGTGGGGTGTGCAGGAAGCAGCCAATCAATGATTCTCTTTCATCATTGATGTTTCTCTCTCTATCTATCTTTCCCTCCCTCTCTGAAATCAATAAAATAAAAAATAAAAACACAATTACACATAGTGATTGCCTTTCCTTGCACTAAAGGGAAAAACATACACACCTGCAGCAACTTCACTAAATATGTGTTTCCTGACTATGCTTATTTTTAGGACAATATGTTATTTTTCATGTCTTAAGTATGGCCAAGTTAAAGCCCCATTGTTTTGGCTATTGAAGATGTTAGCAAGTCACAGAAAAAGAATTTTTGATTGGTTTCATCCCATAAAATTTGTATGGGAAACCTTTTCCTCCTCCTAGGATAGGAGTATTAATTCAATGATGCAATAATTAGATAATATTTTCCAATATATTTATTTTTTCCTTAAAGAGAAAACTGGTCTCATAATCCCCACCCTTCTGTCCCTCTCCACTAATATTAGAATTATCAAAGGTTTAGGTAATTGAATTTTTGGTTGTGCAGGGGCAGGAGGATGTATGGGTGATTCTAGCTCAGAAACTGGTTCGTCCACTGACGGAAACAAGGATTATAGGAGGGTCTTTTTGAGGGGAAGATAAGAGTCAGAAGCACAGGAGAGAAGTCTAGACTGGAATTATAAATTTTGAAGTTAGTCTACTAAAGAGGTGTTGAAATGGGCTCTAGACTTTATATACCACACATACACACACACACACACACACACACACACACACACACACACAGCGTGTCCTTGGTTATGTAGGTGAGGCAAAGATTTCATTCTGATCAGAGTGCTGGACTGATTTGCAAGATGCTACACTCTTCATTCACACATTTGTGCCCTACATGGAATAAATTCAAATGCATGCAGTTGTGTTAATTCAATTATACTCATACCAAGACTCAGGCATACCTGGGCACATCTGAGAGTGGAGGCTATGCACATCAGGGACCAAGGAGCTACCAGGGAAACAACCCAGGTTAATTGATGCGAGGTCCATTTCAGGATAACAAGCGGGTAAAAAAGGAAAGTTATCTATATATATAAAAGGCTAAGCTACCGTCCAACCAGTAGCTTTGATGCGCAATGACCACCAGGGGGCAGACACTCCAACTGGTAGCTATGACGCATACTGACCACCAGGGGGCAGACACTCAACACAGGAGCTGCCAAGCTGCGGTGACTTGGCAGCAGCAGTTCTCGGGTGACGCACCCCGGAATCAGAGCGGTAGGAGCCCCATTCCAGGGTGCGTCACCCAAGAACCGCCATCTCACAATCCGGAACCCCTCGGGGGATGTTGGAGAGCCAGTTTCGGCCCGATCCCCGCAGGCCAGGCCGAGGGACCCCACCTGCCGGAGAGACCCTGCTCACTCCACAGACGCCCTTCAAGCTGTGGCACCGCCCCAGGTGCAGCCTGCCAGGGAGGGGGAAGGCTGGCTCCAGGGCATGTCTTGCCCATCTCGCCCAGTCCCGCCCCACCAGCCACCTTCTAGTTAATTTCCTTTCAATGTGCACGAATCCGTGCACCAGGGCACTAGTTTTTTAATAAAACATGTGCCTGTCGCTCAGGTTTCCCTGCCAGTCTTCAGGGACACATACCCCATATTCACAGTTGAGACAGGTTTATGAAAAAGAAAGAAACACTCACAAATATCTCCATGGGGCTTTGAGAACACAGGTGGAGCCACACGGGGCAATGGCTTTCTCAGAACAACCTCTGTGCAGAGGTGAACACCTTGAGCAAGAACAACTCACAGTCTTGACATCAACTTTGCTGACACCTCACCCTTTCAGCAGGCATCCCAATTGGCAGTGGTGTCTCGACAGGTGAGGACATCAACACTGATGCTCCCAACACAGACCCAAAGCATCAATACCAGGCGCAGGGTCATCAGGGAAAACAGACAAGACACTAGTCTTATGTGAAGACAACAGTCCTGGGTACCTGGGAAGGCGGGAAATAGCAGGTGATAGCGCTCTGAGCATTTATGAAGTTATTCAAATGGACCTCTCCAAAGCTATTTAGGAAGAATTTGAGAATCTGGAGTTTCTAGAGTTTGTCGAGGCAGAACCAGAGATATACTATTTTGTGACTTATTTTCATCTTAATTTTACCCCTAAGCCAGTGTGACTTCAGAAATACAAGTAATGCTGAACAACAGGGTTATAAAAGTAGAGATAGAAAAAACATTTTTATATTTCCCACCATTTCCCCATGCGTGAAGAATTATCTATATTCAATATAGATATTGCAATGCAGAAGTTTCTGATTTTTTTTCCTATAAAAATATAAGCCCAGCTGGTGTTGCTCAATGGTTGATCATCGACCTATGAACCAGGAGGTCAGCGTTTGATTGCTGGTCAGGGCATATGTCTGGGTTGCGAACTTCATCCCCAGTAGGGGGCGTGCAGGAGGCAGCTGATCAATGATTCTCCTCATTGATGTTTCTATTTCTCTCTCCCTCTCCCTTCCTCTCTGAAATCAATAAAAATATTTTTAAATAAATAAATATAATTACAGCACAGTTCCCTTTTCAGCCCCTGGCAATGAAATTCTCACAGCAACTGCTTGTCTCTTAACCTCTCCTGTGGTCATTTGGGCCTCTTTTGCTTTAAGACAGGAAAGAAGAATCTTGTGGGATCCTACTTTTTAATTAATATTCATAGTGATCAAAAAAGACAGTTTTCTTGAAGAATTCAAGGTAAACTTGAGACACAATAGCAGGCACTGTGTCCTACAGCTAATTGGGGGAACCTGGATGGTGCCCAGGTTTGAATCACAAAGAAGTAATTATTCTTTTCCCCTCACAGATAACTTTAGAAGCATTCCCTGACATTCATGAACTTTTCCCACTGGCATGAGAAATGCAGGAATGTGGCTCCGCCTGCCTTGCCTAGAGGAAGATCTGTTTCCCCAAACTGAGTACATAACCCCATTAAAAAAAAAAAAAAGTTGAAAGTTTAGCTCAAGATTTGCTTTTGGGAGTAGAGGGATGGAATTTTATCAGATTGCTGGGAAAGTAATGGTATCTGCCAAAGAATCATATTGCTTTCTTTTTCTTTAAAAGAAAGAAAAACTTATGCTGATTTTGCAGCAGGAAGCCTGCCCATATGACAAATTAGTCAAGATGAAATGCAGTGGTTTGGCCTTTCTGGAAATTTAGTTCTAAGGTTTTGAAAAATCTGGGGAAAACAAGAAATCTTATTGTTAAAAGAGAGAATAAGTTAGAATAGTGGCAGCAACCCACTTATAAGAAAAGCTCATTTGCAAACAGGAAGAGAGTTTTGAAACAGGTTGCCTGTAAAACAGCCATTTAAAATAACTACAGAAAGATCATCTAAAACCTGGAGAGAAAGAAAAAGCACAAGAATAAAGGCCCCAAAGCAAGAATGAAGAAACAGTGCAAGGAGCTAAGTGTCCTGTGCAGGTTTTACCCTCTGCTTCATTTTACCCAAGTATCAGGAAGAAGGGACCCAGGGGCCTCTAGCTGAGATATTAAACTGAATCCCTACATCAGACGAGGATTAAAAACCTAGAGAGAAAAATTAGAAGCAGAAGAGAATCGGAAACGAGAAAGCAAGGTCAAGAATACAAGCGATGAGAACCAGGTCACCACGCCAAGATCAGGAATACTGAAAGTCAGAGGGAAGGGACAGAAAACCACCAAGTCCAAGCCACTTACTGAAAGAGGGCAAGCCCAAAGAGGCCAAGGAGTGACTTAACACTAGGCTTTCAGACTTTTGCAAGAAACCCTAATGATAGAACAGAGTAGATTCATACCCACAAAGATCCTGGAGGCATGGTGGGGGCAGCATTTGTAAATATCTTATAACTTAACAAATTAATGGAAAATGTGCATTTTGCCCTATACGGTAGCTTTTTTCTTTTCCGTGTAAAGTTAGTGTAACATCCGTTTCTCACCACTGAGTATTAGTATTAGTAAAATAGACTGCTCAAGAGAACACACCAGAATCAGCATAGGAATATTGAGTATCATTGAGTATCATTTCATCTCTCAAAAGTAAGTCTTTTATTAAGTGCAGGAGCAAACAAGATTTCATATTGCATCAGAAAAAAAAAGTCAATAAGCAATCATTTAATTCCCAAAGTATACACAGCACTTAGGAGATTACAACTTGGAATTCAAACTAACCTTCTTGTTTGTTTTGTTTTGTTTTGTTGCTTCCTTCCTCCTCACACTGGAGCTCCACCAGGTAGTTCTCCTTATTCTTCATCAATAGGTAAATTGCAAGAAGTAGAAAACCTAACTGAAAAAAACCTACATAACCAAGAACTGGGATGAAAGGCAATATGTGGTATTTTGCTCCTTGTGTTCCAAATTGAGAAACATCTGTTCTTGCCATTGTGTCCATCTGATTTGTCTTCTAGAACTGCAAGTCCCATCCATCTCTCTTACTAAATCAGAGAAAATGGGGGAAAGTCTGGGCAGGAGATAAAGGGGACTTGTGATTGGACTGTATACCATTTCCAAATTCTCATCTCAAGAACAAATTAAGTCCAGGTGGGAATAATTTAAACTATTTATTTATATCATACTTTAAAATATGGAGCCAGCTGGAAAGAGGGCAGCTTGAAGTCAGCGTGCCCCTTAAAGTCCCCTTCTAAAGCAGTATAACAATGTGAGCAGACAAGGCAATATGAATTGCTGTAACTCTTAGGGAAGGTAATCTGTCACTCTCTATTAAAAAGTAAAATGTGCCTACACTGAACTCAGTAACCCCACTTGGAGTAATGCAGCAGTCCATAAAGATATACGTGCTCATGCTTTGATTGCTGGTTATTTGTTATGGTTTACATATTGGGAAAAGAAAAGCTAACTAAAGACACGTGCATTGTGTTTAGGTTGATGGGAAGCGATGCTTTTTAAGAAAAATCCACTAAAGAGAAACCAAGATGGCAGCATAGGTAAACACCTAAACTGCTGCCTCGCACAACAATTTAAAAACTACAACTAGCCAAAACCGGTTTGGCTCAGTGGATAGAGCGTCAGCCTGGGGACTGAAAGGTCCCAGGTTCGATTCCGGTCAAGGGCATGTAACTTGGTTGCAGGCACATCCCCAGTAGGAGGTGTGCAGGAGGCAGCTGATCGATGTTTCTCTCTCATCGATGATTCTGACTATCTATCACTCTTCCTTCCTCTCTGTAAAAAATCAATAAAAATATATTAAAAAAAATAATAATAATAAAATAAAAAAAATAAAAAAATAAAAACTACAACTAAAAGACAAAATGGACATCATCCTGAAACACAGGAAGGCTGGCTGAGTGAAAATTCTACAACTAGAAGGAAAGAGAAAAGTACACTGAGACTCACAGGAGCTGCAGGAGGCAGAGGTACTGAGACGCGTGTATGCTGAAAGGACTGGCAACTGAGTGCGCGGCTGGCTTTCTAAAATGGGAGGGAGACGGAAGCTCCCGACTGCGCTGAACTCCAATTCCGGGCGAGACTCTGGGGACCCAGACTCATTCGGGGAGAAACTGGACTGTCTGGCAGTGAGCGGAACTTGAGGGCAGCTTTCTCTCAGAGGTGCTTGCAGCAATTATCGCAGGACACTCAATTATCGCAGGAGACCCAGGGGCCTATTAGGGCAGGGCTGATGGGAAACCAATGCTGTCTGCTCTGCTCTGAGACTCCGCCCCATCCAAGCTGAGCACAGAGGCTTTTGCAAGTCTTGTCTCATAAGGGTGTCTCCAGCACAGAAGTTCTCCCAGCGTAGACACAGCTGATCCTCACAGCCAATTGGCCTGGAGATCAATTCCTCCCAGTGATACCAACAACAATCAAGGCTTAACTACAACAAGACTGTGCACACAGCCCACAAAGGGGTGCACCAAGAGTGTCCACCTCAGGTAACTGGAGAGGCTGAGCAACTGGGCCCTCTAGGACACCTAGCACACAAAGCCACTCTATCAACTCAGGGAAGCAGCCTAAATGTGGAGACAAAGAAACAAGTCACAAATGAAAGAAATGGAGGGAAGCAAACTACTGGATATAGAGTTCAAAACCACGGTTAAAAGGTTTTTCAAGAATTTTCTAGAAAAGGCCAATAAATTTAGCGAGACCCTCGAGGATATGAAAAAGGACCAACTAGAAATTAAGCATACACTAACTTAAATAAAAAATTTTACACAGAGATCCAACAGCAGACTAGAGGACCACAAGAATCAAGTCAAAGATTTGAAATACAAAGAAGCAAAAAACACTCAACCGAAAAAGCAAAAAGAAAAAAGAATCCAAAAATATGAAGATAATGTAAGGAGCCTCTGGGACAACTTCAAGCGTACCAACATCAGAATTATGGGGGTGCCAGAAGAAGAGAGAGAGCAAGATACTGAAAACCTATTGGAAGAAATAATGACCGAAAACTTCCCCCACCTGGTGAAAGAAATAGACTTACAAGTTCAGGAAGCACAGAGAACCCCAAACAAAAGGAATCCAAAGAGGACCACACCAAGACACATCATAATTAAAATGCCAAGGGCAAAAGACAAAGAGAGAATATTAAAAGCAACAAGAGAAAAACAATTACCTACAAGGGAGCAACCATACGATTGTCAGTTGATTTCTCAACAGAAACTATGCAGGCCAGACGGGAGTGGCAAGAACTATTCAAAGTGATGAATAGCAAGAACCTACAACCAAGATTACTCTACCCAGCAAAGCTATCATTCAGAATTGAAGGGCAGATAAAGAGTTTCACAGATAAGAAAAAGCTAAAGGAGTTCATCACCACCAAACCAGTATTATATGAAATGCTGAAAGGTATTCTTTAAGAAGAGGAAGAAGAAGAAAAAGGTAAAGATAAAAATTATGAACAACAAATACCTATCTATCAACAAGTGAATCTAAAAATCAAGTGAATAAAAAAATCTGATGAACAGAATAAACTGGTGAATATAATAGAATCAGGGGCATAGAAAGGGAGTGGACTGACAATTCTCGGGGGAAAAGGGGTGTGGGGGTGCAGGAAGAGACTGGACAAAAATCTTACACCTGTGGATGAGGACAGTTGGAGGGGGGCGGGTTAGGGCAGAGGGTGGGATGGGAACCAGGTGGAGGGGAGCTATGGGGGAAAAAAGAGGAACAATTGTAATAATCTGAACAATAAAGATTTATTAAATTAAAAAAGAAGAAGAATCCACTACAGTAAGAAGGTATGTAACTTGCATTTTTCATCTAACACCCCCAAGGCAAAATGAGCATCAATAGATATTAAGTATAATGGACCTTTTTAAAAGGTTTAATAAGCTTCCTGATGAATCACTCACATTAGCTGTTACATTTTAAAATCATCATTAGTTTTCACAACAACCACTGTTTTATGACTCATGTAATTATCTAAACATTGTTTCTGAAACATTTGAAATAACTGAGCTCTATAAAGTATCTATATGTGTGTAGAAAAGTCAAGTTTATTAGCCCTAGAAAGATTCTTGCCTTTTTCACCTTCCATGTCACCAGCTTTAGAACAAAGCTGAAATGCACTTGTTTTTCAGATTCTCCTTAGCCTTGAAAATCTACCTAGAGACAGAACCTTATTGTTTAATGCTTAACTTTCATTCTTAAAAATAAATCCATATTTCTGATCTCATATTTCTTCTAAGATGAGATGCGGGTATGCATTTCTTGTATAATGTCTATCGAATGGCTAAATAAATTGTGATACCTAATTAATATGAAATATTGCACAGTTTTATTTTTTAAATGTTTGATCTATATTTATCATCCTGAAGAAACCCACATTATATAGAATGAGAAAAGAAATTTGCTGAATGTCTTCAGCAAAGAAAAATGAACCTCAAAACAGTTCCAATATAATATATAATCTGTACACTGTAATCCTAGTTAAAAAAAACAACTCTGTGTGTGTGTGTGTGTGTGTGTGTGTGTGTGTGTGTGTGTGTGTGTGTGAAAAAAGATAAAGAAATGGAAACATTTATTCTAGGTCATTAAGGGGGTAAGGTATCATGAAATTTTTCTTTATACGTTTTAGTTTGTTTAAATAGCCATAATGATCATAAATTACCCTTGTTAATAACAACAAAATCAAGAGGAAATAAAAGTAAAAAAGGAAATTGGATGAAGGGGGAAGTATAGATGGTACTAATAAGTTCTTTCAAAGTTTTAAATGCCAATAATGTATTTCTAGTAACCTAAATTGTTTCCTTGTTTTTAGTATTTTTTTTTCCTTTGGTTAATTCTTTCCACCTTCAATTCATCTTTCAGGAATATTTTTGATAAATTAGAGTTATCTAATTTAACTAGCAGTTAGTTTTATAAATTGCATCTATATACATAGTCAGGAATAATCTATCATTAAACAATGATGTGTAAAAAGGAAGAGCTAAGTAGTATGCAAAGTTTATTCAAATATTTGATGTGAAAGAGAGGACTTGAAAAACCAATATGGAAATATAGATCTTTGACTTCAAAAAGTTCATCTATAACTTGCCAATGCCTTCAGACAGATCAATATGGGAATATATACCAAACTGCTGAGATTCAAGTATAATCACTCTCTAAAGTTCAAATAAATATATATATAAATGTGTTCCTTAGTGAAAGCATCAAATAATATTTTGATAGGATTGTGGAGAAAGGTGGCATCTACCTAAAGTACCACAGCTTAAATGTGTGCTCTTTGGAAGACTGACCTTGAAACTGGAAAGAGAACATTAGAATAAGAGAGGGCAAAGGTGCCCCACAAGGTTCAGCACCTTGCAGTTTATACATGCCTGTGTGTACAAAGGTTAGGCAGACTCCAGCATAATCCTGACACCAGGGCTGCTCTGGGAGCCTGAGGCTACGGAGTGTTGGTAAGGGCAGGGAGAGCAATCTTAGCCACAGGCTAGCTGATAACTATGACCTTGGGCCAAAGTTCTCTAGACATCTGAAAGGGAATTTCTGCATCCTTCCAGACCCTAATTCCTTTCTATTGAGTAGAAAACGCAAGACAATGTGAATATGTAACTGTAAGGTTTGACCATAACTATAGGACTTGACCAAAAGGAGCAGGACCAGAGAAAAGATCAACATTACCAGGGGCTCTCTGGAGCCTCCAGCCTCAAGTTTACTCTTTTTTCCTAAGTCAAATTCCTTCCCTTCGTGAGCTCCTTCTGCAACAGATCCTTCCAAAAACTTTCTTCAAGGTGGGGCTAAGTAGACCACATTGAGATAGCACTGGTTAATAAAATTATGTAAACTTCTATAATACATCATCTGTATATTGTATTGTGTGTTCACCACCCAAAGCCACGTCTCCTTCTATTGCCATTTATGCCCCCTTTACCCTCTTCTACCTGCCCCCAACTCCTTTCCCCCTGATAATCACCATACTGCTGACTGTGTCTATAAGGTTTTTTACTGTTTGGTTTTTTGTTTGTTTGTTTTTGCTTAATCCCTTCATCTAATTCACCCAGTCCTCCAAACCGCCCCCTCCCCAACAACTGCCAGTCTGTTCTCTGTATCTATAAGTCTGTTTCTATTTTGTTTGTTTTGTTTTGTTCTTTAGATTCCACATAGAAGTGAAATCATAGTACACTTTTGACTGCTGATGATAATTTTGAGCTAACTCAAATCATCCCATTGTCCCTAGTGCTTCCCACTTTGCAATGCTGCCATCATCCCCTCATACAATTGTCTGTATTTTTTGTTCAGGATCACCACTCCAACTTCCAGTTGGGGTAGGAGAGTTCTCATACCCCTGAAAGAGCCCAAATCACAATCACACATCCCTGTCCCCATAGTGTGTTCAGTCTCTGACAACTCAGGATGCATGTCAGGGGATTCAGGAAATATCCCATGGCCCCATTAACCTCCATCCTATAGTAGCCAAAACTAGTTTCCAGGGAAGTAAATGAGGAGGAGCACCCTAAGCCCCCACAGTTGGGTTACAGAAACCACAGGAAGAGCTATCCCAGCACCCAACACGTAACTGTTATAAAAGGTGGCTTGAGATAAATGTGGTGGCCTGACCTACCACATTTGTGGTGGCTCCATTTACTCATTAAAATGAGTTCTTCCATTTGATGAGCAAGGCCCACATTCTTAACTGGCTCTACCACCCTAACAACTCAAGTTGGAAAGTGCTTGCTAGTCCACTTCTTTTTCTCTTTGGTAAGGAGACGCTGACTTGAGTTTTTACTTCAACTTTCCATGGACAGCAAACATCTTGAGCTGTTTCTATACTAGGAAAGGGGTGATGTTGGTTTTGATTTCCTGCCCCATACTTTGTGACATTCCCCAAGAATATGTGTGAATATTCACAACTGACAAATTTGGGCACATATAAAATCCTCGCCCGTGTGGGGTTCATACTTTCCTCTCCTCTGCAATGGGAGCTGTCAAAAACAAATTAAGTAATTAAATAATGTTGCTGCAGCTGTGTGTATCCTTCATTACATTATATGACTGTAGCTAAAGGATGACTCTCTCCTGCCTAACTGTTAAAATATTTATAAAGGAAGGTGTGTTGTCAGGGCATGTTCTACTGTTGCCAGAAAAAACAAAAAAATAAATGAAAATGACGTTGATGGCATGGCATGACTGCGCGCAGAGCTTGTGTGTGTGTGTGTGTGTGTGTGTAGTACATGCTCTGCTGTAAAAGTTACTCTGGTTACCTGTTTTTTTAAATTAATTTTTAAAAGGCCATAAAAATAGAAACAGAGGGTTTCTCAATTTTCTAATGATTCAATAAATAAAATATCCTTAGAACAAACAGTAGGATTTACTGACCACAATTTATCATTTCTTTTAAAAATTAGTACTCTCCATTGAAAAAATTGTATAAATAAATAACAAGTATTTATCCAAGAAAATAACACCTTCAAGAAAATAACACCTCCAAGGTGAGTGTTTGGTTATCTTTTATTGTTGATATATGTATGAAAGAAAAGAGTAAAGAAGGAAAAAGGAATTAAAAATGGTTGATCATTCTAGAATGTGTTGCTTTAAAAATCTCACATTAGCCTTTAGACACTGGTATCCTCAAAATCCTTAATTTTAGCAATATTAGTAAGAATGAGGGAAGAAAACTTATCATTTCAAGGTTTGTGCCTACTTCCTTAGGGAAATGTCTCCATCTTGAAGTAGGTAATTTTCAACACATTGGATTTTTCATAACTCTAAGAATGCATACGTTTAATGGAAATACCAGGCAAAGGCATCTGAATAAAAGAGAAGTTGTTACATATGTATCATATATTAACCACATATTAAATGTTTAAGATAATATACTAGTAGCTTATTTAAAATATATATTATACTAAGAATGTTAGAGCTTCAACTGAAAGCAACAAAAATTTAAGCGAAACAAAGAATTAAAGGACAACAAAGAAACACAAAGACACACCAAGAAACAGGACAGAGCCAAATGAGTATAAACAAAAAAATCTCTAAGACCAATAGGACATTCAAGAACAGGAATTTATTTTGTTGTCATGGAGGAGTCATCTTCTCATTATAAACATTTAGAAGTAATAAGTGAATCTTAGCCAAATCAACAACAAAATTTAACACATATCTATGCTGGAAAAACAAGAAAATCCCCATGTGCCAGATAAACAGAGAAATCAAGTCCAGAGTTGAGAGCTGACCCAACAGAACTTTCCACCTCAATCACAGGTACTAGAGGTTCGGGACCAGATTCTAATGCCTCTGTGAGGACAGAACATAGAGTGTCTACAAAGGGCCAAAGAGCTGTAATTGAATATCCCATGTAAAGCATGGAGCCATGAAAAACTATGTCCTCCATGAAAAAACTAAAATACTCCTCCTACTGCGAAAGCACTTAATAAGCTTGCCACCTCTCCAGGGCCTTCGGTTAAAAATAAATCACCTGTGAGAAATCAAAACTCCCAGTACCCATTACCATGGGTATAGGGTTTAAGTGTGTAACACTTCCATGATTAAGGTACCACAAACCATGCAGTTGATATAAAATGTATTCTGAAAGCACTCTTAGCATTGAAGAAAATGTGAAACCGCTCTTTGGGGATACTTTAAAAAGGAAGGAGGAACAAGGATTTAAGAAACTTGCAAGGGGACTAGGGTGGGGGTAGGGGAGCCCCATTGTTGAAAATCATTTATAAACCCAGTAAGAAATCAAGACACTGTAAGGGAAATTCAGAAAATTCAATCAACAGGAAAATTCTCACTCCCAAAATCTGGGTTATGCACAGTATGAAAGAGACTACAAGTAAATTTATTTAAAATTATTGAGATAGCGCTTCCAGTCAAGATGGTGAAGTAGGTAAATGTAGTACTTGAATCCTCCCACAACCACATCAAAATTACAACTAAAGTACAAGCAACCATCATTCAGAACCACCTGAAACCTACCTGAACAGAAGTCCTACAACTAAGGATATAAAGAAGCAGCCACATTGAAACTGGTAGGAGGAGCAAAAACAGGGAATGAGCTGGTCCTACACCCATGTGGGGTGGATAAAAGTTGAGAGGGATATATGGGCTGTGGAGATCCCCTTTGAGAAGCAAGGGGTTCAAGCCTCACTCCAGGCCCTCCAGCCTGGGGTTCCATGGCCAGGAAGTGAAGTCCCCATACTCCTTGTTGTAGAAACCAGTGGGGATTGTGGCTGAGTGAGACAGAGGGATGCTTAAGTCCCTGGTGTTCCTCTTTAAGGGCTTGCCCACAGACTTACTCATACTCATTCGCTTTGAGCTCAGGCACTAGGGCAGCAGTTCAAAGGGTGCCAGAGACATATGGGGAGGAACTGAATTGTCTGGCATCAAGGTGAGAAGTAGAGGAGCAGCTTTCTCCCAGACAGAAGTACTGGCAGAGACCACTGTTCCTTTTACCCCCCTCCCCACTCCAAGCCACCAGGAGGGTGCAATATTCGAGTCTCCATCAACCTGGCTACCAATGTTCACCTCTCCCTGGTGACTCCCGGAGACCCCACCCCACCCAGTTTTGGGGGCTCACCCAAGCTGTTTCCAGTGGTTTTTCCATATGAATGCCTGTCTTGGCTCATGCTTCAGACTTCCCTAAAATATCTCAAACAAGCAGCATCTGGCCTTTGCATGCCCATACCTCTTGCTAAATAGCCCCAGGCCCAGCACTAGCTGCAGCTGGCTTTGGTTTGCAGCTTAGCCTCTTCTGGGCACCTCCAAGCCCAACATAAGTTGCAGCCATCTGCAGATCACTTTATAGCTCATGCTGGGTGGCCCCAGGCAGCAGCTGACCTTGGCCTGCCCCTCCTGGGAGGCCCCAGAGCCAGCACACCTTGGGGACAGCTATAGACCATGTAGAAGTACCAGCCACCTCCACAAGTGACACACTCCAAGGGCAGGATCTTCCATCTCTATCACAATAGTCTTTCCCTCTGGCCTTCTCTTTTTCTCCAAACCTCTACTTCCCCAGACCTTTAAAACTCAACCTTTTCCATCACATCCTGGTGTTGGGGATTTGAGAGACACCATTAAGTCAGTCCAGCTCCCTTCTTCGCCTCTAGATCAATTGCAAAATAAAAGTAAAGCAGGTGGGAGTGCCTTATCCTTTTTAAGGAATAAAGCTGCCTTTCCCAAAGTCTTATATTTAAGATCTTTTCTGAATATAGCAGCCAAAGACACTTGATCACCGTAGCTATACTTTAAGAATGGCCAATAGTTCATCTATCTCACAAAGCAAGTCACATGAGAGTGACTAGTGATTAACTGAGCAGTTGGATTGAAATTCTCCATCCAAGCACACTGACCTAAAACAAGCATAGCACACATGCTGACTTGTTAGAGAGAGAGAGAAAAGAGGCCTAAAGGTGACAGTAAGAAAGAGCCAAAGAGAAAAACAACAAAAAACAGTTCACTTACTTTTGAACCCAGATTGACCCTGAAAATATGAACATATTATTGGAATTGGACATTTACCAAAATCTGATGAAATAAAGGAGGAAATAAATTGAATCCCAAACAGCACAGATATTTTTCTCTTTTTTCAAAAGGGTGGAGGGCAGAATTGCTGATTGGTACTGAATTTCTGTATCGTTTTTCTCTAAAACACTTTTGGCCAAATGAGAAAGATCTCTACTCCTGCATAGAAGATTCTTTTCAGCCACAGGTATTAATGCACATATAAGGTTAATGCTTTAGCATTTTAGTTGGAGAGAAAAAGCATAAACAAAGAAAAATATTAAATTTTTTAAAAGGAGATTTAAACACCTGCTAAACAAATACAGGAGTTATAAGAAGGCCTAGAGCTAATGTCAAAAGAATTGTATTCCAAAGAAATCTAAAAGGATGGCCTGATAATATTACACTAAAGCATTGGTTTCCAAACCAGAAGATAAGCAAAGACAAAGAAAAGAGCCCCACATAAGTCTAACTGAACTGGTAAAGGATGAGCAAAGCATCGCATAAACCAACAGTTTCAGAAAGGGGTGGAGGCGGGGAGGTGCCTCATTCGCTCAGCCCACAGCCCCGTTGCTAAGGAAGAATCACACTGTGGGAGAGAGTCAGGAGAGACAGGAGAGAACAGGAGGGGCATCCCACCTCTGCTAAGACAGCTGTGGAGACAGCTGAGGACAGACATTGGCGACTCTGGAATGGGAGCTGCTGGGAAGAAGAAGGCATCCCAGCTCCCACTCTGCAGCCACATTAAAGGTTTCAAGGATTAGCAAAAATGTCCAACCCACTGTTCAAGTAATTCTGGATATCCAAATCTAAACTGGTCGACGAGTTCATTCAGGCCAGTGTTTTGTGGACTTGATACAAAAGTCACATGTCATTTTTTGTCAGGGAAGCAAAACAACGGTCTTTATGCAGCACCCTAGTCAACATTTCCCAATGGCAGTAAAGCAATTCTTTAACTCTGCTAATTCCTTAACATAAAATCATGATTGTCAAAACCAAATCACAGTCCCAGAATTCTTTCTTTCTACATAAAATCAAATATTGGCTATCTGTACGGTAGTATCCAGCCTAAGCACTTATTTGCGATCCTAGAAATCAAAGCATAGATGCATTGCTCCCTCTACTGGCTTTGCAACTGCAGTTAAGGATGCGTTCAGAAAGCCCCTTAGCTAGATTCCTTTCTCCAATGAATGAAACATGTAACAGTGCAAGTTTCTTAAAGTAAACCTTAACCACAGATTTACAAAACCTTTAGCAAGCATCGCACTAAAGAGTTAACATAAACACGTTTAAGCCCTTACAAATAAATGTTATTCTTTATTTTTGTTGGCCTTTGCTGGAACTATTGAAATTTTCTGATCTTGACTACCCTGGGAATTAAGGACTAGAAAGGAATTTTTAAAAGGAAAATAATAATGAAGCCATTTTAGATGTTTTAAAGCAACATTTTCATGCATTTCCTGTTATCTCTCTTCTCAGTACTTGCAGAACCTTTGCCACCCATTCTTCCATAACTCATACCTCTATTTTCTCTGAACTTCCAGAAGAAAATACAGCTATATAGATTTTATTAGGTAAAATTGAAAACCATGTGGTATTTCCTGGTTCTTGAAAATTAATAAAAATAATGGCAATGATCTATACCAGCAGGTGAAATAACCTTACTGGAGCCAATTGTTACTCAGATGGCTTAATGGCTGTTTCCTCCTCACTAATAAGCTGGCAAATAGTCCAAATTTGACATTCTTGATTCTCTATTCCAAGTTCCCAGTTCCATCCTGAAGTGTTTATTAAGCCAAATTCACTCATTTGGTCATTTGATAAATATTTATAATGTAAGGATAAAGAGAGTTGGAGTCCTGTATTAACATCAGACAAAATAGATGTTAAGACAGAGAAGATTTTATGATCAACATACAAAAATAAATTAAAATTTTAATTTTTGATAGTATCAAAAGATAAAATACTTAGGAATAAATTTAATAAAATAAGTGTAAGAATTACACACTGAAAACTACAAAGCATCATTTAACAAACTTAAAGAAGACCTAAAGTAATTGAAACACATCCTACTAGTATATTCATGCAGGATGGGATAGGGACACAGAACATCAGGAAAGGTTTTATAAAAGTATCACTAGAAGGGAGTATTCATTTTAACTTTTTTGTAAAGTTTTTCTTCCCTAGGTTGAGGGGAATTGGGAAATAGGGCATTCCAAGTGGAGGAGGTAATAACGGGAAAGCATCATTTGTTCGAGGAGCTGTGATCAGCTCAGCATGACAGGAAGGCACCCAAGGTGAAAGGCAGTCAGAAAAAGGCTAGCAGCGCAGGAGCCAGATCACAGAAGGCCCCCTCCAGGAGGGCAGACTGAATCTCCTGGCAAATGTGAATCCCCCTCCCCTCTCCAACAGAGGCATTTTCTTTGGTTAGTTTTCTTTCCAAAAACCACAAACCAAAACAGAGGAAGGATTGAACCTTTGAGACTGCCTATTTCTAAAGTGTTCTAGTAATTTTAATGCTGAATGACAGACATTTATTGGTCACTCACTGCAGAGCACTCAGAGGCTGCAGGATAATTATGAGTGGCAGGTATCCTGGACACGTGCATCTGCGCTGTGCATATACCCAGCGTCCCTTGCGTGCTCCCAGAATGCACTGTTCCCACACTGCGAACCAGAAGGGCTGAAGCAAGATGTCCACTACTGGAGGAGGGCCTTCAATTACCCACAACAAGCATCTGGGCACAAGTCCTCATCATAGGTGATTATGGCCACGGGTTAATCTAGCGGTTCCTCCTAATTAATGGCCTGCAGGATTGAAGAAGCCAGAAGCAACCACAACACTCCGAGTTTTTGGAAAAGCCCAGCTGGCCGAGTGTCAGCCTCCGTTAGAACAAACCTTGGTGTGTTGTTAAACCGCATCACCCTTTCCTGGAATCCAGCCCTTTGGCTGACACTCTTCTGTGGAGACAGAGTGTCCCTCTTGTGGCTCCAAAATGCCATTTAGGCTTTTCTTCTGCCTCAGCATTGCTCATTCTCTCAGCTTCTTTCGGTCCGTTCTTCTCTGGGAAATGCTCTGTCTTTCCTCATTCATTTCTTTATTTTCTCCACAGTTGGTTTATTTTTTCTTTTCCTTCAAGAGATCTGATGGCCCTTTCTTTCCTGTTCTTGATTTCTCTCTTTCCTCCATCCTTCCTCCCTCTTTTCCCCATTCCCTGTCTTTTTCATTGACCTGGACAAAAATAAATAGATCATATTGTATTACATGACACTCTCAGCAGGTTCCATGCATGGCCCTCTTTGATTTGGTTCATGTTTCTTTCTAACTACTTGTTTTAATAAGATAAGCACCAAAGACTCTAACAACCATTGAAACTAAAAGGGGGGGTCACAACAATATCCTCCAGCAAACCATTGGTAGCACATGACCCCACCCCAGGGTCCCTCACTCAGGGTAGTTACCATGCTGAATCCCGGCCATCCTTCCTTCCTTTCTTTTTATACAGATTAATTGTATCTATATGTAGTTCTAAAAAATTATTTTGACTCTATTTTTTAAGTCTATGAAAAGGTTAGTGCTTTCACTTTGTTTTACCTATATTTTTACAGGTTTTTTACTTTTTGTCTTTGAAATAAATTCAAACTTTTAGAAATGTTTCAAGAATAATACATACGTTGAACTCTCATATGGCCTCCCTATATATTATATTTTTATATAAAGTTATTCATATCATTTGAAAATAGGGTGCATACCTCTTTACTCCTTAATACATCACTGTGTATTTTCTAAGAATAAGAAAAATCTTACATTACCACAAGTAAGAAAATTTAATATTAATGCCATACATATATGCTTATATCTTATCAATAGTCCATTTTTAAGTTTTTTCAATTGTCACAATAATACCATTTATAGCAAATTTTTCAGGTCCAGAATCTGGTCTAGAATCACATGTTGCGTTCCATTGTTGTGTCTCTTTAGTCTTCTTTAACCTGAAATAATTCCTCAGCCTTATTTTTTACTCTATGACCTTAACATTCATGTAATATTTGGTTAGTGGTCCTCAATTTAGGTTCTCCTGATACTTGCTTTTGATTGCATCAAGGTTATAGATTTTTGGCAAGAATATCACAGAAGCAATAGCATGTGCGGTGTCCTCAGTAAATCATATCTGGGGGTGCACTGTTGGTGACATTATCTTTGGTCCCTTGCTAATAATACTGCTCAGTTTGTACAGATTATATCTATGCATATAATTTCACTTAATATTACATTGCTAAGATTTATCCATATTGTTGCATCTCACCTCTCTCTACCTCACCCCCCATTTATCTCTCTCCCACTCCCACTCACAGAACACACACATACATCTACACACACACATATTTTCTTATCTTTTTTACTTCCCTGTCTCATTTTCCAACCACATTCTTACTTGAAATCAATTTGGAAGTATACAACTCCTTTTCCATTACTACAGACCAAATCTCCAAAGATTTGTAAATAGCATGCCAAAAATATGTGTTGTAAAAAATAGGTGACTTACCAAAGAAGCATATACCAAAAAGATTAAAAAGGGATCCTTCACTATTCACTCAACTAACCAACCCTTCAACATTTATTAACAGAGTAACTATTATTTTCCTAGAACCATGATTGACTGGATGGGGGCATATAAAGTACAAAACTACAAAGGCTTCTGAAGCCTGATGCTTCCCCCAACCAGCAGTGTACCTACCCTTGGACACTTTCCTCAGGACTCAGCTCAAATTTCACCTCCTCTGTAAAGCTACCCCTGCCTGCTCTTACTCAAGTACCTATCTAAATACCTACTGTTTTCCAAACACAGTATTAGAAGATTTCTTCACAGTAGTTCTGGAAAGAAGGTGTTACCACCTTCATTTGTTCGAGTAGACAGAGACCCAAATTTTTAAAGGACTTTGCTGTCACTCAGCTGTTTCAAGGCAGAGCCAGAATTGGTGCCCAGGCCTGACTTCAAAGTTGAGTAGTCCTCTCAACTATTCCAAAATGACTCCTAAAAGAGATAGTGCTTTTTCTTTAAAACTCTGATAACATCTTACTTATAGTTCAATATCAGTGGTTACTGCCTAAGATTGATTTTGACTATTCAAACATACGAACTAAGTAATACTCATCTATGAGTCCCCAGAAGTCAGTAAAGTAACTGCAAATATAGTAAATCCTCATTATTCACAGGTTCCATATTTGAGAATTTGCTAAAATTTGTCACCCCAAAATCAATATTAGGAGCACTTTTGTGGGCATGAGCATGTGCAGAGGGTAAAAACTTTGAGTCACCCAACTCGCACAAGCTGAGGTCCAACAAGGCAACACTCTGCCTTCTTGTTTCAGCTCTCAAACTATAAAAAAGTGTCCTCTATATGGTCTATTTAGTGCCATATTTTTCACAATTTTGTGCTTCTTTTGTGATTTCACTATTTGAAATGACTCCCAAACCCTTAAACACTATTGTTGGGATTGTAAATTGGTACAGTCACTATGGAAAACAGTACAGATGTTCCTAAAAAAATTAAGAATAGGACTACCAGGTGGTCCAGCAATTCCTATTGTGGGTATTTATATGAAAATACTAATTCAAAAAGATGTGTACACCCCTACGCTCGTTGCAGAATTATTTACAATAGCCAAGATATGAAAACAACCTAAGTGTCCAACAACAAATGAGTGAATAAAGAAGATGTGGAATATATATACAATGGAATACTACTCAACCATGAAAAGATGAAATGTTGCTATTTCCAACAATATGGATGGATCATGAGGGTATTATGCTAAGTTCAATAAAACAGATGAAAAAGAATAAAAACCTTATAATTTCACTCATATGTGGAATATAAGAGAAAAAAAAGAAATGAACAAACAAAACAAAACAGAAACAAATTCATGGATACAAACATCAGATTTGTGGTTACCAGAGAGAGGAGGAGTGGGTTGGAGGGCAAAATGGTTAAAGCAGGTCAAATGTATAGTGACAGGTGGAAACTAGAGTTTTGGTGGTGAGCACACAGTAATATATAGAGATACTGAATTATAATGTTGTACACCTGAAAGTTATACAATGTTATTAACCAATGTTACCTCAATTTAAAAAATGTTTTTAGTTAAATAAAATGACTTCCAAGCATTGTACTGAAATGCTGTCTGGTATTCCTAGGTGCATGAAGGCTGTGATGTGCCTTACCGAGAAAATGTGTGCCCTTGATAAGTTTTAGCATGAATTATAGTCAACTTGTCAACATTTATTAACTGAGTAACTATTATTTTCCTAGAACCACGATTGACTAGATGGGGACATATAAAGTACAAAACTACAAAGGCTTTTGAAGCCTGATGCTTCCCCCAACCAGCAGTGTACCTACCCTTGGACACTTTCCTCAGGACTCAGCTCAAATTTCACCTCCTCTGTAAAGCTACCCCTGCCTGGTCCGATGTGAATAAATCAGTAATATATATTAAATAGGTGTCCTTAAATGAAAACATCCATAAAATAAGGTTATGTATTAACTCGTTTACAAAAACATTGTGACCACAGACTGGTAGGAACCAAACCCTGTATTTTCCCCTAGGAGCAATGTTTCAGTATTGCTAATGTAGTGTTCCCACTGACTTTGTAAAACATAACTACTGTGAATAGCAAGAATCAACTTAGTCAGTGGTAAAGAAGTGTATGATGAAAGAATAAAGAACAGAAGACATCTGGTTGGAAAAAAAGACAAATAAATGAAAAGCTGCTTCATGAACCCTCATGAAGGCAAACATATACAAAGAGAATTTTATGTTGATACTAGAGGCCTGGTGCACAAAATTCGTGTACTCAGGGGGACGTCCCTCAGCCTGGCCTGCACTCTCTCACAGTCCAGGAGCCCTCGGAGGATGTCCAACTGACAGCTCCTACGGGGAGTGGGCCTAAGCCAGCAGTCAGACATCCTTAGCGCTGCCATGGAGGCAGGAGAGGCTCCCACCACCACCGCTGCACTCACCAGCCGTGAGCCAGGCTTCTGGCTGAGCAGCACTCCCCTTGTGGGAGCGCACTGACCACTAGGGGGTAGTTCCTGCATTGAGCGTCTGCCCCCTGGTGGTCAGTGCATGTCATAGTGAGCAGTTGAGTGGCCTTAGCATATCATTAGCTTATTATGCTTTGATTAGTAGAACAGCCAACTGGATGACCGGACACTTAGCATATTAGGCTTTTATTACATAGGATAATAAAGAGGTGCCAAGTTATGTAATACAAGCAGAAATAGACTGCCATATAATGAGAACATACAAAAGGAATAGGTAATAAATGTATATTTTTTTATTCAATGGAAAGAAAATGTTCTGTGATAATTTCTTGCCAAATGAATGTTGTTATGCAAATTCAGCATATCTGACTGCCCTGAATTTAACACTCCATAATAACTTTACTCTTTGTATCTCATTGAGCACATCAAAAATCTGCATGTCTTTTATTTGCAAAAAAATATAATAGTACCACATTTTTTAACCACAGGTGTTTTCAAGAGCTCATTACAACTCTTTTCCAATTTTTTTATTATTAAAATTTTTATTATCAAATAACACAGCATTATTGTGTCCAGTTTTAAATAAAAATGCACTGGAATATTTATCTGTGAGCTCTTCATAAAGCAAGGAAGAAGAATTTGTTTACTCTCCCGCCTGACTTTACTAGTATACAACAGTTTCTACACTGTTGCATGATGGGAGAGGGCCTGACCTGCCAGTTCTTTATCCATATGATTGTGGTAAAAGCAGACATAACATTATGGCTCAACAGAACAAAGATGAGCATACAAAGTACATGGTTTAAATAATTCCAGAGCTTTTGGACACAGATCTCTTTTTTCAAGACACGAATCTCATGTAACCATAATCATGATTGGTGGTGGAGAATTTTAAAAACAGAATCTCCCCTAAACCTCCAGACTTAGTTATACCACAGCTAAATCAGGTGATTCCAACACATGATTCACATCCCACAAAAAAATGGAATGTTTACAAAAGCAAGGCTCCCAAAAGACAAAGTAGCCTTTTCTCAAAATCCATCCAAATTTTAAGACAATCTCTCTATGTTTTGACATAACTACCATGTTTCCTATTCTAAAATAAAAGGTTCATATAAACACACAGTTTTCACATCTAAGTATCAGGGTTCTGACATACATTAAATGCAACTTTGCCTTAGTAGATTAGGTCATGAATCAAGTCTATTACTATAGTGATGTGTACATACATACGTTATATTTTTCATTATGGAAATTTTCAACTATACACAAAAATGTCAGAAGAAATAGTATAACAAATTCCTATGTACCCATCACCCAGCTCCAAAATTATTAGAGATGTTAGGGATTATGTTTTAAATACAAAGAAAAGATTACACACCATCCTGCCTTGTCCTGCCTACACCTGCAGCAAACAACAAACATCACCACCCACACTGAATGCTTTGCAGGATATGAGCTATTTAATCTGCAAACATATTTAATTCCAACTTGAGATGACTAGGGCTAGTAGCTGCACAGAGCAATTCTCCTAACTCCCTTGTATAATGCAATTGATGCTAAAAATTCATGTTGACTATTTTAAAATCTGATTTTTAAGTGTTTTATTTTACTATTACAAAGCTAATACATTTTCATTTTGTAAAATTGGCCAATACAATCATAAATTTGCATATGGATAGATATTTTATGATATTATAAAATAATTGCTTATTTTCTTTATTGTGATAATGGCCTTTGAATAAGTAGGAATATTACTTTATTTTTAGGAGATATATAATGAAGTATTTGAGGGAGAAATATTATTTTTAAAATATTTTATTGATTTTTACAGACAGGAAGGGAGAGGGATAGAAAGTTAGAAACATCGATGAGAGAGAAACATCAATCAGCTGCCTCCTGCACACCCCCTACTGGGGATGTGCCTGCAACCAAGGTACATGCCCTTGACTGGAATCAAACCTGGGACCCTTCAGTCCGCAGGCCGGCGCAATATCCACTGAGCCAAACCATCTAGAGCGAGGGAGAAATATTATAATGTCTGCAATTTGCTTTCAATGTTATACAAGTAACATTGTGTGTGTGTGTATGCGCGTGCGTGCAGATCCTGGGTTGACAAATTATTTTCTGTAAAGGGCCAGATAGTAAATATTTTACACTTCGCAAACCAAAAGACAAAAATCAAAAATATTCTTTGGATAGCCATATAACCAGTTAAAATGTTGTTGCTTGAAATTTTTAAAACCCTTCTTAATTGGGTCTGTACAAAAACAGGTGATGGGCGCTGGCCGGGTAGCTCAGTTGGTTAGAGCAGTGGTCGGCAAACTGCAGCTCGTGAGCCACATGCGGCTCTTTGGCCCCTTGAGTGTGGCTCTTCCACAAAATACCACGGCCTGGGCAAGTCTATTTTGAAGAAGTGGCGTTAGAAGAAGTTTAAGTTTAAAAATTTTGGCTCTCAAAAGAAACTTCAATCGTTGTACTGTTGACATTTGGCTCTGTTGACTAATGAGTTTGCCGACCACTGGGTTAGAGCATCTTCCCAATATGCCAAGTTGAGGGTTTGATCACCACCTGGTTAGGGCATACACAAGAATCAACCAATGAATGCATAAATAAGTGGAACAACAAATCAATGTTTCTCTCTCTCTTTCCTCCAAATAATTAAAAAAAAGAACAGGTGATGGCCCAGATTTGGCCTTGGTGATAGTTTGCCAGCTACCAATGTATACAAATGGATAGACAGATAGACCATCCTCATCCCAGCTCTGTAGAAAATTCACCCAAGTTGCTTTGGATGTTTTCCTTTAATTCTACTGCCCTCTAGTGTGGAGGAAAAAGAATTCTGTACTCCATAAAAAAAAAAAAAGAGAGAAAGTGAGTGTGTACTATTTGCTTACTTATCTGGATTCAAAGTCTGTTTTACTGCAGAATAAACTTTTGAAAACTATACCTACCATGATCTTCTTGCTTTACTTTGGATGAAGTAAACTTTCTAATAAAGACGATATTTTTATCAGTCTTCACCTGGAGACGATTATGCTAAGTGAAATAAGCCAATCAGAGAAAGACAAACATCACATGATCTCACTTATATGTGGAATCTAACAAAATAAACTGATGAATAAAATAGAACCAGTGGCATGGAAACATGGAATCTCAGAGAGAAGGGCAGGTGGTTAAGAAGAGATTGACCAAAGAACTTCTATGCATATATGCATTGCCCATGGACACAGACAATAGGGTGATGAAGACCTGGGGGGTGGAGGTGGGAATTCGGTGGAGGGGAACAATGGGGGGAGGTAAGGGGGACAATCTGTAATATTTGCAAAAATAAATACTTTTTTTAATACTTCAAAAATTAGACTGTATTTCACATTACCCTAAAAATAAGCTAGGTGATAAGGCTTGGCTTTCCCAGGGACCCTCTCACAAAGGATTCCTCCAGCTGCTCCTTTCACTACAGTTGTGTACTCAGGTCTTTGGCAAAATGTAACAGGTTAGAAAGGGGGAGGTAAAAAGAGGAAAAGAAGGAGAAAGTCAAAGGAAAGAAGAAAAGAATAAGACAAGGGTGTGTGTGGATGATAGGAAAAATAATAGACTAAAAAAATGGAGTACAGAACAAGAAAAAAAGTGAAGAAGAAAACCACTCAGTGTTAGAATAGGAAGTCCAGGAGTCAAGAAAGAGAAAAACAAGGGGGGAATGTCAAGGATGCAAGATAAAAAGAGGAAAGGAAAGAAATGAGAAGGCAATGAGTTGTGCTGGTCAGTTGGTTGTTCATTGATTCACCTGAGGAGGAACCACCAGGCCAGGCCCACACACCTTGGGCAGTTTGCTCAACCCTTCCAGTCTCCACATCCCACCCCACCCCACACAGCCACTGCTCCCCACCCTACTGTGTTTTTTCCCTGGTGCTCACAGCCTCCTTTTTCACAGGATAATTGGCTTATTCGTTATACAAAAATGTAAGCCCCAAGAGGGCAGAGAATTTTGCTTTTTTCCCCCGTTTTGTGCACTGGTGTATCCCAAATGTCCAGAGCAATATCTTGCACATATATGACATGCATTTAATAAATATTTATTTAATAAATGAAGAAATGGTGAGGGCACCTCTAGAAACGGACAAGAAGATATATTTGCAATGTTTGTTTTGCTATGTGTTAGGGTCACCGAATAAGGATCACACAAGGCCAAAAGGGGTAAAGAATTATAAATTTCTAGAGGCCCAGTGCATGAAATTCATGCACGGGGGGAAGGGGATCCCCTCAGCCTGACCTGTACCCTCTCGCAATCCGGGACCCCTTGGGGGATGTCCGACTGGCAGTCAGACATCCCTCTCACAATCCGGGACCACTGGCTCCTAACCGCTCACCTGCCTGCCTGCTTGATTGCCCCTAACCACTATGCCTACCTGCCTGATCGCCCCTAATCATTCTGCCTGCCTGCCTGATTGCCCCTAACCACTCTGCCTGCCTGAATGCCCCTAACTGCTTGCCTGCCTGCCTGACTGCCCCTAACCGCCTCTGTCTCGGCCCCTGCCACTGCAGCTTCGTCCGGAAGGATGTCTGGAATGACGTCCAGAAAGTTGTTAGGCTGTCTGGTCTAATTAGCATATTATGCTTTTATTGTTATAGATTATTACATTTGCTAGCAGAAGGACTGAGACCAAAATTGCATCAGTGGGGCAGAGTTGGAGGAGTGGAAAATTTATGTGTCTTGTAAGGGTCAGCCAAGGTAACCAGGTGCAGGTGGAGGCGGGCCACTGGAAACTAGGTGAGGCAGTTTAGTGGAAGCCAAAGTACAGGACAATTGCCGGAAGGGGCAAGAGCCCCAAGCAGAGCATAATGGAGCCTAACACTGTGATTATGATTCCTTTTCTCCTGGGCACAGCACATTTTCATTTGCAGGCTGCCACCCAGTTTTTAACATATAGTTCTGGCTATAGACTGAATCTGTGTCTCCCCAAAATTCATCCATTGAAACAAATACCCAATGAGATAGTATTAGGAGATGGGGCCTTTGGGAGGTGCTACCCAATGAGATAGTATTAGGAGACGGGGCCTTTGGGAGGTGCTTAGGTCATGAGGTGGAGTTCTGAAAATGAGATAAATGCCCTTATAAAAGAGGCACCTCAGACAGAGACCCCTTGCATTTTCCACAATGTGAGGACACAATGACAGAGGGCCCTCACCTGACGTTACTGGCATCCTGATCTCAGACTTCCAGCCTCAATAACTGTAAGAAATTCATTTCCATTGTTTATAAGCAATCCAGCCTATGGTATTATGTTATAGCAGCCCAATTGGCCTAAGACACTTCGCTTCTGAGGAGACAAGCACTTCTTAGAAATCACTGGTTATAGCTCCACTCAAGTCATCATTGCTTCTGAAAGTCAGATTCTGACATCAGAAGCAAAAATATCGATAGGAACCATGTAATTCTATAAGCAAATCACTTTTTAAAAACCACAAATCAAATTACAGAACATATAGATCCTCACTTCAGGCTAAATCATGGAAAGAAAGTTCTAGAGCCAAATAAATCAAGTTATAAAAGGTTGTTTTCCTTTCTTTCTATTGCCTTTTCTGTTTTCCATCTTAAATGATGTTCCACTCAATCTTCAACATTACTCACCAGATATTTTACAATGAATATCCAATGACAGTCTAAAATACTTCAAATAATGCAAAGGCAGCAAAACAAAAATGCCCAAATTTTAACATGAACTCACCTCCATGATTACATTTCCAAAGACAGGCTGAAATCCTTTGACCTTGGTCAATTAATGTAGGAAGACATTAAGGTTTAACATTTTCTCCTCAGATTTGCTGTATCAGAGGAATCTTCTTCTCAAGTACATAATCCTGAAAGCAGAAAGACAGTGGATTGTGGATCCAGTAACACAAAAAGAACTTTTAGGAACAAGCCAGAGGTTTGAGGCACCATCAACAAGCAATGCTTCCAATGGAGGAGCCATTAAAATGGTGGCCAGTGACTGACAAGCACTCCCGTATCTCCTTCTCGAATGCTATAACTCTGCTTCTCACCTAAGTAAAAGAATTTATTCTACATTTTCCACTCCCCAGCTCTGTGCTCAAGAAGATGCTAGGACTGTCTATGCATCTTCAGGCCATTCCCAGCACTATTGGTGCAACAGGTACCAGCTGCCATATTGAGGCTCTGGCTAAAGTTACCATAAAGAACAATCAGTTAAGGAGAACCACGATGGCGGCGTAAGTCAAATGCCTGAACTCACTGCGTCCCACAACCACACCAAAATTACAACTAAAATACAGAACAACCACCATACAGAAAAACCATCATACAGAACTGACTGAATGGAAGTCCTATAGCTAGAGAAGTAAAGAAGAAAGCACACTGAGACTGAGAGGAGAGGCAGGGGCATGGAATGGGAGGGAGATTTTTTTAATTGGGAGGGAGACTGCCTCTGCAGAGGGCATCCGGAGGAGCAAGTGGTCCCAGCCCCACACCAGACGCCCAGCCCAGGGTCCCAGAGCTGGGAAAAGAAGTCCCTATGGGCAATAAGAACTACAGGCCGTAAAAACCAGTGTGGATTGGGGCTCAGTGACACCAAGGCTGCTGGAGACCCAGCTGCTCCTCTTAAAAGGCCAGCACACAAACTGAATTTACAAGGTCCTGCTTCCTCTGAGCTCTAGCACCAGAGAGAGGCTCTGGGAGACCCAGACACATATAAGGAGAAACTGGACTGTCTGGCATCGGGGCAAGAACTCAGGGGCACTTGTAGTGGTCATTGTTCCCATGCTGGGACCTCCCCAGTTGCAGGGCTGACTGGAAGCCATTTCTGTTTGCTCCACCCTGGTGATTCCCTGAGATTCTGCCCCACCCAATTTACAACCCTACCCAAGCTGTGGGCAGCAGCTTTTGCATATGAATGGCCTGTCCTTTCTCAGGCTAAAACCTGTCAAACAAGCTGCAGCTGGGTCAGGGAATCCCAAACCTATCAATAAAAAGCCCAAGACCCAGCACTAGCACCAGCCTGCCTTGCTTCACAGCTGGGCCTCTTATGGGCACTTCCAAACACGATACAAAGAGGAGGAATCTGCAGATCTCTCTGTAGTTCCTGCTGGGTGGCCTGAGGCAGTGGCTGACTTTGCACCTCCTTGGAGACCCAAGAGCCAGTGTTCCCAGTGGTCAGTGTTCCCAGTGGTCAGTGTCAGATTACAACTCTACACATCCATAAGCGACACACTCAAGGGGCAGATTCAGTGAGCACCAAAGCCCCAATGAAACAAGTCCCGCTCCATAAGGGTGTCTCCTACACAGCAGCTCTCCCACTATAGGCTCAGCTGGTCCCCTCAGCCAATGGCTTGGAGGTCAATTCTTCCCAGTAACACCAACAGCAATCAAGGCTCAACTGCAACAAGACTGTGCACACAGCCCACAAAAGGGGTGCACCTAGAGTAGCGGTCGCACTGTGAGGTCCAAAAGGTTGGCAACCCCTGCTCCAAAGGTTTCCTTAAACCAGCGGTCACCAACCTTTCAGTGGTCACCAAGCAGTGTTCCGCAGACCACTGGTGATCCATGAGGTCCGAAAGATTGGCGACCGCTGACCTAGAGTGTCCACTTCAGGTGATTGGGGAGGCTGAGCCACTGGGCCCTATAGAACACCTACTACACAAGGCCACTCTATCAACTCAAGGAGATTTAGCAGCTCTACCCAATACATAGAAACAAACACAGGGAAGCAGCCAAAATTCAGAGACAAAGAAACATGTCACAAATGAAAAAAATGGAAGAAAGCAAACTGGATATAGAGTTCAAAATGACAGTTATAAGGTTACTCAAGAATCTTCTAGAAACCTCCAAGAGTCTTAGTGAGACTTTCAAGGACCTTAGTGAGAATGCCAAAAAAATCTAAAAGGACCAGACAGAAATTAAGCATACACTGACTGAAATAAAGAATAATATACAGAGATTCAACAGTAGACTAGAGGATCCTGAGAATCAAATCAATGATTTGAAATATAAGGACACAAAAAACACCCAACAAAAGAGCAAAAAGAAAAAGAATCCAAAAATATGAAGATAGTGTAAGGAGCCTCTGGAACAACTTCAAGCGTACCAACATCCAAATTATGGGGGTGCCAGAAGAAGAGAGAGAGCAAAATATTGAAAACCTATTTGAAGAAATAATGACAGAAAAATTCCCCTACGTGGTGAAAGAAATAGACTTATAAGTCCAGGAAGCACAGAGAACCCCAAACAAGAGGAACCCAAAGAGGACCACACCCAAGACACATTATAATTAAAATGCCAAGGCAAAAGACAAAGAGAGAATCTTAAAAGTAGTAAGAGAAAAGCAGTTAGTTACCTACAAGAGAATGCCCATATGACTGTCAACTGATTTCTCAACATAAACTATGTAGGCCAGAAGGGAGTGGCAAGAAATCTTCAAAGTGATCAATAGCAAGAACCTACAACCAAGATTATTCTACCCAGCAAAGCTATCATTTAGAATTGAAGGTCAGATAAAGAGTTTCACTGACAAGAAAAAGTTAAAGGAGTTCATCACCACCAAACCAGTATTATGTGAAATGCTGAAGGGTATTCTTTAAGAAGAGGAAGAAGAAAAAGATAAAGATAAAAAATATGAACAACGAAGTGGCAACAAATACATATCTATCAACAATTGAATCTAAAAATCAAACGAATAAAAAATCTGATGAACAGAATAAACTGGTGAATGGAATAGAATCAGGGGCATGTAAAATGGAACAGACTAACAATTCTCAGAGGGATGAGGGTGTTGGGGGGCGGGAAAAGATTAGACAAAGATCTTATATGCATGTATGCATTACCTATCGACACAGACAATAGGGTGGTGAGGAACTGGGTGGAGGGGGACTATGGGGGAAAAAGAGGTACATCTGTAATAATCTCAACAATAAAGATTTTTAAAATTAAATAAATAAATAAAACACTGTGCTAACCAAACACTGAATCTGGAGGTTTGATTCAGCCCAGAGGCCACCATTTTCAGCCTTCTGCCATCACGCCCCTTAAAGATTATTTGGTTTCAGTGACCATTCATATGTTTAACACACGGTTCTCTCTCTCTCTCTCTCTCACACACACACACACACACACACACACACACACACACAACTTCCACACAAAGAACAATGAGCAGTTGAAGTATTCGCTGACAGCAAAGTATAGTGAGATGGGCAGTGGAAGAAAGTAGTTATAAATCCCAACTATAGCCATGTGGCCAGTTGCAGAGATGAGAACTGTAATAATTATGAATATTTCTTTCTTACTTTGTTATGGGTGTGTTTATATATGGATAGTAATCAATTATTTTTGTTTTCTTTTCTCTCTTATTCCTTTATCACCACCTAACTTAAGATGCATGAGTAATAATTACCTTTATATCACAGCATTGAAATCATAGGACATCAATGAGAAGAGTGAATATCATCCAGGACTTCACATTCTCTTGTGGGAAATTGGTTAGCATGTTTCAGTTGTATGATGGAGAAGTTGTATGATGTTAGTATGCCTTTTATTTTCTTTATTTGGAGATTAAGTATGGTTTAAGATGTATCTGGTGCTAAGTTGACAAGGGGTGGGCTATGATGGTCTTTTTGATATGCCAACTTGGCTAGGCTACAGTCTCCAGTTAACCAAACACGAATCTAGGTGAAGGTATTTTGCAGATGTGATTAAAAGCCATCAAATTTTAGGTAATCTGGATGAGACTCATTCAGATTAAAAGTCTTTAAAGGACGAAGGGAAGGAAAGAGGAGGAGGAGGAGGGGGAAGAAGAAGAAGGAAGAATCGTAATGTAAGTATCTGTGTTTTCCAATGGTCTTAGGCTCTACAGCAGCGGTTCTCAACCTGTGGGTCGGGTTGAGAACCACTGCTGTAGAGCCTAAGACCATCGGAAAACACAGATATTTACATTACGATTCATTAACAGTAGCAAAATTACAGTTATGAAGTAGCAACGAAAATAATTTTATGGTTGGGGGTCACCACAACATGAGGAACTGTATTAAAGGGTCGCGGCATTAGAAAGGTTGAGAAGCACTGGTCTGGTGTCTCTGGGTTAATGAGACTCTATTTCCAGTAAAAGGAAAAATTATACTATGCTTTTAGGCAAAAAAAGGGGGGGAGCTTTTCCTGCATTTCCTGCTTCTTAATAGTTTTCAAAATAACTTTTTCTGTCAAGGAGGCATAATTTGGAGTAATATATTCTGCTTTCCTTCACAGAAAAAGGGGTAACAAAGAAAGGATTGAGGATAAGGGTTTCACTCCCCACAAATTGAATACATTCTCTTTATATAAAATTCACTTCCCTCTTTCTTTGTTTTTCACTTTATCCAAACTGATGAACATTTCCTATCACCAATCCAAGAACTTGCATGGGAGGAACATTTGAGGAGTATTCCTTTGAAGTCCTTTTTTGCTCTAAAATTTCATGCTGCTAATACTGTTGCTTCTGTTTCCACCACTTCTCCCAAAATCCCAAGAATTTAAAAGCTAATAGAAGGCTGGAGGGAATGCTTTGTGCAGATAAAAACTTGACAAATTGAAAAAAAAAAAATAAGGCCTTTTCTCCTTGCGCCAGGTTATCCAGGAACTCATCTGACCTGAAGTTCCATCTATTTATCTGAATCCAGGGTCTGCCTGGACTGCGACATTCCTATGTGGGTGGAAAAAAAAATACCAGGAGTGACACAGCCCAGGAACACACTGCACCAATAATAATTTTGCAACAAGCTACCCAGATTGTTTTTACTTCATGAGTCTGCCTGCAAATTCAGGTTTCTCTGGTTCATCTCCTTTATGTTAGTATTTATTTATTAAAGTGAAATGATCACATCTTCATTTTTTTCATGCCAGGATTAAAGTTCAAAGTTACATTGAATTGTCTTCACTTCATGTTGTTCTCCAGGTATCTGGGTTCATCAGAACTCATATATTTCTCTGAGACTTATTAGCTCACTCTCTCTACCATGCTCCCAAGCAGAGAGAGAAAAAGAACTCTGTGTCCCCACCCCCACATAAAAAAACATTTTCTCTTTGCAAGCAACTGTTGTATTTTTCAGCTGGCATGTCCTAGATTATTCTAAAAAGAGCAGCAGCATGAGAAATATAAGAACAGCTCATTCAAAGACTCCCTGACAACGCACAGCTCACAATTACAAATGCAGGGGTAGGCGGAACATCTGTATTCTGAGTCATTCCAATTTTCTAGAAAGGAGAAGGTCCTTAACCCTCCTTCTGCATAAGCTTTTGTGGTCTACAAGCAGGCTCCAGAACTGGTTCACTGTGTGCTATGTCTTTTTTTTTTTTTTATCCTCACCTGAGGCTATTTTCCATTGATTTTTTTGAGGGAGGGGGAGAGACAGAGAGAAAGAAACATCAATGTGAGAGAGACACATCATCGATTGGTTGCCTTCCACAGGTGCACCGACCAGGGTTGGGAACCATGCCTGTAACTGAGGTATGTGCCCTTGACCAGAATTGAACCTGGGACCCTTCAGTCCGCAGGCCAACAATCTATCCAGTGGGCAAACCAGCTAGGGCAGGTGTGCTCTATCTTGAGACTGCAGCAGACTCCCTCCCTACTCTCACACAAGCTCAAGGTATTTTGAAGTCATCTTAAATATTGACTGCCTGCAACCAAGAGTTTTAAAGTACATATTTTGAGTAATGAATAATGTCTATGCAAAAGAAACGTGTGTGTGTGTGTGTGTGTGTGTGTGTGTGTGTGTGTGTGTGTGTATTTGGGGGAGAAAGAAGTAAATAACCTTAAAAATCCCATATTGGTTTATGACCTTGGTTCTCTCAGGCCTGGAATAATACAAATTTAAGAGATATTCCCTTTTGTGGGAAAAGATCCTAGGAAAAAGTGAAAAGGGAAGTAGATATTTTTTCTAGAAAACTATAAAAACAGCTATTCCAAAAGAGAGCTGGTTCATTAATGAGTAACAAAAGATGCTGACAAAAGAACAGTAAGACATTGATCAGTAAAATCAAGAGCTCACAGCAGTTAAGGCAGAGCCAAGTTCACCAATGTGTTTTTAGGAGTTACTGTTTCTTCTTGTGTAACTCCAATTTCACTGTTTATACAGAGACATGTCAACATATCTGTTGACTTAACAAAACACAGATTTTCATTCCTCACCCTTCCCTCCCTACCAGCCATGGTACACAGTCTGACATTTAGGCTCATGGGCTTTGGTGTTGAGTCAGAGGTTCAAATCCTGCTCTTTATAGCTGTGTCTTAGGACAAGCTTCTTATCTGCACCTATGTGATGGGGATGGTATGTCTGTCAATCTGTATCAAAGGGCAGTTGTAAGTAATGATGAAATAATGCAGGTAACCACCACACAACAGCTCTTGGCACACAAAACGTGCTCAGTGACTGTTGGTGTGGAGTGGGATGACAGGCTCACACTTACGAACACCTGGTACAGAAACTAAAGCTCTCAGGGTATGGGCACTAAAACCTCAAACTCTAAAGTGACAACATCATCATGTGAAATTTGTACAAGATTGCTTTGGGTGAAGAAATACAACAGAGCCTGAAAAGAACCGAGGATGGCAGAAATACCCACTTGGAAAACTTAAGACACACTTAACTGCTTGTGAAAGAAAGATGACATATTAAGGTCAGGACTCCTTGAACTGATCCTACCTGGTAATTCCAGAAATTCAAATGCCCTGCCCTGAATCTGATTTTGTCCAAGTGTCCTCAGAGGAACTCTTGAGAATGGTGTAATTATTTCTGTTATTTTGCCTAAGGTAGAAATGGGGAGAGAAGAGAGTGTCTGGAAAGTAATTTTAGGAAGGACATATGCTAGGACTGCAGTAGGAGAAATGCATCTCAGAGTACAGAAAGCATTTCATTATTCACACTTCCTCTCACCCTCCCTTCCACCAATCTCTCTCAAAATGGCATGGGCTAGGGCAGTGATCAGCAAACTGCGGCTCACGAGCCGCCGTTTGCCGCTCTGTTGACTAATGAGTTTGCCAACCACTGACCTAGACTCTCAATTCCAATAATTACAAGCTGTTGTTGTTCCTTGTGATTAAGCCCCTACCCCAGTGGTCGGCAAACTCATTAGTCAACAGAGCCGCAGTTTGCCGACCACTGGGCTAGGGCACTGGACATCCTTCAAACTTGACCAGAAATTATCTCACTCTGAGATAATGAAACTGTATCCTTTTATTATTTACTTTAGTAGCTGGCACTATAATTCTTCTTGCACAAGATCTATCCTTATTGGGAAAAGACCTGGGTAAGGACCACTTGGGAAAGGGGAATATCTGTGGGGTCATGGATGTTGGCTGGCACCATGGATTCTGCAAAATCACCCAGTGTAGGATGAGTTGCCTGTGACACTCCTGACGAAGAAGAGGAAGAAGAGTCAGGAGGGAGAAAGAGAGAAGAGAGAAGAGCACATGAAATGGTGGCTGTGTTGTGATGAAGGAGACAACTCCTCAACTTCTCACCAAAACCCCTAAACCCATGAAGCTTAGAAGTGGGTTGCAAGTATGTGTGGGGTTTGTGTCTGAGTTGATAGGTTACAAAACAGAGGATATACATGCAGACGAAGGAGCTAGAGAGCAATGCAATCAAACATACATCTACTAATGGCTCCAAATATCATAAGCAGATACAGAAAGGTGAAAATAAAACCTAGAGAAGATGCTAAGGATGAAAGTGGCCTGCTGAGCATAGGAAACTGCCTGTGCTCAGGCATGCATGCAACCACACACACCAACACTCATTATCAATATTGGATGAACTCCTACAATGTGTCAGGCACTGTGCTAGGCTGTGGAACACCATAGTGAGCAAAGCCAGAGTGTGGAAGAGACAGACATTGATCAAGTAACTGCACAAACATTTGTAAAGTTGCAATTGTGAGGAGTGCTATGAAGAAGGAGTACATGGTATTAGAGAACATAGTCCTGACCGGTTTGGCTCAGTGGCTAGAGCATCGGCCTGTGGACTGAAGGGTCCCAGGTTCAATTCCAGTCAAGGGCATGTACCTTGGTTGCGGGCACATCCCCAGTAGGGGGTGTGCAGGAGACAGCTAATCGATGTTTCTCTCTCATCGATGTTTCTAACTCTCTACCCTCTCCCTTCCTCTCTGTAAAAAATCAATTAAAAATATTTTAAAAGAGAGAGAGAGAGAATATGAGAGCCCTAGCCTGTCTGGCTCAGTGGATAGAGCATCAGCCTGAAGACCAAAAGGTCCCGGGTTCGATTCTGGTGAAGGGCATGTACCTCAGTTGCAGGCTCCTCCCTAGCCCTGGCCCTGGTCAGGGCTCACATAGGAGGCAACCAATCAAGCTATTTCTCTCACATCGATGCTTCTCTGTCTTTCCCTCTCTCTTCCACTCTCCCTAAAAATCAATGGGAAAAATATCCTCAGGTGAGGATGGAGGAGGAGGAGGAGGAGGAGGAGGAGGAGGAGGAGGAGGAGGAGGAGGAGGAGGAGGAGGAGAAAATATAAGAGAGATTGGCCCAGGCAGAGAGACCAGAGCTTCCCCAATAAGTGATGCCTGAGCTCAGCACTGACAGATGAAAAAGGTAAAAAAAAAAAAAAAGAGAGAGAGAGAGAGAGAGAGAGAGAGAGAAAAGCAGCCCAGGAAGAATGTGTGTAACTGCCCGGGATGACAGGTTTGAGGACTGAAAGAAGGCACAGTGTGGCTAAGGCAAAGACAGCCTGGGGAGAATGAGCAACATGAAGGTGGAAGGCAGGGAGGGACCAGGCTCCTCAGAGACTGTGGACCCCAAGGTGGAGTCCGTCTTTATCTTAACAGCAGTGGGAAGTCATTAAAGGGAGACTGACAGGACCCCCCCCCCCCCCCCCGAAAAAAAAGCCTGAAAATGGTAAATGAGACCCCTGTTTACACTTTATCCCCACTTTTCTAGGCATCTCCATTGACTATCCATCTGGCTTAGCCTGAGTAACTGAGCCCAAAATCAGGGGGAAAAAACCCACAACAAACCAACATTTAATAAACACTGTTAACGCAGTTATTTTATTTAAATAATCAGTATTTTTAAATTAATTTTCCATCAGCATACAAGAAAAAAAAAAAAACACCAATTCTGACCCACCATTGAAACACAAATGCCCAGTGCATACTAGTAAATTCATATTAATTCAGTATTTAATCTTTACTTTAAAAATACTGGATTAGGAGTCAAATAGCCTGAGATGTAATTCTGACTCAGCTACTTGCTAGTCACATGATCTTGGATAAGTCTCCAAACTTTAGTCTCACCTATAAAAAGGGTAAAAACTTTTGCCCAACAGACCCTACAGAATTCAAGTGAGAGCCTTGCCCAGCTGTCCTGGTTCAGTGGCTGAGCATCAACCTATGAACCTGGAGGTTACTGTTCAATTCCTGGTCAGGGCACATGCCCGGGTTGCAGGCTTAATCCCCAGTGTGAGACATGCAGGAGGCAGACAGTCAATGATTCCCTCTCATCATTGATGTTTTTATCTCTCTTTCCTTCTCCTTTCTTCTCTGAAATCAATAAAAATATATTTTTAAAAAATAAAGTGAGAACCTTTTGTGAGAGAGCAAAACAGCAAATAAAGATATTATTATTAACCTTCCTCTAAACTGCAGAGGAAAATACACAACATATTCTATTCAGATAATCTTTCTTTTAACGTCCCATATCTGTTTTGCAATATTTTACAAAATAATGCTTTATCTTGAAAGTCATTGCCCTCCAATCCATTATAAAACCTTGTGTACATGAAACCACCCAGAGGGATATTCCTTGAAAAAAAATTTTTTTGTTTCATTTATTTTAGCACAGATAAAAGATTCAGTTCAAGTATTATCACCAAAGTTTTATATTTACTTTTTAAAGGAAAAGGATATATAAAATATGCTCAATTCATAAAAAGAGAAGTAGATGTTAAAACAATATGACATGCTATTTTTCACCCATCACATTAGCAAAATGTAAATTCTTGTAGAAACAATCTGTTGAACAGATTTTTGGAAAACAAACATTCTCATTCACTACTGGTGGGTACAAAATCGAGAGGAATTGGGCTATATCGAGCAAAACTACATGTGCATTTCCCCTTTGGCCTAGAAATTCCACTTGTAGGAATTTACCCTAAAATACAACTCTGACAATACAAGAAAACACAGGCATAAGGTTATTCATTGCAGCATTATTTATAATTGCAAATATTGAAACATCCCAAAGGCCCATACACAGGAGTTTGGTTGTATAAATTATGGTACATTTACTTAATGGAGTACTAAACAGCTGGAAAATTAAAAAACAAAAAACATTTCCATGAAATGACAAATTAATTTCCAGAATATATTATTAAGTGGGGAAAAACAAGATACTAAAGATTATATGTAGCATGCTAGATTTTATACATATTTACATAACTATATAAAATATATATTCATTTATTTTTACAAAACACAGCAAAGATAAACATAAAAACAAATGAATCTGGTTACCTAAGGGGGTTGGGGAAATGGAATAGAAGAGATAAAAAGGGGAACTGTTTGAACATAATGTTCTATATAGCTTTGGATTTTGAACCATGTTATCATTTTACATATTCAAAAAACTAAATTAAATCAACAAGATTGGGGGTAAGGGTGGAAAGACCTACAACTGCAAAGAAAAAAGAATCCAAAAAACTTTTTGAACATAAAGTATTCTGACTATACACTTTCAGTGGGATATATTCTAAGGACAAAAAATATCTTGAACTTCACTTGGTAGGTTTGTTTTGGGTAGTAATGTGGTAAGGCAATTCTGAAACTGCTTTGTGTATATTGCAGGATTGAGCAAATGAGTAAATATACTGTTTTGAGGAAGCAGAGAGTTCACTGTGGGAGAACAAAGACACAAATATGGAATGGTGCAAGGAGAGGAAGAATCCTCTCCTACTGAACTGGGTATCAGTTAGAGCTATCATTATGAATTAATGGTTTTTAAAACATGTTTCCTAGTTCTTCCATTGAGAGAACCTAAAAGCAATTTTAGCCTAGAACAATGAGTACACATGGAACCCAGGTTTCACTTTCCAAACAGTATTGGGAAAATGCCTATTTTAAGGTAAACCTGGGACATCTTGTGCCAGAAATTAGGGAAGCGCTCAAAACTGACGAAGATCTGTGAAGGAGATGTAAGAACCAGTTTAAGGGGCTGCCACTTGCCAAATTTGGAACAATTTGAGAATCAAAATAGATACTGACTGGAATGGATTATAACACACTTAATAAAATAGAATCCATGAGCTCACACTGGCCTTAAAGAGAAACTTTAAAGAAAATGGGAGAAAGTGAAAGTCCTCCTTTATATAAGAATGCCAAATAATAAACATAAGAGGGATGATAAAAATAGAAAATCGCCATTTCACAACTACATAGCAATATTTGATTTCAGGAGTTAATCTTTAATGGATGCTAAAACCTTTGGGAGAAAGATAGGGGGACAGAATATTCACACAGCCCAAAGTATCACAAGTTATTTATTAATTTCAAATGAAAAAATGAATGTTTATAATGGAGAAATATGGTAGATATTATCTTAACCAAGTGATCAAACTTATCATTAAAAAAACATTGCCACCTCATATGTCCTCTGCTGTGCTACACTGAGATGTGTGATACAACATCACCTATATAGTATTCCTGTCAAAAAAAAATGGTTAATGAAGTCGAACCATAGGGAAACAATCAACTGCAAAAGAACGGGCACAGACTGTTCCAAAATGTCAACATCATGAATGGAAAAAAAATGGCAACCTGTGCTACATTAAAGAACACTAAAAAAAAAAAAAAAAAGCAATGTATGAATCTTGCTCAAATCTTCAGTAAAAATAAGTGTTAAATTAAAAAGTATACCATTATTGGGACAATTGCAGAACTGCATGTTAGAAAATAATACTGTCATGTCCAAATATCCTGAGTGTGATAATTACATTTGTGGTTATGTAGGAAAATATTCTCAGTTTTGAGAGATCAACACTAAAGGTTGGGGGTTTAGCTATCTAGATGTCTGCAACTCTCAAATGGTTCAGCCAAAAAATACACACATACACAAAGGAAGAAATGTGACAAAATGTTAAAATTGGTGAATTATATAAATAGTATATGGATGTTCATTGTATATTTCTTGAAACTTTTCTGTAGGTTTGATGTTTTTTCAAATACAACATGGGGGTGTGGAGGGAGAAAAGGGAGTTGTTTACCAGTATACAGTCACTGCAAGAAGACAGCATAGACAACCTGACAAGCAGCCAATATAGCTGTTGGGTGGATCCTCACCAAAAGTGCAAGCTCCAGCAGAAAGGTTCCGGGAGATACTGCAGATAGCCAATTTGGGCAACATTATTCATTCATTCGTTCATTCATTACAGGGTGCCCAGTCAAATTTGAATTTCAGATAAACAACAAATAGTTTTTCAGTATGTCTCCCCCTGAGAGGCTGTTCCATACCCAGGGGACAAGGGACAACAGGACAGTTCAAGATTAGAGCCATTTATATTCCTACTTACTATTTTTATTTAATCAAATTCCACTCTATTTTTATTTTTTGAATCTTTATTTTTCAGAGTATTACAGATGTTCCATTTCTCCCCCCATTGACCCCTTCTAGCCTGCACCTCCCAATCCCCCATCCCAAGGACAGTTGGCAATACCTGGGGATATTTTTTATTGTAAGTGAGGATGGGATACAGAATAAAATTTAGGTCCCTTCAGGAAGGACAAAGGTGAGAATGGATAGCAGCCAACAACATCTATTAGGTTTTATATCAAACTCAAAGCTGTATGCACCCTAACTGACTCAAAGAAGTATTCTAACTCAATTATTTGAGAATTGGGGGGTGGGGTGGGGGCGGGGGAGAGATTGGGGAGAAGAAAGCCATTGTGAGGATGTTGAAAACTTTAGGCAGATAGTGAAAGAGGAAAGAAGGGTAGAACATTTTTAAGTTTCTGAGTTTATTTTTCATATATATATATATATATATATATATATATATATATATATATGCCAAGCGACCTGAACGACAGAATGACCAGAATGACCGGTCACTATGACGCGCACTGCAGCAGCCAACTGTCCCATCGGGGCCCTGATCAGGCCCCCCTAACCGCCCTCTGCTCCTCCCCCTGGCCAGCCCTGCCCCAAATCGGCCCCCATCGGGGCGGGCCAGCCCCCATCAAGACAGGCCGGCTGGACCTCACCTGTGCATGAATTCATGCACCGGGCCTCTAGTCCTATTATAAAATTAGACCTCTGTCAGAGTACTAACACACCATAAGAAGAGAGGGGAATCAAATGTTAATGACAAACTACTGCTGTACAGCCTAGTTTGTCCTCCTGGATGAAAACCTAATCTGTAATAAACCTAACCAAAGGAACCTCACAGGGTGATCTGATCACAAGTTCCTAACTGAGCAGGTCCTGGTAGTTAATCACATCCCAGGCCCATAAAAGGTTTATCTTTGCTTTAAGCAAGCCCTGTTCATTGTTTTTTATGCATCTAGGTTAACACACTTGAAAAGCCTCTTTTTAAGACCCCTGTGAAGCATAACCACCCTGAAGAGAGAACATATTCTTATTAACTATCCTGTAATCCAATCATAGAGATTTCCCTGCCTTACTTTTCTTCCACATTCATGTACTAACCTTCTTTACCCTCCCTCCTTAATTCCAAATGTATAAAAGGAACTGCAAACTGTCATTCTGGGAAGCATTTTTCTCACTCTGAGGAGATCTTGCGTCCAGATGTGTCCTCTGCTGGTTCAAATAAACTGTTACAAAAATTCTCCAAACGTTTGGATGTTCTTGCATTGACATCCTGCATCTTTCATTCATCCCACAAATATTTCTAGGGAATCTAGCATGAGCCAGGTAATGTTCTAGAATCTAGATCAGGGGTGGGGAAACTTTTTGATTCGAGGGCCACAATGGGTTCTTAAACTGGACAAAGCATGGATGGAGTGTTTGTGTGAACTAATATAAATTCAAAGTAAAGGAGCGGAGGGGAGAGCAAGAGAACCAGATAAAACAGCCGGATCCGGCCCGCGGGCCGTAGTTTGCCCAAGGCTGATCTAGATCCTAGAGGATATACTGATAAAATTGGCAAGTCTCTGCCCTTGTTGAACTTTTCTTATGGAGTAATACAGGCACGAAACAAATAATCATGACAAATACAGACCAAGTGAGGGGAAGACAGAGGAGAGGGCAGTAGACAGCAATTTAAATGAGTGATAAGAATTGCTCTCATTGAGAATGTGAGCAAAGGTTTGAAGGAGATGGAGGTGTGACCAATACAGACACCAAAGGGAGGGAAAGCTTTCTAGCAGAGGAAATAGCCAGTGCAAAGCCCTGGCATGATGAAGGAATTGCAAAAAGGCTAGTATAGCTTGGGTGGAGTGAGTCAGAGGAATAAAGAGTGCCATCAGAAATAAAAGGAGGGGCTTTGTAGCCATTTCAAGGACTTTGGCTTTTACTCCCAGGGAACTGAAGAGCCACTGAGGGATTTTGAGTGGGAAACAGTAATCTGACTCAGATCTGAACATGAGTTTTCTGGCTACAGTGTTGAGAATAGATGAGGAGGGCAAGGGTGAAAGCTGATGATTGCAACAATGCATCAGAGCCATGGTGGTTACTAACATCAGGTTGGGAGCAGTGGAAGTGGTGAGCAGTCAATGGACTCTGGACAGAGTTAAAGGGGGAGCCAATATAATTCACTAAAAAAGTGAATAAAAAACACTAAGGGAAAAAAATTGGCTGACAAAGCTATGAATACAACCTCTGCACTTCTGACTCCATGGCCCTACAGGAAAAACAGCACTGGCATAGTGTTTGTTAAAGGTTAACTTGTCAAGAGGTGCCACAACGTTAAGCTTCTGGTTCAAGAGAAGACACATTATAACATATGGAGCAATATTAATGTCCTCTGAACCAAACAGGCCCCAAATTTGTGCTCCAAGTTGTTGGAAAAATGTCTAGACTGTGAAGCAATCACACAAAGAATCTGAGAAACTCAATTCCCTACAGTAACATTAAAAAAAAATTTTTTTAAACTGAACTTTTCAACTTAAAGAGTCCCCATGACCAATTTAAATTGTCATTGCAGTATAATATAGACAGAGGTATATTAACTGTCAATATCCTTTGATTAATATTGCATCTTGTTTTAGAGAGCCTCATTTATCCTCAAGATGGCTCTTGTTAAAGAACAAACTTCAACTGAATAAATCTGAAGGTCTAGTTGGTTTATTAATTGATTCATGAGTCAGTCAGCATCCCATCTAGCAACTAGAAGGGCACTACAAGGAGTTGTACGAAATGTAAGGTTGTTTTAGACAGAAAGATGGTAGATAGGACAAGAAAGGTAAAAGAGTGGATTATTTCAGGCAAGATCACCTTCCCTTAGGGAAGGACAGGGGGGTCTTACTGGGCATATTACCTCATTAGTGCTGATCAGGAAATTTCAAATTGAATTAAAATTCCACTCCTGGGAGAGGCTGAAACTGTAATTAGTTTAGGTATTAAGTCTTGGTTGGACTTACCACAGTGACTGCATTTTGGGTCTGCTATTTCTTTTTAACAAACCTCAAAGCAAGTTTAGGTTTTTGGAGATGCATTGAAAAAAATGCGAGTAAAAAATATTTTTAAATCCTTAAAAAGATGTATCTTCTATTGCTCCTCTAGAACTCTTCCTAAACCAGTTCTTGTGTGCAAGAATTACTCCACTGGGTGAGGCAACGCTACTGTCCCTTAGCAAATGCAATCATGTATTACCAAGCTCCCTTTGGACTCTATTAAAGGCACTGTCTGCCTGTCAAACAGATTACTGGCTTGATTCCCATGTATTTTTCAGAACCAAAGCATTTGGATATGGCATGGATTAAGTGACTTAATATTTGTTAAGCCCCCAGACCAGTTCCTGGCAGTAGCCAGTACTTATGGGTTCATAATTATTTTAAGTCCAAGGCCTCACAGGATCTCGTGAATATGTTTAAATGTTTTAAAGCAGAGCAATCAAAACTATCACATTTTTTCAACGCTCTGGGGTGTTTGCTAGTTCCAGGTGTGCAATTTTCGTTCAAAAATTCGAGTACATCTCTTGGGTCATCTTTTTAGATTACACATATTCTTAAAAACACCGTTCTGTGTTGTTTTTAAGTAAAACTAATACGCACCCAATCTAAGAAAAAAAGCAAAGCATCTCCCTCGACCATACTGAGAGCTGGGTGAACAGCGGATGCTTAAACAGGATAGGCATTTCTACAGGACCGGCAACCAAGACGTCCTGAGACGTTACATCACTCGGAATTACCAGGAAAATATCAAGAACACTATGAGACCTCAGACCCAGCAACCAGGAGCCTCCAGGGGCAAGCCGAGCTTCCGAGCCTACCCCGGCACGCGGGCTCTGCGTCTCCCTCGGAGAACCAGAGGTTCCCTTCCTACGCTTCCCCGGTAGAGAGGAGACCTGGGCGAGGAGAGACTGCCCGTTCTCCCCAGAGTCAGCGCACGGCGGCGGAAGTGGGCGGGGCGCTGCTGAGGCGGGAGGGGCGGGGCTGGAGGCGGGCGGCCCTTCGGAAGGACGCGCGTTTCCGGCGTGAGCGGCGGAGCTCTCCGGCGGGGGCGGCCCCCGTCTCCCAATCGCGCACAATGAGCCAGCGCTGAGCGCCGGAAGTGGGGCCGAAAGAAAACACAGAGAGGGAGCCTAGCCAGGACCGAAGGAGGCGGAGGAGCGCCGCGGAGGTGGTGAGTGTTTCGAGCGTCTTCTCCTCGTGTCCCTCCCAGACTCGCCTCCGGGGTGCGTCTCCGATAGGTTCTCCGGTCCCCAGACTGGAGGGCGGGCTCCGCCCAGGAGTTGGGTTGGCTTCATCCTCCGCTGGCCTCGGTCCCTGTTGCCAGGCCAGCGGGGACTGAGCTATCAGGTTCGAGCCCGTATCTTCACTTTCTGTCAGACCCTGCGAGAGCCGAAGAAGAAGGGATTTAGGTGGAAGAACTCGGCCTCGGCCCCCTGGCCAACCTGGGGGACCTCGGAACCCATCAGGGAGGTAGGTCACTTCCTGCTTCCTGGTACCCGCGGTGGCTTCGTGGCCAGGAGTACGGGGACGCTTCCTCTTTCTCCGCCTCCGTTCCCAAAGGGTGGAAACTGAGGCAGGTCGGGGGTGGGGCGATCAGATGGGGATCGTAGTGGGAAAATTGCAATTTGTGACAAAAAAACAAATTTGTTTGGGGTGGAGAAGGAGATCGGGGGAGAGTAGCTGGAGTTGTTTCTTGGTTGGAAACCCAGCCCCTTTGACTGAAGCGGAGCCTCGGTGGGGCCTCCGTAACCCAAGCGATCGAAGCCATCGTTCTAAATAGTGGTGGTGAGGTGAGCCAAGGTCCCGGGACACGGAGGAGGGACGGAAACGTGGAGTTTTAAAGACTGTTTCGGGAGTTTTCTAACAATATGGGCTTGGAATAAAGCGGGTGTGTGTGTGTGTGTGTGTGTGTGTGTGTGTGTGTGTGTGTGTTTTAAGAGAAGCGCTTTTGTCATATAGGTAAAACTTGGTAGGAGTAATATTTTTTAACACTACAGTTCTCGAGACTATAGGGAGCTTCCCTTAGTCACAGGTTTAATCTTCATGTTAAATAGTAGGTACTAATTTTCATGATGAATACCATAGGATAAGCCTCCTAACTTCTAGTGTAATACACTGGTTATTGGAATGTGAAGGAAATTAGGGGGGGGGGGGTTTCCTTATGGGCTTTTGAGCATCTGTGCAATACATGTGGTATTTTGTACATTAGGTATGATATCTTGTTATAGTTTTATTTTCCCCCAAAATGCTTTCTTTCAGGTGCAAAGTAAGAAAAGTGAAGTCAAAGACCATGGGAGATGCAGCAAAACCTTATTTTGTGAAGCGTGCTAAAGACCGGGGAGCTATAGAAGATGAGGATTTCAGAAGGGGTCACCCTCAACAAGATTATTTAATAATGGATGATTATGCCAAAGGCCATAGCAATAAAATGGAAAAAGGCCTTCCCAAGAGAAAAATAACACCAGGGAACTATGGGAATACTCCTAGAAGAGGACCATATGCTGTTTCCAGCAATCCATATGCATTTAAAAACCCAATTTACAGTCAACCCGTTTGGATAAATGACAACCACAGAGATCAAAGTAAGAGGTGGCTATCAGATGAACTTGCTGGTAGTTCAGAGAGTTGGAGAGAATTCAGACTAGGACCTAGAATTCCTGTTATGAACCGACCAAGAAAAGACTCCTTTCAAGAAAGTGAAGATGGATATCGGTGGCAAGACGGAAGAGGCTGTAGAACTGTAAGGCGACTATTTCATAAAGACCCAACAAGCCTGGAAACCATGTCAGAAGTGGAAGCAGGAAGCCACGGTAATGTGTTGCAATTTGTCAAGTTAACAACCCAAAGTCAGCAAAGTCTTTTTTTCTTTTTCATCCAAATGAGTTTTATTATTTTCAGCAATGCAGTTCAAATTTTTCATAGTTTCTGCTTATTTAATATAATTATTTTAAGGATTGCAGTTGTGATACATGTATATATTGGTCCCTTTAAAAGTTTCCTTTGCCATAATGCTCATTTTACTTTAGTCAACATATTTCCTGTTGGTGCTTTTTACATAAGAGGGTGATCATATCCTCGAGGAGACTATATCATAATTTCTGAGTGTGTGTATATAATTTCTAAACCATGTATCACAGTTTTGTATTTGAATAATATAAATGACAGACTGTGAAGATTTTAAAAATCTTATTTGTTATAAAAGCACACTATAGTCTGCATATATCTCCTGCCACAGTGGGATAGGAAGGTAGTCCAGGATTTTTTTTTTCCCCTCAAAAGTGAGCTTTAAAAACGTATTGAGAGATATTAAGTTTAGAAGTCAGAAATACACATAAAAGTTTTACCTTTCAGTTTCAAACCAGAAGCCTATTCTGAGTGCCCTACGTGTTTGATAATAATTGCCCCCAAAGCGATTATACAGTTTTCTAAAAGGTGAATTGTCTTTGTTCATGTACCTATGATATCTGTAAATAGGAAAATTGTTTTTATCTAACGGACAGTTAATTACTAAAATGAAGTGAAGTCATATATTTGTAGAAAAAATAAAACTAATATTTAGTCTGAAAATGCAAAGTATGCTCAGAAAATTATTCTTGGAAAAATGGGCTAAGTTTGTTGACTTTGTTATTATTGTTGTTAACGTTAATCCTCACCAAGGATATTTTTTCCATTGATTTTAAAGGGAGTGGAAGGGAAGGGGAAAGACAGAGAGAAACATTGATGCAAAAGAGATACATCGATTGGTTGCTTCACACATGAACCCTACCAAGGTCAGGCCAGGGATCAAGCCTGCAACCAAGGTGCATGCCCTTGACTGGAATCGAACCTGAATCCTTTCAGTCTGAAGGCCAACTCTAACCACTGAGCAACTGGCCAGGGCTGCCTGCTTTTTTTTTTTTTTTTTAAGCAACTTAGTTATGTTCTTTTCCCCTTCCTTCCCCTTTTGAATAAGTTATAACCCACTAATTTTACCACCAAAATTATTCCTGTTAATTTTATTACTGAAATCTGTCTTCTTTATATTCCCAGTCTGTAGTTCTTCATCATCTCTACTACCAAATCAGCCTAGCTAAACACTCTGCCTCCATCATCACTACTGGTTTGCTTCCTATTAAAAAATATATACTCTACTATGCCAATTTCTTCCTAAAAACTTAAAGCACTTCCTGACTGACTATAAAATAATGAAAGAAATGGAGTGCTGGGCCTGGCGGGGAGTGAGGGAGAGGCGGTTGACACTTTTTAAATAGACTTATCAAGGTAGCCCTCACTGAGGTAGTGAGGGAGCCAGCACTGGGAATCTTTGAGGAAAACGTCCTCCACTCCCACCCCTGTGTAAAGGCACTGACAGAGCGTGTACATTCCAGGAAGAGCAAGGAAGCCAGTGTGGCTGAAGGAAAGGAGGCCATATAGAATGAATTGCAAACTAGCTAGCACTTTTACAGGTTTGGTTTTGTGTATGTGTGTTTGTTTTTTTAATTTAAATGCTGGCAGACAGTGTTGGCACTTTCGAGGCCCTTTTCCTTCATATTATCTCACAGTGATGTGTGTGTGTGTGTGTGTTTTAAACCTGTAGGACATTTGTGCTTTAAACCTGTAGGACATTTGTCACCTGTACATTTAGAAGTCTTAGTAGGAAAAACATCATGTTCTATCTTTAGAAGGTCTTATGAAAGTATAAAATGGGAGAAAAGGTGTTATTTTATATTTTTTTAAATAGGAAAAGTAAAAGAAAATGCTTTGAATCAAACAGCCAAAACAGAATGAGGTATTAGGAATCAAATGGATGGGAGAGATCAAACCTTAGCCTCGAAAATCTTGAAGCTGTAAAGAACTTGAAGGAATTGTCTGTAGTGATATACCAAAGGTAGAATCACAATTTTACAAAGCAGGAAGTTGTGGCTCAGGGAAGTTAAATTTATCCAGAATTGTTTATGTAGAAAGGTAGATGAGGAAGTGAAACTGAAATCATGTACTGTGCTGCTCTGGCCGCTAACTCAGCATCACTGGACCGGAAATCTGATAGAGGGAAACTGAACACACATTGATGAATTCTGGACTTTTCATTTGTGTTTTTCTTTTTAAAAGTTTGTGTGATTTTAAGTTATTTGTGTATTACGGTGTCTGTGGGACATGGACATTTTAATTTAGTTACCAGTAGTTGGTCTTTTAGAAAAGAAAATTTGATGTTGAGCAGCATTATGAAAAGAAAGACTTATAGATCAATAGTTTGCAACCAGAAAGATATTAAAAGGAACTGTTTACATATCAAAAACCTCTTATATGTGTTTGTGTTTCGTTTTAAAAGAAGTTGATTTTAAGAGGTTTTGAACAGGAAATACGTCTTCACTGTCTTTTTAATTGAAAGCTCCCGTGTTTTCTCTCTGTGAAATACAGGTGTATTCTTTCACAAATGCAAATTAAAGGTCTTTTCAGTCTCTATTTCTTGAAAATCTTCATACAGGAAGTATTAAGCTTTGGTATAACATTGCTCACTGTAGAGAGAAATTTAAACTTCGCACTACACTCAGAGATTCCTAAAAAGGAATTTTCCTGAAATCAAACTTGTCTTAATAAGGAAGGGTCTTATTAAATGATGTGAGAAAATGTAGTGAAATTATCTCGAGTTGCTTTGTTTTTAATACTGTCTATTTTTCAGTTCTCCATTACCACTCACACTTCATCTCTCATATATCCTAGGTTGCCAATTTATCGTATTTGGGACAGTTCCATTAATAATCTTAGCTGGAAAACATCCACTCAAATACACATGTCCTTTGTGAATGGAACAATGGTTCATATGCAAGTAAAATATGGGAAACTTAGAATACTGTATATAGAGAATTCATTCATATTACCAAAAAACTTGGGATAAGCCAGGTAGTCTAAGTAATTATGGAAATTGTTTTTAGCAAAACCCAGCTTTGCTTTCCTGATTCCCAATAGCTAGATTTTATTTGGTCATTTTTGCCATGCAGGCCTGTGAGGTTCATAAGGTTATATTGCCTTATCAGTACTGGTCTGTTCCAGTTGTGAATGAGTATGCTGCAAGAAGGGATTTTAATTGGTTCTTTTTAGTTTGTATATTGTTACAAGGCTGAATTTAAGAATTTCACCTATGCTTTAATCTCTGTTTCAAGTCCCTTTGCTTTGACTTAGTCATGTGTCTCTGCACAAGTCACTTATTTTCCTGGACCAGCATTTTCCCCATCTGTACAATGGGAGTAATTTTAGCGTCCATGACAGGATCACTGTAGGGATTAAATGAGGCAATGCCATATAAACTGCTTGCATTGCATCTGTTGCATAATAAAATACTCTGTAATGGTAGCTGCTGTTATCAGCATCAGACAAAATTTCTGCAGCCACCTACTTCTCTGTATAAAAACAATAAGGAGTTAATTGTGTTCTCTGGAGGGAAATTGAAGTCATTCTTTCTAGAAAATGACAGCAAATATAGTTATATTTAGCAGTCTTTGTGAGTAGGAAAGAGAGGAGGGATTAAAAAAAGGAATTTGGTTCTATATCACTTAGTGTTTTTGAACTAATATGGACTTTCCTAATGGGTATTGCACATATTGGTGTAAATCTCTAATGAGTGTTTGCCTAAGTGAGAAAGTTCTGTCCTGAATACTGAAATCAGATGCAATTTTTTTAAAGTTGGTAATGACAAGCAAATTAAATGAAAATAGACATCCTTTAAAGTAAAAGAAGTGCCTATCTCAAAAGTTTAGGGCAGACCAAGAGTACTGTCCTTAAAAGATTTATATTTTAACTGGGAGTAGGGGGAGTATTTAAAAGCAGGTATTAAGGTATAGACTGATTTTTTTCTTCCAATGACTACTTTTTACTATTTTGTTTGGTCTATGTTGATTGCTTTTAAAAATAAAACTGTATTTGTCCTAATACTTCTTTAATTTTGTTTAACTGCCACTTACTGTAGTACAGAAACTGTTTGCAGAATTTCACTGTATTCATCTTATGGTAGTTTGAACACAGTGCTTGCTGATTTCCATGTAGAACTATTGGCAGGTAGCTTTTGTAAAATAAAGGTCCTATATCTCTCTTTTCTGACAATTTTTTTTTTCAATTAACTGATTTATTGTACCTGCTATACAAGTAATAAGTTCCAGTGGAAACTTGACAGGAATTGCCTTATGCAGGGCATTGCAGGTTTCTATTTTCAGACTATTTATTGATAAGCCATTTAGAAGCTCTATTCAATCCATTTATCACAATTTTAATTGGAGAAATGAATTTAACTTTGATTGCATGTGTTACTAATAGTTTCATTTTTCAGAACTTGAGGGAAGTTATCCAAGTTATTTAAGACAAATTTTTTATAAAGCAATCCCACAATCACCTTTAGTTTCACAAGTTAAAAGTTACACATTTTTTTAAAAAGTGACAGATTCATTTATTATAAGGATTGTAGAGCAGCACAGTCTATAAACAAGTGAGAATTAGTCTATACTTGCAGAAAGTTTTTAGTTCAGCTGCTAATTGTTTCTTCCTTTGATATATATTCAGTGTGCATGCCATTGAAGAAGTGAAAATGAAAGTAAAGATAAAATGGGAAATGGTTGTCCTCAGTAAATAAAATTTTGGCTTAAACTTCTTGATATTAATGTGGAGGGACAATTATGTGAAGACTGAATTTTCACTTCAGATAAGAATGTAGTTGATTTCTGAGATCTTTGGAAATATATTTATTGTCCATCTGTGCTCTGTTGATATTGTTCACTTATGAAAATGAAAGTAAATGTGGATAGTTTTCATTAGAACAACAGGTATACTTACAAGTATCCTATATAATAAAGAGCTAATATGCAAATGGTCATCGCGCCCTCATGCTGGGGCTGGGGGACCTGAGGGCTGCGCCCCCTGCCCAGAGGGCCTTGATGGGGGACCTAAGGCCGTGCCCCCTGGTGCCAGAGCTAGGGGACCTGAGGCCACATCCCTGGCACCAGGCCGGGGGACCTGAGGTTGTGCCCCCCTCCCAACAGGGCTTGATGGGGGACCTGAGGCCGCACCCCCCACCCCCACTCTGGCACCAGGGGACCTAAGGCTGTGCCCCCCACCTGGCAGGGCTTGACAGGGGAACCTGAAGCCGTGACTCCCGGGGCCAAGGGACCTGAGGCCGCATCCTGGGGCCAGGGGACCCGGGGCCAGGGGACCTGAGGCTGCAGCCCCCCGCCCTGCAGGGCTTGACAGGGGTGGGGCTGGCCAGGTCTGGGTCTCACGCAATTTCAAGGTGCGAGCGGTGTGTGGGGACTTGACTCTGGGTCCTGCGGTGCACCCCAGACTCTGACAGGAAGGAGATTTTCATATACATTTTACTAATTTTCTTTCATCTCTGACACTTCCATTATAGGGAAAGAGCAAATAGCAATATTAAAATATTTCCTCTAATTAATTCCCTTTTAATGTGCACAAATTTTGTGCACCAAGGCCCTAGTACTAGACTATAGTAGATATATGTATATTATATATTATGATGATATATCAGGTATATTAGAACAGGTATACTCATCTTCAGAGGATACTTTCAGCAATATACCAAAAAGATGATAAAATCAAATTATATGATTGAAGTAGAATTCCTTTTAAGTTTAAAAAACACACCTATTTCTATGGATTAATGTATCTAGATGAGGTGCTTAATGAGTATTCAGGCATTCTATCCATGCCTATCCCTTTCCTTATGCTCTGTTCAGTTGTCATTCAGATATTACACGATTTCATTAATAAATATGTAAATTCTGCTTTTTAGTCAGTTCTGTTATTTAATATCACCAATAATATTTTTTTCCTAACTTAAGAAGACAAGAAGCAGAAGTCCAGACCTAGGAAGCCACGGAGGACTAGAAATGGGGAAAGTGAACTGGACGGGGACTTGGAAGGCCCTGTGATTGACGAGTCTGTGCTTTCAGCAAAGGAGCTCCTGGGTTTACAGCAGGCTGAGGAGCGATTGAAAAGGGACTGCATTGACAGGCTGAAAAGGGTAACATCTTTTATTTGTTAGTTAAAATCCTTGTTTTGTTTAAACTGTGTTAGTAATTGGGGATATGTGCTTTGATGAATTAGATATCCTACTTTGGTTATTAGTATTGAAGCACTACAAGCTACAAGTGATAAGTCAGTTTGATTTAATGAGTTTCTTAAATAAAAATGACTATTAGGATAGTGATAGAGTGACAGCAACATATTAACTGTTTTAAAAGTGGAGGGGAAATCATTTTCTGCCTAATTTTTGTTGACCTATAGTTTTGAGGATATATACCTATAAATCTCATTAAATTACAGCGACCAAGAAACTACCCTACAGCAAAGTATACCTGCAAACTTTGTGATGTTTTCATTGAATCTATTGCATTTGCCCATAAGCATATCAAAGAGAAGAGGCACAAGAAAAACATTAAGGTAAGTTTAATATAACCAAAACAAATGTTTATCTGTCAGTTGTTATTTCTTGTCTTTGTTACTTTCTTCTCCTTAATAACTTTGCTACCTATATTATTGAATTTACCCAAAATACTTTATGCTGCTCAGACATGTTTTGCTGGGTAGTCTTACGAATTTCCTTAAGGACACTATGAAGATGAACAAAGTCATTGATAGGACTTAAGTATATGTCGTTATGCCAGTAATAAAATAACTTGTCATTGCTGTTTTTAATATTCTTTTTTAGAACTTTTTTCTTATTCCTATCTTCCCTCTATTATCACTTTATGTGCATGAAGAAATGTTTGATAACATGAAAACTAACACAGCTAAAGTAAAAGGGAAGGCTAAGAATATTCTATAGTGTTGTCTTGGTAAATGGTAGAAGGTTAAAAACGTGTGTCATTTTTTAATCTCAACATTGATCTTAAAAGGAGAAGCAGGAGGAAGAGTTGCTCACTACATTACCCCCGCCTACGCCCTCCCAGATAAATGCAATTGGTATTGCCATTGACAGAGTTGTACAGGAGTTTGGGTTACTCAATGAGAACTTGGAACAGAGACTAGAAATTAAACGTATCATGGAAAATGTGTTCCAACACAAGTTACCAGGTATTTTCTAGATTTGTTTTTCTATTTAGCTAGCTAAAGGTACTTCAATCATTTTTCCTACTAGTAATAATTTTCACCTAATAGAAATTGATTTGCCATATCTTTATTTTTTGCCTGTTTTTGTTTTTCCTGGCTTCCCCTGAGGAAGCAAAGACTTTTACATGCATTGTCATTAAACCTGTTTTCATTATGAATTTCATTATGTGCATGTACTTGAAATTAAATACCCCATGTTAGTGGGACACTATGGGACTCTTGTGTATATATTTGTTTACCTTTCTACCCATTTAAATTGACAAAATATTTTTAGTTAAAGAGAAGTATGTTGGAGTCAGTTTCACGTATGTGTCCAAAAAAGGTTCTATTTAACCACACTTAAAAGACTTAAAATACCTAAAATGAGCTTTGCAAACTAATATGTAATAGATTTTGTGTACTGGTGAATTCATTCTCCATATTATGTCTGTGGAACCATGGGAAACTATTTTTTAGAATGTTCCTCAAGTGATTCTAAAACATAGCTAGGGTTGAAATCACTGTTTTAATTATTACTGTATTACCCATAGAACCATTTGTTCCACAGTAAGATCATTACATATAGTATATCATTCATATTCATACATGCTTTCCTAAAAATAAAGGGTGAGAATCTGCTCATTTCATTATATAGGGACCTCATTCTTTATGTTGTAGATAGTTCCTGAAAAGTCACTTATAATTTTGATGTTTTTTGCCATAGATTTCCATTCTAAAATTGAATGTATTTTTTCCATGAGAAACTTTTAAAGCCCAAAGAAATCACTTGACTTAACCTGGGGGGAAAAACCCACAAAGTTTACTGATGAGAAAGGATAAAATTTTGGCACAATAGTGGTAAAACATTGAGTGGTAAATATAGGCCATATACACACTTTTCTCTTAAAAGTGAATCACATGTTGCCTAGTGTTTTAAATTGTATCAGTTATATAATTATTTTTCAAAAGTTTTCCTAAAGGGATTATATTATGTTAAATGCTGCTTGTTTATAATATGAGTATTTCTATTAAAAAACTTCATGCTGAAGGTCATTTTTATGTATTGGTTTATAGAAACACAATCTTTATAGTAAATTACACCTATGTGGCCTTTCTAAAAGGTGAAGTGTTTATGTTAACTCTTTAGTATACTACCAGGTTTATAAATATAAAACAAAGCCATTTCTTTTTCACTTTCACATTTAAACATGTAAAAAATGATAGCAAGTAGTATTTTTTGCACAAAATGTGAAATAATAATTTAGGAATTTTTGAAATATGTTTTACAACTGAAAAGAGTAGCCCTTATGCTAAATCACTGTCAATGAAGTCTTCCCTATTACATAAAATAAAATAAAATAAAATAAAATAAAATAAAATAAAATAAATAAAGGAAGAGCAAAGAGTCACCCTTGCTATCCTTTGTTTATGCCAGACTTGAATAGTGTTTTGCTTTTGTGTATAGTTTTAATTTATGATCCTATTTCTGAAATAACAGTGCTTTGTTATAACTTGCAAGAAATTTTACCTTATTTATGACTTTTATTTATTTACTTTTTTTTTTTTAGATTGTTCTCTAAGATTATATGGGTCATCCTGTAGCCAATTGGGTTTCAAAAATTCGGATGTAAACATTGACATTCAATTTCCAGCCATTGTAAGTACAAAATTAAATGTTGCAATTTTCATAGAGTGGTATGGAAATCCTTTTTTTCAAATGTGAGCTATATTTCAAATATGAATATAGTTTAGAGATTTTCAGATTCGTTTAAGTGTAATGGTGGCAGCATTTTCCCCAAAAATTTATTTCTATGTTCTTTTGCCTGTCTTCAGTTTTAGGGCATTATTTCAAATACTCTATAGCTTTTCATACTTACTTTACTCTTTAGATCTTTCATACGTCAAATACTGGTATTCTTACCATGTGAATCTTATGGGGCTATTTAGGTTCAGTTAACTTGAAATGATTAAATTACCTTGGTAAAGTCAACTTTCCAGTGCAGGAAAGAATTTTAGATGTTAAGCAGTGTTGATATATAACTTTTATGACCTGAAAGCTTAATTTGCTTCTGGGTTTCCTCTTTTATACACCTACTTTATTAAAATAATTATGCTCTTTTTTTTTTAATTCCCTCCTATTATCCCCAGCCACTCAAAAATAATTATGCTTTTGAAGAACCACACCTGACCTAGCTTTCTGGTTTAAATATGACTCAAAACTTTTGATGAGTCAGAATTTTAAAACTGGAAGGCACTTTAGTAGATTATGCATTTATCCACTGGTGGTTACCATAGGTGGTTACTAGTGTATAGATGGTTTGTGTCAATTTAATTTACCTGGGTTGCTAGTTCAAATACAAATCCACCCACAGAAGTTCTATTTTATGGCCTCATTCTTTGCCATCCTGGGTACTATTGCTCCATGGTCAGCTGATCAATAGATTTTACTATTCTTTTAACCTTAAATTAAGATTAGTAATTTATCAGCACAGCAGTTACTTTGATTCACTCATTCATTTAGCAAATATTCACTGAGTCTCATAGAGTGAGAGAGGTAATATTGTTTACAGTAGGTCAACTTGTAGCCACAACTTTTGAGATTTGCTGAGAGGCTAAGTAACTCAGGAATTAATTTGGCGTTAACTGTGTAGTAGGTCTCCTTTGCCCATATTCATCCTCGTTTGGTGCTCATTGCTCTGTCCCTGACCAATATAGTGATTAATTTCTTTACTCTGGTCGTAATGTGCTTTCTAATTTGGATAATTTCAGATGACTGTATATCATCTCAGTGAAGCAAAGTACTTACAGATAATTTGATGTATTCATTGATCTATTTTCTAGATGTCTCAGCCAGATGTTCTCCTACTTGTTCAGGAATGTTTAAAGAACAGTGGTAAGACCAGATTCTTTCTACATTTTGCTTTTAAATGTTTCTTTTGTCTATAATTTGAATATATCATTTCTGAAACTTTGAAAATGGGAAGTCATTATTTAGCTTGATGATAATGTCACAATTTGTAAAGATTAAATGAACCTTAGACCAAGTCTAAGAAGACACAAAATATGTAAAATTTACTCTTGAAGGTAAAACTAAAGGGTAATCTGCTTTATACAGTGGTTTAAATTAATACTTTCTAATGACAAATAGGTGTGACCCAAACCTGATTAATGAATCAACAAACGTTTGTTCCCAGATAGATTTGTCAGTTTCCATATTTTAGAAGCTTTTGTAGCAATTTTGTTTGAATAGCCTACCCATATTTCTAATTATGTTATTCATATAACATTTAAACAGTCTAATTCAATAATATAGTCATTTTCAGTCAAGCATAGTTTTACAAAATAAGAGTTTTAAATTAACATGATTACTTAATTCTTGAATGTAATACTTTCTCCTTTTCAAATCATCTTGGAGCTTTACTTAATAATGGTTTTGAAAAAGGCTGAGCAGATAAATCACAACTGGAACTTGTACTTTATCTAGTTCTCTAAACAAAAGTGTAATTAACCTACTTAACATTTTTGTCTTCTTTCCTCAGATTCTTTTATTGATGTTGATGCAGATTTTCATGCTAGAGTGCCAATGGTGGTGTGCAAAGAAAAGAAAAGGTCTGTTTCTTTAAGCTGTTTATATATTAAATATCAACTTGCCAAAAGCACGTGTATTTCACTAAACCTTTTTTTTTTCTATACTTCACTAAATCTTATGTCTAATTTCTAGAATGATAGAGTCCTTATGTGGTTAATTTCATAGGCTTACTACTAGCTTTCTCCCTATACTTTTGGCAATTGATGCAAAGGAAACTTTAATTTTGAAAAGAATAAAATTTTTTAAAAGGAGAAAATAGAGGAAGGAAGCATTTTGACCCATTTCAACATGGTAAAAAAACAACTTCATTAGTTACTTGCTCAGATCACCTTTTGCCATCTTTTTTAACAGCATTTTTAACACTGCTAAGTAGCAATTAGATGACTTCACCCATGTATTTCTTCCTCCATCTGGAAGTACTATCAGTACAATAAGTGGGTGGTTTATAGGCTGTAATGATTGTTTACTAGGCACATTTCTCCAACTCTTGGAAGAACACTTTTATACTTTCAAATAGGAATTCATGCTCTCATTTGAAATATTTTATAGTATTCCCTTATTTTCATTTCCACACAAAATAGTTTTAATGTATGAAAGTACATAGTTTTTAGTTCTGAAAATAAAATTTACTCAGAAAATGGCTGCCCTATTTTTTTTATTAAAAAACAACAACAACAATAACACACTTTCTTAAGTGACCCATAAAGATTTAGTGAGTTTTGGGTTGTTGTTTTTTCTTTATTTTCATTTTTAAAGTACTTACTATCAATGTAAATTAGTTGTTGGCATAAAAGATAACCTAATACCTATATAACACTTTTTATCTTTCTCTTTTTCCTTCCCATCCTCACCCCTGACCCCCACCAGTGGTCTTTTTTGTAAAGTGAGTGCAGGAAATGAACATGCTTGTCTGACAACAAATCACTTATCTGCCCTTGGAAAACTAGAACCAAAACTGGTTCCTTTGGTGATTGCATTTAGGTACTGGGCAAAGGTAGGTCTAGTGCTCAAGTTTGTGAATACGTTCTGTGTATGCATAAGCAGTATGCTTTGATTTTTGTATGGTTAATTTAATTTTAAATGTTTGGTATATTTATAAACAAAGAGTAGGCATCTGAATATTGCAACAAATTTTTTTTTAAGTATATTTTATTGATCTCAGAGAGGAAGGGAGAAGGAGAGGTAGAAACATCAATGATGAGAAAGAATCATCAATCGGCTGCCTCCTACTGGGGATCGAGCCTACAACCTGGGCATGTGCCCTTGACCGGAATCGAACCTGGGACCCTCCAGTCCACAGGCCAATGCTCTGTCCACTGAGCCAAACCAGCTAGGGCAGAACAGAAATTTTAATGTGCACAGAAAGGGCAATTCATTGTTTCTGTTTCACTGTATAGTAGTATTGCTCAAAAGATTTATAGTGCATATTATAAATCAGATTTGCGAGTCAAATCCCAGAAGATATGGCCCACAAATTTACATTTTAACTAGTTTTATGAGGTGATTATAAGGCACAGGAAAGTTTGAGAAAAGCTTCATTTCCAGTAATATACCCAGAGACTCCAAAAAATGAAAACCACTATCTGGCCTTGCTTACATTTTCATAATGTTTTAAATACAGTATCTCAATTAAAATGCCAGTAGAGCATTTAACATTGGCCCAAACTGTAAGGTCCCATCAGGACTACAAAAATGAGTTGCTGTGCAGGTGCTTTATAGAGAAAAATCCAAAGCTTTACTGATTAATATATAGCAGTAACAATGCGTATAGCCCTAACCAGATTGGCTCAGTGCATAGAGCGTCAGCCTGCAGACTGAAGTGTCCCAGGTTCGATTCCAGTCAAGGGCATGTACCTTGGTTGTGGGCACATCCCCAGTTGGGGGGGGGGGGGTGAGGAGGGCGGTGCAGGAGGCAGCTGATCGATGTTTCTAACTATCCCTCTCCCTTCCTCTCTGTAAAAAATCAATAAAATATGTTTTTTTAAAAACAAACGAACAGTGCATATAGTTCCTGTGGCTTGTGTCAAGGCTAAACAGAGAGTACCCCACTCTTAACTTGGTAAGTTGATAATTACAGTTTGCCTTTTTTGAAAGCTGCCTCCTGCTTGATCACAAAATAGTCCATCCTTTTTTTTTTTTTAATCCTCGCCTGATTACACACAGAGAGGAAAGGAAAGAGAGAGAAACATCTCTCAGTTGCCTTCTGTATGTGCCCTCACTGGGAATTGAACCAGCAACCTTTTGGTGCACAGAACAACCAACCGAGCCACTCTGGCCAGGCTAGACCATGCTTCCAAGTTGTTTTTGTTAGTGTTAATGAATCTGCCCACATTCTCTCCCCTGATCACTTATGTGGTTAAAGCATGCATTTTTAAGGCAGTAGGTTAGGATGATGAGGGCTTGCACTTGGAATCGAACCATCGTTTTGATTTCATTAACAAGTGTTTTAACCAAGTGAATGGATTACTGTGGATGTGAAAAAAATGAAACAGCAAATGGTATTTTAGGATCCTTTACAAATATGTATAGTTAACAAGATTAAAATGTTGAAATTAAAGCTGTTACTCAAAACCACAGTATGTGGTTGCTCCAAAAGTATAAGGAGGTTTTACATTTTGTCACTGTGGTGTTTTATTTGAGAAGTAAATCATGTAATACAAGGAAAAGAAGTTACAGGTTTTAGACCAAATTATATAACAAGTTGGTACAAATGAAAGCTTATCCTCTTTTCTCTCATTTGTAGCTTTGCAGTATAGATCGCCCTGAAGAAGGAGGTTTGCCACCGTATGTGTTTGCCCTGATGACTGTTTTCTTTCTTCAGCAGAGGAAAGAACCCCTTCTGCCTGTTTATCTAGGATCATGGGTATAAAACTTCAATATTCAATATTGATTTTTATACAGGACCACACAATACCTGTGCATAATTTCAAAATCTAAAAACCTACTCAGAATTGACATGAATTTATTTATCCTATTGTGAATACTCATATATTTAATTGCTGAAATGTTAATGTATTTGTTTACAATATGTTGCTCTATCCTCTTCTGGGAGAACTATTCTATATTGAAGAAAACACTTGTGAAACACATATGATCCTGAGGGTTTCGAACAAGAGAATGTGAACCTGTAATAAATTTATAATTTGGTACACACTGTCTCTGGGTATAGTTTTATAATTTGATATAAGAATTGCTGCTGATGCAGAACTTAAGTAATCACCTCTTGAATAATACTTTGGCACTATCTTTAAGAACAATTAAACTCTCTTTTAATACCGAGGTATTTATCTTAATAAAGTCTGTGTACACTTACTTTATAGAAAGTCTCACTTGGTGAAAAGCTAAGACCCAGGAATAAAGACTAAAGCAGAATAAGCCCCTTATAAACTCTGTCCTGGAATAAGGAGTTTCAGTCCACTTTGTGCCAGCTTGCCTAAGGGAGTCTCTTTGTGTTTCTAGTTCTAAAATGAAAGAATTCAGGCCTTGAGACGGTATCTTTGCTAGACTGCTCTTCTCTGGTGGAAAAAAAGAATGAGAGAACAAAGTCAATTCTTAGTGGATAATGCTTCCTGTCACACCCAAGTCTGAAATTCGAATGACTTGCCACAATTAAGCAGTTTCCCCCAATTAAGCAATTCATTGGGGGAAAGGAAAGTCTTTTCAACAATTGATCTTGGAAAAACTAGATATCCGTAAATGAACATTAAATCTATGCTGAAATTAACTCAAAATGAATCAGAGACATAAGTGACATGGTTAAAACTATAAAATGCCCAGAAGAAAGCCTAGGAGAAAAATCTTTGCAGCCTGGGGATAGGCAAGGATTTCTTAGGTAGAAAACTAAAAGTGCAAACCACATCAATAGGGAAAAATATTGATAAACTCTTTAGAAATGTTTTACTCTTCAAAATCCAACAAGAAAACAAAAACATAAGCTATAGAATTAAAGAAAAATATTGAATATATAAATCTAACAGTCACCGCACCTCGTATTTTCTGTAAGAGCGGTTTGTTTTTTCAGTCAGTTAGCAAGTCCTTATTGAGCATTTACCTGTGCTGGGAACAGTTCTAGATGCTAGAGTTAGAGCAGTGAACAAAACATCCTTGTCCTCAAATTTCTATATACAGTGAGGTGAGAAAGGTAAATAAGTACATATCAAGTGGCAGTAATTTCTCTGAGGAAAAATAAAATGGGGGAAGGACAGAAAGTAAAAGGGAAGGATCTATTTAGAGAAAAAGATATTTGAGCAGAGCCTGAGTGCATTGAGGGAGAGTGGGCTAGTAGCAGGTATCAGCTGTGAGTCAGGAAGATGGGTCAGAGAAGAAGCAAAGAGCCAGATTATGTGGGCCCTCTCTCGGCCCTGGAAAAGGCTGTGAATTTCATCCTGAGTTTGAAGGAAACCATTATAACTGGGACCAACATGATTTCTCTCTCTCTCTCTCTCTCTCTCTCTCTCTCTCTGGATTACTCTGCTAAACCAAAGAAGCATTTGATACGGAAATACATTTGGGAAATAGTATACCACATCACCCCACTCCACATTCATTGTATACATTACCTGTTTCAAGGCTTATGATAAATCCCATTCTACACTCAAGAAACCTGTTTAGATTTGTCCACGTTTCTTAGACCTTTTGAGCCCAGACTTTTCTTTAGCAATTTGTATCTCAGCAACATCAGTAGAAACAATTTCTTACATTTATTGACATTTACTCCATCCCATACCTGTATCTGAATCCTTTATTTCCATTATTTCATGTCACAACTATCCATGAAGGAGGTTCTAGTGTTATCTTTTTAAACAGAAACCTGAGACTTAAAGAAAGTCATGAGGGAGCTGTGATTTTTTTTTCACTTTTTTTTATTGGACTTATTGGGGTGACTGGTTAATAAAATTATATAAGTTTCAGGTGTATAGTTATATAATACATCATCTGTATATTGTGTGTTCTTACCCCAGGTCAAGTCTCCTTCCATCACCATTTATCCGCCCCCATACCCTCTTCTACCTGTTTCCACCCCAGGAGCTGAGATTTTATCCCAAACAGATTTACTGCAGAACTTGTGGCCTTGGGCCTGGGCTGTTTTGCCTTCTCTTATTTACTAAAGAGTTATTTCACAAAATCATTTATTTTGCAAATCAAAACTTTATTTTTTACTTCAAAAAATATATTTTTAAAAAATTTATAAATATCTCAGAAAATTTTCATAACGATACCTTTTACATTTTTAATGAACCATAGAGTGTAATCTTTATATTCCTTTCAGGATTAATGTGTTCTGATTGATATAAAATTGTTTCTACCTTATAATAATGTATGTCTAATTTTTCTCTAGATTGAAGGATTCTCATTAAATAAACTAGGCAACTTCAACCTAAAAGATATTCAGAAAGACGTTGTGATCTGGGAATACACTGATAATGCCACAGGGGATGCAGACACAGCAAAAGAAGAGGCACAAAAAAAAATACCTGTTAAAACAGGACAGGTGTGTTCTCTCTTATTTTTAATTTTACCATCTATTTTTAATTCTGTCATTAATTGTAGAGTTCATTAATTAATCAGTCCTCTCTTCTTTCCTCAATTATCTTAACTGTTTCATTGATGTTTCATTTCCTAGTCTGTGCAGTGCTTTGAATAGACAAGTAATGAGAAAAGGTAAAATTCACAACATTAGATTTACAGTTATTGATGTAGTTTGTGTGCAGGGTCCTGTGGAAGATACTGAGAATTCAAAGCTAAAGCCCTACCTATTCTCAAAGTACTTGGGTTTTAGATGGTATTATGAGGTTTAAACAGATGAAAAGTTAACCTCAGATTATTAAAATAACAATGAGTAATTATATGAACTTGTTTCCATACTATTAGGGGTGGGCAGGGAAGTTTATGCACAAAGAAAGAATTGCCATTTGAATTTCAAACAAAAATCTGAGCAGTATAACTAGTAGTAATAAGAATAGGATTTCAGCCCTAGCTGGTTTGGTTCAGTGGATAGAGCGTCAGCCTGTGGACTGAAGGGTCCTAGGTTTGATTCCAGGCAAGGACACATGCCTGGGTTGTGGGCTTGATCCCAGTGGGGGACATGCAGGAGGCAGCGAATCAGTGGTTCTCTCTCATCATTGATGTTTCTATCTCTCTCTCCCTCTCCCTTCCTCTCTGAAATCAATAAAAATATACTTTAAAAGGAAAAGAATAGGATTTTGCCCCAAATTGGGGCAGACCCCACAACCTTATAACCCTTGGGGGTGACATGATAATAATATCCACAAATTACTTCTGAGACCAGGACTTTAATACCAACTTTACACCAGTAGATCATGTCACTCTTCTAGTCCATGCCCGGAAAGAGGAGGTAGTGGTGAATCATAAGATACTCTGGTTTGCTTTCTATAATCCTGGAGGGGTGAGGGGAAGGGGGAACCTGTCTTTCTCTGCTGCCACCAGCATAGCAACACTTTTATCTGTGTCCTACTTATGGTTCAGTAGTGGATAAGAGCACAGGCTGTGGAGCCAGAATATGTGTATTTGTATCCCAGCTCTCCCACTTCTAGCTCGTGTGTCCTTGAGCAAGTGACGTAATCTTTCTCTGGGCCCCAGTTTCCTCACCTAAAAATGGGGATGATATTGGTACCCTCTCATAGGGTCATTGATTTATTGAATGCTTAACTCAGTGCCAAAAAAGAAAGTGTTCTCTACTTTAAAAAAACAATGACAATAACAAAAAAACCACTGAAGTACCACTAGTTTAGATAAATGAAAGGTCTCTTTAAGTTCCGTAGTACAGTATTACCAAGTCATTTCAGTGAGATGCTTAAAAATCCTTAGTAATGCTGAATAAGGCATATGGATGAAGAGGTAAGATTTAATAAGGCTTTCAGTTTCTGGGGGTTTTCTTTGTGTCCTCAACTATATAGAGTTTGGGACCTAGACAACTTCCTTTTTCAACCAGGTCTGCTTTGTAAATCCACCGGATGACTTTGTTTTATTAGATAGATCCTGTGTGGTTGAGATGTAGTAGTTATTAAAATACTCTACCACTTGTTTTGAAGCTTGCTATAATAAAGTGCAATCAGGAACAAATTTATACCTTAGAAGGAAAAGTTATTACTATAAGTCCAATTAAAGACTGTATCTTTACATTTTTATGTTATTTGGAGAGAGTAATCATGCTGCCACTTCTGAAAGGGATATCTAAACTGTCGAAATTGCTTGGTGTGATTGAAATAGCACTGTACTGGGATGGGAGACTGTTCTCATTCTGCCACTGACAAGCAGTGGGACCTTTGACAAGTCACGTAAACTCTCTGGCTTCAGTTTCTTCTCTTGTAACATACGGGAGTTGAACTAGATTACTTCTTAACAGCATCTTACAGTTGTGACTTTATGTTTCAGTGATAAATGGATTTCTTGTACTTAAAGACTTTAAGTGAAAAAATACAGAGAGCAACCACGTCTGCTTTCCCTTGTTTCTGATTTAATCCTCATAACTATCCTGTGTTATAGGTGGTATCATCCCTACTCTGCAGATAATGATAGCGACCATTTTTTGAACATGTGTGCCAGGCACTGTGCTAAGCTCTTTTCAGACACTCTCTCACTCAATCCTCCCAACAACCCTATGAGGTGGGTACTGTGATCCCCGTTGTTCACATGAGGAAACTGAGGCTTGGACAGCTTATATACCTTGACTAGGATCATGCACAGCTAGTACATGGCAGAATGGGATTGCAAACCTAAGCATGTCTCATTCCAAAGCCAGTTCTCCTATTCACTGTGCTATACTGCCAAATGAGAATGAAGAAGCTAAGTCACAGAGCAGTTAAGAACTATGAAGTGGCAGAATTAGTATTGGACACTTTTTTTTTCTTATTCTAAGTCCTGTGTGCTTTCCAATTAATTACAATACAGTGTGTTCCAACTTGTCAAGAGTCTGTGAATGTAAAACTAGCAGTAATAGCTGATATAGAGAGTTATTTGACTTGCAAATTAATTTAAGATCACTGGCACATTCAGTGAGCCAGTGATCTTCTCAGAGCAAATCAGGGGAGCATTTTTCCTTTTGCTCTGTGATTTAGCTGCCGCCCATTTTTGTGTGTAACATTGTAAAGGTGTCCTCCAGCAGCAGAAACAGGGAGAGCTCAATGAAATAGATGCACAGTTCTCTCCACCTGTCATTAAAACTTCAAAACTAGGAGTACTGTCTGATTACATACAATTGCCTGTCTATTCCTATGATGATGACAAGGTTTTAAAATACTCTAATCCCAGCACTGTAGTGAAAGAATGCTATTTTTCTACAAGCAAAATTAAAACTAGAATGCGATTTATCTAAATGGTTGTCAAATTCATATCTTTGCTAAGGTTTTTAAGATTTTTTAAAATGTCATGCTTTTGAATGCTAATTTTTCAAATTGTGCTGACATCTGAAATACCTGTGTTTTCTCTTTGCGATTAATAGGTATCATTAATATTTGATTTAAAACACCAGCCTTCAGTGCCAGTTGGGCAGCTCTGGGTGGAATTGCTTCGATTCTATGCTTTAGAATTTAATTTGGCTGATTTAGTGATAAGTATCCGAGTCAAAGAAATGATATCTCGTGAATCAAAGGATTGGCCCAAAAAGCGCATTGCCATAGAAGGTATCCCAAAATGTTTATCTTTAATTCCTTTTTTATTTTTTAAGGTATCTGTCTAACAGCATGCTTTTTATTTCAGTCTCTTTTCAGTTCCTACATGTAAGGTAGGCCTGACCCCAAAAGTGAAATAGATAGGATCTTGGATGCATTACAGTGGTCATTACAATTAACCAAACTTTTTGTTTTGAAATGTATTTTTTAAGTGCAACAATAAGTGCATCTTAATTACTTAAGCAACTAATATAATGGCTGGCTGAGTCCTTGCTTTCTTTGTAAATTGCTTAAAAACTTGAACCCTTAAAAAGTTTTCTCCCAGTGATGTACGAATCCCCTTTCTTCTTTTAATGTCCTCATTTCTGTATTTTTTTAATTGAGTCATTTCATGAATTGTTGATGTTGTTTAGTTTTACAGAGGTTGAGGGTAATACTTTTTCTTGTGCAAAATAACATTCTTTGTTAGATTCCTCACCATAGAAAAGATAAGTTATTTTTGGAATATCTGCAGTAACATTTAGAACTTACTTAATGAAAACACTTTTTCTAGTGAGGCTCATTTAATCGAAAACATTGTTTAAAAGACACACTGATGTGGCCCTGGTCGGGTGGCTCAGTTGGTTGGAGTGTCATCCCATACACCAAAAGATTTCAGGTTCAATTCCCGGTCAGGGCACATACCTAGGTGCAGGTTCAGTCCCTGGTCAGAAGCAACCAATCGATATTTCTCTCTCATCTTGATGGTTTTCTCTCTCTCTCTCTCTCTCGCTCTCTCGCTCTCTCGCTCTCTCGCTCTCACTCTCTCGCTCTCTCTTTCTCGCTCTCCCCGTCTCTCTGTCTCTGTCTGTCTGTCTTTCCTTACCTCCCTCCTTTCCTACTTTCCTCCCCTTCTCCCTCCCTCTCTCTAAAACATATCCTCAGGTGAGGATTAAAAATAAATAAAATAAAATAAAATAAAAGACACACTGATGTGCCCCATAGACTTCATTAAATGGACTAGCTCTTCTCAGCTTTTCAAAGTCAGGCAGTTGAAACCTCTCTAGAAATCTTAATTCTCCTCCTTTAAATAATTTAAAGAATCTCCTAAATGGAATTCTCTTATTTTTGCTTGATTTTTTTCAAGCTTTATATTGCATAAGAGGGTTTTTTTGTTTTTTGGGGTTTTTTTTGCATTTAGCATAAATTCTTTGTACAGTCATAGGGATCTCACCTTTTTAAACCCTCCCCTGCAGTTTCTCTGGCTCAGCTCTTCTGGCCAATTGCCTAACCTGCTGGAGTCTAGGGGAGGAGAAAAGATTGAGAGAAGTGGTGTCTCCTCCTGGTGCCTCCCTCTCGCCCCTGAATTCAGCTCAGCCAGTTCAGTGATGGGGCTTCCCAGGGCAGAAGAGTGGAGGTAAGCAGTACAAACCACACAGCCTGGCTGAGTGGGGAGGCAGAGCACTCAGCAGAACATGGTAGAAAGCCCTCACTTCCCCAGGCACAAGAGCCACACTCAGGACATATTTTTTACCTCCATAGTCATAGAACAAAATAGGGAAGGGGTACTGGTTCAAAACAGAATGGGTTCTCTTCATAGAGCAGATATTTAAGAAAACATTTCTTTTTGTTCTTCAACTCTAATCTTCTTACTCCCCACCTCCAAGTTTTTAAAAGCATAGATAAGGTACATGCTGAATTTTATAATTATTCATTTGTTGTCTAATTTTATCTAGAGCAGGCTAATTTTAAAAATATGTAATACAAATGTATGCAGTGAATTTTTTTTTTCATTCCAGATCCTTACTCTGTTAAAAGGAATGTGGCAAGAACCCTAAATAGTCAACCTGTGTTTGAATACATACTTCATTGTTTAAGAACAACCTATAAATATTTTGCTCTTCCACACAAAATTACAAAATCTAGCCTTCCGAAGCCTCTGAGTACTGTTACATGTTCAGAACATTCTAAAGAAGTAGCAAAGCATGATCTAGATTTACAAGCAAAAAATGATAAACTCAAAAACTCAGTTGTTGTTCAAGGTCCCAGTGCTCCCAGTTCAACTGCAAATACCTGCAAGGTACAGCCAGTTACTCTTAAAGAGACTGCTGAAAGCTTTGGAAGCCCACCAGCAGAGGGAACAGGAAGCACAGACATCAGTGTCCACCTGGGAAACACAGATTGTATGAAGGTAGAAGTTACTTGTGATGATCATGAGGATGTTAATGTACACCATGGAGAAACTGGAAGTAAAGCTGAGAAAGAAAAAATTGGAAGGGAGGGCAAGCATCCTTTGACTGCTGATGCTCAAGATTTAAGCAGTAGCAAACATGGAGAGCCTCTCACCTCTGGTAGCACAGAAAATACTGAGACAGATTGCACTTTGGATGTAGAAGGTTTCCAAAGCTCTACAGCTAAAGAATGCGATGGATTTGCTACTTTAGATAATAACATAGATGTTGATGAAGAAAGCTTAGATGTTGATGAACTAGAAGACTCTCTAAGCCACTTTGCCCCTTTAAGACAGGGCCAGATATCAGGAGTCATTCACTCTGATGAAGAGGAGGAGGAGGGCTTTACCCGAAAAGAAGAGGAGGACGATGGTGCTAATGAAGATGGGTTAGACAATGCCTACACCGGATCAGGGGATGAGGATGCCCTATCTGAAGAGGATGCGGAGGTAGGCGAGTCTAAGTATGAAGACTCGAAAGAATGTGGAAAAGATGTGGATGGAGCTCTACTAACAGAACTTGATAAAATCAGTCTTAAGGAGGAAAATGTATGTGAAGAAAATTCAACCTTGGATCCATCTAACTTCTTCTATGAATTTAGTAAGCTCCCCTTCACCAAAGGCAAGGTAGGTAATCAGTGCCAGTCTTAGACATAGAACTGGGAGACTTGAAACAGTTGTAATACATGTGATTACAATTTTATATACTAGAACAGGGGGCTCCCCATTTTGGTAGTGATTAATGAGTTGGTCTACAACTCCAGTACTGGTCCACTTCCCTCCTTAGTCTCATGGAAATTTGCACAGGAGAAAGGGAATGCTGTTGGTAGTGAAAATAACTTTCTTTTCCTCTTGAGTATGCCGTCCAGGTGTCCCCATCTCAGATAGCTTGGAATGGCTGCACTTTTTATTTTCACTAGAGGCCCGGTGCACAAATTCATGCACCGGTGGGGTCCCTCAGCCTGGCCTGCAGGATCGGGCCGAAACCAGCTCTACGACATCCCCCGAAGGGTCCCCTATTGTGAGAGGGCGCAGGCCAGGCCGAGGGACCCCACCAGTGTACTATCAGGGCCGGGGAGGGACCGCAGGAGGTTGGCCAGCCAGGGGGTGACCGCAGGAGGGCTCCAGGACATGTCTGGCCTGTCTTGCTCAGTCCTGATCAGCCGGACCCCAACCACAAACTAACCTACTGGCCAGAGTGTCTGCCCCCTGGTGGTCAGTGCACATCATAGTGAGCGGTTGAGTTGCCTTACCATATCATTAGCATATTATGCTTTGATTGGTTGACTGGACAACCAGACGACCGGACACTTAGCGTATTAGGCTTTTATTATATAGGAAGATTCCTGTGGAATGTGAAGAGTAGATTGTGTACTTAAAAATAAAAAAAGATTTAGGGCCCTTTTATTTGGCAAATAAAGTTTTATCTTAAGTCTTGTTTTGCTTTGCCCTCCTCCTGCAGTCCCCTACAGTAGTGTGCAGTTTATGCAAACGAGAGGGTCATCTAAAGAAGGACTGCCCTGACGACTTCAAAAGAATCCAGCTGGAACCTTTGCCACCATTGACACCCAAATTTACAAATATCCTAGATCAAGTTTGTATCCAGTGTTATAGTAAGTTGTTAACATTTCTTTTGATTTGTTAAATTGATGTTTTTTCTCAAGAGTCACCTGAATCACTAACCGTCTAGCTTTCTAGGGACTAAGTCTGTTCCGTTCCCCAATGTATCCAATGTTCTTTGTCTCCTGTTCCATTTGGGATACATAATAAGTAATTGTTAAAGACAGGAAGGAAGATCTTTAAAGGCTTAAGATTAGAGTACTATCGTTTCCCAAGTGGTGTTTCTTGAAATGTGTTTCTAGGTACAGTTAATAGTGTTTTGTGACAAGAAGTATTCCACAGGTCAAGTAGGGAATAACTCTACTTACTGTTCCCTCAGAGAGCACAGGGCACAGTAGCATAATAAAGGCTTTTGATAAATGTTATGGTAAAGAATTTATTTAACTCCTTAATCCCACATTTCCAAAATTGAGCATAGAATACTTTTGGTTAACAGTAATTAATAGCCTACATAACAGCACTTTAAGAAGCATTGGTTTTGGGAAGCACTGGTATGCAGAGGTTTAAATTTCTACTAAGAAGAATCTTTTAAAAGAAAGGGATGCAGCTACTTAGAGAACTGGATGCATCACGGTGCTATATCCTGAGGTGTCTGTGTGCTAAAAGATCACCATTCTTAACAAGTGATTTACTTTTTAAGACTTTTTGGAGTTTATAACCTATGAAAGGAAATTGTAGGTCCTCCTTGAATATATATATACACTAGAGGCCCGGTGCACGAATTCGTGCACTGTTGGGGTCCAGCTGGCCTGCCCGATAGGGGCCATCAGGGGTAGGCCAGCTGGGGCGAGGGGCCACAGGTGGTTTGCTGGCCAGCCCCGCCCCTGATCAGGTTAGGGGGAACCTCTCGGGAGTGGGGCCAGCCGGGGGGGAGGGGCTGAGGGTGTTCTGGTCTTTCCACCATTTGGTCAATTTGCATATTACCCTTTTATTATATAGGATACACATGCTCACAAACTTTTGTGTGCGCCCTCTGGAAGAGTTCCCTGAAGGCTGCCCTTTAGAGAGTCCTGGGTCTCTGAAATGCAGTACTTCTCAGATTACTTTCCATTTCAGAAGCAGTTCTTGGTGGTAGAATCTTTTTTTAAAGGCATCCTCTTTATTTTACATGCTTTCTACTGAGAAGACACAAAATTTAGGGTGTTTTTTTTTCTTTAAGCCTGTTAGGTTTCATATAGTTTTCAGAGAATGTGAACATCATTTTTTCTGAATGTTTCTCTTTATTTTAAACAGAGGATTTTTCCCCTACTATTTTAGAAGATCAAGCTCGTGAACATATTCGGCAAAACCTAGAAAGTTTCATAAGACAGGAGTTTCCAGGTAACTAACTTTTTACCTTTAAGAAAAGAAGGGTAGCATGACCTTCCTTTCAGAAAGCGTCCATGTGTTACAGTCACACTAATTTTGAGAAAGAGAACATAATCTTGCAGTGATGGGGACAGGGCTTCAGTGTGTGGCATGCCTAGGGTGGCCATTGGTCGGCTCAGTCCTAGCTTCCCAACAGAGAAGACAGCTGCCTATAGGATTTCTCTTAGCAGATGCCTCGAAGTGAATTTCATTGAGGACTATGTTTAGAGTCAAAGTTCACACCTCTAAAAAGTCTATTTAGAAAGTAGTAAGCTTACAGTATTAAATATGTTTAGGAGATCCACATTTTCCTCAAAATGGCCTTACATTTTTTATTTATTTTTATTTTATTTTATTGATTTCAAAGAGGAAGGGAGAGGGAGAGAGAGAGAGATAGAAACATCAGTGATGAGAGAGAATCCTTGATTGCTGCCTCCTGCATACCCCACACTGGGGATCGAGCCTGCAACCTGGGCATGTGCCCTAACCGGGAATTGAAACATGACCTCTGGTTTATAGGTCAACATTCAATGACAGCCACGCTGACCAGGCAATATCCTTACATTTAAGAATAAAGTGGCACTTGGTAATCTTTCATGCCATGTAGAACTTGTATTTATTTAAGGTAAAGTTTGAGAGAAAAATACAATAAATGACTGATTAATAAGGACATAATTAGGTGATTAATATAGGATAGTTAACTGGGTATTTTGATTTATGAGCAGGACCTTTTGATCCAAAAATTAAATGTAATCAGGTAATTAGTTATTACTTTTCATATATCCCTAACAGGAACTAAATTGAGCTTGTTTGGCTCCTCCAAAAATGGATTTGGGTTCAAACAGAGTGATCTTGACGTCTGTATGACAATTAATGGACTTGAAACTGCTGAGGTACAGTGACCACATAAACTTCCATTTGCTGTGGCAGTGTGATTTGATAACTTTGACTGACAGTATAGCTCGGTGTTCTCCAAATTTATCAGGACACAGTCTGTCTGACCAAATATAGTAAGAAGTTTAGAGTGGATGTAAGGGTTACAAAGTCTTATACTTTCAACCTGGAATACAAAGTGAATTTGAAAGCAACTTCTGGGAATTCTAGAAAGCCAAGCCAGCCTCTCCAGTGTCCCATTGGTATAGCAGCTAGGCTTAGATTAGAAAGCAGTACTGTGGTATAATGATAAGAGTGCTGAACTTGTAGTCCAGTGACCTGGATTCAAGACAAACTTGGTTTTATCAGTCCCTATACATGTGGTCTTTGGTTGATAATCTACAAAATGGAAATGGTAATTCTGGTCCTTTTGCTTCAGGAGATTGTTATGCACATCAGCCTGGATCATGTAGGTCAGGAGTCAGCAAACACTGTGGTCCATGGGCTAAATTCTGCCCACTGCCTGTTTTGTAAATACAGTTTCATTAGAACATAGCCACACCCCTTCAGTTATGTATACTCTACTGCCACTTTCACTCTAACTGCAGAACTGAGTAGATGCAACAGACTATATGATCCACAAAATAAAAGGTTTGCCAGCTCTGGTGAAAATGAAATAAAAATACTGTGAAAAGGTATAAAATCTGAGAAGTACCAAATCCCTACTCTTAAAAAGATATTTAGCAACAATCCAAATACTGTATATCCACATGAGTGATGCTGCTGTTGCCCAAGATCTTTTTATGCCTTTTCTTAGTTTCAAGTCTGTCTTTGAGGATGTATCTGATTTGGGAAGATAGCCAAGTTAGCCCAACTTTAGTGAATAAGGTAGATAAGTAATACTGGGATCGATACATAGAATGACTTTAATGTACATCAAGATGGAATTTTTACATGATTTATAAACTAGTTTTGAAGGCATTTCTAAAATAAAATTTCAGTGTATTGTGGGTCATATATAACCTTCAAAAAAAAAAAAAACCTATGTTGGAAAGGGTCAGCCGAAATATTTTTAAGTATGATCTATTAGAAATATTCATATTTGCTGTATGATTTTCATTTTGTACATTATATTTTTGTCTAGTCCTATGGAAAAATAATCTGAGCTTAATCACTCTCCACAGCAATTCATCAGCTCTTAATGAAACTATAAGGAAGGGCTACCCAGAATGAATTAGGGCATAGAAACTCCTTCTTATTTATGCTGGCACATAGGGTACTTCTTGGTGACATAATTACCCAGAGGGAACAATGGAGGTCCTCACTGGTTCAGAGACTTTTCTGGAGGCTCCAATTTCAGCCTCTGTTGAGCCTCCAAAAGCAACTAGTAAGTAGGCTGTATTTGGGGGAGGGGGGTGTATCTTTAGGATATTTGCTATGTATACTAATTAATGCTCACCTAAAAGGGAAAAAAAAAAAAGAGTTGAAATTAATTTCATTATTTCTGAAGGTAATAGAAACTATTTATAACAGGATTAGAAACCTATTTTCCATTTTTGTTTCAGTACTTTATGCCATTTTTGTTACAGGGGTTGGACTGTGTAAGAACTATTGAAGAATTGGCCAGAGTCCTCAAAAAACATTCAGGTATCTCTATAAAATTTTTTCTAAGTATAAATTTAGATATAGAAATAGATTTATTTATTTACAAGCAAAAGTTTATTGAGAAAATCACAGAGGTAGAAATGAGCCATGGAGGAAGTGAGCTAGCTGGGCTGCATGGGCTCAGGAAACAAGCTACAGAAGCAAAAGAATGGCCATTGGAGCTTAGGAAAAGGAAAGAAAGAGACACGCCTAAAGGAAGAGGGCGCAGGCAGAGAGAGAGGAAGAGTCCTAAAAATATTTTCGTCTTTTTTTTTTTTTAAAGGACCAGGCCCGCCCCCCATTTTTTTTTTTTTTTTTTTTTTTTTTTTTTTTTTTTTTTTTTATTCAGAAAGGAAGGGAGAGAGAAACATCAATGATGAGAGAGAATCACTGATTGGCTGCCTCCTGCATGCCCCCTACTGGGGATGGAGCCTGCAACCTGGGCATGTGCCCTTGACTAGAATCGAACCTGGGACCCTTTATCCGCAGAACTATCTATGCTCTATCCACTGAGCCAAATCAGTATTTTGCATAGTTAGAATTTACTAATGCCAATAAAACAGCATCATGGCTTATTTATACTATATTTGCAGAATTGGCATCTTATTAATATTAGTAAGTATTAAATAACTTCTGAGGAGAAAATGGGAAATTGTTGCATAGGAGAGGTTTGTGGAAAAGATGGCCTTGTTCTGATCTCAAATGATGACGAATATGATTTGAAAAGAATAGGAAGAGAAGTCTTTCCTTAAAATGGAGTGTAGTATATTTTGGAGAACAGTGAGAAGATTGATACATTTAGAGAGGAGTTTCAAGTAGAAACTATGAGGAGGTAAGGTAAAGTCTGTAGATATTAAGAAGCCACTGAAGTTTCTGCAGGAGAGGAGGAACCCAATAAAAACATAACTTGAGCTTTTTAGGCAACTAGCATTGTCTCTGTTGGAGGGTATAACCTAAGTGACAGAGCAGAAAGACCTGGTCCAGGTCCAAGTGGTCCGAAAAGGAAAAGATCAGAGGTTCCAAAGGAAAATGTCTTAGATTTGGTACCTACAAGTAGGAAGTAAGGGTTCAGGCTGATGTCTGGGTATTTGGGAAATGGGAATATTTGCAGAGAACACCAGTGTGGAGGTGTTTAGTTTGCCATGAAAGTATAATCTCCAAGAGGTAGCACTCTAGTAAGAAACTAAAAATATGGAGTTGTCAAATCAGGATTGTAGAACAGAATAGAAGTTTTGCATTGAAAGCCTTAACGAGAGAGAAGTAGAGAAGCCAAGAAAGAGAAAAGTAGAGAGGCCAAGGGAATTGTTGTTTAGAGAAGTTGAGGACTACACTTTAATTTCTGTGTGTAGAAATTAAGGAGGGACACTGAAAAAGGAGCCATTGGGATAAAATAAACCAGGATGATGTGCTGTGACTAAGTCCTAGAGGATGGACTTATAAGTGTCATTAAGGTTAACAGTGTCAAGTTCTAGAATGAGAAGTAGGTGGAGAAAAAGCTGTCTACTTCGGAAGCAGTATAGCAAAGTAGTTGGGGGTTCTAGAATCAGACTTTCTGGTTTTAAATCTTGGCTCCCCCGCTTGCTGGCTATGTGATCTCAGAAAGTCACTCAACCTCATTATTAGCACTCAGTTACTCATCTGTAAAGTGGGAATAACAATAAAGTTAAGTTTACATCCATATTATATTGATATCCTATCTAATAAAAGGGTAATATGCAAATTGACCATCACTCCAACACACAAGATGGCTGCCCCCATGTGGACACAAGATGGCCACCACAAGATGGCCAGCAGGGGAGGGCAGTTGTGGGTGATAAGGACAGCAGGGGAGGGCAGTTAGGAGGGACCAGGCCTGCAGGGGAGGGCAGTTAGGGGAGACCGGGCTGGCAGAGGAGGGCAGTTGGAGGTGACCAGGACTGCAGGGGAGGACAGTTGGGGGGACCAGGCCAGCAGGGGAGGGCAGTTGGGGGGGGAGGGACCAGGATGGCAGGGAAGGGCATTTGGGGGTGACCAGGCCTGCAGGGAAGGACAGTTGGGGGCAATCAGGCCTTCAGGGGAGTGCAGTTGGGAGGGATCAGGCCTGCAGGGGAGGACAGTTCAGGGGGACCAGGCCTGCAGGGGAGGGCAGTTAGGGGTGGCCGGGCCAGCAGAGGAGGGCATTTATAGGCAATCAGGCTAGCAGGGGAGTGGTTAGGGAGTGATCAGGCTGGCAGGCAGAAGCAGTTAGGGGCAATCAGGCAGGCAGGCAGGCGAGCAGTTGGGAGCCAGAAGTCCTGGATTGTGAGAGGGATGTCCGACTGCCCGTTTAGGCCCGATCCCACTGGGCAGTCGGGCATTCCTCGAGGGGTCCCAGATTGGAGACGGTGCATGCTAGGCTGAGGGACACCCCCTCCCCTTCAGAACCGCTAGCGACCTCGAGGGGTCCCAGATTGGAGACAGTGCATGCTGGGCTGAGGGACACCCCCCCTCTCTAAGGGATACTCCCCCCTCAGAACCACTAGCAACCCTGCTAGCAGTTCTCAACCTGTGGGTCGCGACCCACAGGTTGAGAACCGCTGCTGTAGAGCCTAAGACCATCGGGATACACAGATATTTACATTACGATTCATTAACAGTAGCAAAATTACAGTTAGGAAGTAGCAACGAAAATAATTTCATTGTTGGGGGTCACCACAACATGAGGAACTGTATTAAAGGGTCCCGGCATTAGGAAGGTTGAGAACCACTGACATAAAAGCTTCCATGCCCTGCTGTATTTAATGATATTCTCTTGTTTCAACCTAGGTCTGAGAAACATCTTGCCTATTACAACAGCAAAGGTGCCAATTGTAAAGTTCTACCATTTGAGAAGTGGTCTGGAAGTGGACATCAGTTTGTATAACACATTGGTAAGATAGACATTCTAAGTGGCTTCTCTAGAGAGATTAAGGGAAACAGATGTCTCTCAAGCCATTCATTCCATTGCATTCATTCTTTCAGTAGTTACTAGTGCTTGCTCGGTGCCTGGCAGTGATCTGAGGCTGGGGGTATTCATTTAAAATTAGGTCAGAGTGGCAGGCACTTGGGTTTGGCTTGAACTTTTTTAATTTTGGAGTGTGTGTGTGTGTGAGTGTGAGTGTGAGTGTGAGTGTGTGTGTGAGTGTGTGGGAACCCCTTTCACGTCCCGCGTGGTTCAGGGTTCCGGTTCAGGGTTCGGGTTCTGGAGAAGGCCGCACACAAATGAAAAGAGACTTGGAAAAGAGTTAATTTGGAAATATTGGGGGGCCAGGCGGGAGCCCACCTCTAGTGGGAGGACTACCTCTAGGCTCTGGCCTTGCTATCCCTTTTATTGAGGCTATGGGATACACCCATTACCCTTAAGCAGCTTTGGGAAACACCCATAGCCCTTAAGCAGGTAATAAGCGGATTATCATATCAGTAAGGATTTACATGATTACAAGATGGGGAAGTTGCCTCAATTACCATTGTCTCAATTAGATAGGGAGTGGTTGGCTCTGACCTTTCAGAGCTTCAAGGTTGACCAGCCTTCCAAGGTTCCTTGTCCACACCTTTCTAATTAGTGAGACAATGATCGGTTTCCGGCATGAGTGAGTGTGTGTGTGTGTGTGTGTGTGTGTGTGTGTGTGTGAGTGTGTGTGATTGTGTGTGTGTGTGTGTGTGTACCTGGTTTCACACTTGGTTTGTTTCAGGGCTTTATGGCACCTCTCTGGCCCCTAAGGGCAATGCCAGGGCAGGTTGGGGAATCATCTATCTACTTACAGGAAACTGATTTTTTTATTTTATTTAAATTTTTTATTGTTGCAAGTATTACATATGTCTCCTTTTTTCCCCCATTGACCTCTCCCCAGCTGCTCCCAACCCCTAGCACATGACCTCACCCTCTCCCCTACTGTCTGTGTCCACTGGTTATGCTTATATGCATGCATATAAATCCTTTGGTTGATCTCTTACACACACACACACGCACACACACACACACACACACACACACACACACACCTTCCCTCTGAGGTTTCACTGGCCTGTTCGATGTTTCTATATCTCTGGATCTATTTTTTTCATCAGTTTAGGTTGTTCATTATATTCAGGAAACTGATTATTGTAATAGCCCTTATTTTTTAGGAATGTTTACACTAAGGACATCCTATCTAATAAAAGGGTAATATGCAGGTTAACTGTCACTCATCACAAAGATGGCGGCACCCAGTCCTCTCAGCCCCGCCAGAGTCCCCAAGTCCCGGGGGGCGGCCACTGATGAGGCAAGCATTCCTCGCCTGGCCGCGGATGGTCCTCTGGGCTGTGGAGAGCCTCTGGGCAGCGGGTGCAGAGCGGCCAGGCCCCACAAAGAGCTACTGGTGCACGGATTCGTGCGCAGGGCGACTAGTCTATATATGTAAAACTCTAAGCGACTGTTTGACCGGTCACTATGATTTGCACTGACCACAAGGGAGCAGATGCTTACTGCAGGAGCTGTCCCCTGTTAGTCAGTGTGCTCCCACAGCGGGAGTGCCGCTCAGCTGACTGACAGGCGCCAGATGCTGGGCTTATGGCTGGCGAGCACAGCTTCGGCGGTGCAAGCCTCTCCCATCTCCACAGCAGCGCTGCCGAGCGGTGACAGCAGGTGTAGCGGGGCCAGGATGAGCGGGAGCGGTGCAGCACCCTGCCTGGGCTGGGCTCGGGCTCCTCCCCGGCCACCTGCCGCTTCAGGCACTACTACATCCCTCGGGATATCGGACTGCCGGTTTCGGCCTGATCCCCGCAACCGGCAGTCTGACATCCCCCGAGGGGTCCCAGATTGCAAGAGGGCGCATGCCAGGCTAAGGGACCCCACTGGTGCACACTGGGTCCTCTAGTAACATAATGGAAATCATGAAATCAAATGTCATTTACAATTCTTAATATCTCTTAAATTATCGAAGCTTATTTGGGGGGAAGAAATGCTAGTTTTAGTCTAAGTATGTTTATTCTAAAATGAATTACAGTATAGCCTTTTCAGAATATTCTAGCTTAAAACTTTTTCTTCTAAATGATAGCCTTATAGTATCATTTCCTTTTTAACAGGCCCTTCATAACACAAGGCTCTTATCTGCTTATTCAGCCATTGATCCCAGAGTGAAATATTTATGCTATACCATGAAAGTTTTTACAAAGGTGAGTATGCTTTCAGTTTTACCTTATCAGGAAATTTTATTGCATCTTCAGACCTTGTTGAAAACAGGTCTCTTTTTTTAAAGACTAGCCATGTCAAAAAGCTTCTTTTAACTATTTGGGAAGCCCTACTCAGCAAGCTAAAATTTTGTCTTAAATTTTACATGATTATCTGATCTTGCTATGACTGATTGTTCCACTGCTTTGTTGGGTCCTTTGTTTTATTTGGGTTTTTTTTTTTTTTTCTTACTTGGTTTTGTTGGCATATTTTAGCATTTGAAAATGTAATTATTATATTAATGCCCTGTAGAAGCACTTACTTTTAGTGTTAACAGAATAGCTGCAAGCAGAAAACATTGGTAATCTTTCCTTTGTGCTCCTCGTTTTCCTTCCCTCCAGATGTGTGATATTGGTGATGCATCCAGAGGCAGCTTATCATCATATGCATACACACTTATGGTGCTATATTTTCTCCAGCAGAGGAATCCACCAGTCATTCCTGTCCTTCAAGAGGTATTAATAAAGTAAATCCTAGCCCTACCCGGTTTGTCTCAGTGGATAGAGCGACGGACTGTGGACTGAAAGGTCCCAGGTTCGATTCCGGTCAAGGGCATGTACCTTGGTTGCGGGCACATCCCCAGTGGGAGGTGTGCAGGAGGCAGCTGATAGATGTTTCTCTCTCATCAATGTTTCTAACTCTCTATCTCTCTCCCTTCCTCTCTGTAAAAAATCAATAAAATATATTTTTTAAAATAAAATAAAGTAAATTCTATTTCTTATCTGTAAAGCTGGGTGATATTTTGAGCGTTCTTCCTTCTCAAAAATTCTTTGGTTGTAGTCCAGCCAGCATGGCTTAGTGCTTGAGCATCGACCTATGAATCAGAAGGTCATGGTTTGATTCCCAGTCAGGGCACATGCCCAGGGTACAGGCTCAATCCCCAGTGAGGGGTGTGCAGGAGGCAGCCAATCAATGATTCTCTGTCATCATTGATGTTTCTATCTCTCTCTCTTCCCCTCTCCATTTCTCTCTGAAATCAAAATATATTTTTAAAAAATTCTCTGGTTTTGTAGTTAAAATTTTAACAATTTTTCTAAAATTTTTGTATCAGTGCATCAAGTTTGTAATCCATACTAATAATTTAAAAATTAATTGCAGATATACAAAGGTGAAAAGAAACCTGAAATATTTGTTGATGGCTGGAATATTTATTTTTTTGATCAAATAGATGAACTGGTACGTATTTTAATAGTAAAGATTTTTTTCTTAACATCCTTGACTAAAAGTTAGCTATACTATGCTGTAGTGTAGAAAGATGGTCAACAACTATATTATCATTTGCTATAGTTATTTGTATTACGATAGTGAAAAAACGAGCATATACAAATGCTTCCTTTGAAGTTGAAAACATTTTTAAGCCCAGTGAGTTTTTAGGGACTATATCCAGGTTCTTTAATGCCTAATAATTTCAAATAATTTGGTAGTTTTTTCCAAATAAACGAATATTTGCTCGGTGATTTTTGTACACAGCTTGGAAAGACTTTTAATTATCACCAAGGCTCTTAAAGTTTATTTCAAGATTCTTCCACTAACATGCATTCTGAGGTTTGATATTAAAACCCTGAGCTCTCCCTATCTCCAAGTCATAGGCTGAAGATTAATAAACTCATGTAGGTGGTATTTTAAAATGTAAAAGAAAAGTTTTGTAATTACATATTTTGTGTATTTAAACTCTAGTTAATTAGAAATAAGTCCATATTTATTTCATAAGGTACAAGTGAATATTGACATTAACACTTTACTATAGGGCATGATATCCCTTGTTTTCTTCTGTTTCTAGCCCACCTATTGGCCAGAATATGGAAATAATACAGAATCTGTTGGGCAGCTCTGGTTGGGACTTCTTCGTTTCTACACAGAGGACTTTGATTTTAAAGAACATGTTATTAGCATCAGAAGAAAAAGTCTGCTTACAACTTTTAAGAAACAGTGGACCTCAAAATACATTGTTATTGAAGGTACAAATAGAATCAAAACTTAAAGTTACATAGAATATAGAGTTTGAATTAGGAGGGCATTGTTCTTCATCTCTCCAGGCGGGCAACCCGGAGCCACTGATTGCGGTGCACAGTGCACCATCCCATTACTGCCTGCATCAGGTGGAGCCATCTGCTTCCCACCTAAACACTTACTTTTAAGTGATTGGTACCTTTATGTGGAGCCCCTCACATTACATCTCTGGTCACCATGACAGATCTTTTACTATCATTGAACACTTAGTGGCGAATAAGGAAAGTCACAGTAGACATAAGCCAGCTTCAAAATAAGTGGGATTTTTAAAACCTTCCTAATAAAAGTGAATTTTCAACATCTTTATTGGCTATTAATGGAGGGTTTTTACCTATCAGGAGTCATATCACCTAAATAATGTGTTACTCTAGGTCAGCGATTTTCAACCTTTTTCATCTCATGGCACACATAAACTAATTACTAAAATTCTGCAGCACACCAAAAAATATATTTTTGTTGATTTGGCAAAAAATAAATTGGTATAATTTTGACTCATTCACATTGAATGGCTATTGTTGTGTTGGCTGTTGTCATATTTTTATTTAACAGTCTCAGGGAAAAGAGATCAGTCCCCCTGACTAAGACAGGTATTGCATGTTTTAAAGTTCATGTGGCAACACACGGGTTGAAAAATCACTGCTCTAGGTTAAACTTTCATCTACCTATTGATAGTCTTATAATGTGAAAATATGTAAAATGAAAATCAAATCACAATGGGTTGATTCCCCCCACCCCCCCAAAAAAAAAGATTTTTGAGTGGTTTTTGTTTTGTTTTTTGCTTTCTTGAATATGTTTTTAAGCATTTACAGAAAATAATTAAATATCTACACATTAGGTTTCACTTATGAATTATCATGCATGTAAATTTATTTTAAATCATTTATAAAGTATTTTGACTTAGAAAGCATGATTTATCCCCATTTATTTTGATAAATATTCAGATCCCACATATATCTTTGACATCAGCAGCTTTATATCCTTCCTACTGCTTTCTGGATCATCTAACAGATAGTGTTCCAGAACACAACAGATATCCACTCATCTAAGATGTTTGAGTGGAAATATTTAAGATCATATGGGAATGCTTATATGAAGCCTTTACTAGAAATTGAGATCCAAGTAGCTATTGCCTGTGTGTGTTTTAATTTATCATGTGAATGCATTCTGTGATATCCATGATGAATTATATTCTAAAGTGACCTTTAAAAAGCTTGTTAATTGGCAGGAACATTTAATTCTAAAATGTTTTAAATATATTTGTGACCTCTATATGCCTTCAAAAACTAGCATTTTAAATAATGTCAGGCCAATGTTAGTTTTCTCCAAATAGTATTTTCTTGTTCAAAATAAAGCAACTCCTCATAATGTGAAAGATTTTATAAGAATTCAAATATAAAGCAACACCCTCTTTTCTGATGGACACTTTTGAGAAAAAAACTTGCCTTACAGTTGGGAATATATGTTACCTAACTATGTAACAAATTTGAAGATCATTAAAAAGGTAGTTATTTAATACTTTTAATAATGATAAATTGTGTAACAATTTCTTGTTATATAAACCATTTATTGTATGAATAGTTGCATTTTCTTTTTGGTTATCTTATTCTCATTTTTTTTACTTAGATCCCTTTGATTTGAATCATAATCTTGGAGCTGGATTATCAAGGAAAAGTAAGTTAACTTTGTTTATAAATATTCATGTGATCTCTTTTTAATTCACCTACTTGAGCTCTTATTCTTTGCTTTTTAGTGACCAATTTTATAATGAAAGCATTTATTAATGGTAGAAGAGTATTTGGTATTCCTGTCAAAGGATTTCCAAAGGACTACCCCTCAAAAATGGTAAGCATCTGTTGGACATAAAAAAAATAAAAACAATTCTGAAAGCCTGTATTAAACATTTAATTTGTACACATTACTTCAATAATAACTTAAATACTCTGAATATCTGGTGAGTCTAGCCACCAAGATGAACAATTACAACACAAATCCCTAAAAACCCTTTCTAAAACATCCCAGCTCTGAGACAATTCATCAGGAGTACGGGAGAAATAGCCAGAGGTGGAGTTTGGTTGAGATTTATAATTTTGGTGCTGCTTTTCCTTGGTAACACATATAGGTGGCATTGCTGTGCCACCAACATTGAGCTCCATGCCAGCCTCAGCCAAGCCGTTTGCACATGCCTAAGGGCATCCATATGAAGTCTAGACTTTCCTTTGTTTGTTTATTACTGTACCTGCAAAGAGTAATACATCCCTTAATGGGATGGTGCTGCCTGTACTAGAACTGTCTGTTCTCATATAAACTAATGCTCAGGTTTCTATTGAGCCGCATTCATTAAAAACAAAACAAAAGTGCATTATAAAGATAACGTATTTCAGTGAGAAAAAAGGGGGTTAGAAACTAGAGGGTTTTTTAATTATTATTATTATCCTCACCTGAGAATATATTTTACTGATTTTAGAGAGGAGGACGAGGGGGAGAGAGAGAGAAACATTGATATATGAGAAAAACATCAATCGGTTGCCTCCTGTCTGAGTATCGAACCTGAAACCCAGGTATGTGCCCTGACCAGGAATCGAACTGTCAGCCCTTCAGTGCATGGGATGATGCTCCAACCAACTGAGCCACACCAGCTAGAGCAGAGCTAGAGGGTTTTATGTTTAAAATAAAAGTTTTCTGCATTAATCTTCTGAATACACTTTTAATGAAAGTGTATTTTAACTATTTGGTGTGTAGCCATATTCAGCATTTGATTGCATGTGTACATCTAGTTGTAGATATTGCTGGGTAGTCTGTCAGTGCTTCTGAAACTTGTCCAAACATATCACTTGGGGATTTTGTTAAATGCAGATTCTGATTCAGGAGGACTTTGCATTTCTTACAAGCTCCCGGTGATGCTGATGCTGCTGGTCCCCCACCTTAATTTCACTGGTAAAGAGGCTAAAGTCCAGACCATTGTCTTTCCTTTCTTCTGGTATTTCCCTTCAGAAGCCACTATGAAATAAAGCAACAGCACATAGCCTCTTTCTTTTTCTCTGTAATCTGTATATGCAAATCATGTTCCTCAATTCATTAGATGTTAGCCTTTCTTTTTTTTAGAGCAGCAAAGCCTTTGTACCTGGACTCAGTTCCCCCCGAGTCCTGGGGCAGCTGACTTCTGGGGAATGTGATGCTCCTATTTAGAAGTGCTGGGGAAAAGCTTACCTTTGTGGTTAAGGATAAACAGTGCTGCGTGATGAAAAGGACTACATAAAATTGGAGTTTAGGTAAAATTAACCTGATTTGACCTCATAATGGTTTCAGATTTGAAATTAATCAGTATAAATAATATTTATTAAGTTAATGATAATGTTGATGTTGAGATATAAGATACCTTATTGCTGTCGGGTTAGTTTTTGTGTTTTGATCTCACAGTAATAGTTCATGTTTGTATATATTTATGTTTTCCTAGGAGTACTTTTTTGATCCAGATGTGCTAACTGAAGGAGAGCTGGCCCCAAATGATAGATGTTGCCGAATTTGTGGGAAAATTGGACACTTCATGAAGGACTGTCCTTTGAGGAGAAAGTAAGTAAATGTTCAAAAGTGGTGGTTTTGATTTTATGCTCTTAATGTACCAGTTTTTAAATGAGGTTCTGTTGTAACAGAAAATAAACTCATAGGAAATTCAGCAGTTCTCACGTAAATTTAAGGTTTTTTATAATGAAAATGAGGTGATTTAAAATATGGCTGTACATACAGATAATGAGAATTGACTCCAGTGTAACGGTGACAGTCTCTCAGTCTTGGTCCCTTTTCCTAATTTTGGTCATGGCCCTAATCATTACTCAATCATTTGGTTATCGGCCTCTCCAGCTGGGATGGAAGAGAAAAGAGGAAAGCAAAATGCTTCCCTTTTACCGCGGTGAGAAGTTCAGAATCATTTCAATCAATGAAAAGTAAAAGTGGTTCCTTCAGGATGTCAATTACACTTCTAATGTACAATAACAGGTGTGCCATGGTGGGATTGGGACTCACTGACAGTGTCTCAGATTCTAAGACCCTTTCACTTGTACACAGTTTCACTTGTACGCCTTAATATTGCTATGGTGACCTGCTCAGCTTGGTGACCATGCTTTCTTCTGTTTGCAGGAGGACAGAGGGACAAAGTGGATGCTCACTTTGAACATATTGTTTAGGGTGGTAGTGGTGCTTTTACTTGGATGATAATATGCTCATTTAAAAACAGGTTATCATCTCCCTGGCTGGTGTTACTCACTGGTTAGAGCATCGGCCCTGGCACCAAAGAGTCGTGGGTTTGATACCTGGTCAAGTTCACGTACCTGGGTAGCAGGTTGGAACCTTGGCCCTTGTCAGGATGTGTATGGGAGGCAACCAATAATGTGTCTGTCTCACATCGATGTTTCTCTCTCCCCCCACTTTCCACTCTCTCTAAAAATCAATGGGAAAAATATATTCGGATAAGGATTAACCAAAAACAGCAACAAAAATAAAACAGGTCATCATGTGAAATTTAAGACTCTTATTTAGTACATATTTGTTTTTTACTCAAAAATAATAATAGTCACTGGTCATGAGCAAGGAAGAAATTATTTTAATATTTTAAGACCCTAAATCTCCTTATATAACTATCACTTGCTTGTGAACCTATTTCCTTCTAGTCCCTTTTGTGGGCATGTGAATGAATGTATTTAAAGTTTCACATCTCAAATTTCCAGTGTCTAGTAAAAAATGCTAAGCAGGCCAGAAAGGTTCTAAAAAATCACCCCAAGGATAAGTTTCAGTACATCAATATCAAGGAGTTCCACTAATTGTAAAACTGGTTTTAGAGCACTGGAGTAATTGTGAAAATGAAAAGGAAAAACACCCTTAAGCCCTGAGGTTGCTTCTTAGTAGAAAAAAAATAGATTTAAGTTTGTTAAATTCTGCGGTTGTCCTCTAATGCCCTCTGTTTCTCGTTATTTTCTAAACCTAGAGTTGTCTTATTTTGTTAGAATTCTGTTTGGGTTTTTTTCCTACCAGTATTATATCATTTTCTACAGAGTGAGGCGACGGCGAGATCAGGAAGATACCCTAAACCAAAGATACCCTGAGAACAAAGACAAAAGAAGCAAAGATGACAAAGAAGTTCAAAACAAGTGTGCAGAGAGGGAGGTGCCATCAAAAGAGGAGAGGCCCGTGCAGTACACGCCTCAGAAAGCCAAGCCGGCGAAGGCAGTTGTCGACCTGGGGAGAGAGAAGATGCTCAGGCCACCGGTGGAAAAGTGGAAGAGACAGGATGACAAAGACTTGAGAGAAAAACGTTGTTTTATTTGTGGACGAGAGGGGCACATTAAAAAGGAATGCCCGCAGTTCAAAGGCTCTCCAGGTATGCACACCAGTCACACTTTGATGTTCCCGATCACATCTCAAGGGAAATCTCCTTTTTAGAGTTCTGTACTATTTATTTCTTCAACAAATCTAATGACTCAAAAAGATTTCTTTTAAGAATGTGAGATTCCCTCCCCTCCTTTAATTCTGATCTTTTATAAGTTAAGTCTTAAACACTTAATTCCTGGTTTTATTTAGAAGCTTATGAAAGTAATTTGGTTGAGTTTTTAAATAAGATTATCAATAAAATGAAAACCTGGTCATCCCCAGTACCTAAAAAAACGTAGCCTAAGTGACCATAAAACAAACTGTAACCTGAGCTTCGCTACTCAGTGTGGGCACTTTTGAAGTTGAAGCACTGCCCAGCCACGGAGGAGGCATCAGGTTATCTCAGGATGCCAAACTGTGTGTTCACTGAGCCACGTGTATTTTTATTTAAATACGTAACATGCACATGCGTGGAAAAGGGACTAGAAGGAAATAGGTTAATAGTGGTTCTAACTGCAGAGGAGAATATGGAGGAGTTTCTCTTTGGATTTTATCATTAAATATTTTTCTGCAGTATGTATGATGATTAAAAACATAAGTCAGTAGTTCAAAATCATCCATTATCTTGCCTCTTTAAGTTGTTGGATCTGAATTAACATATTATCTTAAATGGCTCAAATATCCATTGAAGGTACCTTTTTAACAGACTGGTAAGAGTAAGGGTGCCTTTGTGTATGTATAAGCAGTTTATACACTCACTTTTTTAGAACAAACCTGTGAATGTGGATGAAATATGGTTAGTTTAGAAAAGAAACTCTGAGACCATTTTTTAAATTAAAATAGTACCCTATTTCTGTCCTCAATTGTATATGTTTGTGAATAGCATACAAAAGTTAGCACTGCTGATAGTTTCCTTAAAGTGTTCATTCCAGTGTTTATTGTTCCTGGAACACTAATAACCTCTTCCCCACTTCATTAAATCAGCAATATGGTGTCTCTTTCTTTCTTTTTTGTCTCTTTCTTTTTAAGACAAGAAAGTTATAGATCACCTGTACTTTTTCCAACAAGAAGCTTTATATGCAAAGGAGTATATTTTTTAATTAATTATTGATTTTAAAACAGGGTTTAAAACATTAATGAAAGATACATCTTGCCCTACTTCTAAAGAACTCAGACAAACTCAAGCTCTTTTGCCCTAATGTGGGACAAATGCCAGAATAAAATGATTTTCTTTTATGATTATATGAGATAAATATAATTAAAAGAATTTAAAATAATAGCAATAACTAACATTCACTGAGTGCTTAATATAGACCAGGCACTATTTTAACTACATGGGTAATTTCATGTAATTTTCACCACAGCCCCATCAAATGTGGTATTATTGATATCCCCAGTTTACAGATGAGGAAACTGTAAACAGTATAGATAAGATGTAATAAAGTTTTACCACAGTTATTTTTGTAGGCCACCATTCAGAGGAACTCAAGGTCTGTGTTACTAATAGCTCGAAGCACATTGTCATTGTGTTCCTTTTTGGTACAATGTAGTGGTGAAGGAATGCCCCTGTGGTCCCCAGCATGGATGGATTGCTTCCTTCTAGCTAGTAGCAAGTTTTAAGTTATCTACTAGTGAAGCTCTCAAAACAATTAGAGCAGTGATTCTGTCAGGCTGGGACAGCAGCAAATCAGAGGAGAGGGGACATCCTGGCGGGGAGGTGGGTATAATCCAACCAAAGAAAAAGCTTTATAGTCTTAACTTCAGAATGCAGTATGTACAGTTTAAGTCAAGAAGTCATATTATAAAAGTAAAATAAGGGAAGAGTGGGGCTGGAGTGTGGTTAATTTCCTCCAGTAGCAATGAAAAATAATTAGCTGCTGCTTCCTATCTAAGAGTTATGTTGCTCCCTCTCGTTTCTGCAAATACATTATTATTTTGTCCACACAATATATTCTGTGGAGCTTCTGTCCTATCAACAGACAATCTTTCTGTGCAAGTTTGAAAACAGGGCCACTGCTTTCAATTTAAAGTAGGAACAAAAAGTGCCGATTTCTTTCTTAGGTATGTTTAAATCACATTGGGTATGTGGATCCCCTTCTTCACCTAGTACTTTGAGACCAACTGAAACATTTGTTCAGGTAAATCTAGCTCAAAACTAAGCAAGAAGGCCTTGCAGCATCTGTCTATTCAGCAAACCTTTACTGGGTGATAGCAGCTCTGTGCTGGGTCCTCGCGGTGCTGGGCAGGCCCAGGCCCTGATTCCTTCCTTCTGGCTAACCCCCGGCTCCCTCCCTCTGCCCTCAGCACAGCGTGGTGAGGAGGCTTGCTGTGCTGGGGACGGCAGGGCATGCTTTAAGGATCTCTGCATATGTGTCTTGCTTTTCAGTAACTTGCAAAGTTCTGCCACCCACATGCCTAATTTCAGCTCTCGGATAAGGTTGCAGTTTTAAAGCTCTTTCGGATGCTATTCCTTTCAATTTTGTAAACCAGTGTATTTCATTTTTTAGGCAGTGCTTTTACATGAAGACAAAAAGAAACAAAAAGCAACTATGTTTTTGAGTCCCCAGTCAGGTATGTGGGTTAAAAAGAACAACAAATGTGTGTTATTTTACTTACTGCATAGTTACCACATGCCTTTTGAGACACTTCTTTTGAATAAGCAGTTTTAACAGGGATTGGACATCAGAATCCACTGGGGAACTTACCCTGCCCCACCTTCATCTCCTAAATCATATTCTTCAAGGGGTAGGCTTGGGCCTGTGTATTTTTTTAATTTATAGGTGATTCTTATACCATCCCTGAGAAGAAAACATAGTCTTGAATTATTTGTCCCTCTTCCATGCTTTTTGTTTCTGCTTTGAAATTGCCACTGTGTTGTCAACAGTGTAATCCCTTTATGGAGATTATTCACTGCACCAAAGTAAGGGAAGAAAGTAATTGTTGGTCTGAACTCCACTCTCTCACTAAGTCATTTGTTCATTCCTTTAACAAATATTTAAGGCCCACACCCACCCACCTGCTAAGTGCAGGGCATGGGTCTAAACACTGAGGATACAGCATTGAACCAGCATAGCCCTTTCTCTCATTCTCGTCAGAGGAGATACATAAACATTTCACGTAGTGACAGGTGTTAAGAAATATAAAGCAGGAAAAGGGAAGCAGAGAATGTTGGAGCGGGAGGCGGCCTTTCTTATAAAGTAACTTCTAAATTTAAGCAAAGAATCAAGGAAGGGGCAAGTCATGGGAAATTGGAGTTCGACTGTTACAGCACAACTAAAAATAGTTTTTGTCCTCCAGGGTCACTGAGTGGAATGAGCAGGAAAGGGTGGTAAGAGGTGAGGTCAGGGTAGATGGTTTGGATCAGGTAGCACCTATCGATGACATTAAGTGAGGACTTTTACTGTATTTTGAATGTAGCATCTTCAAACATGATTTTTGAAGGTTGGATGACAAAGTATAAATCAGAGATGACACTATGATATTTGGCCTGAGCAATCAGAAGAATAGAGGTTGAATTTTCTCTGCTGAAGAGCATATTGGCGGGGTGGGAGGGGGAGAGTTTAGTTTTAGAAACCTAAGTTTAAGAAACTGGCTAGATATCTGTGTAGAGATACCAAGTAGCCAAGTGGATATACTACAAGCCTGGCCTTTAGAGCAGAGGTCCAGGCTGGAGATATAAATTTGAGTATTATCAGTGTGTTTTAGTACTTAAAGGCCTGGGTCTGAGTGAGATCACCTAGAAAGGAAATTCCGATAGAAAAGAGAAAAGCATTTAGAGACTCAGGTAGAAAATAAAGGAGACAGAAAAAATGGTGAGAGAGCAGAAGCAGCAAGCAAGTTGGGTCCTGGAATTCAAATGGAGGAAAAAGAGAAGGGAATTGCGTGAATTGCTGCTCATAGGTCTGCTGCAGCTGTAGACTGAGAATTAAGCATTGGACTTGGCAATGCAGAAGTCACTGGTGACTTTGAAAAGAGCTGTTTCTTTGGCCTGCAAGGGAGAAAAATGTGATTACAGGGAGTTCTGGTAAGAAATGCTGGGAGAGGAATTGTAGGCAACATGACTTCAGCTATGGGCACCAAGTGTCAGGGCCCCAGGTCTATGGACAGGTGCTGAAAGGGAGGGGACAGTGGAAGGCTCTGCAGGCCTTTTTATAGAGTTTCAATAATGCTTTTGAGTCTTGAAATGGAAGGGAGGAAATTGAGACAGAAAAGAAAAATAAAATAACTTTAACATACTAACTTTTTCAGCTTTTTTGGTATGAAGGGATGAAACTATAAATTTGATGCAAACATTCTGACTTCTGGCCTGTTGATATCCTTAGTAACTTTGCTTAAAAGTGTCCATCAGTCTTTCACCGCTCCCCTTTCCTCTCTCCTTTCTCTCTCTCGCTCATCTTGTTCAGTAAAGTCGTTTTAAAGGAGGGACATTATATAAGCATGTGTAGTCTTTTGAACTTGATTGTGTACTTTATGAGAAACGTTTTTGAAATTTTAAAACTTCATTAAGGTAACCTGACATTTTTGTACATCATGTCAACCCACATTTTGTATGCTCAGTTTGTATGTGTCATATTATTGCTAATGCACAAACAACTGTTTGCCTTTATATTGGAGAGATGCCTGTGTTAGTTACAGAGTGTGAAGAGCCTAAGCTATCTCCCATAAATGTCAGTTACTGAGAAGTAGCACTCTCAGGTCCTCAGCAGCCTCCTATATCCTGCAGTAAAGAGAGCTCTTCCCTGCTTCACCAGCCGGGTGCCAGGGCACAGTGGTCTCACCTGGGAAGGCTAAGAAAGCTCCAGTGAGGAATGTTTGGTTGACTGTTAACAGGAGAAAAGTAAATGGAATTGTTAAGTTATTTAACTATTTCCACTTCTGTAGGGGCCAAGGTCAATTATCTCATATAAAATAATCTAAAAAGAAATAGGCATTTATTTTTATGATCCGTGAACTTGATAGGTGGTGGGTTTTTTAATAGCATCAGAACTTTTTTGCAATCAAAATTTCAAAGGCATGGGGATTGAGGTTGGTATACAGAGTGAGGTCAGATGATTCACAGAGAAGCACAAAGCTTCAAAGAATTGCCACCCTTACCCAAAAGAGGACTGGAATGCATGAAAGGTAAAGACAGGAGGCTTCAGTGAGAAAATTCAGGAGCAGCTGTTAGCTGGGAAGGTTTTGTAATTGTTCTCAGTAGAATTCTTGGACTTATAAACCAAAGAAGTACTACTGGGAAAACCCCCAAAATCAAATAGACAGAAGTGAAATGAGAATGGAGCCTATTGTGAGATGATTTGATTGACAATGAGAGCAGCCATGAAAGAAGGATAAGGAAGTTGACAGGCTGCCCCTGGAAGCAACTTTGATTCAACAAATGAAAGCCTGTGGGAAACAGACTCCACTGCAGTTTATGGGTTGTTTCTCAGAGATCCTCAGAGTTTGAGGGTCACAAGGTTAGCATATGTAAACAAGCCAAGAGTTGTTTTTATAAGGTCAGCCTTGAACAAACATTTCCAAAACATGTTACATAGGAAAAATACTGATTCTTGCTTAGGTTAGAAGTTCATTTGGCCAAAGATGAAATGTCTTAAGAACATCAGCTCTGCAGTCAGATTGCATGGTATATTTTCTAGCCTCCACTTGCCTCAGTTTCCTCATCTGTTCTAGGGGATAATAATAAGAGAAATACCTGATTTGTAGGAATGTTGAGAAATCCATGTCAAAGCACTTATAACAGCGCCTGCATACAGCAAGAACAGAGCAGAGGTTTGTGGTGGGTGGTGATTCATTGGTATTTCTGCAGGGCTATGTCAACATTGCTCCTGCTAAAGGTTTTACACATCTTGAAAGTAGAATTTTATTATAATTTTTTTAAGTGCTGGAAGAATACAGATGTTAGACATTATAAAATGGCATTACCGATTGACAATAAGTTAGGATTTCTGTAATTATCTTCTAAGTAAGAAACTGACACTTAAAAATTTTTTGAGCAACTGTACTAGTAAAACTTAAATTTACTACAGAAAAAAAAAAATAGTGTGATACCAGAAAAATACAAATAACAGTTATAGGTAGCTAAAATCTATCCTTTTTAATAAATTAAACTCTTCAAGTAAGTACATGACAGCTGTTAAGACTGTCAAACTTATCCATGATAAACTTACCCAAATTATATATGTTGTTATGAATGTGAAATGTCTCAATTATAAGTAGTGTTAAATTTCCCCAAAGCTCTTCCTTCTCACCAGAGCCTGTTGATATGGACAGCCCCTACTCTTGCACCTGAGCTGTGTTGACCTTAGGCAATAGGTTAACTTTTCTGAGCTCCAGATGTCTCATGTATAAAATTGCAGTAGCACCATTTATCTCGCTGGGTGCTGAGAAAATGCACCCAGATTATAGTAAGCACTCAGCCACGTTCCCTGTCCTCTCCTAACACCTGTCGCCATTCTTTTTTATTTATTTATTTCAGAGAGGAAGGGAGAGAGAGAAACATCAATGATGAGAGAGACTCATTGATCGGCTGCCTCCTACACACCCCACACTGGGGATCAAGCCCGCAACTTGGGCATGTGCCCTGACTGAGAATTGAACCATGACCTTCTGGTTCATAGGTTGATGCCATGAGCTTTTAAAGTCAGACATACTTGAGTTTGAAATCCAGCCCACTATTTACTGGCTGTGTCACCTCAGCAAGTTTTGAACCTCTCTCTGCCTCAGTTTCCTTATCAATTAATTGGGACTAGCATCTTACAGGGCAATAAGGATTAATTTCATATATGTAAAGCCCATAGCACAGTATCAGGCACATACCACTCAATAAATTATCACCGTTCTTTTTTTTTTTTTTTTAATTGATTTTTTTACAGAGAGGAAGGGAGAGGGATAGAGAGTTAGAAACATCGATGAGAGAGAAGCATCGATCAGCTACCTCCTGCACACCCCCCACCCCCCACTGGGAATGTGCTCACAACCAAGGTACATGCCCTTGACCAGAATCGAACCTGGGACCCTTCAGTCCCCAGGCCGACGCTCTATCCACTGAGCCAAACCAGCCAGGGCAACCGTTCTTATTACTGTAATTAACAGGAGGTATCAACCTTGCTGTAATTTATCTTACAGGACAAATTTCTTAGTAAGATAAGAGTATTTGGAGATTAGAGAATCGTGGTTATAAACTGACTTTTTTGCATAAATTAATTACTCTGGCATAATTATGTATAATAGTTTATTCAGTCTGTGAATCTCAAGGACCTAACATATTTCTGATCCTTAATCCTCCCCCACTTTTTAAAGGAAATTACTTTTCTCAAGGAACTACCTGTTTCTTCATTTATTCCACTTTAATTCCATGGTTTGAATTTCTTAAAAATTAAAGATGCTGTACTAGTAAATAGATTAATCGGTATCTTTTCTCCCTCATGATGATGTGTACTTATACAATTTTTTTTCTTTTTAATATATTTTTATTGATTTCAGAAAAGAAGGGAGAGGCCCTGACTGGTTTGGCTCAGTGGATAGAGCGTCGGCCTGCGGACTGAAAGGTCCCAGGTTCGATTCCGGTCGAGGGCATGTACCTTGGTTGCGGGCACATCCCCAGTGGGAGGTGTACAGGAGGCAGCTGATCGATGTTTCTCTCTCATAGATGTTTCTAGCTCTCTATCCCTCTCCCTTCCTCTCTGTAAAAAATCAATAAAATATATTTAAAAAAAAAAAAGAAGGGAGAGGAAGAGAGAGAGACAGGAACATCAACGATGAGAATCATTAATGGGCTGCCTCCTGCACGCCCCACATAGGGGATCGAGCCTGCAACCCAGGCAGGTGCCCTGACCAGGAATCGGAAGTGTGACCTCCTGGTTCATAGATCGACACTCAACCTCTAAGCCATGCCAGTATTTTTTGAAATAATGTGGAGAGATCTTATTATCCATGAATGTAAATCATCCTTTTAGATATCCGGTATTCTTGCTATTCCAGTGTATCACTATATTATTATTTCTTTAATCATTCCTGATTAAGGTACCGTTTTCAAGTATATGATATATCAATGTCTTCAAAACATTTTTTGATTTCATACTCTTTCACAAAATATTGAAAGTTCATATATCTCCTTTATATTTTTAAGTTGATGTCTAAATTTTTCATCATAGTTGCAAAGCTTTTATAATTTCTGTGGGTGTGGGGGATTATAAATACTGGCATTATAAAATACAACTTTTAAATCAGCCTTAAATGTATCAAATGAAATATAAATATTATTGCAGAAACTTTACATCATTTCATTTTTTTCCTTGACTACCTTTGTTTCACTTCCACAGAATTTTATATTAAGACTGAAGGCCTAGTGCATGAATTCATGCACCAGGTGGGGTCTGGCTGGCCCGCCCCGTTCGGGGCAGGGCCGGCTGGGGGAGGGGTTCCAGGTGGTTGGTCCCACCCCCATTGAAGTGGGGCGGTGATCAGGGGCAGGGCTTACCTGCCCTGCCTTCTGGTCAAACTGCTGGTCGAGGGGACAATTTGCATATTAGGCTTTTATTATATAGGATGATATATTTTTATCATATAATTCAAGCATTTTATTGATCACTCTATCATACTTATCTGAAATAAAAATATTTATGTAAATTGGAATTTTAAGCTTTTTCTTAAGTCCCAAAGTATAAAATTTTTTTCTAAGTTGTTTTTTTTTTTAAAAAAAAAAAAATTCTTTATTGTTTAAAGTATTACATGAGTCTCCTTTTTTCCCCTATTGACCTCTCCCCCGCCATTTCTAAGTTGTTTTTACAACAATTAGAACAATGTGATTGATCAAAGCAAATGTTACAAATTTGGATTTAAAATTACTTTTTATGTTTACATACTAAAAATGACTATGATTTAATGAGCAGATGGGATTTTTCCCAGTGCATTTATCTGTCTATGGACCAATACTACTTATTGCAGGAATGAAAACAGTGTTCTTTATCATTATTATCTCTAATTTTTGTTTTTTTGTTTTTATGGTTGGTAAATTTTGAGAAAACTTAGTAGTCTTTATGATAGCAAATTAAAAATAATACAAATTCTTTTGAGAGTTTGGGAATGGAAAATGTATTATAACAATGACTCTTAATTATTTTTCATTCCTTAAATGACCAAAAACCACATAGTAATGTAATATCAGAAATTGTTCATGATGATCATCAGCTATTAATGTAATTTTACAAAAAACTAAAACTTTGGGGTTTCATTAGAGGCATTTGCGTTCATCATTTTCTTTGCCTCCTTGCCTCCAGGTTTTTCCACACCAGGGCAACGTACCACATTAAGATTTGGATGGTTAGGAGATAAGCCTGTCTTTTGTATTATAGTGAAAGTAGGAAAAGCATTGTGGAAGGGGAGTTGGAAAGGAAAATTGGTGTGATCTCTAATAACCTGCCCAAAGCCTTAGCCATGAAGGCATTCTCAGGAAGAATTCAGATAGAAATTGAGAGGCTGCAAGCAATTCTCTTAATACCCCTTCCCCACTTGTCTTGTTAAGTCAGCTCAGAAATACATATACCCAAGTTTGAAGATCACTATGTATATAAAACCCTATAAAAGATATTTGTCTAGGTATATATCCTCAGGATAAATTCCCAGTTAGAATGATGGGTTGAAAAGTATGTACCTTTCAGCAGTGGTACCAGTAATGCCAGTTTATGATTGGCAATCCCAGAGAGTCATTCACAACCTGTTTCCCACACCCTCACTTCACTGAGATACTCTTTGTTGTCGATCTGCTTGAATTTCTATTATACCATTGAACTCAACATTTTTGTACATGTTTTCATTTGTATTTCTTCATGTTATATCTTTGCACTTTTTATTATAGTAGTCATCTTTGTTTTTAGTTCTTTCTACATAGAAATTCATTCATGCTTTGTCAAAAGTGTTACAACATGCTTCACCACCTCCACCCCCAGTTTATTATTCTTTCAGGCTCATTTATGATTTGTTTTGCCATACAGACATTTGTTTGCTTGTTTGTTTCTTTTTGTAGTTTGATTTCAAGCCAACTTTCCCATAGTTTCAAGTCATGCTTACACAATTTATTAATTTCATGGTGTTCATTTATATTTTACTCCTATTAGTTTTAAAGTATCTTCAGGTATGCTGAGATTTATGTTTATACTAGAGGCCAAGCGCACAAAATCGTACACAGGTAGGGTCCCTAGCAGCTGCTGGCCGGGGCCTCCCTTCATTCTGTGCTGCCCCCTGGTGGTCATAGCACATCATAGCAAGCAAGCGAACTCCTGGTCAGTCAAACTCCCGAGGGGATACTTTGCATATTAGGCTTTTATATAGCGAGATATAGGTGGTTACATGTTTAGGTAATATATTAATAAGACTATTAGTACTATTAGAAAAGAATGGTTCTTAACATTTGGGGAAAAATATAAAAAGATACACATAATATAACAACTACCCATCTACTAGAGAAATAGCATCATTTTATTTCCATTCCTTTTTTTGGTTAATTCTCACCCAAGGATATTTTTCTATCTTTTTTTTTTTTTTTGGCCAGGAATTGAACCTGTAACCCAAGTACGTGTCCTTGACTGGGAATTGAATCTATGGCCCTAGGTGCTCAGGCCAACGTTCTAACCACTTAACTACACTGGCCAGGGCTCATTTACAATCTTTTTTAAAATAAAAGATTAAAATATTGAAAGTACCCTTTTACTACCACCCCCGGGTCCATTCTGTAAGTCATATCCCCCTCCATCCTAGAGGCATCCATTATTGTGAGTTGAGGGCTCATTCAGTTCTTCGTGAAAGGTCACACATATGTATCCTTTAACATATTACCCCTGGTGAATTTTTAAATTTACATGGCATCATGCTGTATAAAGTGTTCTACAACCTGCTTTTTCATATCTATTTAACAAAATGATTTTTAAATTTTAAACATATTGCTGTATTTTAAACATATTGCTGTATATAAATTTATGGTATTTTTTTAATAGTATTCCATCATATGAATACAGAATATTGTATGTATCCATTACCTAGTACATGAGCATTAAATTGAGTCTGATTTTTTGCTGTTATAAACAATGTTGTGCACATTCTTGTGTGAATGTCCTTGAGTATAGGTGAGAGGTTCCATAGGGTGTGTGTGCTCAGAAGTCAAATTGTTTAGGTTACAGCATATATTATTATCTGTTCTGTGGTGTGGTTTTAATTAGTAATCCTCGTTTCTGAAACTGTATTAAAATGATGTCACTCTAGCGACTTGTCTGTATTTAAAAAGACTTTGACTAGGCTTATGTTTAACAGATCACGTTTCATATGCTGTAGACTTTTTTATATCTAGCCTAATTACTTAATTCAAAACAAGTGACCATTTCCAGTGTGAAAAGTTTCCGTGAATAATTAACAATAAGTAGCAATGTTACAGATTTCTTGATGAAGTGAGACTTATTTCATTTATGTTGGGTTTTGTTTCTTCCCCTCCTCTAGGTAGCCTTTCCAGTAAATATATGACTCAGGGAAAAGCCTCAGTGAAGAGGACCCAGCAGGAATCATGAGGGAAGGAAAATGCAGCGCTCTAAATGGCCACTCAGGCATTCCTAATCACTCTGAAAATTAGGTTCATTTTACAGGACTCAGCAGCATAGATCAGGCTTCAACTTAACATTTAAGGGAAATGTCAGATTTTTTTTTTAACTGAATGAAATTCATAATAAGGAAAAAAATTTTAATGTAGTCTTACCTACCACAAATCCTCATAGATTTAAGGATTTTAATAGAAAGCCATGGTGTATGTATTTAAGCCAGGTTTAAAAAAAAAAAAAAAGGAACGATGGGCCAGTATTCAGTGAATACAATTTCATGGTTTTTAATTTTCAAATCACACTAAAATGGTGTGCTGATAAACCCCAAGAAATTAATCCTTTCTTTCCTATAAATCCCTTTTTTGTTTTGAAGAGGGGAAATTATATTTATTGTTGTTTACTGAACCCTGTGTGAAAGTGTGTCAAATATGTGTGAACTGCTACTACTGTGTTTACCATTTACAAACCTTATTTTATTGATATTTGTAGAAGAAGTGATAACATGAACATGATTACCTGTTTATGTGAGTCTTCCATGGATGAGCAATGCCAATGAGGGGCTTTTTGATATTTTCCCTCTCTAATATTAATTAGGTTGACATATATCTACTATGCTCCTAAAAATGAAGTGAGGAAAACAGGTAGTCCTGTTTGCTGCTAAAAACATTTTCAAAGGAAAAATGACAAAAGTGCTTTTCACTTTTTATGGTATTCAGAAATTAGGGTGGAGAACTTCAAAAAAAATCCCTGCAGATTAAAGAAGCCATCTCTGCCAATTATAAGTTTGCTTGGTGTCATTTTGGGTCTGACTGGAACCCTTATGGAACTGTTTCTGTAACTTCACAAGCCTTTCAAAAGTAATACATGGTCAGAACTATGTTTCTATTTGATTTTGAAATAAAAGCAAAATTTCGACCTGTAATTTTATCCACATCCCTTTCTAGTGAGAGTGCTAGCTTTTATGAGGAAACTAGATCGGGAGAAAGGGCAGTACAGATCTGAGCCTCTTTATCTCGTGCTCCCTTTACTTGTGCTTATACTGTACTGGTGTTCATTGACACCCACTGTGTGGCAAGCACTAGGAATGCACAACTAGGCACAGATTTAGGAGAACAAATACGTAGAGGGAGGTACCAGAGGGTTTTTGCTGGGCAAGCATTCCTAGATAGGGGAGAACTCAAAACATATATACCCATGGCCCTTTTTTTAAACAAATTACTTGAAAACATATTCCAGCTAAAGGAGAATCATGTTAAAATTAACTTCAGAATTGTGATAGAATTAGTGATCATTCCTTACTCAATTTGAATGAATGAATACAAACTCATAAATTAAGTGAATTATGCAACCTGGGCTGAAACTCTGCTCTACATGACTTTCCTCGGCTGCTGCTCTTCCGAGTTCCTCTCTTGCCTTCATGCATGAAAGTCAACTTGACTGGACATAGAGTTCTTGTCAGACTTTCTGTGGAAAGCCTATTGATGCTGCTGTCTTCTGGCATTATAGCAGAAGTCTGAGGCCAGCCTGATTTTTATTCCCTTGCAGGTTTTATTTTTCTGCTTTGAAGCTTGTGTGTTTATTCCTGTATCTTTTGTGTCAGTGACTTTTTTCTCAACAAAACTGAATCCAATATATCTCCCTACCCAAGTTTTTTTATTGTTTTTTTATCCTCACCCAAGGGTATTTTTTGTATTGATTTGAAAGAGAGAAAAACATCCAGCTTCTGTACATGCCCCGAACTGGGATCCAAACCCACAACTTAGGTTTGTTCTCTGACCAGGAGTTGAACCCGCAACTTTTTGGTGTATGGGATGACACTCCAACCAAGTGAGCAACCTAGCCAGGGCTTTTATATATATATATATTGATTTCAGAGAGAAAGGGAGAGAGAGAGAGATTGAAACATCAATGATGAGAGAGTCATTGATCAGCTGCCTCCTGCACTTCCCCTACTGGGAATCGAGCCCGCAACCCGGGCTTGTGCCTTTGACCGGAATCAAACCCGGAATCTTTCAGTCTGCAGGCAGACACTCTATCCACTGAGCCAAACCAGCTAGGGCTCAATCAATTTGAGAAAGTATCTATGTTTTTAATTTTTTTTCCTCAAAAATTCTTCTGTCTTAATATTCCTCTCATATTTTTCCTTCTGCTAGGAAAACTTCTCAAATTTAACTTCCACATGACTAGCTTGATTTTTTAGTGTCATTCTGTTGTTTGCTGTTTCTAACTAAATTTTTTCATTTCACTTCTAATTATCTTGACTTATTCTCACCCACTTTCCTTTTCCTCTCATTTTAGCTTAATTTCATGGTCTTTTCATAGAAACCATGTTTTCTTAGATCCTTTTAAGGATGTTGAAAGTTTCCTGCATTCTATTCTGATTTCCAAAGTAGATCCTACCAGTGTACTACGCTTTTAGTTTGATTTTGAGCCCTCCCACTGGATCAGTGGACAGTGACCAATATTTGCCAGCAGACCTGGAAAATGGGTTGCCCTTGGGTTTTTGCTCCCTTCGTTTGGATGCCAGTGATAGCCCCTTCTCAACGCCCCATCTGTCCCATATCATGTTCAGTTCCCTGAGCGCAGCTATCTTTTGAATGCAGCTGGTCTCTCTGAACAGGCTCTACAAATGCCCCACTACTGGAGTTCTTTCTCTTTCTGTCAGGAACAAACAAAAATATGAAATCCATTTTTATAACCCCAATCAATACTTACAAATCTCTTGCTCAATGTGTACAGTATCAACAGTGTGCACAAAGATGTTATTTAATTGTTCTGAGATAGCTTCAGTTTATTTTTTCATCTTAAAATGTATTTCACAAATGGTTCTGGTGTTTTTTAATATTTCTCAAGTGGGAACATTTGTGAGTAGATAGCTCAAAAGGGTTCATAGTGTTTCAGGCCAAAAAAAGTTTTTTTCGAAAAGCAAATACAGAATTTAACAACCCCCCCATAAAACTGTAAAAATGTGCTCCATGCTTTTTACTTGGAAAGCAGGTGTGTATGGGCAGCAGTCAAGACTTTAGCAGACTTCACTGTGTGAAATTCTCAACTTAAAGGGGGTCTGGCTCTGCCAGTTTTCCAGCTAAGAGTGTGGCACCCCTCCTAACCTTTTGGCAGTTATAAAGTGGAAATCATACCTGCCCTTCCACTGTGTAGTGAGGATCAAGGTCTTATTAGGAAAAGACATTCTTAAATGTCTAGAACCCTGAAACTAAATCCTCAGGTGCAATATTGAACATTTCCCTATTGAAAGTTCTTAACCTACTAGTAGACATCTGAAAATGATTACAGCTTGCAATCTCCTTTAACAGTTCCCACCCCGCCTCATTTCCACATCACAGAACAGCTCCTGCTCTGAGATAAAGGAGTGCACATATTTCTTACTCATGAAAACTCTTTTAAATTTAATTTAAGGGACCTGCTCCAGTTTCAAATAGCATTAGGTATTACTGAACCACTGACAAGTAGATTTTGCGATTTAGCACTTAACATGCAAAACACCTAACCAAGTTAAAAACTAAGTGTGTCTTAAAGGAAGAGGCTGTTCAATGTACACAGGGTCCTGAATCAGAAGACTTAGAGTTAAAATTTTAAAATAGCATCTGGTGAATTATATTAAAAGACTTGGAGTTTAAAGCATTGCTTGTAAAATAGCTGCACTAACATTTCTGTCCTATACAGCTCAAAGTTGTGAGGCTACTATGACACAGTGTGCTAAGGGTTCTTTTAAAAGCTGTAAAGTGCTATACAACTGTGTGATATTTTAATAACTTATAAAAATGATAACAGGAATCAATTTTTACATTTTAAAAGGACTTTACTTATATTTTTTATTGATTGATTTTTAGAGAGAGGTGAAAGGAGAAACATTGATTTTTTTTCTACTTATTTATGCATTCATTGGTTGATTCTGGTAAGTGTCCTGACTAGGGATTGAACCCTGAAACCTTGGATATCTAGACAATGCTCTTAACTGAGTCACCTGGCCAGGGCCTTTTTTGTTTGTTTGTTTTTTTATATTTTTATTAACTTCATTTTTTCACAGCAAAATTTAGCAGAAAGTACAGTTTCCATAAGCCCGACAAGCCAACCTCCCCCATTATCCACATCCTGACCAGGGTAGGACATTTGTTACAATCCAAGAACCTAAAGGGACACCATTATCACCCAAAATCCATCGGTTACATTAGAATTCATTTTTGGTGTAGTACATTCTATGGGTTTAGACAAATATATAATGGCATGCATCCATCATTGTGTCACACAGAATATTTTCAAAATGTATGGCATCTCTAAATATCCATTATTAATTAGCAACCTTTACTGGGCACTGCAATGTGCCAGGCACTCCTCTAGGGGCTTTTCATTTGATCTTCACAATACCTGTAGGAGGAAGGACATGAGAAGTAAAATACCTTGTTCCTAAATCACCCAACTACTATCCCATCACACTTCTGTCTCCTAATCCCAATTTCTTCTAAACTTTGGAGGTTAGGGAAAAAATAACTTACTCTCTCTTATTGTCAGTGCAATTACATTTCAGTACCAGGGAGAGGGAACTATTTAACAGGATTTCTAACCAATCCTATAGGCTCTAGAGCAAGCATGTCAAACTCAAAGGCTAACACGGGCCAAATAAACAAGGTTTAAGTTTATGTGGGCTGCAATAAAAACAAAAGCTTCAATTTTCATGGAGACATAGGTTTATTTCAATAGAGACATGCTAAATACAAAGGGCTGAAATAAATGAGTAATCATTAACAAAATAATAGAACATTTTAATAAAAATATTTTTTCTTGAACATTAACTTACCACTGAATAACTACATAAATTAATAAATGTAAGGCAAATAAACCTATTTTTCTTGTTCTTCAAACGCGAAATATTTCCTGTTGCGCACACTAAACAAGTCAGTCCAAGACTCATGACGTGGCAATTGGCTGCTAAAATATTTGCTGCTAGTATTAGTGGAGAGAAATGGTGCGCCTACATGTAAGGCACATAAAGGAAATGAATGCAACACGCTTATAGTAATCAGTCATTAGCAAACATTGTAGTTTGTTACTAATAACTAGAGGCCCGGTGCATGAATTCATGCACGGATGGGGTCCAGCTGGCCCACCTTAATGGGGGCCAATCGGGCCGGGCTGGTGGGGGGAGGAGCCACCCCCCCCAATGGGGCCAGTTGGCCGGCTGCAGTGCACATCATAGTGACCGGCCGTTCTGGCGTTTCAGTCACTTGGCTTTTATATATATAGAGACCTAGTGCACAAAATTCATGTACAGGTAGGGTCCCTAGGCCTGGCCGGCAATCAGGGCTGATCAGGGCCTTCTAGCTGCTGACCAGGGCTTTCCTTCAGTCCACACCGCCCCCTGGTGGTCAGTGCACATCATAGCAAGCAGTCGAACTCCCGAGGGGACAATTTGCATATTAGGCTTTTATATATATAGATTATGTATAACAGGCAATGAGATTAGATTAAAAATGGCGGCAGAGTAAGTGGATGCAGCACAGACATGCTCCCAGGAACAAACTGGTATTACAACTAAAATACAGAAAAACTTCCTGAACAATCAGTGGGAAACTCGCAGGAGAGAACCCTGATACCCGATGACTGAAAGTAGAGACCGCATAGAGACTGGTAGGAGGGAGGGGTGGAGGCTCGAAAGCCTGGCCGGACACCCACAGACAGCAACTGAAGTTCCGAAGAGATATCTCAGGTGTAGGGGGTTGCCACTGAGAACTCTGGGATCTAATCCCCAAGCTGGGTCTCCCAACAGAGATCACCAAACCTGAGGAGGGTACCCATATAACATCTGGCTGTGAAGCAGCGGGGTGCTGTCTGCCAGGGAGTAACAGCTGAAAACTCAAGGACCCCCTGAAAGGACCAACACACAAAATTCCCTGTGGAGTCACACACCTTGTGCTCTGGCAGAGGGAGGGTGAAGTGGACTGGAGCTGTGAGAGCAGAAGCCAGGAATGGGGACTTGGGAGATAGAGCTCAGAAGGCAGACACTCCCAAGTTTCCTGGGCTGAGTCATTCCCTCACGCAGCAGAGGACATCTTTCCCACATAGACATCTGCCTTGCCTGGGGGGAAAACAGTCGACACAGCCTATTGGATAACACCTTTCCCTGAAGAGATTAAAAATAAGAATTAGTCTCTAGCAGAAGAAACTGCCCCACCCTATTGAAAATAACTCTCACCACAACTGGGGGGCATTTAAAGTTGGGATCCTATCAGTCTGTGGGCAGAGGCGGTCTCTGAAGGCTTTGAGTCTATGCCTGATCTAATTAGTCAGAAACAGCCTTTAACACAGTCCTGCACTAGAAATTGAGAGGTGTAGAGAATCTACTTAATACATAGTAACAAACCCAAAAAGAAAGCCAAAATGAGGAGACAAAGAACCTCCAAATGAAAGAACTAGAGAATTCTCCAGAAGAAGAGATAAATGAAGCAGAAATAAGAAATTTATCTGAATCAGAGTAATAATGGTAAAAATGCTCAACAGCATAAAAAAAATATATAGTAACTGAAAAAAGAACAGTCTGAAATAAAGAATGACATAACACAAAGAACACATTGGAAGGAATACACAGCAGAATTCTATCTAATAAAAGAGTAATGTGCAAATTGACCATACCTCTGCTACACCCACAAGCCACGCCCATCAGCCAATCAGGAGTGAGTATGCAAATTAACCCAACCAAAATGGCTGCGGCCACAGAGAGAGCAGGAAGCTTGGGTTTCCCTGGCAATGGAGGAAGCCAAGCTTTCTGCCTGCCCTGGCCGACCCAGGCCTCCACTCAAGGCTACAAAGTTTCAATTATAGAAGATAAATAAATACCAACAAAAATGGCAGCAGCCACGGAGCTGGAGAGAGCAGGAGGCTTGAGTTGCCCCCAGCAATAGAGGAAGCCAAGCTTTCCGCCCACCCTGGCCTGCCTTGGCCTCCGCTCAAGGCAACAAAGTTTCAATTATAGAAGATAAATAAATCCCACATACCAGGGCCTCTGCTTGGGTTGCCATGGGGTATGGCTGGCCTGAAAACCACCACAGGCCCCTCACCCAGGCCACCCCACGCCCCAAGGGAACCCCCACCCTGATCCAGGACACCCTTCAGGGCAAACCAGCCGGCCCCCACCCGTGCACCAGGCCTCTATCCTATCTAAGAAAATAGTAATATGCAAATTGACCATCACTCCAACACACAAGATGGCTGCCCCCATGTGGTCAAAGATGACTGCCCCCATGTGGACACAAGATGGCCGCCACAAGATGGCCAGCAGGGGAGGGCAGTTGTGGGCGATCAGGCCAGCAGGGGAGGGCAGGTGGGAGAGACCAGGTCTGCAAGGAAGGGCAGTTGGGAGAGACCAGGCCTGCAGGGAAGGGAAGTTGGGGGGGACGCAGGCCTGCAGGGGAGAGCAGTTAGGGGCAAACAGGCTGGCAGGGGAGCAGTTAGGCATCAATCAGGCTGGCAGGGGAGTGGTTAGGGGGTGATCAGGCTGGCAGGCAGAAGCAGTTAGGGGCAATCAGGAAGGCAGGCAGGCGAGCAGTTGAGAGCCAGTAGTCCTGGATTGTGAGAGGGATTCCAGATTGGCGAGGGTGCAGGCTGGGCTGAGGGACATACACCCCCATGCACGAATTTTGTGCATCGGGCCTCTAGTAATTAGTATAAGAGGATATTATAAAAAGTTACGAAATCTTTATTAAAACGTTTCTTACATACCTTTATAATGGCTGGGCCACAAAAATATTCGTTGTGGGCCGCATGTGGCCCACAGGCTGCAAGTTTGATATGCTTGAATTAGAGCATTAAAGATAAACTAGGCTGCAAACACACTGCCCTGATTAGTTCTTTCCACATCAAAACCCTGACCAAGAATCTATCCTCCCCAGCACCACGCCTCTTCCCCCTTTACTTCTAGCACTTCTGTGAGAAATGGCCGTCTATCCTGATGTTCTCCCATCTGCTAATCCTGCTGTACGTCAGTCCTACCAGGATCTCTCATTCTTCCCGGGGCCCTCTGTTTACCATGCTTCCTATTAGTGCCTGGTGCTCAGGACTATCTGCTGAATTAACAGGCAGAATTGAAAGGCAGGGCCCCTAAGCAGCCACGATAAGGTCTGACACTATAAATGTGAGCATCCACAGAGCTGCCCAATCACATTTTAGGATACGGTAGTGTTCCAAAATCAACACCTAAAGCGAAAATTGCATTATCTCCATCCTTCAACATCCCACGCAGTCCAGCACGCAGGTTCGGGGGCTCTTTATTTATCCCACGACTCTGCGGCAATTCTACGCTCCAAACGAACAAGACATTCTTTCAAATGGAGAAACATCTGGTCCAGCTGTACCGAAAAAGGAGACGGAAGCGTCTGGAGCTGTGTGGGCCTCGGAACCATCCTGCCTGGAGAGCACCAGCTCCCGAGCTGGGCTGACTGGTCGGCGAAGCCAAGTGGTGGCGCACCTGGCCCAGTGCCCTCGCGGTGGCCCGGGGCCACGCGCCTCCGCGTCCTCACGTCGCAGGGCATCCGCGTGCCTCAGCCCCGCTCTGACACCACGCCCAGTGCCCTCGCGGTGGCCACCTGTCTCCGGGGCCTGCGACGGGGCGGGGCGCGGCGGCGGGGCGGGGCCTGAGGCAGCCAGCGGCGGAGCTTGTGGCGTCAATGCGCCGCTGTGTCCATGGAGAGAGGCTGAGGCATCTGAGCTGCGGCCCAAGACATCAGGGCACCGGGACGGCCAGGATGTCGGCTTCGTTAGTCCGGGCCACCGTCCGGGCTGTGAGCAAGAGGAAGCTGCAGGCCACCCGGGCCGCCCTCACCCTGGTGAGTTTTCTGGCGCACGGCCTGGCCCGTGACATTGGTTCACCTCCGCTCCGCAAGGAGAGGTTGGGGCGGCGGGGTGCGCTACGCCGGGCGGCAGGGCCCCAGCCCGCTCCGCAGCTCTGCGCCCTCCACCCCTAGGCCCCCGACCTTGCTGGGAAAATAGATCCGGGAGGGGCTGCCCCGCCCGAGCCGGCGCCCCCTCCCCCCCGCCCCGGTACTACGTTTCCCATCGGGCCGCGCGCCGCGTGGGGGGAGGGGCGGTGTGCGTGCGTGACCCCGGGGGTCGGGTCGGCGCGGCCTGCCTGCCACCCAGGATCCCCCTAGGGGGCTTTGGGGTGCTGTGCTTGAGGTCGTAGGTTTAGAGGTCGAAGGGGACAGGCGCGGGCCATAGCTGGGTGAATAAACCAGAACTTACCCATGAGGTGCTTGGGAGGACGGAAGCTGGCGGACGGACCTCAGTGTAAGGGGGTGATTGGCAGTGAGAGTGCGTTCCCAAAAGCCCACCCCCTGGCCAGATGAAGGCTGCAGGGCATCTAGGGTTACTTCCTGGTGTTGGGGTTAGCGGAGGCTTTTTGGAACACCCTCTGTGTTCGGGCCCTGCTAGGCCTCTTACAAAGAACAAAGAAGGATCAAGATTTCTACCCCGAGTTCGTTTACAGTGTTTTCTGGGTGAAAGGTCTGACACACGCAGAGGGCACCAGAGCACAAACTCAGTTACTCACAGAATTTAGCGTTCATGCCGACCCCCGACGTTGGTTTGTTTTAACCAAAGGAAAATCCACGTAACATTAACCATTTCAAAGTGTTCAATTCAGTGGCAATTAAGTGGTACATTCACAATATTGTCCAGCCATCATTTCTATGTAGTTCCAAAACATTTCACCCAAAAGAAAACCCTGTCGTGTGCATTTGCAATTTGGAAAGATTAATTTCATTGGAAAGCTTATGATCAGCGTCCTTCTCACACATATCTCCCTCTCTTTGACTAAGGAGAAGACTTTGTTCAAGTATTTATCACCTAGATACTAGGAAAATAGATTACTCTATTTAAGTGGAATCATTGATTCCAGTCAGTATAATGCCAGAAACCAGAAAATTCGTGGTTGCAAAATGGAAGAAAGTCATGATCAGGCAGAAGAATTCATTTTTATAATGAATTAATATTTTACACCATATTCTATATTACTTGTTTCCATATCACCAAGTCTGTTTTCATATTTCAAAGATATACCATCGATTATTCGGATTTTATAAGGTTTTGAAATCACAAGAACTAGAGGACATGACTCATACTTGGTGTCTCCTTTTAAGGAAACACAGTATTGAAAATGAAAAGTTTTTGCTACAAAGGAGAGAAACCCTATGACATTGGATAAAAGTATGCATGTTGCTATGAAGTAGGTGAAAAAATGCATCATTTACAGTTCCTTTTTCCATAATTTTGACACAAAAAACAAACGAAATGTTTTTCTAAAAGGCCAAACTATCTCACTCAAAGATGTTCCTTCACTTGAAAGAATGTCTTGTTCTGTGACATACATATGAGTAGATTAAAAACCATCGTTATATTTCATTGAGTTTTAAGAGTCTCTTAAGGTTTTTTTAAATTTATTTTTTATTGTTGAGGGTATTACAGATGTCCCCCATTTCCACCACCACCCCCTTAAGAATCTCAAGTTTTAATTCACTAACCAGATCTCAAGTGACCTAGTCATTAATTATACATAAATTTCTTGGAAAGGCATGGGGTTCTTGAGAAATGCAGTGAAATGGGAAGGCTGCTAGCTTGCAGCCTGTTGTTTAGTTGAAGTTTTTATACTATTTCCCAGGTTGATTTTACTTAAGTGCAAAGTTGCTGAAATATGTAAATAGACTTAGAACAAAGTGGGCCCCTTAGCTTCTGCCAGAAAGTTTTCTTTTAGTCCCAAATGTTCCCTGTTTAGTCATTCTGACTTGTTCTGAAAATCAGACCCATCGCTTGGAAAGTTACAAGAACCAAATCTTTCCCCTTAAATGAGTACTAAACTAGGGTATCTGTCATTATTAACACTTCTCCCAATGGAGTATATTTGGGATTTGCCTGTCACAGAAAAATTGAGGGTTCCTCTTTTTACTAAGAGTTGAGAAAAAAAGAAAATATATTATTCTGTAAAACTAAATGAGGTCACCTAGAAAGTCACTTGGAGATAAAGACCCTTGGGGCTCGTTGACAGCTTAGTGTACAGACCCCTGCATGTGTGTTGTTTACTTCATGCAGTGGTATGCCCTCTGCACCTTTGACCCACCAGCTTTAACCAAGGTCATACCTTGGGTTGTACTTCCAAAGAATATTTTCCCACGGCTGTACCTTTTTTGTGTAATTTATCAGCTATCTTTTGCTTTTTGACAATAATTCGAGTAAGTTCTTCAGGCCTTGTGGGAAGTACAACCATAAAAATTACGCAAGCTAGTTTTTATTTTCATTAATATTTCTGTAACTGAGGTTGGAATGCTATGGTTTCCGAAATAAATAAAAGCCATAATTCTTCTCTTCAGCATTTCCTTCTTTCTCCCCCTGGCTGCTATTCCCTGTCTTCTTGAGCTGCTCTCCTCCTATTAGGATAAAATCGTGAGAAAGGCCCTTTATGGACACTGGTAGTGATTTGTTTAATTTTTTTTTTTCAGTGACATTGGTAGTGATTTATGGACACTGATAGTAATATGTTTTGTTTTTACAATGACACACAAATATATATATATAGTATATTAATAACTGAAATCAAAGTTTCACTGCTCATTTATCTTTATCAACTGCAATGCATTGTTTTCTATTTTGTGTTTGTTTTCTGGGTTTTAAAAATGCTAGTTTCGACCTTCTGAATTGGTTTCATGACCTTTCTAATTTGGGTGCAGACTTTGCTTCACCATCTTCATCTGGCTGAGTCCCCACGGGGCAAAGCAGAAGAGCATGCTCTGGGGCCATCCATTGGGTCTGCTCCCTCGGCACAGGCTTGAGTTCTGGCCAGAGTTACTGCCCCGTCAGAGGTCATGATGTCCACTCTTTGGGATTTCACAAACCAGGAATATGCTAGTACCAAAAAACTGGAGGACCAGCACAGCATTGCCAACTAGAGGAGCTAATAAAGTAGGAAGGACATGATTTCATCGTCATAACAACAGCTGGCTTATATTTGCCACTGCTCTAAATGCTCTTCATGAATCCTGAAGAAGAGGGACTATTATACCCATTTAAGCCACGTAATCGGCTGGGACACAGCTAGGAGGTAGACCAGGAATGCCCTGGACAGACTTTGTCCCTAACAGCCTCCTTCTCAAGAAAGTGGAGTCGGTGATACACATGCAGCATGTTGTGATGTTTTTCTTATTTTGAGGACCGCTGGACTAGGTTAAAAGCATTTCTCCCAAAAAAAACTCCTCCCTGTTCTTGTTTCTATTATTGATTAGCTTAGATACCCTGAAATACTGATGTAAGCTAACTTCAACATTGTTTTTAATATGTTTGTATTTATTTCAGAGAGAGGAAAGAAGGAAAGGGATAGAATTATCAACGATGAGAGAGAATCATTGATTGGTTGCCTCCTGCATGCCCTCTTGCTAGGGATCCAGCCCACAACTTGGGCATGTGCCCTGACTGGGCATTGAACCGTAACCTCCTGGGTCGATGCTCAAGCACTGAGCCACACTGGCCGGGCAAGCCAACTTTAGTATCTGAACATTGCTGGGGCTGAGATGAGAGACACACTCTGGTTTATTTGATGACAGTAGCACTCTTTCATTTAGGTGTGCATTTTGATGGGTTGAAATAGATTTTGGGTAAGCAGAAAGAGCAACGGAGTTAATCAACAGGAAAAATACCTGAAAATTGGCTTTCCCAGGAGTTAACTTGACTCATTCGTTAGCTTTTGAGCGCCTTCGGTGTGTCAGGCAATGTGCTTATTGCTGGGCATGCAGTAGGAGCACAAAACAGATGCTGCCCAGAAAGATTACATTTGTGATGTACGTAGATAGTACCATAGAGATTGTGACAGGGAGTGGACCTTTACTGGGGAGCAAGATGAAAAGGCTGTTGCTAGAAGACATTTTAAAAATAAAGAGAATGATTAAGCCCTGGATGGTGGCTCAGTTGGTCCCATACACCAAAGGTTGCAAGTTCTATTCCCAGTCAGGGCACTTACCTAGGTTGTGAATTCAATCTTTGGTCCAGGTGCATATGGGAAGCAACCAATCCATGTTTCTCTCTCATATCGATGTTTCTCTCATGTCTCTCTCTCTCTCTCTCTCTCTCTCTCTCTCTCTCTCTCTCTCTCTCTCTTTCTAAAAATCAATGAAAGCATATCCTTGGTGAGGATTAAAAATAAATAAATAAATAAATAAATAAAATAAAATAAAGAGAATTTTATTTTAATTAAGTACAGTTTATATGTTTGTGTATAAATTCCACAAGGTACCCTGGTGAGAATGGAACATAAATTCATCACATGAATTTGCTACAGATAGACATGAGTAGTCTTAGATACTAGAAAATACATAAGACTTTGAAGAATGCAAGTTTTGTAGCTAAAAACTTAACATTTTATTTTTCAGACACCTTCAGCAGTAAACAAGATAAAACAACTTCTCAAAGATAAGCCTGAACATGTAAGTAAAACCAGTCAAATACTTAGTAAAAAAATGAAGTTGTATTTTCACAATGAACTTGTCTTGTGATAAACAGTATGCTTCTATTAATTAGGGGTTAGTTTATTTGAGCCAAACTGACAACATGTGCCAGGGACCAAGATCTCAAACACTCCCTAAATCCACATAATACAACAGGATACTCCATGAAAAGGAAGTCACTCTCTTACCCCAGACACTTCATCGTCATTCTCCCTTTTAAGAGGCAATTTCTTAGTGTCCTTTGGAGATAATCTGTACCTTTTATTTACCTAGACCAGGGTTTCTCAGCCTCAGCACTGTGCTTTTAAGCTGTGCAATTCTTTTTTGGGTTTAGTTTGCAAGATGTTTAGTGTCATCTATAGTCTCTGCCAGTGACTCCACTTCACCCCTCATTTGTGACAACCAAAAATATTTCCCTGAGGGGAACCACTGGCCTCAACACTACTTGTTAAGCTTGTGTGTGTATTTCTTCTCCTACTTAGGTGAGAGCAACCATATATGCTGTAGTTACACTTTGCTTTTTACCCCTAATGAAATAGCTTGAAGATCTTTTCATAGCTATCTATAATAATAAAGGCTTAATATACTAATTAGACCAGATGGCCGAACAACTTTCTGGACGAAACCAGGGCTGCGAGGGCTGAGGCAAGCCGCCATGGCTGCAATCTTGTTTACTGTAGATATATATATCTACATATATACATATATATATACACACACACATACACATATACACACACACACACACACACACACACACACACACACTGAGTGGCCAAATTATTATGCGTTCAGAGATCATAATAATCTGGCCACTCAGTGTATATATATATATAAAAGCCTAAGTGACCATCACAACCGGAATGACCGACCGGTAGCTATGGCTCTGAAGCGCACTGACCCAGACCTTGCTGTTGGGGCCCAGACAGCCCCGAATCTGGTTCACCCGCACCCCGGGCCCAGACAGGAGGGAGGAGGGAACCCAATTCCTTGAAGAATCAGCCATTGGTTAGCTTGCTGCTGGGCCCAACCTCCCACGATTCCTCACCCCAGCCGGCCGGCCCCTCCCCACCATCAGCCCCAATTGCCAGCCAGGCCGAGGGACCCCACCCGTGCACCTGGCCTCTAATCTTTACATAAAGATCCACCTCATTGTTATTCCTGGCTGCATTTAATAGTACAATCCATTGAACAAGTTTGATTTATTTAACCAGTCCCCCCATATTAAAGATTTTTGGGGTTGTTTTCATTCAGTGCTGCCACAAACATCATTCAGCAAATATTTAACGTCTGTAGTATACCAGGCCCATTGTTCTAGGCCTGTAAGCGTAGCTTAGTGCATGTACATAGGCTATATTCCTAGATGTGGAATTGATGAGTAAGGGGTGTGTACATAATCTTAATCTTATTGCATTGCTGATTGCCTATAGAATACTTCCAAGACTGTTAACATTGACTGATTAGACCAGCCGTGGGCAAACTACGGCCCGTGGGCCGGATCCGGCTGTTCTATCCGGTTCTCTTGCTCTCCCCTCCGCTCCTTTACTTTGAATTTATATTGGTTCACACAAACACTCCATCCATGCTTTTGTTCCGGCCCTCCGGTCCAGTTTAAGAACCCATTGTGGCCCTTGAGTCAAAAAGTTTGCCCACCCCTGGATTAGACCATAGAGTGGTTTCTAGATTCCATTGTACAACATCCCATTACTATGGGAGTTCTAGCATCTTCCTCCTATGAATTATGTGCTAACGTATGTCAGTGTTCCAACTCCCTTTGGATACACTAATGACTAGAGTAGAAATTGACCAAATGAAACAAAAAATTAACTTTGTAGATTTGTTCATGGTGACATGAAAAGGATTGAGCAAGCACTTCATCAGGTGTCACTGTGGCAAAGTCGATCCCTTTTCCAAATTCCAGTTACCTAAAGCTGTACTTTCACATACAGTTTAAGTGTCTAGATCCATTCTGATGGTTGGACTTCCTGCTTGCTTGTGTCTTCCTGTTTACAAAGATAAAGACTAAGTTAAATACTTGTGACTTGAGCTCCAGAACTTCAGCTAGACAATTTATTGTGTATTTATCATGCTGAAGATGTTAAACTACCTCTGAGGCTCTCTAAGCTGGCACTCTGAAGGTGAATAAATCCGTGGCTCTGTCTCCTTGCTGTTGTTTGTTTCAGCTCATCAAAACTCCCAGATAGCTTGACATTCTAACTCACACTCTTCACCGGTGTCTTCCTACTTCATGATCACTTTCCGAAAGCAAGCACATGTTGCTGCTTTTCTAAGAATCAACATCTGCTTAGTGAAATAGTACTTTTTATGATGATATTTTTGCTGTATACATAAATAAAAAAGCAAATAGGATCCAAGAATAGAAATTCTGTAGACATTGTTAGAAAATTCATTAAGGTAGACATTGGTATTTTAAAAGTGCTGTTTGGTCATTTTTTAATTTCTTACATTTCTGTTGGCATCAGTCTTTTGCTTCCTGGTATTTGAGAATGTTGACACAGCTCTGCCATAGAATTAAGGCCCTGCTAGAGGCAGCATGATTGCCAGGCCTGTGGACCTTGGCAAACCTAACCATAGGGAAACTTCCTGAGAACATCTCACATGATGACTTGGAGCAGAAGTGTTTTTGAGCAAGTTCGTTTTTTTAAGTTGTCATCTTTGCCATCAGATACTTTTCTTTTTCCTTTTAAAAAAAGTGATTTTTTTTTTTAATTAAAACTTTTTCCTTTACATTGTTATTCCCAGTGACCATAGTTTAGGTTTTTCTCCCCTCTGTATTGTTTTCTTTGTATATAATTAGTTTTGATTTCTTTTTGGGCCACCCCTTAGTGTCATAATGATGTTTATACAATAAGTAAATTTTTTAAATACTTGCTTCCCATTCCACTTATACTTTCTAAAGGGCTATTTTATAGCCAGGAATCTAATATATATCTTTTAGCTTAAGAAGAAATGAAGAAGTGAATAATATCATATAGCCAGGACTTTTTAAATATGATTGTTTAATCTGTACTATGTTAAAATTAAGTTTATATTTACAATTATTTTTCAGGTAGGCGTGAAAGTTGGTGTCCGAACCAGAGGTTGTAATGGCCTTTCTTATACTCTAGAATATACAAAGACAAAAGGAGATTCTGATGAAGAAGTTGTTCAAGATGGTGAGTATTAAACTTTTTCTGGGCACTTTGTTTTGCCTAAAATGTTTCTCCTTATATAGCAAGAAGAGTAATAATAATAGTAGGGATGGCATATATAATGTTCACTATGAGGTAGGCATGGTTTGAGAGACTTTCCAAATGAGAATGATACCATATTGTCCCCATTTTGCCAATAAGAAAAACTGAGGCATGGAGAGATTAAATAGTTTGCATAGGGTCACAGAGCTCGTAAGTGGCCTAGTGAACATTTGAATCCAATCAGATTTACGGCAGAGGCTGTGCTATGGTAGATTATTGGTTAAATATGTTTATTTGTTTCAATTATGAAAGGTTATTCTGTGCAAAAAGTTTTTAAGATGATAAAACTTCAAAATGAACTGACTACTCTGTGAAGTAGCAGTTTTACATATATGTCAAATAAGTAATGTCATCTCATGCTTTTGAGGACTCTATAGTTTCCGTTTTAATTTCCACATTAAAATTTTCAGGTCTTTAATTATATTTTCCCCCACTGCCTGCCCCTACGCAGTAATCTGATTAAGCCTGTTGGAAACAAATAGTGCTACAGCTCTGGGGGAACTTCAGCGCACATGGGTTTTGCAGTGGTGGCTTTGTGCATCAGAAGTGTGCTGTTAGCTAGCTTTCTTGGATTCCTAGTATGAATTCATTTTATTAAATTGAATTTACTAACGAAGAAATGTATTTGTTAATATTTTATTTTAAATCAGTACATAAACTTAAACCTTAAATTTTCATCTTAATGAAGAGGAGATCTAATAAATATGTATGGTTATATTTAAGTAATGACTCAATTTCTTATAAGGAAGAAAGCTTTCTTAAACTGATTGTATTTATGAAGATGCTGACTTCTGCCTACATAATTGCTATGGGTTCTGTTACTACCAGTTTTCTAGCCCATGCACATAAGAACAGAATGGCTGCATCTTGCACCAGCCCACTCTACCACAGTCTTCGGTGTGTCTCTAGGTGTGGCAGTGTGTCGTGTGTATAGATGGCATTGCAGGGTTTTCATAACTGTATTGTCGCCATCTTTACAAAATTCACTGAATATACACATTTTCTTTATGTTGCAAATTTGAAAAATGGGTGAAATATAGTGAAAGGCAAATTCTAGTTTTACATAGACTTGTCATGGAATTTGTTTGGGTACAACTTTCTGACCTAATGTAATTGTTTTTCACATAGGTTATTGTGTAGAAAGGGGACAGGAAACTGAGCACTGAATCCCTTAAAGGAAACAATGGGAGATTCCAAAGCGCCCTGTTTGGGTTTTGTTAGCGTTACTATTTAAAGCTTACTTGAGCTTTGGCTGGGCAGGGTCTGTTGGTGTGCAGACTTTATATGACTGTTTTCTTCTCCTCAAGGAGTCAGAGTGTTCATCGAAAAGAAAGCACAGCTAACACTTTTAGGAACAGAAATGGACTATGTTGAGGACAAATTATCCAGTGAGTTTGTGTTCAATAACCCCAACATCAAAGGAACATGTGGCTGTGGAGAAAGCTTTAATATTTGACTCCTCGGGACTGCTCTGGCTGTAAGCTCCAGGAAAGCTGTGGAAGAAATCGTGACTGTCACATGCTTAAGGTTGGCAATGCATGGCTGCCTTATGAGGAAAATAAACTGATGCATTTTGAAAATGAAGCCAGTGTGTTAGATTTCAGAAGTGGCGTTTGTCTTCTTTTTAGGGGACAGACTATGAGAAGCCATCACTCTCTTTGGGTCATTTTTCTGATCTGTGAAGAAAAACAAATCCTGCCCTGTACTTAATTTTCTTGCATCCTTTCTGTTAGAACCAGTTTTACGGAAGGTGCCGGCCTGGGTGGATTTCGGGAGACACATTCTTAATAGGTGTGCCCTTTGGATCTCCGATGAATGGCTTGAATGTGCATCTCTAGGCCAGGATGATGGTTCTTAGAATTCAGAGGCAGAAAGTCCTGACTGCTAGGTTGACATGGTGGTGCATGGCTTTTCTACCCAAACTTGGCTCAGCCTTTCTACATCTTTATCCACAATTTCATTGTCGTGCCTCATTTCCTTACCCTTTAGCAGCATCAGCCATTAGATGAAAGTGTCAAAGATTTCCTTGAAATACAGTGCAGAATGGTTTTGAGTGATGGCATCAAAAGGTAAGAAATACTTCACCCACCATTTTTCATCCATTTTCTTTGCCACTCTCAACATCTGCTGAAGGTGGGATCTCAGGCTGACTTAGATTCTTTTATTTGAAAGGTCTCCTACAAGCCATCTAGCCCACCCCCTCAATTCTATACCTTAGGAAGCAAAACCCCAGGGAAGGAGGAGGGCTTGTGCCCACCTGCACATACAGAGCGGGGACTACTCACATCTCCCCTTCCGTGCAGGTGACAGGCCAGCCCGGAGCACCAAGGCAGGCAGCGAAGGTAAATGGGCGATCAGGTTTCCTAGCTGATTGACGTTTTGATAAGATTTCTGTGTAATTTGATGGAGATCATATTTTTATTTTGAGTGAGAAGTATCTTATTTGTAAACCCCTCTATGTGAATGACCATGTTGCTTCTTTCGAAGTGTGAAGCAGTGGTTTATACCTGCAGGGAAGACGTGGTAACCAGAGCACCCTTTTGGAATGTGGTGAGTGTAGCAGAGCACAGGGGTCTCCTAAAGTTCCCAGGATGCATATACTTCCTGGATCCTAAGTCCAGGTGCTAAAATCTTTAAATCTTAATATTTTAACCCAACATTTTTCTCACCAATTTTTCTCTTTAACAGTGTTCCTTTTGTAATTTAATTCTTAATTTTCCTGAGCTTGACATATTGTTTTATGAGATGCCATATGCTTTTTTTGAAAGCCAAGTCTTATGAATTGAAGTAGCTAAGTTCCTTGATGTTCGTCGTATTTACTAAAGTACCTGTCACAAATTGCACCAAAACCTAGAGCAGTTGCTTTATGCTCATGAGTTTGTATTAATATAATTGTCAACCCACTTATAATTTGTGCAATACTGAGTGTATGTAGTGATTTGAGTTGTCAATAAAAAAAATGTGGCCTCTTTGTGATCATGAAATTGCCTTTTCTTTTTAAGGAAGACGGGTTTAGGAATAATAACTGTTATAGCTACTTAGGAATAATTACCATACTTTTCTAACTAGTCTCCCTGTGGCCAGAATGTTCTCCACCTGATGCTGTTGCATTTCAGTTGCTGTGTTCTCCATGCAGTCCTTGACACAACCATTTCCAGTTGTTCTTGGCCCCACAGTCCTCAGCATTCCCTTTCTTCACGCTGTCTTTCTCCCGGTCTCACTTTAAGGATCATCCATGTCATCAAAGCTGCTTCTCCAGCCTCCACACAGATTTCTTTCAGACAGGCCCTACCTGGAATGCTTTTTCAGGTCTGTCTTCTGGGTTTTGTGTTCACCTCCAAAAAAGGTGCTTAACGGTTCACTTCAGGCATATTCATGGGCACCTGCTCTCCACTCACCCTGAGGTTTCACAGATGACCAGAGACAGTCAGTCTCTGACCTCAATGATCTTCAAGTTGACAAATGAGGCAGACACCAATAAAGAAAATATGGTAAGTGTTGCTAATAGCTAACGTTTATTGCAGACTTGCTAGGTGCTCAGAATTGTTCTAATATAATCTTCACAACACAGTGAAGTAGGTCTGACTTCTGTCTTTTGCGTAGATGAGAGCTTAAAGCACATAGATAAAGTAGTTGGCTAAGGTAACACAGTACGTGGCCAAGTCGATGACAGCCCATGGCGTCTGGCTCCAGCCCCATGTTCCTAGCAGCCAGGCCACATTGCATGTTAAAACAAGTGCACTTGGAAGTATCAGCCTGACTGCCCTGTGGAGCTTGGAGAAGGCTGTGTGAGGAGGCGGAGCGCAGGAAGCTACTGCAAAACCAAGCAGGACCTGAGCGAGGGTCCCGTATGAGGAAGGCTAAGGTGCAATCAGTGGGACTCCATTAACAGACCAACCCGACAAGGCCATGATCTTGTGCCTCTTGGCTACCCACACTAGCAAAACTTGTACCGGTATTTTTTATTTTGGTTTGTCTCTTGCACAATATTGAAAGTATCTTGACATGAGCTCTATCATTTCCTTTGCTATTCACCTAACACCAGGCACATCGTAAGTGTTTTTGGCAAAATGATTCCTATGGCCGTTAGCAGCCATAACATGTTCTGTGTCCTATTCATCCAAGCTCCACTCCAGACCCCAGGCATCCTGTGTTACAGGTAAACCATCAGCTTTGTGGAGGGTTCTTGACATAGAAGCAGAGCCAGAACCAATGGATTACCACAATTAAAAGCCCACTCTTCCACATCAAGGTGCTAACTGGATAGCTCGGGCCACTGTGGCTCAATACCCCGTGAAATGGTAGGGGTGCTAGGCCACACTGCCACAGAGCGTGGCCCTGCCCTCTGTCTCAGGACCCACAGAATGATTTTTTTTCTCAACAAGGAAAGGGTGGAGCGGGGTTGGAAAAATCCCTACAAGATCAGATGTTCCTCACATTTCTAGGTTTCACTTAGCAGGAAATACCTTTAAAATAAAAACAGCTTCTTGTCTCGTTTTGGTGCCTCAGAGGTCAGGAAATGCAAAGCCTGTGATGTTAAGCCGCCTGGCCCTTTCCTGCCATCTAACAGCCTTCAGAGCTCTTTGACCGTCAGTGCCCTGTGTGGCCTGGACCGGAGAGACGGCATCAGCCTGCAGTAAGTGCAAATTCGGCCGGCCTGGTGCAGTTCATGGGAGGCTGGCATGCAAAGGTGTAGGTCTGGGAGGGAGCTACCCCTGAATTTGAACCGTGGGTTCTGCCACTTTGTAGCCTGATGACCTGGCACAGGTGAGGTCACTTCTGAGCCTGCTTCCCTTCTGTTGAACAAGCTCAGAATGTGGGGAGATTGGATGAGTTAAGAGCACAGTACAGCATCCAACTTAAGATACCCATGGATTATAGTTTACCCATGGATTGTCCATCAAAGCAAGAGTTTACGGAAGTGAATCTCCACACAATTAGGGAATTATTGTCCCATATTAAAATCGGGGGTGAAATTCGCTGTATTTTTTTCCAATGACTACAGTACTACAAATACAATCGTACAGAGAAATTGTATTCTCTTAGTAGATGATTAGAGACTTCCTGTGGAGAGAAACCTGCCTTAATTGAGCCAAATCCGTGGGTCCGTGTGGACCGCACCAGACCTCAGAGGGAGAGCCAGGCTGGAGGTCTGCCCTGCCCTCAGCTTCCTTTGAGATGCTCAGCCCATGTTGGGGGTTAACTGTGTGATGGATGAGGTCAACTTCCTCCCTGGCTCTCCTGCGAAATCCTAGTTGAAGGCTTAGTCTGAGGATTCTTACTAATGGTGACTTGGGATCCAACATTCCCCAAGGCAAGAGCGCTGTACCTAGCTTACAACCCTAATTTTTTTTTATGGCCTTAGTACGTTACTTCATGGTTTTACTTCCAGGAACAAGTACTTCTCAAACTGATCACTGTAAAGTACCCACTTCTCCAGCGTTAAGGTGTAAGTAAGTCACTGGGGATTCTGTTCCAACATCCCTGATTCCAGGGGCTGGTGGGCGCGGAGGATGTGCACACCCAGCCAGGCCCAGCCAGGCCCATGCTGTTGCTCTGCCCTCTTAGTGCCAGGATTGCGAAGTATTTACCTCTGGAAGAGCCTGATTGTGTTCGTGACCATTTGTGCCCTCGTGGTGTTCAGGGTTTCTGACCAGTATGACATACCCAGGTTGCCATCCTGAGATGACAACTCGAAGGCCAGGACGGGGCGGCTATAGCTCTAAGGGCTGATTTCCCCTAGGTATTCTGAAATACTAAACACCCATTTCTACTTACTAGCTTCCTTGGTGGCTGGGGTCCCCAGCTCGGCCTCCACTGCTTGAGCCTGCAGAACCAGGCGACTTGGAGGTCCCACCAGTCATTTTTATCCCAATGCTTTTGAACCAGACTGTTTTCACATTGAAAGCCTATGTTGACACCTCAGGGACACAAAAGAAGGGAAAAGTCTTGCACGGCCCTTCTTCTGACCGGCCACCTAAGGTGGTTGTTTCGGCAAAGTGTTTAATGATGCCACAGAATCCTCGAAAGGGGAGCCATTTAAGAGTGGGGCATGGCGCAGAACACGGCTGGTGGGCTCCTAGAGCGTCAGCCTGGCCATGCGGCCCCCACCCACTCCCAAAGGGATCATATAGGCAGATGCAGGAAGCACAGGTCTGTCTCCTGACTAATTGCCTCAATTTCTCCTTTGCACCTTGCCCATATCTATAGAAGAAACACCTACCTGATTAGAAATTATGTTCACAATTCAGCTATTTAATGTTCGCTTTTTAAAATATATTTTTATTGATTGCAGAGATAGGGAGGGAGAGGGAAAAAGAGACAGAAACATCAATGATGAGAATCATTAATCAGCTGCTTCCTGCACACCCCACACTGGGGATGGAGCCCACAATCCGGGCATGTGCCCTGACCGGGAATTGAACCATGACCTCCTGGTTCAGAGGTTGACACTCAACCACTGAGCTATGTTGGCTGGGCTATTTAATATTCACTTTTTAAAAAATTACCTTTCCACCCTCCACTCTCTACCCATTTCCCTCATGCAGGGAGATAATCCCCTGACCCTTAATGTTACACAGCTGTTTATGTGACTTTGAGGATGTTCATATGTCACAATGGACAGGTACTCATTTACTCAAAACTTACTAAGCATTAGGGAGATGTCAGGTACCCTCCTAGACCATGAGGCTACTGGGTGAATGGAACCCAGCCCCTGCTCCCAGACACACAGCTTCATGAAAGAGATGGCCACCTAAACAGATGATTATTAAGCAGGTGGTAAGTGCCGTGATGAATAATGGGCATAATGAAGTGAAAAGCACAAACAGTGGAAAGGAAGCCAGTATGGGCTTGGCAAGGAGAGGTGGGGTGAAGTGGGCAGGGGAGAGAGAGACAGGAAAGGCCAGAGCCAAGAGATGGCATGGTGGCTGGGAGACCGTCATGCCTTCCAGCAGGTCCCGGAAAGCTGGACCCAACTGGTGGGGACTGTGCCTGCACAATCTCCCTCTTCCTTTGGGGCCTTCTCCACTAACAGCCCTGCCTTCTCCCTGCATTTCTGTGCCTTCTTCCTCCCGCACCACATTCCCACAGATGCATGGCCCTGGCCTGGATCTGCTCTCCCCACGCCTGGCGTCCTTCCTCCTTTTTTTTATCCAGTCTCGAGAGCATACAGCCTTGGAAAAGATGAGAGTCCACACGAGGAGGAGATGGAAAAATAATAGAGAGCTTCCTCTCCCCTTCCCCAGAACCAGCGCCTGGGGACAAGCAGAATAGCACAAGATTTCTTCACACTACTCAGAACAGCACGCAGTTTAACGCATGAGTTGTTTATTTCTGGAATTTTCCGTTTACTATTTTTGGACCACTGTTGACCAGAGATATCTGAAACCATGGAGAGTGTGATCTTTCAATATAGAGATTAAAATCTTTAATTCCAGGAAAACCTTCTTGAATTTTCATTTTAAATTTTTTCTTTTCCAGGATTTTGTTTTTCCCCTCTTTGGTATATCCAATTAAATATGTTATATCTCCTTAGCCCAACCTTTATACGTATCATTTTCTCTATAAATCATTTTAAACATTTTTATTGAGAAATAATTTATATACCATAAAACTCACCCACTCAAAGTATACAGTGCAACCCACTAACCATCACCACAATCAATCTTAGGACATTTGTATCACTCCCAAAAGAAACCCCATACAATTAGCAGTCATTCCCCATTCCTTTATGCACCCAGGTTCAGGCAACTACTAATCTACCTTCTGTCTCTATAGACTTGCTACGCCTATACATTTCATATAAATGCAATCACACAATATCTGGGCTTTTGTGGATAGCTTCTTTTACTTAGCATAAATTTCCAAGATTTATCATATTGCAACATACTTCATTTCTTATCCCTGAATAGTATTCTACTATACGGATGCACCACATTGTGTTTATCCGTTCATCAGGTGAAGGGCACTAGGGTTGTTTTCACTTTTTGGCTGTTATGAATAGTGCTGCTATGAGCAGTCATGTACAAGTTTTTGTGTAGACATGTGATTTCTCTTAGATATATACCTCGGAATGAATCTTCTGGTTATATGGCAGCTCTATGTTTGACATTTTGAGGAATTGCCAAACTGTTTTTCAAAGTCACTGCACCATATTTTATTCCCACTAGTAATGTATGAAGGTACCAATTTCTTGAAATCCTTGCCAACAACCATTATTATCTGACTTTATTATAGCCATCCTAGGGAGAGTGAAATGATATTCAACTGTTGCTTAAATTTGCATTTTCATGATAGCTAATGACGTTGAGCATGTTTTCATGTTTTGTTGGCCATTTGTATATCTTCTTTGGAGAAATCTCTATTCAAATCCTTTGCCCATTTTTAAATTTATTTATTTGTATTTTTACTGTTGAGTTGTAAGTGTTCTTTGTATATTTGAATATGAATCCTTTATCAGATATATGGCTTGTAAATGTTTTCTCCCATTCTGTGCATTGTCATTTTCACTTCATGGTGTCCTTTAAAGCACAGAAGTTTAATTTGATGAAACCCAATTTATGTATTTCTTTATTCTTTTTGCTTCTGATTTCGGTTGTATATCCAAGAAATCCTTGCCTAAGCTAGATCATGAAAGTTTATTCCTATGTTTTCTTCTAGGAGTTTTTTTTTAGTTTTAACTCTTCTATTATGGTCTAGGATACATTTTAAGTTAATCTGTGTATGGATTAGGGTAGGAGTCTAACTTCACTCTTCTACACATGGATATCCAATTGTCCCAACAACATTTATTTTAAAAAAAAAACACCCAAAAACATTCTTTTTCCCATTGAATTGTCCTAGCCACCTTATTTCTATTTCCTGTTCCAATTTTGCTTTTGTTTGCCACAATAGCTAATTATCATTATGCTTATTTCCATTTTCTCTTCAGTTCTATTATGTTCTTACTTAGACTGACATAAAAGGGATATTAAATAAACATTCTGCTTGATTAAGAGGGGAGTCAGAGTGAACACAGATGCGATGAAGAATGCATATGAGCACAGAAGATTGTTTCAGAAAAAAAATTAATTGCCCCCACTGACTGAAACAGAGAGAACATGTATGGCCTTGTGGTGACATAGAAATATGATTTGTAAATGTTTGGAATATTTAGAAGCAAATTGTGGATAGTCTTTTTAAGTCTGGTCAAGAAATTTACATCTTGCCCTGGCCGGTGTTGCTCAGTGGGTAGAGTGTCGGCCTGCAGACCGAAGGGTCCCGGGTTCGATTCCCGGTCAAGGGCACATGCCCGGGCTGCGGGCTCGATACCCAGTAGGGGGGAGTGCAGGAGGCAGCCGATCTATGATTCTCTCTCATCACGGATGTTTCTCTCTCTCTCTCTCTCTCTCTCTCTCTCTCTCTCTTCCTCTCTGAAATCAATAAAAATATATTTTTTAAAAAAAGAAATTTACATCTTATCCTAAAAGGAATAAAGAGCCAAGTTTGAAGAATGAACTAATGAATGGCTGGGTGAAGAGGTGATTTAGGATAGATTACTACTACTGCTGCTGTTACTACTACTACTACTGACAGCCACAACATGCAGGCAAGAAAACCGGTAGGCGATCTTCGTAGCCGTTCAAAGATGAGGTCAGTCAGGCTTCTTATCAGAATCATTGCAATGAGTTTGGAAAGACTAGAGAAGATACTTTTTTAAAATCAATTTCAAAATGAAAGGTTAAGAGTTAAGGTGGATAAAAATGAAGGCTGTGAAAACTGCATCAGAATTGATTATTGAGAACTCACTGTTATCTTCAAGATTTCAATTTTGGTTCATCAGTCAGGGTAGAAGCTCAATGTTGTTATACTGAAGATTAGATTATGAGAATATAAAAAATAGCAAATACAGAGGTAAAGGCAAGCGTAATACCAGCCCAGAGTCAAATGTGGGAGAGGACTTAGGTGCCACTTATTGATGAGACCAATTGTATACATTTTATGGCCATTTTTAACCCCTCAAAAAGGAATTAAACATAATTCCATCTGTAAAATGCCTGCAATCATTTGTGGCCCAAAGCAAATAATTTCAAAATGTTAATTATTGTTATTATTAGCGTTTTTCTTCCAATTAAAAAAAAAACATACTTTTCCTGGGTAAAGAAGTGTAAGTTTTTCTTCAAATTACCTGGAAAATCAAAAATATGTAAGACAAACAAAAATCTATATGGAATTCTTTGAACTAGTAATAAATGCCTGAACATATATGTCATATAAGAATTTGAGGTGTTTCACAGAAAATATTCCATTGAAACATGATTAATTTGGCAGACTTGGAGTAAGGAGAAAACAAAACAAAAATTGAATTGGTATAAAATTTAAAGTGTTCCACTTACAAAGTTTAAAAGATTTAAAAAGTGCTTCCCTCGCCCTAGTTGGTTTGGCTCAGTTGATAGAGCATTGGCCTGCGGACTGAAGGGTCCCAGGTTCAATTCTGGTCAAGGGCACATGCCTGGATTGCAGGCTCGATCTCCAGTAGGAGGCGTGCAGGAGGCAGCCAATCAATGATCCTCTCCCATCATTGATGTTTCTATCTCTTTCTCCCTCTCTGGAATCAATAAAAATTCCCTCTCCTTTGTATTTTATCTGACTTTTGCTCTTTCATTTCATCTTTCTTCATATTGATTTTTTAGGAATTAGAGAGTAAAATCCCAGCACAATGTTCACCAATAGAGATGCTGATCCAAGTAAAGATGATGTGGAGGCCAAGTTTCCCAGGTGTTCGGTATGTCCTTCTAATGCTATAATATGCACAGGAAACTGTGCTTTCAAGAATTATAAGAAGAACTATTAAGTACCCGGTGGCATGCCGTGGATGGGGGGCAAAGAGAACACAAACATTTCACTTCTGTGACTTCCCTTCCGTGGCACAACAAAAGACAGCTCCTCTGTGGGCAGGGGATCCCGAGTGCTGACTTGTGTTTGTGCTATTGGTAATGCGTTTGAAAGAGCCATTGACCAACTCAGCCTACTTCCTATTTGTTGCTGTTGACTGGAATTGAAGGGAAACTGCACTGGGCTAAATGACACAAGTTTGTGCTCTCACTTTGTCCTTTTTGGCCTTCCAATTCAATGACCTAAGAAACTTCTTGGGAATAATGGAATTAGCAGGAATGCTCTAGAAAATAAAATTGTATTCCTTTAATACAGGATTTTAGATAGAGAAGGGGGACTCTGAGGGGACATTTATTGTCTTTTCTGCCAACAATTCTTCCCAAACATTCCACAAATGTAGCCATTGGCTTTGGTAAAATACTCCAGTTAAAAAGGACAATTACAGCTTCGATTGCACAGTGTTCCTAAATATGCCAAGCCCCTCAGTCACCAGGGTGAAGCTTTGATATCTAGATGATCTAACTCCCTTTCTTCTTTAAAAGAAATGTAGCCTTACCCAAAACAGACTTTGCAAACCCCCACAACCGCGTCTCTCCATGGTAACTCACAGAATTTTAGAGTGGAAAGATCTTAAAGACCTTGGAAACCAGGCTCATTCTGCAATGCAGCCTTTCAGTGATGTGTCTACATACTACCTCTTTTGGGGAATGAATCTGAGACTTGTCCATCTGGTTTCTGTTCCTCATTGCCGCCATTGACTTGGCTTAGCTAGGCAACAATATCTTCCAAAGATAGATGCTTCTGTTTGAATGGTTACTTGTTAGCCTCTTTGTTTTAGGGTTTGCGGATCTGCCAGGCAATCACCATTCATTAATCTCATGACTTCCCACTTTTTTCCCATAGCTGCCAGAATTATATGCACTGGCTGAGAATGTTAATAAGGAGAGCAAAAAATCGAATCACCTAAAAACTCTTGGTATTTCACCAACTGAAGCACGGACAATGCTTAATCAAACCCTGAATGCTATGTCACCCACTAGCAGGACGGATTTGGGAGAAGATTCCCAACCTGTTTTCAAGTACAAGGTGGTTAGGAAAGAGGAGGAGAAGCCACCATCGATGACTGAACTCCTACACCGCAGCTTGCTGACCGGCTCGCCCTCTCAAGTAGACAGGCTGGGGGAATCCCAGCAGAGACTTGCTCACTATGGGATCCCTCCTCCCATGCACACTTTTCCCTATGAGATTATCCTCAGTGACACCAACTTCTCGGGCGTCACACGGAAGAAGTTTTCGAGTATCGGAAAATTATCCAGAATGAGCATTTCCAAGGTGAAGGCAGACAAGCTTTTATTTGAAGATAGGATTACTGAATACTCCATAATTGAACCAGGTACTCTAAACATGGTGGGAGAAAAAGAGTGGAAGTCTTACTAGAAAATTTGCCTAGATTTCTAGAGTTGAAAGTATCAAATATCGATCGATGGGAATATTGAAGTTCTGGTGCTCTGCTACATGTAAAAGCAATGGGAAATGGAGAACAGAGATTTATCAAACATTCCAGGGTCAAATCTTAGACTCATTCCCAAGAAGGTGTATTTAAACTTACTTTTCTAAAATGAGCCAGTTCAACTTGGACTCTAAAGCCCCCATAACTATTTGTTTATTGTTTCATGAAGGTAGTCAAGTATTTACTGAATAATGACTTATCTTTCTTAAATATTTTGATTTTTCCTTCAGTTGAGGATGGGGTTTTTTTTAGATTTTTTCATGAACCTTTATTCTTTCCTATTGTTACATCTCTACAAAGAGAAGGAAACTCTCCAGTTCTGATAGTTTAATAAGTAAGTACCCATAAAAGTCCAAAGACCATATGGAGAAAGTCAATAATATGTAAAACATATGTTGTTAAGTTATAATGAAAAGAGACTATTCCTAAGGTCTCCATTTTTCCTATGTAACTTGAGGAAAGCAATATTTTGTCATTCTGTGTAGCTATAAAAAATAGATTAAACTAATGATATAAAATATTCAAACTTTTCTAAAATAGGTTCTTGACCCAAGATAAAACCATTTGCACAGCAAATATTATGACATCACAATTTTATATTAAAAGTAGTGGGAGAGATGGGAACAAATTTAAAGGAATAAACCGATCACTCTGACCAATACAGTATTTGGTCCAAGATACTGGAAGAACCTTTACTCTCACTCCCTACATTGATATCTTGACACAGGTTTCAAATTCCTTTGATAGAATCATGCAAGTGTATTGGATTTCAGGCAGAAGTAGAAATTAAGGCAATTGTGGAATGGCCTACATAATCCACAAAACTGCACAGCTAAAGTTTGGGACCAGAGAGGAAAAAGCCAGGAAAGTGATGAGGATCCATAAGAACTGGCAAAAAGCCTACTGAAGAAGTGCTGAAGGCTTTGGATGTTTGATAGGTCTTGAACATTTATGGCGTTGCCACCCACAGGGGCTGAATTGTCCTTCCTTCCTAATGCATAGATTGCCTGCTGTCTGTCTAACCCCTGGAGGTCTCTCATGTGCCCTTCTACACTCTGACTCAATCTCTTCTCTCCCTCCATGACCTCATTTTTTGAGATCCTAGATATAAAATTTCTGAGGCATGAAGCCAGATAGGCATCCATATGAGAAATATCCAGTAATTCCTTAGGTTTAATTGATATTGCAACATTTCACCCTTTACTGTCCTACATTGCCCAATATTACTATCATTTCATCAGCCAGCTAGTGCCTGAAGTCTACTCAGTCCAGGAAAATTTTAGGACTCTTGGTATACCAAAGGAAGTATAGAACATATCTTTGCTAGCACCAAGCACTAGAGGAGGAAAAGGGAGTGGTGCCGCCATTTTTCTTCTCCTAGCTTTTGAGCAACTCTTGCTCAGGCTAAATCCTGTAGGTTAAGAATGTGTTTGACCAAAAATAGGGGTTATTTCTCCTATGTAATTAGAAGTCTGGAGGTGGGCAAAGAAGGGTAGGAACAGCGTTTTGATGTCATTGAGGCTTCAGGCTCCACCATCTTTTTCTGTATGGCTTTTGTCTTCATGGCCAAGATATGCTTCCTTCCCTTCCAGGAACTATGACCACATTCCAGGTTGGAAGAGGGAGATGGGACAAAGGCCCACCTTGGCTAGTTTGATCCTCTTTGAGTAGGAAGCAAAGCTCCTCAGAACACACATCCTGAGGTGACTTCTCCTTGTATTTCATTGTCCAGACGTGTGACCAATAGTAACCCTTACTACAAGGAAGGCTGGTGAATAGAGTTCTGATCTTTCCATCCCCTATAGTAGAGGAAGGCAGAAAAAGATTGTAATGGGTCTGGAGTGACCTAACCTATAGTGTCTACCACAGATCACAACGTAAAGCTCTTTAGTAATCAAAATAATCAATTCTATGGCCTTCTTTTGCCAAATATTCCTTTCCTGTCCTTTCTTCTATCACCAATTCTTGCTATGCCAACCCTCCCAAGATCTTGTCAAACTCCCTGAAACTTGGCAACTGACCCTGGGGATGGACTGTTGAACACCATGGCTCAAGGAACAGTCCCTGGCTCCAGTCTCCCGCTGCAGGCATGAACAGGATCTTATATAATAAAACCCTAATATGCAAATTGACCAAACAGCAGAACGACCAGTTGCTATGATATGCACTGACCACCAGGGGGCATATGTTCAACACAGGAGCTTCCCCCTGGTGGTCAGTGTGCTCCCACAAGGGTAGCGCCGCTCAGCCAGAAGCTGGGCTCACAGGACCTGCACCCAGGTGGGCGGTAAGGAGCGAGGGGTCCTGGACTATGAGAGTGTCCCGGACTGCAAGAGCCCGAGACTGCAAGAGGGATGTCTGACTGAACATCCCCCGAGGGGTCTCGGACTGTGAGAGGGCACAGGCTGGGCCTAGGAAATCCCCAGTGCAGAAGTTTGTGCACCAGGCTTCTAGTATATATATAAAGACTTCCCACCAGGTAAACCCTGGGAAACCCAGGCCATTCCCAGGAATGGAGGCTTGATTGGGGCAGGGGCGGTACTTGAGCCATAGGTGATCTTCTTTTTTTTTTTTTTTAAATGGACTGCATTTTCCTTTTTTTTTTTTTTAAATATATTTTATTGATTTTTTACAGAGAGGAAGGAAGAAGGATAGATAGTCAGAAACATCGATGAGAGAGAAACATTGATCAGCTGCCTCTTGCACACCTCCTACTGGGGATGTGCCCGCAACCAAGTTACATGCCCTTGACCGGAATCGAACCCGGGACCTTTCAGTCCGCAGGCTGACGCTCTATCCACTGAGCCAAACCGGTTTTGGCCATAGGTGATCTTCTCAAATATTACCAAACAGGGAGGATGGTAAAATTACCCATGAGAAATAGACCTGCTTGCTTGCTTGTACCAACTATTCTCTCTAAACTCCTCAAACTCATTTTGGCTCTTTGGCCTCTGGTTTTACATTCAATTCCCTGCCTTAAGCCTTGCTTCCCACCCCCCCTCCAAGTTTACAATTTATTTAGTCATAAAAAGAATTGAAGGGAAGGGAAAGAGAAATGGCTGCTGAGTAGGGGAATATGCAGTATATCTTGGCTGTGGTTCATTGGCTTCTTGGGGAAATTGCAACTACTAATGACTGTCCACACCGGTAGGTCTGAAAGAGAAGGGGAAAGTGCCAAATTCTAGCTGAGACACTGTACTCAGGGCTTATACCAGCATCTCGGAAGAAGTGACACTAGCAATGTAAATACTTCTGCTCAATCTCCCTCCTGGTTTTCACCACTCATTAGGATCCTGCCCCCTGTTGACCTCAGTGCTCTGCAGGTCTCTCCACTTGCACATTCTTCATTTCCAAGCACCAAATGAGACACTTTCTCTACCTGTTGTGACCCTGCAGGTTCCTCTCCAGCCCTGCTGGCCGGACCCACCCAATACATAAGGTGGGCACCATAGGTTCCCCCTTAGTTTATAAAGTTTCAGAAAAGGCTTTCTACCAGAAGGGAGGAGACTCAAATTAATCAAAGGTTTATTCTGTCATGAAACACCTCTGAATCGCTGAAGGTTAAATGACACCATGTGATTCTCTGAACATCTGATTCTTTTCAGAAAAACAATTCTTGGATCTAAGGGATCTGGAGTGGAAATATTACAAGGGGATCACAAAGTGGACACGCAAAACTTCAGATGCATTTGCAAAAATACAGTACAACAGTGAGAAGAGGTTTGTAGAGAGCAAGGAGGTACCTAGTATTGCTTTCCCACCACTAGTTCGTAGGTCTTTGGTCATTTATCCTAAAATTGATTATCCACCAAATTTAACTTCTTAAGTGAAATATGTAGTTTATTGAAAATATTTTGGACGTAGATTTTGCTTTTAAGAATTTTGAATTTACACACAAAATTTAAGAAGCAGATGCACCATGGAACAGAGACCTGATTCTATATGATATGCACATAAGGTCTAAAATTAAACCACTAATATGGAGTAAAAGATCCAAGCTGACCTTTTAGGGTGTATATGAAGGAGAACACAAGTGAGAATAGCTCTATAAAATTTTTAAGCACATGAAAAAGTCCACTATCATAAAAATAGTTGGTAAACTCAACAAATGGGAAAATTAACACCTGAGGATATAGAGGCAATTTGAGAACTTCAAAATATGTTAACAGCTCAAAGACATAAGGAAGGAAATAGCATCTATGAAACAAGAATGGGAAGATTTTAAAAAGAACAAGTTGGAAATCTTGGAAGTGAAAAACGTAGTAATTGAAAATAAAACAATGACAATCCTCAATAAATGATATCAATGGTATACTGGATCTATCTTTAAAGAGAAGGGATTAATGAGTTGGCAGGTAGCACTGAGAAAGAAGTTTCCAGATCACAGCACAGTAAGGTAAAGGAGGAAGTTATAAAAGAAGTTAAGGGTAATGGAGAGTAGAATGAGAAGTTCAGAAATATATCCAAGGGAAGATGCAGAAGGAAATAAGGAGAATGGAGAAAAGATGACACTTAAAAGAAAAATGACTGATCATTTTCTAGAAATGAAGAAACACATGAAAACTTGCATTGAAAAATCTCGCTGAGCGATTAGCAAGAAAATAAATCTACACTTAGAAATGCCATAGCAGAACCGAAGAGCATTTAGCAAAAAAAGAAAATATAATCTACAAAAGAGAGAAGATGGATGACAAACAAATGACAAAATGATGGTGGAACTCTAACAACAGAAGTCAGAAGGTGAAGGTTTTATATACTCAACATCCTGAGGGAAATAATTGCCGATCTGGAATTCACTAACCAGCCAACTCTCTTTAAAAAGTAAATACTTGTTAAAACAGAAGAGCAAAAATTTACTACCCTTTACTGAAAAAACTACTAGCAAATATATACATTAGCAAGAACCCAGAGGGAGTGCAAGAAAAAGGGGTGAGCAATTAAATTCTTAATAACATGTGATTGTGATTGTGTTGATATTAGAATATATTTCTAGATTCTATTTCCTAATGTTTTTAAAATTCACCTCTATATAAGAGAAGTTATTCTGTGGTTTTCACTTTTTGCACCAATTTTAAAAATCAGATTTGGCTTCAGCATAGTGGATATTTTCAGCAGAAACCTGAGGGAGGTTTCTGGGTTCTCACAATATTCTGGGTTTTTAAAATCTATCTACTCAAGTATGTTCAGTGTGCAAAAATTCCTCAAGCCATACATTTAACAACTGTAAAGTTTTTATTAATATATTTTATTGATTTTTTACAGAGAGGAAGGGAGAGGGATAGAGAACCAGAAACATCAATGAGAGAGAAACATCGATCAGCTACCTCCTGCACATCCCCTTCTGGGGATGTGCCCGCAACCAAGGTACATGCCCCTGACCGGAATCGAACCTGGGACCCTTCAGTCCACAGGCCAACGCTCTATCCACTTAGCCACACTGGTTTCGGCAACACTGCCATTATTACACCAAGAAAAATTATAATTCCTTACTACCATCTGTTTATCCATATTTGAAGTCCCCTTGTTGTCTCAAAACTATTTCCTTACTTTTTTTTTTCTTGCAATTGACTTACTGAAGAAATTGGTCCATTGTCCTGTAGAAGTTTCCACAATCTAGATTTGTACCTCAGGGGGTCATTTAACTTATTCTTCTATTATCCATCTTCCTTGTAAGTTGGATGTTTGCAGTGGCTAGGTTATATTCAGGCTCACCTCTTTTTGCAAAGAATAAATTCACTAGGTGATGCTGTGTACTTCAGGTTGCCTCACCATAGAAGGCAAATAATATCTGGTTGTCCCTAGTTTAGTGATTGTAAGATTGAGTAGTGCATTCAGGTGGTGACAGCCTGGTGCCTTTTTTTAAAAAAATATTTTTTATTGTTTAAAATATTACATATATTAGTACATATATCTCCTTTCCCCCCCCCATTGACCTTCCCCCAGCCTCCCCTACCCACTGTCGCATGCCTTCATCCCACCCGCCCCCAGTGTCTTGTGTCCATTGGTGTGCTTATATGCATGCATACAAGTCCTTTGGTTGATCTATTTCCCTCCCTCCCCAACACTCCCCAGCCTTCCCGCTGTAATTTGATAGTCTGTTCGGTGCTTTACTGCCTCGGTATCTATCTTTTTATTCATCAGGTTATAATGTTCTTTATTTTCCATAAATGAGTGAGATCATGTGGTATTTTTCTTTCATTGCCTGGCTTATTTCACTTAACATAATGCTCTCCATGTCCATCCATGCTGCTACAAATGGTAAGAATTCCTTCTTTTTTATAGCAGCGTAGTATTCCATTGTGTAGATGTACCATAGTTTTCTAATCCACTCATCTGCTGATGGGCATTTAGGCTGTTTCCAAATCTTAGCTATAGTGAATTGTGCTGCTATGAACACAGGGGTGCATATATCCTTTCTGACTGGTGTTTCTAGTTTCTTGGGTTATATTCCTATAAGTGGAATTACTGGATCAAATGGGAGCTCCATTTTTAGTTTTTTGAGGAAACTCCATACTGTTCTCCACAGTGGCTGCACCAGTCTGCATTCCCACCAGCAGTGCAAAAGAGTTCCTTTTTCTCCCCATCCTCGCCAGCACTTGTCGTTTGTTGATTTGTTGATGATAGCCATTCTGACAGGTGTGAGATGATATCACATTGTTGTTTTGATTTGCATCTCTCGGATAATTAGTGACTTTGAGCATGTTTTCATGTGTCTCTTGGCCTTCCTTCTGTCTTCTTTTGAAAAGATTCTATTTAGGTCTGTTGCCCATTTTTTTATTGGATCATTTATCTTCCTTTTATTAAGTTGTATAAATTCCCTGTAGATGTTGGAGATTAAACCTTTATCAGTGATAACATTTGCAAATATGTTCTCCCATACAGTGAGCTTTCTTGTTGTTTTGTTGATGGTTTCTTCAGCCTGGTGCCTTTTTATAAAGTTCCCCACCAACTAATGGCTTTCATCCACAGGTGAAAATGGTAGCATCCGCTGCGAGGCTCCCAGAGATACCCACCTCCTAGTGGATACACCCTTGTGTCCCCTGAGAGTAGGCTAGACTTACGACTTACTCCCATGAAAAGAATGCATCATAGATGATAGGATGTTACTTCAAGATTAAGCTACCAAAAAAAATGTGCAGCCCTAGCTGGTTTGGCTCAGTGGATAGAGCGTTGGCCTGCGTGGTCAGGGCCACATGCTTGGGCTGTGGGCTTGATCCCCAGTAGGGGGTGTGCAGGAGGCAGCCGATCAATGATTCTCTCTCATCATTGATGTTTCTCTCTTTCTCCCTTCCTCTCTGAAATCAATAAAAATGTATTTTTTAAAAAAATGTGCATTCTATCTTGGATGCCTTCTTTTGCTCTCACTCACTTGCTAGCTCCTAAGGAAGCCAGCTGCCATAGTCAGAGATGCCTTTTGGAGATGTCCATGTGTCAAGTAACTGATGGCTCTGGCCAAGAGCCAGCAACAAGCTGAGATCTGCCAACAACCACATGAATGAACTTGGGAGCCGATCCTCCTCCTATAATCCTTGAGATGACTGCTGATACCTTGACTCTAACCTTGTGGGAGACCCTGAGCCAAGAGCACCCAGTTAGGCCAGATCCAGCTTCCTATCCACAGAAACTGTGAGATAATAAATATTTGTTATTGTAAGCTGCTACATTTTGGGGTCATCTGTTACAAAGCGATAGGTAACTAGTACAATCATCTTTGCCTGGATCAGTTATTTTCATCAGGGTTTACTCACTATGATTTTCTAATTTTATTGCTTAGGATTCCCTCTTTAGTTGCCATTTTTCAGATTAAGGAGTTGATGTTCTAGTCACTGCCAAGGAGGGACAAAGAAGTCTTTCTCTTTTTGTCTTTTAAAAGTAGCATTGTGGGTTCATTGGTGTTTGTTTTGTTTTTAGTAAACTTGTTTTTTAAGTATAATTTCATACAGAAAGTCATAAGCTTGATGAATTATAACAGACAGAACAAACCTGTGGAACCACCCCCAGGCCATGAAATTGAACACTGTCAGCAAGCCCCTCTCTTGCACTTTCCTAAATTTTTACCCTCCTGTAACCAGTGCTGACCACAGGTTGGTTTTGTCCATTTTTGCACTCTTTTATACATATGTACACATACTGCATGGATTCCTTTGATCTGGCTTCAGTCAGCATTATGCTTGTGAGCTGCATTGCTGTTATATATGTAGCAGTAGTTATTTATCCTCATTGCTGTTTAGTATTCAGTTATATAAAAAATAGCTTGATTTATGTATCTGTTCTGCTATTGACAAACATGTGGGTCATTTGCAGAAGAGTTCTAAATTTTAACTTAAATTTAAATTTGGCCTTCCAAATTGTCACGAAGAATTATTGGTGAATAGCACAGATTTTATTCAATGATTTGTTGGCTTGATTTATACTTTTAACTATTTAGATATACAGTGTGTGGGCCTCCATTTGTACTCCTCTGAGTCCTGTAGACATTAGGGGATGGGTCTCTCTCTATAGAATTAAAGTACATGAAAGCAATAGCACATAAGTTGGCTGGAGGTAAATGGAGTGAGAGGGTCCTAAGATATAGTGAACTAATAAACATTAGTTTTTATTAAGTTGAGGATGTTTGCTGTAGAATGTAGGGTATCCACTAAAAGAACAGGAAGATAATGTATAATTAACAAGCAAATAGAGAAGGGAAAAGGAATAAAAAATAATCAATCCAAAAGTAGACAAGAAAGTAAAGAAAAAGTAATGTAGTTCAGGTGGGAAAAGCAGAGTAAATAGTAAGATATTAGATATTGACATATCAACAATTAATTTGAATTTGAATGGAATAAATACTTCTATTAAAAGCCCAAAGACTGTCAATCTGTATAAAAATAATTTCAATTGCATTCTGCTTACAAGAAAGATAAGCTAAATGTAATAATGAAAAAGGTTGAAGGTGCAAAGATGGAAAAAAGATGTATCTTCTAAACAGTAACTGAAAGAAAGTTGTTATATCTATACTACTATCAGACAACGCCAACTTAAAAAAAAAGAAGCATCATTAGAAATAGAGGATTACTTATTAATCATAAAAGTTTTATTCACCCAGAAGGCATGATTGTCCACTACCATCACCTTTTCCACTTAGCCCTTCGACCTCCCTATTGGTCTGTTTTTCCCACTAGGAATCTTGTCATTCTGTTTGTCATTCTATCTCCAGTGCCTAGAATACATCTTTTTAAAAAATTGTGTTGGTTTTTCATTTTTTTTTTTTTCAATATTTTTTTATTGATTTCAGAGAGGAAGGGAGAGGGAGAGAAGAAATAGAAACATCAATGATGAGAGAGAATCACTGATTGGCTGCCTCCTGCACGCCTCCCGGTGGGGATGGAGCCCACAACCTGGGCATGTGCCCCCGACCGGAATTGAACCTGGGACCCTTCAGTCTGCAGGCCGATGCTTTATCCACTAAGCCAAACCGGCTAGGGCGTAATTTTTATTTTTCAATTACACTTGACTTTTAATATTATTTTGTATGGTTTCAGGTGTACAGTATAGTGGTTAGATAATCATAAGCTTTACAAAATGTTCTCCCGATATTTCCAGTATCCACCTGGCACCATGCATAGTTATTGAAGTATTACTGAGTATATTCCCCATGCTGTACTTTACATCTCGTGACTATGTTGTAACTATCAATCAGTACTTCTTAATTCCTTTACCTTTATCACCCAGTCCCCCAATACCCTTCCCTTCTGGCAACCACCTGCCCACTCTCTATGTCTATGAGTCTGTTTCAATTTCGTTTGTTTATTATGTAGAATACTTCTTGACACAGTAAATACTCAATGATTTTTTTGTGGAACAAATAATGAATGAATAAAATAATCCTACATATTTACTGAATGAATGAGAGCATCTCTATGGAACTATACCTTTCCTCTTCACTACACAACACATTTTCTCTCCTCAAAATCATTTTCCCAGAAATTGTCCAGAGAAGATAAAATTTTTGCAGCTATTGAAGTGCCCACAGAGAGTTCCAAATGTGGCTACCAACCTCATCGTGGCAGATACAATGACTCATGTATCAAATTATTTTGGAAAGTAAAAAAATTTTTAAAAATATATTTAATTGATTTTTTTTTACAGAGAGAAAGGGAGAGGGATAGAGAGTTTGAGACATCGATCAGCTGCCTCCTGCACACCCCCTACTGGGGATGTGCCCACAACCAAGGTACATGCCCTTGACTGGAATCGAACTTGGGACCCTTCAGTCTGCAGGCCAACACTCTATCCACTGAGCCAAACCGGTTAGGGCGGAAAGTAAAAATTTTTATTTATTTATTTATTTATTTATTTATTTTTAAATATATTTTATTGATATTTTACAGAGAGGAAGGGAGAGGGATAGAGAGCTAGAAACATCGATGAGAGAGAAACATCGATCAGCTGCCTCCTGCACACCTCCCACTGGGGATGTGCCCGCAACCAAGGTACATGCCCTTGACCGGAATCGAACCCGGGACCCTTCAGTCCGCAGGCCAATGCTCTATCAACTGAGCCAAACCGGTTTCGGCGGAAAGTAAAAATTTTTAAATCAATCCCTAAATAATCCATGTGTTTCACTATTGAAAATGGGTCCCATCAACTCAATTCTATTTAGGATAGTAACAGATAAGTTTTCTTTGTGACCTTCAGATAAAATTATATCTCTTTAAGGGCTCTTGAACTTTTCCCACTTATGATAAATTGCCTCCAAATTTAATGCATCATGAAATTGAGAATCTGTTGTGCCAATTTTGCTTCTAGTTTTCCTCTAATTTGTATCTGTTTCCAGAATGGTAATAAAATCAACCTAAATCATATTAAAAAAATAAGATTAGGGGTTGCAGATACACATGGGTACACAGTTTCATTAAAAGAGTATGTAATGTAATCAGGATTATGAGATAATAAAAATATAGTAACCTGCAAAATTACTATGAGAAAATTAATGCTTGAATGATACAATCGCATGATGATAAGAAGCATACTAGTTTTGAATTTGTGTGACTTCCTATTAAAAAATGATGATTAAGGGGAAATGGGACAATTAAAAAGCAACTGCTGGGGTCTCTTACCAGGTCCAAAACCAAGACAAATGATCTAATTACTGTCATGTCTGAAAATAGAAATAGACATTGTGATCTTGAGAAAGGGAATTATTTATCATGTCACCGGAGGCATAGGATGATGATAAACCAGACCTTTGGGTGACACTAATTAAAGCATTTGAAATACACATGGATCAAAGGCAGAAAGGAAAAAAGGAAGACAACAAACTTTTTGTGCTGAACTAAGTCTGGAGGTTTTAAAAACATGGAACAACCTTATCTATTGGGCTTTATACTTACGATGTGGTAACTTATTTAGATCCGCCCCACCCCCATCCTTAATGACCAGGCTCTTATTGATCCCTATCTGACAGCTTGCCTTTGTGGGCTCTAAGCAGTAGTAAGGGTGATGCTTATTTGTTTAGAGTTTTACCATTTATAAAGCATGATCTCAACTTACCTCACTTGAGATACTATATTAAGATAGCTTTTTTAAAACTGTGTCTTTATTCACTTCAGAGAGAGGACGGGAGAGGGAGAGAGAGATAGAAATATCAATAATGAGAGAGAATCGTTGATTGGCTGCCTCCTGCACGCCCCCTACTGGGGATTGAGCCCACAACTGGGGCATGTGCCCTGACCTGGAATAGAACCATGACCGCCTAGTCCATGGGTCAACACTCAACCACTGAGCCACACCAACGGGCTGTATTAAGACAGCTTTGCTGCTTATGCAGACAAATACACTAGGTGATGGACACAATATCTTATTCACTTATATTTCCCCCCTCACTGTAACTAAGAGGATACCACTACGAAGCGACTATTCCATTAAAGTCAACACGTTCATTTTTATTTTTAAAAAGATGATAAGGTCTAGAGCACTAGAAGGGGAATTATTACTTAGTATAGCTTTCTGGAGGGCAACTTGTCAATAGGTATGAAAGTCTCAAATCTCTTAGAATGTACATACTCTGAAGATAACTTACCAACAATATGAAAATACATGTAAGCATGGAGATTGGTTAAATACACGTATTTAATTTAAATTATAACAACTGAAACTAAAATTTTCCATTAAACACTTTATTTCATGTAAAATATTTCAATAACATTTTATTATATTAACTAGAGGCACAGTGCACAGATTCGTGCACTGGTGGGGTCCCTCAGCGTGGCCTGTGGGGATCCAGCCGAAACCGGCAGTCCAACGCCACCTACCGCACCCGCTCATCCCGGCCCCGCTGCACCTGCCGCAGGCTCGCACCCAGTCAGTCAGTCCCGTTGGGAGAGGCTTGCGGGGCCACAGCTGTGCTCGTCAGCTGTGAGCCCTGTGTCTGACGCCTGCAGGTGAGCTAAGTGGCACTCCCGCTGTGGGAGTGCACTGACCATCAGGGGCAGCTCCTGCATTGAGTGTCTGCCCCCTGGTGGTCAGTGTGAGTCATAGCAATTGGTCGTTCGGTCGCTTAGGCTTTTATATATATATAGATTACATATTGAAATGATAATATACTGGATATAGTGAATTAAATAAAATACATTAAACTGATTTTCACTTGTTTCTTTTTACTATTTTTTTAAAGTAAGTCTATTCTCATTAAGTTTGGTCTAATAATTTGTGTAAGTGCAGCAAGAATAGGGATTGGCTATATAGGTTCTTTTAAAGTGTTCTTTGTTGGAACTTTTATTTTTTAAAATATATCTTTATTGATTTGAGAGGAAGGGAGAGGGATAGAGAGTTAGAAACATCGATAAGAGAGAAACATCAATCAGCTGCCTCCTGCACACCTCCCACTAGGGATGTGCCTGCAACCAAGGTACATGCCCTTGACCGTAATTAAATCTGGGACCCTTCATTCCGCAGGCTGACGCTCTATCCACTGAGCCAAACCAGCCAGGGCTCTTTTACTATTTTTAATGTGGCTACTACGACATTTTAAATTACATAGGTGGCTTGAATTCTATTTCTATATGACAGTCCTGTTCTATACCCACTTTCCATATAGTCTTTCCTGATTTTCCTAAATAGATATGACTTCTGTCTCCCCCAAGCTCTTTGAATTTCTCTTAGGATATTTGTGGGGGGACATTTGCTAGTTTTTCACCTGCCAGCATCCTACCTCCTTGGGGGAAAGTCCTATAGTGCCTGGTTTGATGAAAATTAGTGGCCACATCCCATTAGAGAAACCGGAGGGGTTGTCCCTGCTAGCACTATGGAGGAGTCAAATTCCTCCAGTTAGAAGCTCCTTCCTGACAATTTGTATCTTGAGCCAGTGTTACAAAAGATTGAAGGCCCTGTTTCTTAAAGCTGATAAACCACACCCACTCTTTCTGCTGTATCACTTTTGCAGTGTTTTCTGCTGCCTAGGTTTTCCAAATGGATTGGAAATCAATCAATATAATGACACTAATTCTCACCATTGATTCTGTGAGACACTGACATCTGTCTAATCAATTTCCCTTTTCCTTAAGATGAGAGAGGTTTTTTTCTGTTGTCGGAAACCGTGTGTTCCGATACCACACTGATGCTGTTCTGTGATGTCTTACATTTAATCCTAGCAAGTTCTAGGCTATGGGGAACTTCTAAGGATTGAAGGACAAATTGAGGAGTCAAGCAGGAGCCAGCCCTGCAGGTCTAGGGAGCCATTACAGAGGTAGGTGCATATCAATACTTCCAGTCCTTGGTCATCCTTTTTTCACTCCAGAAACAGAGTAAAGGACCAGCCTAGGTTAGGGTCTGTGGGAAGGCTGAAACATGGCCCTCCAACACATTCACGCCTTAATCCCTGGAATCTGCGAATGCTACCTTACATGGCAAAAGGGCCTTTACAGTTGTGATGAAATTAAGGACCTTGAGGTGGGGAAATTATCTTGAATTATTTGGGTGGGACCAATATAATCACAGGGTCCTTAGAAGTGGAGAACCCCGCCCAGCTGGATCTGAGAGATGTGACTATAGAAGCAGGCTGAGAAAGATGCTACTGATTTGGGAGATGCAGGAAGGGGGTCACAGCTGAGAAATGCAGGCAGCCTGTAGAGGTCCTAAAAGACAAGGGAATGGGTCATCCCTAGAGATTCCAGAAAGGAATGCCGCCCAGTGAGATTTCTGACCTATAAAATGGGGTGGTTTTTGACTGATTTAGGTTTGTGGTAAACTGTTGGGGCAGCAAATAGAAAACTAATACAAAGTGCCTTCTCTCCCCCCCACCCCCCACCCCCTTGAGATTGACAGTCCTATCAAGGCTGAATCCCTTGGAGCGTAGGGGGGAGGTTCCTGTTTGAAAAGCAGGTGCCATTAGCAAGTGAGGGAAGGATACTGAACAGGCAAATCACGCTGCCCTCTGCCACCAGCCACCACAGCCCCTGGCACATTTTAATCAAAATATGTCCAGTTGAGTCTTTAGGGCCAGCAACTGATTAGGCCAGGGGTGGGCAAACTTTTTGACTCGAGGACCACAATGGGTTCTTAAACTGGACCGGAGGGCCGGAACAAGGGCATGGATGGAGTGTTTGTGTGAACTAATATAAATTCAAAGTAAAGGGAGAGAAACCAAGATGGCGGCATAGGTAAACACCTAAACTGCTGCCTCGCACAACAATTTCAAAACTACAACTAAAAGACAGAACGGACACCATCCAGAACCACAGGAAAGCTGGCTGAGTCAAAATTCTACAACTAGAAGGAAAGAGAAAAGCTCACAGAGAATTGGAGGTATGGCAAAGGGTCTTTGTGCGCGCAGAGAGGAAGGGCGGCTGAGAGCCTGGCTGACTTTCTCTGGTGGGAGGGGGAAGGAAGCCCCCGACCGCACTGAACCCCAGTTCTGACTGCACTGAACCCCAGTTCCAGGCGAGCCCCTGGGGACCCACGCTCTTACGGGGGGAGTCTGGACTCTCGGGCGGAGACTCGAGCTGGGAAAGGCAGAAGTCTGAAGGCGCGCGCGTGCCAGTGCGCACAAAGGCTGCGGAGGTTGCCACAGGCTTTCCCTAGTGGAAGGGAGTCGGAGGCCCCTGACTGCACGGGGCCCCAGTTCTGACTGCACTGAACCCTGGTTCCAGGCGAGCCCCTGGGGACCCACACTCTTGTGGGGGGAATCTGGACTCTCGGGCGGAGACTCGGGACCCAGGGAAGGTGGAGGACTGAAAGCGCGCGCGTGCCAGTGTGCACAAAGGCTGCGGAGGTTGCCACAGGCTTTCCCTAGTGGAAGGGAGTCAGAGGCTCCTGACTGCACTGAGCCCCAGTTCTGACTGCAGTGAACCCCAGTTTCAGGCGAGCCCCTGGGGACCCACGCTCTTGTGGGGGGACTCTCGGGCAGAGACTCGGGAGCCGGGAAGGCAGAGGTCTGAAGGCACGCACGTGCGCGCAAGGGCAAGGCTGACGGGAAGCCAAGACTGAGACTCCACCCCATCCAAGCTGAGCACAGAGGCTATTGCAATTTGGCAAGTCTAATCCTATAAGGCTGTCTCCAGCACTGAACTTCTCCCAGCATAGACACAGCTGATCCTTACAGCCAACTGGCCCGGAGGTCAATTCTTCCCAGTGATACCAACAACAATAAAGACTTAATTACAACAAGGCTGTACACACAGTCCACAAAGGGGTGCACCAACAGTGTCCACTTCAGGTTAACTGGGAGGCAGACCCACTGGGCCATATTGGAAACCTAGCACACAAATCTACCTTACCAACTCAGGGAAGCAGTGAAAATGCGGCGTCAAAGAATCAGATCACAAACGAAAGAAATGGAGGAAAGCAAACGACTGGATATAGAATTCAAAACCATGGTTATAAGGCTTTTTAAGAATATCCTAGAAAAGGCCGATAAATATAACGAGACCCTCGAAGATATGAAAAAGGACCAACTAGAAATTAAACATACACTGACTGAAATAAAAAATATTATACAGAGACCAAAACAGACAAGAGGAACACAAAAATCAAGTCAAAGAATTGAAATACAAAGAAGCAAAAAACACTCAACCGAAAAAGCAAAAAGCAAAAAAAAAAAATCCAAAAAGTTGAAGATAATGTAAGAAGACTCTGGGACAACTTCAAGCGTACCAACATCAGAATTATGGGGGTGCCAGAAGAAGAGAGAGAGCAAGATACTGAAAACCTATTTGAAGAAATAATGACCGAAAACTTCCCCCACCTGGTGAAAGAAATAGACTTACAAGTCCAGGAAGCCCACAGAACCCCAAACAAAAGGAATCCAAAGAGGACTACACCAAGACACATCATAATTAAAATGCCAAGAGCAAAAGACAAAGAGAGAATATTAAAAGCAGCAAGAGAAAAACAGTTAGTTACCTACAAGGGAGCACCCATACGACTGTCAGCTGACTTTTCAATAGAAACTATGCAGGCCAGACGGGAGTGGCAAGAAATTTTCAATGTGATGAATAGCAAGAACCTACAACCAAGATTACTCTACCCAGCAAAGCTATCATTCAGAATTGAAGGGCAGATAAAGAGTTTCACAGATAAGAAAAAGCTAAAGGAGTTCATCACCACCAAACCAGTATTATATGAAATGCTAAAAGGTATTCTTAAAGAAGAGGAAGAAGAAAAAAGGAAAGATAAAAATTATGAACAACAAATACATATCTATCAACAAGTGAACCTAAAGATCAAGTGAATTAAAAACCTGAGGAACAGAATAATCTGGTGAATATAATAGAATCAGGGGCATAGAAAGGGAGTGGACTGATAATTCTCAGGGGGAAAGGGGTATGGGGGGGTTCATAAAGAGACTGGACAAAAATCATACACCTATGGATGAGGACAGTGGGGGGTAGGTAAGGGCAGAAGGTGGGGTGGGAAATGGGTGGAGGGGAGCTATGGGGGAAAAAAGGAGAAATAATTGTAATAATCTGAATAAAGATTTATTTAAAAAAAAAATAAAATAAAACTGAAATACAAAGAAGCAAAAAACACTCAACCGAAAAAGCAAAAAGCAAAAAAAAAAAATCCAAAAAGTTGAAGATAATGTAAGAAGACTCTGGGACAACTTCAAGCATACCAACATCAGAATTATGGGGGTGCCAGAAGAAGAGAGAGAGCAAGATACTGAAAACCTATTTGAAGAAATAATGACCGAAAACTTCCCCCACCTGGTGAAAGAAATAGACTTACAAGTCCAGGAAGCGCACAGAACCCCAAACAAAAGGAATCCAAAGAGGACCACACCAAGACACATCATAATTAAAATGCCAAGAGCAAAAGACAAAGAGAGAATATTAAAAGCAGCAAGAGAAAAACAGTTAGTTACCTACAAGGGAGCACCCATACGACTGTCAGCTGACTTTTCAACAGAAACTATGTAGGCCAGACGGGAGTGGCAAGAAATTTTCAATGTGATGAATAGCAAGAACCTACAACCAAGATTACTCTACCCAGCAAAGCTATCATTCAGAATTGAAGGGCAGATAAAGAGTTTCACAGACAAGAAAAAGCTAAAGGAGTTCATCACCACCAAACCAATATTATATGAAATGCTGAAAGGTATTCTTAAGGAAGAGGAAGAAGAAAAAAGTAAAGAGAAAAATTATGAACAACAAATACATATCTATCAACAAGTGAACCTAAAAATCAAGTGAATTAAAAACCTGAGGAACAGAATAATCTGGTGAATACAATAGAATCAGGGGCATAGAAAGGGAGAGGACTGATAATTCTCAGGGGGAAAGGGGTGTGGGGGGTTCATGAAGAGACTGGTCAAAAATCATACACCTATGGATGAGGACAGTGGGGGGTAGGTAAGGGCAGAAGGTGGGGTGGGAAATGGGTGGAGGGGAGCTATGGGGGGAAAAGGAGAAATAATTGTAATAATCTGAATACAGATTTATTTAAAAAAATAAATAAAAAAAATAAAATAAATAAAAAAAAAATCAAAGTAAAGGAGCGGAGGGGAGAGCAAGAGAACCCTCTGCTCTTTCGGCTCCGTGGGCCAGATAGAACAGCCGAACGGACCGGATCCGGCCCGCGGGCCGTAGTTTGCCCACGGCTGGATTAGGCTAAATACTGTGGGTAAGAAGCCTTGAGGAAATAGAAAACATGGTAAGGAATGTAAATCCAATATTTATATATGCAATATATACTATATTTATATGTTATACTAGAGGCCCGGTGCATGAAATTCGTGCACAGGGGGTGTGTGTCCCTCAGCCCAGCCTGCACCCGCTCCAATCTGGGACCCCTAAACGGGCAGTCGGACATCCCTCTCACAATCCAGGACTACTGGCTCCCAACTGCTCGCCTGCCTGCCTTCCTGATTGCCCCTAACTGCTTCTGCCTGCCAGCCTGATCACCCCCTACCCACTCCCCTGCCAGCCTGATTGATGCCTAACTGCTCCCCTGCCAGCCTGGTCACCCCTAACTGCCCTCCCCTGCAGGCCTGGTCACCCCTAACTTCCCTCCCCTGCAGGCCTGGTCTCCCCGCAACTGCTCTCCCCTGCAGGCCCGGGTCCCCGCCAACTGCCCTTCCCTGCAGGCCCGGTTGCCCCAACTTACCTCTTCTGCCGGCCTGGTCACCCCTAACTGCCCTCCCCTGCTGGCCATATTGTGGCGGCCATCTTGTGTCCACATGGGAGCAGTCATCTTTGACCACATGGGGGCAGCCATTTGTGTTTTGGAGTGATGGCCAATTTGCATATTATTCTCTTATTAGATAGGATAGAGGCCTGGTGCACGGGTGGGGCCCAGCTGGTTTTCCCTGAAGGGTGTTCCAGATCAGGGTGGGGGTTCCCTTGGGGCATGGGGTGGCCTGGGTGAGGGGTCTGTGGTGGTTTGCAGGCTGGCCATGCCCCCTGGCGACCCAAGCCGAGGCCCTGGTATCTGGGGTTTATTTGTCTTCTATAATTGAAACTTTGTAGCCTTGAGTGGAGGAGGCCAAGGCAGGCCAGGGCTGCAGAAGCTTGGCTTCCTCCATTGCTGGGGGGCAACTCAAGCCTCCTGCTCTCTCCAGCTCCGTGGCTGTCGCCATTTTTGTTGGGATTTATTTATTTTCTATAATTGAAACTTTGTAGCCTTAAGCCGAGGCCTGAGCCGGCCAGGGTGTGCGGAAAGCTTGGCTTCCTCCATTGCCAGGGAAACCCAAGCCTCCTGCTCTCTCTGTGGCCGCAGCCATCTTGGTTGGTTAATTTGCATACTCACTCCTGATTGGCTGGTGGGTGTGGCGGAGGTAGGTCAGTTTGCATATTACTCTTTTATTAGATAGGATATATATATTTTTAGATATAACTGCATCTTAAAAATTCCAAATTCGGTCATAAAGGTTCTCATGAAACTTGAAAAGGACTGATTCCTCCTCAGTAAAGATGTAGTTAATTCAGCCAGCAGCCAGCTGCCCTAGGACTTAAACATACGGGCCTGTTCCATAAAAATGATCACTGGCTGAGTCATTGCGGACTAATTAGTTGCAGATAAATGGAGACCTACTACTTACAGGCAAATGAGATGAAGTTGTGGGCTACCAATCTAAGAGAGCCAAAAGGAGCAATCAAGGAAATTTACTGTATCTGTCTCCAAACCTGGATATGGACACTTAAGGTCAGGAGAAGATCGAAGTGATACAAGTCAAGTCCTTGGAAAAGCCAAAGCTGATGTCCAACACACCCTCAGCTTTTGAACATTTGGTTTGACCAGGTGGCAGTCTAACAGTGAGTAATTCACTTTGGAATATGGTAAAACGTCACTCTAAAGGGGTCATTATTGTCCGCTCATAATTCAGTTAGGAGATTTTGGTTCATAAAGATATTTTCTGGCAGTTAAGGAGATCCGTGGTCAGGAGGTGTAAGGTTATCTTGGTCACTTTCTTCAAGGTGAGTCTTTGTTCAAGTTGAAAAGTTTGGCTGTAAGCATTCCCTTGGGAGTTTGTGTATTTCCTTGTTCTTGTTGTTGTTGGGATTTGGGAGGGGTGAGCGGAAGGGTTCCTTTCCCAGACAGCAGAGCGAGGTAGGTTCCAAAAGTGATAATTCTGGGAGAAGGTTTCTCAGTCTGGCCATCTGTTAGAATTACCTGGGAAGCTTTAAAACAAACACAAATATCAACATTTGGACTCACAACTCCAGCGGTGGGATCCTAGCACCTGAATATTCTAAAAGCTCCCAGATAATTCTAACTGCCCCGTGCGGTCAGGGTTAAGAACCGCTGCTGTATAATTTTCTAGTGTAGGAACCCTAGAGGACCCTAGTTTTGTGGCATCCACTCTGGGAGGTATGACCTGACAGTGCTTTCCAAACTGCCGTGCGCCCAGGAACCTTCATTGTATCTATCGCAAGAAGTCGGAGAGCCACAGCTCCAAAAATTAGGTTTGAGAGATAACAGTCAAGGGGAGATTATGGCCAACCCAGAATGGATGTGGAATTAGAAAAAAAAAAACAAAAAACCCTCCTCCCCCACCAAACATCTACTTTCCACTGGCTCCTCTACTCCGAGCAGTGTGGGCCTGGACCACTGAAGGAGACCTGAGTGTGGCAAGGTGTGTGGCGCTGGGCGTGGTTGGCTCTGCTTTCCGGAAAATTCCCTGGAGTCCAGGGGGCGTGGGAGGAATTGACTCTCCAGGACCCTTCGCTCCGCCGCCGCGTCCCACCTACCCGCCTCCTAAAGAAGCGTCGGACCGCTCAGATTTGCCGTCGGAGCCGCGTCCCGAGGGAACGCCCGGGGCCCCTGGAAGAGAAGGGGCTGCGGCCGTGGGGCAAGGAGGGGTGCTGCGCGGGTTTCCCGGTTCCTGCCGAGGGGCGGCCGCGGCTCGGGCGCGCGCACCGTGTGGCCGGCGTCCGGGCGCGGCCCCGGCGGCCCCGGCCTCGCCTCTGTGCGCTCAAGGCGCCGCCTCTTCCCCGCGCCGCGGGCGCTGCCGGGGGCGGGGACTCGCCGCTGCGGAGGCCGGAGGCGCGCGGCGCGGAGCGGGCGGAGCGCGGGGTCGGCGCCGGCAGCGGCGGCAGAGCGGCCGGGGGACCTGGGAGCCGGGCGTGCAGAGCCGAGCGGCCGCTCGAGCCGCGGCAAGAGGTGAGTGCATGGCGCGCGTTCCTCGGCGCGCCCTTCGCCGCCCGGCGCCCTGGCTGCTTCATTCTCTCCGTCCCTCCTCCGCCCGGGGTTCGGTCCCAGGGACTCGGTGCCGGTCCCGGAAGACACCGCCCGGCTCACGCCCCGGCTGCAGCCTTCCCCGGAGTCGGCTCGGCCCTGCTCCGCACCTCCCCGCCCCGGAGCCCTCGCCTCGGGGCTGTCGGGACCCGCCAGGCTCCGTCCCCCGGCGCCCAGGGGCCGTGCGAGGATTGCCTGCCCCTGCGGAGGCCAGTCTCGGACGATGCGGGCCTTTCTTTTTGTTCTTAGCTTGATCACGCGCGTCAGCATCCAAAGCCCAAAGCGTGCGTCCCCCAAAGTCGCACTGGTGCGAGTCTCGTGGGCATGATGGGCACGAGGGCAGGAGGGAGGGCTGGCGGCGCCGCGCACCTCACCTCCTCGCCCTCCCTCCACCTCCCCACCCCGGCCGCCACGGGTGCCCACGTTGGCAGCGGTCGTGTCCTGGCAGGTGACCGGGTCCTCGGACCGCACCGCCGGAGCCCGTGTGGAGCCCGTGTTAGGGGTGCGCCAGGTCCCCTCCTGCCTTTTCCACCTTTGGCCGTGTGGGATCCACAAAACTTTTGCTCTGCTGTAAAGAGGGTCTTCGGGGTTTATACACACCCTGCTTAATATTTTTAACGTGTGTGTGGTTTTTTCTTTGGTAAAGCAAAGTGGGGAAAATAATCTATTTTGATAAATGGTCTTTTTAGCGGATCTTAAGAATCATTATTATATTCGGAATGCCATGATGATGCTAGCCACTTGCAGATGTCCCATTTCTTAATTTGCCTTAAACTTGTGCGTCTTTCGACGTTTCGAGACTTCCTTTGTCTGGTTGGGGTCTCCGAGGGCCTACAGCCTGAAATTATGCAAATGTTGAGGGACATTCCTAGGGGCGGATTACTAACATGTCTAACAGCCGGATGAAATATTTAGCAGCGCTGGAGAGTGACGCGCGGTGTTTGGCTTGGGGCCATCACATTGACTCAAATTTAGGCAGTTTTAGTATTTCTGAATTTTTCGGAGCATGGGACCTGGGGAGCAGTGTAATTTCCAGGAGGTCCTTGTGGTGGCCTGGGGCATTCTAGCTCCTCCTCCTCCTGTCATCCGAAGATAAAAACTTAAGCTCATGCTATTGGGAAGAGGAATGTTACTTTATTTATAAATAGAAACCATCAACTTGCTAACACTTAGTGTCCTTAAGGCCAGAACTCAATTTTTAAGGTGTCACCCGGTGAAAAAGACACTGAATTCTTAAGATGCTTAAAGGGGAAAGGTTAGCTCTTCCAGACATATTTTGTTCTCCTATGGAGAAGTGATCACATTTTTTTCCATTGGTTTTGCTCAACCAAGGATGAGAGGAAGGAGTGCTGGGGAGCGAGGGAGGGGTCAGATTGCAGTGAGGTTGCTGTTAGGAGCTAAGGATGCCATCTGCTTTCTGACTGCTGGTCCAGTTGTTGATGGGGAATGCAAAGGTTTTGCATTTATATATTTTTCTGGGGGTGCGGGGCACAGAAACCGTAGTGAAGATGGTTGACCTGGTCAGGCCCAGGGCTACCTTGAGTCTATTTATGTGCCACCTTCCCCTAGCAGAGAGGGCCCTGCGGATCCTGCTGACAATCCTGTGCTTGTTCCAGCTCCGTTTCTGCATCTGAAGCAGCGGATCCGGCAGAGCCTGGGGAAACCGCCTCTATAGGGGAGAGTTGGAAGGTGGAGTGTCACCACGCAGGCTGTGATGAGCAGAGAAGGGAGGCTCCTCGAAGGCACTTGAGTGAAAGGGAGCTTGAAGGCCACCCCCCTGTCTCCTAAAACTGCCTGGGGTGACCAGGAGGGAGGAGGGAGACTGGGATAAGGGCTGAGAGCCCCTGTGCCCTGGGCCTTAATTCAGTTGTACTATTGTTATTATGGTTCTCTTTAGAAAAAAATAAGTTGCCTGAGGAAAAGATTCATTTCTTTTTCAATGACCTAACAGACATAATATCCATAATTGGGGTAAGAAAAATTTTTTTGGGGTAAACAACCCCTCCGCTCCCCCCCCAAAAAAACCCCCCACTTTGTTAATTTTTTTAAACGTTTGCAAAAGGAGAGGAATGGTCTTCATAGGCCTTTGCTCTCACCTTAGGAAGGTGTGAGTGGTATTTCATTTGCCCCCAAAAAGCATTCTTTGATTGTGATGGTTTTCTAGTCTTACAAGTTACTGATGAAATACATTAAAAGAGAGACTTAGCTTGAAGTTAAAGAAGTGTTTCCTAAATTCCCAGAGAGTCTGCTTAGCTTCACACAGAAATTTCCTACACTTTCAGAAAAAAAAAAAAAATGCATACCTTGTCAGATTTTTACATTTTGATCTTATTTTTCTTTAAAACCCTTCAGGGTTGTGTTGATAATACTTTTTCCAACTAAGATCTTTGAAGATTGATTAGTGCCTGACAGAATATATATGTAAAATATTATATAATGATACATTTTGTAGTGTGCTGTGATTTCCAAATTTTTTTTATCATTCTCATTAGTAAAAAATGTTTAATACCTAAAACTTATGTATGTTACTAGAGGCCCAGTGCATGAATTCGTGCACCAGTGGGGTCCCTCGGCCTGGCCTGCGGATTGGGCCGGATCATGCTGAAACCAGCTTTCCTACATCCTCTGAGGGGTCCTGGATTGTGGGAGGGCACAGGCCAGGCGGAGGGACCCCACTGGTGCATGATCTGGGGCTGGGGAGGGATGCGGGAGGTTGGTCAGCGGGGAGTGACTGCAGGAGGGCTCCAGGGCATGTCTGGCTCATCTCAGTCCGATGGGCCGGACCCCAGCAGCAAGCTGACCTACCGGTAGGAGTGTCTGCCCCCTGGTGGTCAGTGCATATCATAGCTACTGGTCGACTGTCTGTCCCCTGGTGGTCAGTGCACATCATAGCGAGAGGTTAAGTGGCCTTAGCATATCGTTAGCATATTACGCTTTCATTGGTTGAATGGCTGACTGGACACTTAGCATGTTAAGCTTTTATTATTATACTAGAGGCCTGATGCATGAAATTTGTGCAAGAGTAGGCCTTCCTTACCCTAGCTGCTGGCACCGGCTTCCCTCTGGCACCTGGCACCCAGGCTTCCCTTGCAGCCCCAATTTTGTCCAGAAGGTTGTTTGGGAGGATGTCCGGTCTAATTAGCATATTATGCTTTTATTAGAGGCCCGGTGCACGAAATTTGTGCACTGGTGAGGGGTGTCCCTCAGCCCAGCCTGCACCCTCTCCAATCTGGGACCCCTCAGGGGACATCCCTCTCACAATCCGGGATTGCTGGCTCCCAACCACTCGCCTGCCTGCCAGCCTGATCACACCCTAACCACTCCCCTGCCAGCCTGATCAATAGCTAACTGCTCCCCTGCTGGCCCGATTGCCCCCAACTGCCCTCCCCTGCCAGCCATCTTTGACCACATGGGGAGGCCATCTTGTGCGAGGGTGTGAGGGTCAATTTGCATATTACCTCTTTATTATATAGGATTAGTATAGAGCAGTGGTCGGCAAACTGCGGCTTGCGAGCCACATGTGGCTCTTTGGCCCCTTGAGTGTGGCTCTTCCACAAAATACCACGGCCTGGGCGAGTCTATTTTGTAGAAGTGGCGTTAGAAGAAGTTTAAGTTTAAAAAATTTGGCTCTCAAAAGAAATTTCAATCGTTGTACTGTTGATATTTGGCTCTGTTAACTAATGAGTTTGCCAACCACTGGTATAGAGGATATGTCAGTTGTATCTCAGTGAAATAACCTTTAGCTCTCCCCATACAAATACATGTGCTATTGTTGTCTTATATCTCAAGGCCTGATATACACTTAGGGCTGGATTCATTGTTAATAACAGTGGAGGTAAAACCCCATTTCAGATACTGCTTCTTGAATTTTGAGTATTTGGGGCCTGTTTCTGGTCAGGTCAGAGTCTTTTTTTTTTTAATATATTTTATTGATATTTTTACAGAGAGGAAGGGAGAGGGATAGAGAGCTAGAAACATCGATGAGAGAGAAACATTGATCAGCTGCCTCCTGCACACCTCACACTGGGGATGTGCCCGCAACCAAGGTACATGCCCTTGACCGGAATCGAACCCGGGACCCTTCAGTCCGCAGGCCGACGCTCTATCCACTGAGCCAAACCGGTTTCGGCAGGTCAGAGTCTTTTACTTCATGATGTGGCTCAGGCAGAGATGACTCTGGGCGAGAAGCATGGATCTTCCAAACCGGGCTTGTGTTTGCCTGTGCTTGCGTTTATGAGTGTAACCTAATTTGTGCTTTTTATAGGAATCATAAAGTTTCATATCCTCTTCAGTGTTTAGTTTAGTGATGTCAATCCACTTTACATGTCATACTTGTATCACTAAAACATAGCTGCTATCCTACATTTTGGGTAAAAATAAATGTAACTTCTGGGATTCCCTTCCCCAGCTCTGGAGCGTCTTCTGCAACCTCAGGGATGCCTGAGCCCTGCTGCAGACAGCTGCTTTCTTATTTTAGCCTCAGCTAATTCTTTCATTGGCTCCTCGGAAGAACCCCATTAAGGCAGGTACAACTGATCTTGCCCCCCTTTTTAAACGAATAAACTGAGACTAAAAATGGTCATGTGTTTACTTGGTGGCAAGTGAATGATGGCCTTTAATTTTCACACCTGTCTTAGGAGACAGACACCAAGGTTACCCCTTTACAGACGATTGCAGAGGGCCGGGAGTAACTGCCAGGTGCCCAGGTAGAAACGGATTCTCACACTGCACTCCATCTCCTCTCCTTTACCTGCCCAAAGCTCCAGATGGGGACCGTGTCTTCTTCGTGTCTGTCCTTGGGAGATAGAGCTCGTTCTTGCACCTTGGGTTCCAGCACAGAAGAGAGCCTTGGAATTTGTTTGAATGAGTTCTGTTTTGTTCTCTAATTCATGAACATACATGTGGTGTAATCATTTTGTTTTAGGGGAAGCTGTAAAATACCATGATTTAATCTGGGAATGCCAAAAATATAGCTTCAAAACTGGCTAATATTACCAATGTACTGTATATCTTCCTTACATCTTAATTTTTAAAAATATATATTTTTATTGATTTTAGAGAGGAAGGGAGCGGGAAAGAGAGATAGAAAGATCAATGATGAGAGAGAGTCATTGATTGGCTCCCTCCTGCACATCCCCTACTGGCAACTCAGGCATGTGCCCTTGATCGGAATCGAACCTGGGACCGGAATCGAACCTGGGACCCTTTAGGCCGCAGGCCAATGCTTTATCCACTGAGCCAAACCAGCTAGGGCACATCTTAATTTTTTATTGTTATTGTTTGGCTTTTGTATTAAAAATATGCTCACTAAGGAGAAAAAGATTGTGAAAAATAAAAAATGAAAGCTTCATTTCTACTCTTTCTTTCCTCTGTACATTCTATTCTCACCATAGCTTGTATGTATCATTCCTTTTTATATTTTGGAACTTTTTTTTACTTGAGAGTTTGTCTTTTTTAAAATATATCTTTATTTATTTTAGAGAGAGAGGAAGGGAGAGGGAGAGGAGAGGAGAGATAGAGGGAGAGAGAGGGAGCAAAGGAAGATACGGATTTGCTGCCTCCCACATGCACCCTGACCAGCTTGAGCCCACACCCTGGGCATATGCCCTGACTGGGAATCAACTGGGCGACCTCGAACTGGCAGCCTTTCTGTGCACAGGATGTTGCTCAGCCAGCTGCGCCACACTGGCCAGGGCAGCAGTTTGTATTGTGATTATCTATTGTTCTGTAACAAATCACCTCCGAACTTGAAACTCTCATTTTACTATTGCTCAGGGGTCTGTAGGTTGCTTGGCTCAGCTGAGTGGTTCTGCTCCATGTGACACTGGCCAGGGCAGCCGTCTTTTGAGGCTCCGTTGGGCTGGAACTTTGGCTATTACCAGTTTTTAAAGGTATTGCCTTGACAAATTTTTAGAAGAGACAAAATTATATACTAACTGGAGGCCCGGTGCATGAGATTCGTGCACTTGAGGGGGGGTGTCCCTCAGCCTGGCCTGCACCCTCTCGCAGTCTGGGAGCCCTCGGGGGATGTCCACCTGATGGGGAGCGGGCCTAAGCAGGCAGTGGGACATCCTTAGTGCTGCTGTGGAGGCAGGAGAGCCTACCACCACCACCGCTGCACTCGCCAGCCATGAGCCCAGCTTCTGGCTGAGCGGCGCTCCCCCTGTGGGAGTGCACTGACCACCAGGGGGCAGCTCCTGCGTTGAGTGTCTGCCCCCTGGTGGTCAGTGCACGTTATAGCGACCGGTCGTTCAGCAGTTCGGTCGATTTGCATATTACCCTTTTATTATATAGGATGAGTGATTTAGAAAAAAAAATTAAGTATAGTTCTCTGATTTTAGTGCTATCAGAACTGGAGGGTCTAGCCCCGTGGTCAGCAAACTGCGGCTCGTGAGCCACATGCAGCTCTTTGGCCCCTTGCGTGTGGCTCTCCCACAAAATACCACGGCCTGGGCGAGTCTATTTTGAAGAAGTGGTGTTAGGAGAAGTTTAAGTTTAAAAAATTTGGCTCTCAAAAGAAATTTCAATCGTTGTACTGTTGATATTTGGCTCTGTTGACTAATGAGTTTGCAGACCACTGGTCTAGCCTATCACATCTAGATCTCTGTTATTTCACGTGTCATGAGTATTATTCTTTTGATTTTCTTCTAGCCGTTTAAAATCTAAGCTTTTGGACTGTGTACAGAAACAGGTGTTTGGCAGCATTCAGTCCTCGGGCTGCATTTTGCTGACTCCTGAACTAAAGGAAAAATGTGGGCGCTTTTGCTGAGAAACAGTCTTCGTGTGCATGTGGGAGGCGGCCTTTCTTCAGAAAATCCCAAGTGCTGGAAAAAAACTGGATGGAATTTGGTTCCTTTCACTCATCCATCTTTCTTTCTGGTGTTTCCACTACATAACACTAAATATGCACATTAATTTCTTTAAATGGATTTTAGAGAGGAAGGGAGAGGGATAGAGAGATAGAAACATGGATGTGAGAGAGAAACATCAGTCGGCTGCAGGGGGGTGGGTGAGAGGCTCCTGCCACCACTGCTGCCCTTGCCAGCCACGAGCCCGGCTTCTGGGCTTCTGGCTGAGCGGCGCTCCCCCTGTGGGAGTGCACTGATCACCAGGGGGCAGCTCCTGCGTTGGGTTGTCTGTCCCCTGGTGGTCAGTGCACTTCATAGCGACCGGTTATTCTACCGTTCAGTCGATTTGCATATTAGCCTTTCATTATTTAGGATTGCGGACTGGAAAGTGAGAGGAGGAGATTCTGTGTACGTTTTTAAAGTAATGTAAGGAGAACACAATGGACTTGGTTATTAACACTCATTGTTTGGAGCAGACATTGACAAACTTTCCCTAAAGGTCCAGATAATAAGTACTTTAACTGGTTTAATCCTCATAATAACCCTAAGAGATCTCTGTCTCAACTGTTCAACCTCTGCCTGGCAACCAGAAAGCAACCGTCAGGAATGGGCATGGCTGTGTTCAGTAAAACTAGATTCACAACACGGGCCAGCTGTGGTGCCTGGGCCTTGGTTTGCTGGCCTGACGTGGAGACATTCTTGGGACAGGGGAGAATAATTTTAAACTCTCAAAAGTGTGTTGGTGACTAAGTACTTCACCAACCTCTGGGCGTATTCTCAGGTCTGTTTGCTCACACCGTGACTTCTGAACCTCCAGGGGAGGTTTCTTGAGAAAGAACAAAGGTGCAGGGTCCCCCACCCCCACCCCCACCCCCACCCCCACTGCTCGGAGAAGCCCAGTTGCCCCGCCTTGGTGACGTGGGTCAAACAACTAACCTGATCTGCTTGCTCCTTTCTATTTGCCCATACGATTAAAAACCCCTCTGTGAAAACAGGGAAGTGAAAGGAAAAATATTTCACTAGGAGATTCAAGGGGCTGATGCATTTGGCAGGTTGCCCATTTTCATATGCTTTTTCTTAAAAAAAAAAAAAAATAAGAGGTCTCTGTTCTCTTATAAAAATTTTTGTCTTATAAGCCAACAATAATTTTAACCAAATTTAGACCAAATTTTAAAAATTAAGCCAGTCAGAAAGAATCTGCGGTGTTTATGTGCCTTTTCCAGTTTACCAGGGGACTTTCAGTGCAGCAACACACAACTTTTGTGCCGGGGAGCCGGGGGTCCAAGGGGTTAGTTAATCAAGGTTAATCATTTTTTTAAAAATATATTTTATTGATTTTTTTACAGAGAGGAAGAGAGAGGGATAGAGAGTTAGAAACATTGATAGGAGAGAAACATCAATCAGCTGCCTCTTGCACACCTCCTACTGGGGATGTGCCCACAACCAAGGTACATGCCCTTGACCGGAATCGAACCTGGGAACCTTCAGTCTGCAGGCTGACGCTCTATCCACTGAGCAAAACCAGCTAGGGCTCAGACCATTCTTTGTGGTTACTTTAGTTTCTGAGTTTGAAGGCCACTACGAAGGCTTTCCTGAGCTTGTCAGGTTAGCACAGGGGTGGGCAAACTTTTTGACTCGAGGGCCACAATGGGTTCTTAAACTGGACCGGAGGGCCGGAACAAAAGCATGGATGGAGTGTTTGTGTGAACTAATATAAAGTCAAAGTAAACATCATTACATAAAAGGGTATGGTCTTTTTTTTTAAATTTCAATAGTTTTATTCATTTCAAACATTTTAACAAGAAGAATGTAAACACTAATTATTATAATTTGAAACTTCAAAAAATGGAGGAATCATAGCACAATAACATACCTTATATTGAAGATGGCAAAGGCAAAATAAAATTGCCTAACAAAGGAAAGGTACAAAAGCCTTTCAAATTAAACTGAAATATAATAAAATAATTTAAAACTAAAACAAATAGAAAAGAACAAAATGTGTAAACAGTAAATTAAACATTTTTTAAAAAATATATTTTATTGATACTTTACAGAGAGGAAGGGAGAGGGACAGAGAGCTAGAAACATCGATGAGAGAGAAACATCGATCAGCTGCCTCCTGCACATCCCCTACCGGGGATGTGCCTGCAACCAAGGTACATGCCCTTGACCGGAATCGAACCCGGGACCCTTCAGTCCACAGGCCGACGCTCTATCCACTGAGCCAAACCGGTTTTGGCTAAACATTTTCTTTAGTGCAACTTCCAAATTATGCCCGGGACATAGATGTAGATGGCAATGTAGACTGGGTTGAAAGGTTTTTGGTCTTTAAAACATCAACTTCAGTGGGAACAGTGTTGTTGGTCTCCTTTTTAGCTAATGCTCTGATACTGTGCTCTCCAGGGGCGTGTCTCCCTACATCACCACCATAACGTGTCTACGCATTCCCAGGGTGATGTTGGGGGATGCGTCCGCGGGCATTACAAGGAGCCTCTGGAAGATTGAGAGGTTGTTCCTTCTACTGAATGGGCGGATATAAATCCGCCCACTCAGAAGAAGGAGCTGTGGCCGTGTTTCCCGACATTGCCATGTTAACACTGCTGCTGGTGAAGGAGCGGAGGGGAGAGCAAGAGAACCCTCCGTTCTTTTGGCTCCGCGGGCCGGATAGAACAGCCGAACGGGCCAGATCCGGCCCGTGGGCCGTAGTTTGTCCACGGCTGGACTAGCCCTTACAAAAAAACAAAAAACAAAGCCTTATTCTTTGTATTTCCTTACTCCTTACATTAAAAATTCTAAGTGGAGGAAAGATCTGATTTAATAAAAGCCTAATATGCTAAGTGTCCGATTGTCTGTTCAACCGATCAAAGTGTAATATGCTAATGATATGCTAAGGTCGCTCAACCTCTCACTATGACGTGCACTGACCACCAGGGGGCAGACACTCTGACTGGTAGGTTAGCTTGCTGCTGTGGTCCGGCTGATTGGGACTGAGTGAGATGGGCTGGACATGAACTGGAGCCCCCCCGCCACAGTCCCTCCCTGGCTGGCCAGCCTCCTGTGTCCCTCCCCGGCCCCAGTGGTGCACTGCTGGGGTCCCTTGGTGTGGCCAGCACCCTCTTGCAATCCGGGACCTCTCGGGGGATGTCAGAGAGCCGGTTTTGGCCTGATCCCACAGGTCAGGCCAAGGGACCCCACTGGTGCACGAATTTGTGCAGTGGGCTTCTAGTTTAAATATAAATATGAAATCACAGATATGTTGAGAGGAGATATGGTATATGGGTAAATATATTTCAAAACTCAGAGTAGGAAATGTCTTTCTAAATCTAAAAAATCCAGAAGCAATGAAAGATGGACAAGATTAGGTTATTTTCAAAATACCACCAACAGCCAAAAACTATGGGCAGAAAATTTCACAAAGTCAAACAACAAATGAAAAATTGAGAAAAAAATTATATTAAGACCAAAAATTAGTTTATCTTTAATATTAAAGAGCTCTTACAAATCAATAAGATGAACACTCCAGTTTAAAGTGGGCAAAGATTATGGAAAGGTATTTCACCAAAATGAACGTACAAATGGCCAGTGAATGAAAAGATGTTCATTTATGCTCATAACTAAGGAAATGTATTTTAAAAATATTACTACTGATGAGATTACCAGACATTAAAAAGTTTGTGTGTTATTTATGTGATAAAACAGATATTCTCCTACAGGTGGTGGGAGGGTAAATTATTGGAAATAATTTGGAAGCCAACATGGTGAGATTTCTCAAAACATTATTAGGAATTTAATTTATAAAAGAGTTGCAAAAATAGTATAGGTGGTTCCCTGATATATTTCACCCATCTTCTCCTTATGTTACCCTCTTACATACTGAGAGAGTTTATCAAAATTAAGACATTAACCTTGGCACTATCTTATTAACCAAAGTACTTAATTTATTTGAATGTCACCAGTTTTTCTCCCTGATGGTCTTTTTCTGTTCTAGGATCCCGAGCAGGATCCCATCTGGCACTGAGTCCTCATGACTCTGTAGTTGATACGTCTGTGGCAGTTCCTTAGTCTTTTCCTTATTTTTCATGATCTTGAGCGATTTGAAGAGTGTTGGTCCGAGTTTTATAGGATGTTCTGCAATTGAGTTCCTCAGAATTTTCCTCCCAGTGCATCATATCAGGGGGTCCGTGATGTTGACATAAGGGGGAGTCTGTTAGGATTCTCCAGTATAAAGGTATTGTTTTCCTTTTCGTAATTTGCTACATGTTTTAAAGGAGCGAACGGCTGTCAGTGTTAAACGCATACATTTCGGCCCAGCAGTTCCACTTACCGAAGTTTATCCACAGCTGTCTGGGATCTTTCAGCTGCTGCAGCAGAGGGTGAGACGACCCCTCCACTCCTCCACTGATGGGGGATTCAGTGAGGCCCTATTGGAAGCACTTGGTCAGTGCCTCACACCTGCTGGGTCCCCCTCCCTTCCCAGAACCCCTGGAGGCCTGAGGTATTTGGAATTCTGAGTTCTTTCAGAATTCAGAAGCTAGGAGGATGCATTCATTGTATGTTAAGTGACAGCTCTGCAGCAGCACCCCATAGTTAAACACGGATTTTTCTGCAGCATGATGTATGAAGAGTCACACGAGGAAGGTAAAGACAATTTTTTAGCAGCTTCAGGTGAGTTCTGGCCAGACCTTGATCTGATTTCAGGTCAGGTTCTGTTGCCCGGTGAGTGAGTAAAAATCCCTTTGGGGTTTTAGAGCATTTTGGATTTCAGAATTGTGGGTAAGGGATTGTACACCTGCACAAGAGATTGCAAACGCAGATGCAGATGCAGAGTGCTCGTGGCAGCAGTGTTGGAAATAAGCCTAGAAAACCCCGCTGGCCCTTAGCAGGAGGTTGGCTACGTAAATCCTGGTTCACAGAGGTGCTCGAGTCTGCCCTTTATTTTATTTTATTTTATTATTTATTTATTTATTTATTTATTTATTTATTTATTTATTTATTTATTATTGTTTGAAGCATTACAAATAGTAGTACATATGTCTCCTTTTTTTTTTCCCCATTGACCTCCCCCCGGCCTCCCCTACCCCCCAGTACATGCCTTTACCTGCCCACCCCCCTCAGTGTCTTGTATCCATTGGTTATGCTTATATGCATGCGTACAAGTCCTTCGGTTGATCTCTCACAGCCCACCCCCCCCCTCCGTCTGCCCTTCAGAAAGAATGGAGCAAACCATCATGTGCTACCAGGAAAAGGGTGACAAGTGTATGCTGATTGATTCAGGACATGTCCAGGAACTCAATTCAAGAACGTTGCTTGTAATTGCACCCAGAAACATCGAGAATGAGGTCGAGAAAGGTGGCTGCTCATGAGAATAACCTGGGGAGATTATAAAACACCATCACCTGGGCCCAGCCTTGCGTACGTTCAGAATTAGAAGCGGAGGCGTGGGGCCCAGGTCTCTGCACAGGCACACCTCAGAGCTACTGCGGGCTCAGTTCCAGGCCACCGCAGTAAAGCAAGTCATAATCTCTCTGCCGGCGGAGGGCCCTGCCTTCCATTTGTTAAAAAGGCAACACCTATGAACTTCAGGAAACAGACTAGCAATAGAATAAGGTTTGCCTGTATTAAGAAAGAGGACATCTCCCAGTGACACACTTAGAAGTGCCATAGGGTAAAAGGCCCCGTGAGCTCTGCTGTGCTCTCACTCACAAAACCTTGACCTCAAAGGTGAGTCCCTGGTGGTCTTTCCCCCTCCTCCTCCCTCCCCCCCCCTCCTCCACTGCTGGCCCCACCTGGCATGAAAGCGGTTACTGCTTGTTGCCCTCCCTCTGATAAGGTCCTGTTTTATCTGGCTCAGCAGAAGCCTTTTGGCAAAGTCAACTTTTCCTTGTCCCTGGTGCCCAGTGCCGGCATCCAGCCAGACCTGGTGTTGGGTTGAAGCCCATGAACCAGATGGATGGCTCCTTTGTCAGCCGAGTCTGTGTTTCTTTTAAGAACACGGTGCTCTCTGCAGCTCTCCAAGCCTTCGAGTCTGTGTTTCTTTTAAGAACGCGGTGCTCTCTGCAGCTCTCCAAGCCTTCGCTGCTGGGGTGTGCGGTGCGCTCCGCGTGCTGTGGCCCCGCAGATAAGGGGGAGAAGCTCGGGAGCTGGTGCCCGCCTCGTTTCTGCCTGCAGGCCCTGCCTGTCCCGGGACTTACACGGTGAGAGTTCACACTCCCCGTTACTCAAGAAACACTTTAGCTGCGTGCCCTTAGTAATTCCGTCCCCGTTTTACAGAAGAGGAAACGGAAGCATGAGAGAGATGGTTACTTGCCGAGGTCTGTGAGTGTGCCGGGAGCCAGCCACGCTGCCCGCTGCGTTAATGCCTACCTGCTCTCCCTCCGCAGCTCCACGTGTCGAGGAGAGGACGCCAGTCGTGCTTTGGGGCTGACGCTTCCGTTTGGTTGTGACGGTGGACATGGCCTGCTTCCGCCATGGATACTAATACTGACGCTTGTTTATCTTTGCATTTATTTGGCAGATTCTCAGCCTGGCCTATGAGATGATGGGACTGGGAAACGGGCGTCGGACCATGAAGTCGCCGCCCTTCGTGCTGGCCGCCCTGGTGGCCTGTATCATCGTCCTGGGCTTCAACTACTGGATTGCGAGCTCACGGAGCGTGGATCTCCAGGTGTTTTGCCTGATTGTGTGGCTGCCGTAGAGTATTTCACGTTGCTGGGTGGTGGGGTCCGAGGGGTTTGCATGTATCGCCCCCTGAGGCATTGCTCAAGGGTGTGTGCTCCTTGTAATGCCAGTGCAGGCTCTGCATGTGCCTCCATGTCGGACCAAGCTCCTCATCCCTCAGTCTGCCTTTAGTGAGAATCCTGTTAGCCCACTTAGCAAGAATCAGTTCTAGCAAGATGTCTCCTTCTGATACTTTTCCATGTCTTGACCCCCTCATTCTGTTCTTTGGCTGTAAATCGCTGCTGTCTTTGCTGTATTCAGAGTTGAGCATGGTTTCTCTGCCTCCTCCCCCCTCCCCCCCAGTCATGACCTATGGGGTAGTCTCCAATAAAGTTTTCCCTACTGTGTTAATAAGCATCAGAATAGTTTTTAACAGTGGATTGTATATATCATCATCTTTTGTATACAACTCTACAAGGTTGGGACTTTATTCTTCCCATTTCACAGGTAGGCACACTGAGGCCCAGGGAGGTAAAGTACCTGGGGAGCTGGGATTCCAACCCAGTCTGTCTGACGTCAGAGCTTGGGTTCTTAGCCCTGGAACTTCATTGCCCCTGAGTGTTTTGTCCTCCTCTCCTGCTTACCTGCCAGGGGTGTAGAGCCTTTGTCTGAGCCCTGTTCTCTGCACAGATGGGCTGGAGAACTGAGTCTCTTTTTGGAAATTTTGTCTGATAAGGAGTCGTTCAGTACCCTTAATAATTTAAGTGGGGAAAAGGAACTAAGTACTTGAGCAGCACCTCACACCTGGTAAAGCATGAGGCATTTTATGTATTTATTTAAAGCTCACAAAATCCCTGTGCAGGGTGTGGTGGTGTTTCCATGGAGACGTGCAGTGGAGTCAGGGAAGCTCATAGCAGTGAATGCCGTTGCTTGTAGAAAAACCTGCTGTAGCTTCTACACAGGTGACTGCAGATTGAGCCTTGGGCACAGCCTGTGGGTGTAAGGCTTGCTGCTGGCTTTGGGCCCCGGGTTTGTCTTTGCGCAGGTGGTCTGGTCTCCAGGGATGGCCTGACATTTGCCCTCACACTGTGGTGTCCTTGTAGACGCGGATCATGGAGCTGGAAGGCAGGGTCCGCAGGGTGGCCGCCGAGAGAGGCGCGGTGGAGCTGAAGAAGAACGAGTTCCAGGGGGAGCTGGAGAAGCAGCGGGAGCAGCTGGACAAAATCCAGTCCAGCCACAACTTTCAGATGGAGAGCGTCAACAAGTTACACCAGGATGAAAAGGCAAGGCCGGCTGTGTTCTCTTAATGTGTTCTAGACACGCTTACACGCTGTGCAGCTCTTCTCGATGGGAGGTGAGCGGTTGTGTGTGTATCTGTGGCATTACCTGAGACGAGCCTCTTGATGAAGCCTCTGGATGGGCTTCTTGTAAAACCCTTTGCAATGGTGATAAATGAGGGAAATGAAAAGAACTGTCTCAGCATCAGATTATCCTCCTGTTGGCTTTTTATTATTTTTTAATCTTTTTTTATTGTTTAAAGTATTACATATGTCTCCTCCTCCCCGCCCACCATTGACCCTTCCCCGGCCACTCCCACCCCCCAGGACAAGCCCCCACCACCCCAGTGTCCGTATCCATTGGTTATGCTAACATGTATACATACAAGTCCTTTAGTTGATCTCTTACCCCCCCTTCCCTCTGAGGTTAGACGGTCTGTTTGGTGTTTCTTTGTCTCTGGATCTATTCTTGTTCATCAGTGTAGTTCATGATATTCCACAAATGAGTGAGATCATGTGATATTTATCTTTCTCTATCTGGCTTATTTTGCTTAGCATAGTGCTCTACAGATTCATCCATGCTGTTGCAAATGGTAAAAGTTCCTTCTTTTATAGCAGCGCAGTATTCCATTGTGTAGATGTGCCACAGTTTTTTATTTATTTATTTTTTTTTGCTTTTTTCTTTATTAAGGTATTATATGTGTACATATCTTACCATTGCCCCTCCCCACCCCACTCCCATACATGCCCTCACCCCCCAATGTTTTGCATCCATTGGTTATTCTTATATGCATGCATATAAGTCCTTCGGTTGTGTGCCATAGTTTTCTGATCCAGTCATCTGTTGATGGGCACTTAGACTGTTTCCAAATCTTAGCTATGGTAAAAATTGTTCTGCTATGAACATAGGGGTGCATATATCCTTTCTGATGGGTGTTTCTTGGGATATATTCCTAGAAGTGGGATCACTGGGTCAAATGGGAGTTCCATTTTTAACTTTTTTTTTTTTTTAATATATTTTATTGATATTTTACAGAGAGGAAGGGAGAGAGAATAGAGAGCTAGAAACATCGATAGAGAGAAACATCGATCAGCTGCCTCCTGCACACCTCCCACTGGGGATGTGCCCGCAACCAAGGTACATGCCCTTGACCGGAATCGAACCCGGGACTCTTCAGTCCGCAGGCCGACGCTCTATCCACTGAGCCAAACCGGTTTCGGCCATTTTTAACTTTTTGAGGGAACTCCATACCGTCTTCCACAGTGGCTGCGCCAGTCTGCATTCCCACCAGCAGTGCACGAGGGGTCCTTTTTCTCCCGTTGGCTGTTTTTCTTACTGTCTTTAAACATGTGTGAAGTCCCTGCTGTGTGCCGGGCCTGTGCTGGGTGTTTGTGTCTCAAAGAAGAGTAAGATTTGTGCTCTCTGTATATCGCATGGATTGGAAAGGTTGCAGACCTCTAAACTAACAAAGACAGCAGGGGACTCAAGGATGCTGGATTTTAAGGTAAAAAAAAAAGTTTGATCATTTGATTTTGAGGCCTCAGCTGATCGTTGGGGATTGAACTGTCATTCTGTTGTTTTTTTTTGCCTCCTTATCTGTTGCAGAATTAGGTATGTTTATGGTGGCTTGATACATAAATGCAATTATTTGAGTTCATATTGTATTGCTACAACTTGGTGGAAGCCCTCATATAGTTGTATATAAGAGTTATACGGCTTTGTTTTGCAACAAAAATGTGTATAAGTCAGCCTTAAATAACTTTCAGAAAAGTTGTCTTTCTTAATTATCAAAATATTGTAGACAGTTTTGAAAATACAAAAAAATTTAAAATCACCTGCAATTCCATCACTCAGAGATTAACCACTGAGAAGCACTCACCCCCTTTAAACAAAAATAGATGACGTCTAAGCTTTTCTAAATCACTGTTCTACTCGAGCTTTTATAAATGTGGGTATGCCATGAAAATGACAGAATGTAAAGGGGGCTCTTTAAATGATAAATACATTTGAACACATCTGGTTTTGCACATCATTTTGAAAGACCTAGAAACTTTTGGCTTATTATGCATTGTTATTTCAGGGGTGTTGAGGCAACCACTTCAATGATAGAAAATCAGGAGTATAATTCGAGGTAAGAGAGGATTCTTCGTAAACGCGTGCTGAAGGGAACTGTAGTAGATTCCCTTGACGTCTGATTGGCCGAGGTGACTAGGTTTTGGACATGAAGATCTACATCTGATTCAGGTGAACAGGATTGCACATACACGTGTTATTTATTACTTCTTAACAAATTACCCCAAATCATAGTGACTTAAAACCACGACAGACAATGTGTATTTTGCTCAGGTGTCTGCTTTTGGGCAGGGCTTAGTGGGGAGCTGTATGTACTCTGCTCCACATGTGTCCCCGTCCGGAGGGCCTCGAAGTCTGGGGCAGAAGGTTTCCTCACTTGTGTCTGATGATCAGTGACCAGAGGCCTCGGCGGGGCCCGGGCTGAAGCACCTGCGTGGCTTTTCCGCATGGCTGCTCACCTTCCTTTACCTGTGGAGGCTGGGTTCCCAGGCCAAGCGTCCTGACGGAGGGAGGGAGAGAGGAGCCAGGAGGAAGCTGTCGCCTTTGTCTGAGTTCCCAGGCCAGCCTTAACAAATTACCATACATCGAGTGGCTTAAAGCAGTGGTCGGCAAACTCATTAGTCAACAGAGCCAAATATCAACAGTACAACGATTGAAATTTCTTTTGAGAGCCAAATTTTTTAAACTTAAACTTCTTCTAATGCCACTTCTTCAAAATAGACTCGCCCAGGCCGTGGTATTTTGTGGAAGAGCCACACTCAAGGGGCCAAAGAGCTGCATGTGGCTCGCGAGCCGCGGTTTGCCGACCACTGGCTTAAAGCAACGAAGGTTTATTCCTTCGTGGTCTGGAGGCTTGGAAGTCCAGAATCAGGGTGTCACGGGACCGAGGAGGCTCTATCGGAGGATCCTTCTTGGGCTTCTTGCAGCTTCTGGCATTCGCTGGCAGCCTTTGATGTTACTTGTCTTGCACTTGTATCACCCTGATCTCTGCCGCTGTCTGCACAGGGCGTGTCCTCCACGTCTCCGTAGCTTTGCCCGGGTCTCCTCTGTCATATCGGTTTAGGACCCACCCTCTGGACTTTAACTTAGTCACAGCTGCGTAGACCCTGTTTCTGAATAGGCTTTTCCTGGGCTCATTTATAGGTTCTGGTGGACATGGTTTTTGGGGTAAAACCATGGCACCTTTTTCGCCGTCAGCAGGGCCATTTCCTCTGCGGTGGCTGCAAGTGTGTGGCCGAGGCCGGCCCAGATGGAAGGGGGGAGGGAATCACGTTTTAAACCACCAGATCTGTGTGGCTATGAATAGTCTTTACGCGGCCAGCAGTGAAATGCTGTTTTCTTTTTAGGTTTGTATGTGTGTATGTATCAAACAAGTGTTTAGGGGGCCCCAGTAGAAAGAGGCCTTCAGGGTTTAGTTTTTGGCAAAAGCTAAGGGAGATTCGATGGTGAGGGTCTGCACTAGCGTCTGAGGACGGCACAGGATGGTTCCATTCATTCTCTTACTTGGTTGTCGGAAGGCTGACCAGTCCTTTTGGGTCTGAAGACTTACTGAGATCTTGGGTCCTCCCCTGGCCCCTGGCTGCCTCATAGCCGAAGAGTGGCCCTGGAGGCACGGGGGGGACACATGGCCTCCTCTCTGCAATGCCTGGGGAAAGAATCAGAAGACTCTGAGTTACTTAGTAGCACTTCATCCAGGGAACACCCAGCTGCCTGCTACTGTGTTCATTTTTGCTTGCCACCAGTTGGAGGCAGAAGTAGCTTCATTTTCTACAGTTTTACTTGTGATGCTCATGCTAGGCTGGTTTCTTGCAGCCATTTATCTGATGTTGAAATTTAGGCTTTTCATTTGTTGTTAAAATACGTAAATGAAAAAAATATGTGAATGAACAGTGCAGTCGGGAGTGCAAAGCAAAGCATTTGAGTACCATTTCATTTGTAATGGAAATACAGTACTGTCCTGAAGGGCAGTGTTGTAGTGTAACCCCCATCTTACAAAGGACGCCTCAAAAAAGGTCGAATTATGGAGTCATTTATTAAAAGCCGGCGGCATACGAGGGAGCAAAAGCGCTCCAGACCTCGCTGCACCGAACAGCTTGCCACATCTGGCTTATATTGACAGAATATCACAAGGGTATTGATTACATCGTTGGGTCTGGAATGAGGAATCTGTTTTGCGAAAAAGCATTTTTACAGAAGAGCAACTTAGTTATCTAAAGTATCTACGAATCGCCGAAACCGGTTTGGCTCAGTGGATAGAGCGTCGGCCTGTGGACTGAAGCGTCCCGGGTTCGATTCTGGTCAAGGGCATGTACCTTGGTTGCGGGCACATCCCCAGTAGGGGGTGTGCAGGAGGCAGCTGATTGATGTTTCTCTCGCATCGATGTTTCTAACTCTCTTTCCCTCTCCCTTCCTCTCTGTAAAAAATCAATAAAATATATTTAAAAAAAAATAAAATAAAGTAACTGCGAATCACTGAATCAACAGAAACGCATTATCTGGGACCACCTGGACAATTCAGAATAATTGTGCTGCCCAGATTCCGGGACCACTGAGTCAACTGAAACTCTGTTTTCTGTAGCTACTGAGACAATTTAGGATCACTATCTGTCCTGGGTCCCAGAGGAATGTGCTTCGATGACCAGTGAGATCACAATCAATGAGATATTCAGACCGCCATCAAGGGAGTATTCAATCATACATAAGTTCAGAAAATCAAAATAACTCTTAAATGAGTACAGAACCTAAAACAGCAAGGTTAAAATATTAAACAGCAATTTTTACCCAAGTATGGTTGCTACCATACTTCAGCAGCAGTGACCTAGAGAAGAAAGGTGGCCGAGTGGGAGACGAGAGGAGGGGATGTTGGGGATAGGTTAATTCATCTGTGTCCAGAAGAGAAGCTCACAGGCGGAGGCAGCGGGGAAGGTGGAGGGAGAACGGGCCTGCCATTCACCTTGCCACAGCCTCACCGTCCTCACTCGCCCGTGTGGCTGCCTCTGCTTTGAGGTGGCTTCAGTGAGCTTCCAGGTTTCTCCTTTCTTGCCCGGTAACTCGGTAACTCGATGTGTGAGGAGACTCTCAGGCCTTATTGGAGGGGGTGTGGCATGAAATTACCACGTTTCAGAGGGCTTTCCTGTTGTCCATGACGGGTGAGTGGGTTTTCCTGGTTGCTGAGCGGGGAGTGCAAGGAGAGCGAGATGGTTGGTGTCGTGGGTCCTCGTGTAGCCTCGGGCCTGGGCTGGGGGCTGCTCCCTCTGGTGTTTGTTCCTGTGAGTGGCTTCTCGGGAAGACTCTGCCCCTTAAAAAGGACTTGACTAAAATGAAGCAGCTTGGTCATTTGTCCCGGTTTAGAGCGCTTTCACACAAGCACACGTTTAACTTCTCAAGGTGCCGACGGGGAGACAGGTGTGACCTTTGAGAAGGAGGTACAGGCTGCACCCTGAGAGGTTGCTGGCTGGCTCCAGGGCCCTGCAGAGGGGCCGGGGGCGGCCCGGGCTGCTGGCTCCACCACTGCCTTCCCTGCGGCCCGACCCGGCTCTCTGCTCTCGGGGTGTTCCAGTTTCTCTGCTCCGGGTCGGCTTTTCTTGTGCACTTGAGAACAAGGTGCTTTTCCTCTGGAGACGGCTTTCTTGTTTGTTTTTGTTTGGGAGGGCCAGAGGGGACTTGTGTAGATCACTGTCTTTTCTTTGCTTTTTATCACCTCTTCTCCCTGTGACTGATGGAAGAAGCAAGGCTTCTAGAAAAGCTGTTCCGTTTTTATCCCCATTAATTTTCTGTGTTCAGTTCTGTCTGTCTGCTCAGGACGCTGCTGGGCACTGGGCTTGTGCCCCGTTGGGACCAGCTGTGCCTGTTGTCTGTGCATTTCCCATTGAGTGCTACAGGAAGATGAGTCAGTGGGTCTGCTGGAGTCAGTCAGAGGCAGAAATCACTCTAGCTGTTTGATGCAAAAACGATTTGGAACAGGCAAGTAGATGCCGATGGGATGGTGGGAAGGGCCTGGAGGAGCAAGCTTGCTGGGATGGCTCACCTGTCAGGACCAGCCCCAGGGCCCGACCCGGAGGCTGAACCGGGAGGCTGCGTGGGGCCTTCGCTCAGACGCAGGGCCACCACACTCCTTGCTCCGTTCTGCGCCTCCAGCCTCTAACCCTTTCAGCATTCCAGTCTCCAGGGAGTGTATCTGATTGGATCTAAGTCCCACTGGGCATGAGTCTGGAAAATGTACTTTAGCTTCCACGCCTCTTGAGGAAGGCACAGTAAAGGTTGTGTGCCACAGACGCCGACCTGCGTCCGCCACCAGGCATGGCGGGGGGCGGGGGAAGGCGGGTGGAGGTGGGCAGTGCCCAAGTGCTGTGGGAGTCATAGGAGAGCTGTCCTCCACTGAGACCCGGGAAGCCAGGTGAATGTCCCTTGAGGGTGTCAGCAGGTGGGAACAGCACCTTGTGGCTGGGTGTGAGGCTGGTTTTTATCTCCATTGCTTTTTTGTTTTTATCCCCATTAATCTTAGGAACATATAGGGAGTACACAGGAGCACAGGGGTCCCTTCACACAGGGTCTTTTAAGCCACTTACAGTTCGGACTTGAGTTGGAGGACAGGGGAGCCATCATAGGGTTTAATCTGTGGATCGAGGTCATCAGATCAGGTCTGGGGGTTTAAAAGGTGGGTCCTGCCCCTGGGAAGTGTCCTTGGGGCGGGGAGCAGGGCAGAGAGGAGGCAGCTCTTGAAATATTTGAAGCAAAAATGATGTGCTGAGTTGAGGTAAGAGTAGAATGAATTCTGCAAAGTGAGCAGATTCGAGAGGCGGCCAGCAGGAGGAATCGACAGGCCTGGGCGACAGGTGCAACACGGAGAAGGGGAGAGAGAGGCTGCTATAAATAAATACTGGGCCCTTCTCTGCTCCTGGGACTCTCTCTGTCCTCCCTTCTTATTCTTCAGGGACTGAGCTGTCCCTGCCAGCATGTGGCTGTTGAGCACTGAACATGTCCCAATTATAATGTGAATGGGTTTTGAAGGCTTAGTGTGAATAGAAAGGCAAAATATCTCATTGATACTGTTTTATGTTGGTTAGTTACATCCGAGATCTGTCATTTAAGTGTTCCTTTTTCTATTTGTTTCAGCTCTGGTGTTCAGAGGGAAGGGTTTGATCACTAGGCGAGGTGGAAGTTTAAGTGTACCAGTCATGTTGTTGTACAAAAGACCTCTGGATACTTTTTATCTTGCAACACTGAGACCCCATGCTCATTCAACCCTAACTCCCCTCCCCGCACCCTCAGCCCTTGGCAACTGTCTACTTTTCCACTTTCGGTTTCTCTGATTTTGACTGCTTTAGATCCTCCATCTGAGGGAATTGTATAGTATTTGTCCTTTTGTGACTGGATCGTCTTCCTTAGCATTGTGTCCTCCAGGCTCATCCATGCTGCAGCCTGGGGCCTTCTTTTTTAAAGGCTGCACGGTAGTCTACTGCGTGCACGTTTTCTTTACCATCGAGGGACACTCGGTTGCTGCAGCGCTTGACTCCTGTGAATAGTGCTGCTATAAAACATGGGCCTGCAGATACTGCCTCAAGGTCCTGCTTTGAGTTCTTTCAGATAAATCCCCAGAAGTGGGAATGCTGGGTTACGTGGTCATCTTCTGTCTTTTTAGCTGAACGGGTGCAAGCCTTTTCTGAGAGGAGCAGGAGCTGCACGCTGGGTGAACCGGATTCCCGGCTGTGCGAATCCTCCTGTCACTGCTGGTTCTCGTCCCTCCGCTGCCCGCATAGAATAGTTTTTGTTGGCGTAGAATGTCTATAAACACCCCTCTTGATAACCTCGCCCCGAGAGAATAATTATATAGTATATTATCACTGTGACTTCTTCCCTGTTGTACCAGGAAATGTTCCTTTGCCCTCAGATCTCCCAAAAGAAATTTTAGATTAGTCTGGCCAGATTTCATTTCTGGGTGCATGCCCCTGTATTCATAAACAACCGACTCCAGAAAACTCTGTCCAGGCCAGAGAAAGAGCGGGGGCTGGACAGCGAGGGCCAGGGGAGAGCCAGAGGCACAGACGGGGAGACGGGGTGGTTGGCATCATCACCGGGAGCCAGAAATGGGACAGAAATGCCTCCAAGTTACGGGCGGCCTTTTCCAAGCTTCGTTGATGATGCCACAGGAAGAAACTTTCCCAGGTGGCCCCGCGCACAGTGTGTGCGCACAAAGCAGTGCTTTCCAGTGTGGCGTGCTCTCATCTTTCATGTTCTAGTCCCGCCCTCTTCAGGTTCTTGCTTGCCTTTAGCGCTGGGTGCAGTCCCCTGGATTGGTGTCCTGCTCAGGGTGTAGACCCAGTTTGGCAAGTAGTGATGGAGTGCTCGCTCCTTGTGGAGCCGGCCGCGGGGCTCAGGCGTGGCGTTGCCTGTTTGCTGTTGAGCGAGCCACGGGACTTGAGCTTCCTAAGCAGCCTGTGCCTCAGGTGAGGAGCATTCTGCCCGCTCACGCGGCTGGCGGAGGAGTGAGTGAGCGCCTGGATGTGGAGCACCTGCTGTAAAGTGTTGACTCACAGGCTGCTGGTCCCACATTCACTTCTCTTTGTTGCTACTTTTTTTACATTGTTACCCTGAGTTCTGAGTGGCTTTTTCCCTTTTCTGTTACCAGCGTTCCCAAATCTGTGTAACCCACTGGGTGTGAACCCCGCACTCCCCAGGCTTGTAGACTGTGGGCGGAAGGAAGAGGCCAGAGGTTAAGATGACTCAGAATGCTGTGCTGGTGGAGTGATCCCCAAGTTTCCTTCTCTTTGCTCTGTTAGCCGGCCTGGCGCTCAGAGTTTGATTCTGAGCGAGCGTATGACTGTACCCAGGCTCCCCCAGAAAAAAGCCGGAGTTGGGATTCAGCCAGGCATGGCGGGGGCCTTGCACAGCGGAGGGGCCTGTCCTGGAACTGGGTGAGAGCCAGGGACCGGTTCCTCTTCCTCCGGTGACAGCTGGTGTTGGGCAAGCAGGTCTGTCTGTGTGCGAGTTCCTTTTCTGGCTGTGGCCGTCAGATAGTCCAGCCGAGAGCTGCCCACCCGGGGCCTGCCCTCCTCACCTCTGCGTTGGGTCGGGGAGGGGTGCACCCTTCCTTTTCCCCACGTGTACGTCTTACTAGGGTGGGTTCTGGTGTTTCATTCTGCGTTTCTCTCCCTTGCAGGCGGTTTTGGTGAATAACATCACCACAGGCGAGAAGCTCATCAGAACCCTGCAAGGTGAGCTCCCCTCCTCCTGACACCAGGCCTCCGGGGTCGGGGACCCCCTTTCCTCTTGTCCTTCTGTGGGTTGTTGATTCTAATCTAATGATGGGTGTGATTACGAAAGATTGAGTAATCTTTTAAATTATTCTTTCTGCCTAACTATATTTCCTTAAAGAGCTTTTCCTTTAAAAATGTTACTGAATACATTGCAAGCTGCTCTGTACAGAAGAATTCACACTCTTATTTTTTATATGATGAAAAGAATATACATATGTGCCCACACACATATCTATGATATGTATGTGATCTATTTTTATATATGGTGTGTGTGTGTGTGTGTGTGTGTGTGTGTATATATATATATATATATATATATATATATATATATATATATGGTGGGGCAAAAGTAGGTTTACAGTTCATATGGAAAATAATACAGTGATCTATACTAATAAAAGGGTAATATGCTAATTAGACTGGATAGACCGGACTTCCTTCCGGACAAAGCCACAATGGCGGGGCTGAGGCAGAGGCAGTTAGGGGCGATCAGGCAGGCAGGGGGGAGCGGTTAGGGGCAAGCAGGCAGGCAGGCAGAGGTGGTTAGAGGTGATCAGGCTGGCAGGGGAGCAGGTAGGGGCGATCAGGCAGGCAGGCAGAGGCGGTTAGGGGTGATCAGGCAGGCAGAGGGGTTAGGGGTGATCGCGCAGGCAGGCAGGTGAGTGGTTAGGAGCCAGTGGTCCCGGATTGCGAGAGGGTGCAGGCTGGGCTGAGGGACCCCCCCTCCCCACCACCATGCACGAATTTCATGCACTGGGCCTCTAGTTAATACATAAGAAGAAAAATAGACTCTGTTTCTCATACTCACAACTGCAAACCTAGATGGACAGCTCGTGTCCATCTAGGAGTCTAAGAATGTTCAGAGGGGAAAGGCAGGGTTACACAGAGTTAATTGAGTTCCTTGGTCCCGGGGCCTTCTCAGAGCTTGTGATCTGCTGATGCTCCTGGTCACACGTCAGGGAGGGAGGATGGTCTGCAGCCTTTCCCGGGCAGTCCTGTGCTGCTTTACGACCGATATGTTTGAGACGTGTCATTAGGCGGTCTCATCATTGTGCACACAGCATGGCGAGTACTTACCCACACTTAGATGGTGTAGCCTACTGCACACCGAGGCTGATGGCGGCCCACTGTCACACGTGTGGCCCGTCACTGACCAGCACATCGTGAGCAGCGCATGGCTGTCCTTAGTATTTTTAAACAGCTTTAATCAGGTGCAGCTGACAGAGTGAGTGACGCTTATTTAAAGTGCAGAGTTGGACAGGTTTTGACATTGTGCGCATGTCTAGAGACCACCACCAAAACCAACACAGGGACGTGTCCATCACCCCAAAGTGTCCTTGTGCCCATGGTAATCCTCCTCGGTAGCCTCTGATCTGGTTCCGTCTCTGCAGATGCGTTTGCATTTTACAGGTTTATATACAGGGAATCAGACAGTATATATCCTTTCTGTCTGGCTGCTTCCACTCAGCATACTTGGAAATTCTTCCGAGCTGTTATAGATGGCTGTACTTCATTCCTTTTCCTTGTGGGATAGTATTCCATTGCCCATGCTCAGTTTGATGGTGGGGTCTTTTTTTTAAGGTTAGGTAATGGAGCTGTAATTTACACACAATCAAGTTTGCCCTTTGCAGTGTGCCTTTCTGTACGTTGTGACAAATGCAGAGTGCCCCAGACCACCGCAGTCACAGTCAGGACACGGCTCGTGTCCATCACTCCAGGATGTCCCTGCGCAGACTTTTGTGGTCAGTCTTCTGCCCCCACCTCAGCCTCCAGCACCCGCTGAGCCATTTCCTACCCAGGAGGTGACCCTGACCTGACCCCATCCCAGTTTTGCCTTTTCGAGGCCATTACCTTCATGTGTTTGAGATGGATCCATGTGGCTGTGTGCAGCAGCAGTTCCCGGAATCCGTCACTTTCACTTATTTCCCCCCAGAGAGCCGTGCAGGTCTGGCGTTGTGAGGACAGCCTTGGGGGACTCAGGTGTCTGTCCAGGGCTGTGTCCTGGCCCTGCTTGCTGCCGTCTGCCCACTCTGCGGTCACCTCTGCGGCAGCTTGCCCGCCCACCCCCAGCTTGGCGCTTTATCAGCTGCTGCTGTTTTTCTGTAGAGCTTTTACAATATTTTTCCCCCCAGTGTTTCTGTAGCATCCCATCCATTTTCTTTTGCAGTTCTTACCAGACTTGTAAATACCAACTTAATTTCTGTTTTTCCTTCTGCGTTGCCTTTATTTTTTTAATTTTTAAAATTTGTATTGCTTTCAAAGAGGAAGGGAGAGGGGGAGAGAGAATCATTCATTGATTGGCTGCCTCCTGCATGCCCCACACTGGGGATCGAGCCCACAACCCTGAGTGGGAATCAAACCGTGACCTCCTGGTTCATAGGCTTGATGCTCAACCACTCAGCCACCACCGCTGGGCCTCTGTTGCTTTTATGAGCCAAGTCGTCAGGGCAGCAGGGATGGGGCTGATGAATTTCCTCAAAGAAAGCTGCAGTTTCCCAGATAAGAGGGCGAGATGATGAAATGAACACGGGGGCCTCAGAGAGTAGCTTGGCTGTGAACAGCTGACTGGACAGTTCCCTGGCGGAGCCTGGCAGCCAAGGACGGGGTGGGGGAGGAGGGGCTGCTTATCTGATAAGGTGTCGAAATCAGTGGGGTACATAGTAGCTTTTGTGACCTGGTAGGACAGACAGCTCAGGGCTTAGATGTCTAAGAAAGAAACAGGCATTTTCAGGGTTGGAGGTCAAAAAGGAGATTTAAGAGAGAAGACATGTTTGGAAAGGACAAAGTGCCGCTTCCTGTAGGGCCGTAGATCTCGGAGGGCCGCTTCCCTGGCTGGGGCGTTGGGGGTGCTGGGAGGGGCCGTGCGCTCACCCCTTTTTCCTCCCCTCTTCCTCCTCCCCTCTTCCTCCTCCTCTGGTGTGCCATGCCACTGTGTTCTGATTGTGGGTTTGGATGTGTCCGCTGTTGTCCTGACGCCGTCCTGTGTGATCTCCCGTCCTCCTCGCCGTCCTCCTCGTGGCTCAGACCAGTTAAAGGCCCTGCAGAAGAATTATGGCAAGCTGCAGCAGGATGTCCTCCAGTTTCAGAAGAACCAGACCAACCTGGAGAGGAAGTTCTCCTACGACCTGTAAGTGTGGCTCGGCACCAAGTGCGTGCACTCGGGGCCGCCGAGCTCCAGGCCTGGGGCAGCAGCCGGGCCGGCATAGTCGCCACTCGCCCTTCCTTTTAGGGAGCAGACAGGGTTCTCCGGGGACGGTCCAGTCCCCTCCAGGAGTCAGGCCTTCAGAAATAATGCATTTTACGTTGTAAGTGTTAGCTGTGCTTCAGAAAGCCATGGGAAAGTGTTAGCCAGTGGCTCGTAATACAAGGTAAATAAGAGGGCAGCTCTCCGTAGCAGGAAATGACTTGCTCAGCATGCTCTAAACCATGATGTAACTTCACGCGCTGTGAAGCACAGGTGAACTGGCTAAGTCGGTACATCTAAAGCCTTTGAGCGTGTGTTCCAGAAGTGCTCAGATGTGACCCAAGTCCACCTCCCAGACAAGGGGCAGGTAGATCTCCGAAAGGACGTTGGCCATCTGTGTGGTGACCAGCAGTGTACGAGAACAAGTCTCCACACACTGATTGCCTTGGTAGGGATTCTGATGTCTTCCAAGCGATTGTGCACCGTGACATCTTCCTGATCACTTTAAGACCAAGTACAACCCAAACTAGCCACCCCCCCGCCCCCCGCCCCAGTACATAAATAGGCAAAGGACATGTGTAGTCAATGCAGAGGAAACACAGTAAGAAAACATGCATATATGGAACCTTGTTCAGCTCGGCCAGGGGTTCTCAGCTGGTGGCATTGTGCCCAAGGAGACCTTTGGTGGACATTTTTGATTGTCACAACTCAGAAGAGGGTGCTACTGGTATCTGGTGGGTAGAGAACAGGGTCACGGCTAAACATCCTGCAGAGATGGGGCTCCTCCCACAACGAGGTTTTACCTGCCCCCAAATACCACAGGTGCCGAGTTGAGAAACCCTGAGCTAGGCTGGTAATCAATGAAAACTTTCAGACAAACACGAAGGGCCCCAGTCTTACTATTATTCATCCTTGAAAAACACCTTAACACACATATTTCCCATCCATTGACTGAAATTCAGTAAGCCATTAATGGCCTCCCTGGGTATATTTGACATCAGCCAGTGCCCTGCGACAGGGAGGGCAGCTCTGCCTCCGGGATAGGAGCATTGAGACAAGCGGTGAGCGGAATGTTCTAACCCGGTTGGCCATGTGTGTGGGACGCACTGTTTTTCTCTTAGGAGGATGATAGATGGAAAGCTCTGGCTGAGCACATCTGTGTCATTAGTTGTGTCCAAAGCCCTGAGCCAGATACAAGAGGATTCCCAGGGATGATGCTCATGGAATGTTGAAAGCTGGGAAGAGTTAGTTGCTCTTACCTGTCTTTGGATTAGAGACCCTTTGTGATTGTCTGATAAAAGGTAGGAACGCCTTGTTAGCCAATTTATGAATGGACATGTACACAGCATTGTGCATCAAGGTCCCACAAATTGAATGCACAACTTTGTGCATATGTCCATTTATAAATGTGCCCATCGTCCATTAAAACACCCTCTCTGGCCTCAACATTTTACAGAAGGCAATGCTGAGAATGCAGAAGCTGATGGAAAGGCCAGGTTTCCTGATAAACAAGTTTGTGCTTTCTTCAAATATCAGAGTGAGCGTACATCCCCACTTCTTACTCCTACCCTGTGGTAGACATCACTAAGCAGTCACTGTACTTGATGCAAGCACAGCCTTGCATTCCCTCCCCAGAGCCCCTAGAGTTGGTGTAGGAGATGAACTGCCTGCCATCTCCTCGCCATGCCATGAGGAAGTAGGCTGGTGGATGTAAGCAGTAACACTCTGATGTCAGCACCCTGGAGGCCTTGATAGATCCCTGTACTGAGCACATTCTGTTCGTAGTCCTCCGACCATCAGTTGCACCAGTGAGGATGATCTCTGGTGGCCCAGTCTTGTATGTCTCTACATTTGAGCTCCAGTTAATGCCTGAACAGTCACCATGAAGGTGTAAGAAGAAGCCAGCCTGCAGCCTCCGGGAAGTAACAGGGTCCCGATCTGTAGGACCTGCACGTGAGCTTCGTTCTGCGGTGGCTCCTCTTGTTGCCGTTGAGCGGGAATGTGGAAAGCTGACCTTAGTCCACAAGGCTGACACACACAGGCTCTTTTCTTTGTACTTGATTTTGGCAGGGCTGAGAGCAGGCGAAAACAGTAGTTCCTTTTTGTAGGTTTAAAGGTCCAGCAATGGCCTTGCACCTGCTCCTTTGCTAATCCTGAGCTTCTGTGAAGTTGTTAGATAACAATGAATTGGACACATCTAGTTCTTTCAGTATACAGATGTCTTTCTTTTTGTTCGCTGTGCTAAGCTGCGGGGACACTAGTCTACCACCCACGGCTCGCATGTGTGTGAGAATTTTATACAAGCGAATTTTCTCCAAGGCTTCTCTTGATCTGTAAGCTGTGCCAGGTTAGGATCTCTGTCTTTCATTATTTCTGAAGTACCGATGTCCCTCTGTATGTGTGGTTGAGATCCAGTAAGTCCTGTGAACTGACAAGTGCAGTACAAGAGTTAGAGGCCGGGTGCACTTACCCCTGGCTCGGAAATGGGTGTGACTCGGAAGAGGCAGCCGTGCGGTAGAGGGAGCATTGCAGTCAGGAAACCACAGTCTGGCCTGATTTCAGCCTTGTCTCTCTCTTCTCTCTGCAGCCCTGGATGGTGTCAGTCAGGTCACCTCTTAGCGTCCTCATTTGTACAAGTGGCTAATTCTCTCAATTACTTTATAACAGACACTTGAGTTCCAGGTACAAAGCTGAAGTGATACCTCAAAGTGTCTCTGCTAATTCGGAGCTCGGGCTGAATTAGATTCTATGCTTCATCAGTTCTCTCACACCAACTGGGTATCCTCCAGTTCAGTTCAATTATTTCCATTTTTTAATATACATTTTGAATTTTTGAATTTCAGATTTATTGCTGAGATAGTACAGAGAGTTCCCGTGTAGCCCATACCCAGTGTCCCCTATTGTTGACACTTTACATTAGTGTGGTGTATTTGTCACAATTAACTAACCAATACCTACATTACTGTTATTTTTTTAAAACATATTTTTATTGATTTCAGGGAGGAAGGGAGAGGGAAAGAAGGATAGAAATATCGATGAGAATCATAGATCAGCTGCCTCCTGCACACCCCCTACTGGATGTTGAACCGCAACCCAGGCATGAGCCCTGACAGGGAATTGAACCGTGGCTTCCTGATTCACAGGTCAAAGCTCAGCCACTGAGCCCTCCCGGCCAGGCCACAGATTATGTTTTAAAAGTTGTTTTTTTTTTCTAACCAGTAAAGTTTACCTGTTCTAGAACAAGGTGACATATTCTTAGAAAGTTTCAATCAGCTGTAGTTTTCCTGTCATTTAATGAAAGCACACATTGTCCTGCCTTACATATTGTCTTTAGATGAAGTGCCTGGGGCAGGACAAAGTGTCTCTTGTGGATTTCAGTCACTGCGGGGACACACTTGGCGTATAGACACCCCTGTGGATGTTTGTCCTTTCCTTCTGTCCCCAAAGGAGCCAGTGCATCAATCAGATGAAAGAGGTGAAGGAGCAGTGTGAGGAGCAGATAGAAGAAGTCACCAAAAAGGGGAATGAAGCTGTGGCTTCCAGAGACCTGAGCGAACACCAGGAGCCAGGCCAGCAGGTAATTCTGGATTTCGCTGCCAAGGATTTCCATGCGGTTTTCCTACCCGTCTCCAGGCATTTTGTTCCCTTGTCTGCTGTCAGGTCTGCTCTGTTCTCTGCTCTCCCTGGTGGGTCTGCTTCCTTGAGACACAAGGCCTGGTCCTGGGGTGCTGCGTAGGCTGGCCTCCAGGCCCTGTGCTCCGGGCTCTCCCGGGATTACTTCGTGTAAAGCTCACAGCCACCTTGGGAGGGAGTTGCTACTGTTTTCATGTTTTGAGGGTGCTGAGGCCCATGGTGATGGTTCAGGGCGATGGCCAAGGTCACGCTTACCTGGTCAGCGGGGGAGTTGATCAGAGCCCATGCCTCCAGGCTGTCTCCTGTGTAAAGCACATCCCATGAAATTGCTTCTGGGAGTTCTTCATTTTTGTTTTAAGATATAGCAACTTTATTGAGATTTAATTTATATACCATACAATTCACCCATATAATATTTACAATTTGTTTGTTTTTAGTATTTTCACAAAGTTGTGAAACCATCATCACTATCAATTTTAAAACATTTTCATGACCAAAGGAACCCCATACTCATTAGCTCACCCCCCCTTACCCTAAACCCCCGGAGCCCTAGATAACCACCAACCCATTTTTTGTCTCTGTAGAGTTGCCTGATCTGGACATTTCATATCAATGAAATCATTATGTGGCCTTTTGTGTCTGACTTCTGTCACTTAGCATAATGAATTCAAGGTTCATCCATGTTGTAGCTTTATTTTTTTTATGGCTGAATAATATTCCATTATATGACATACCACTTTTCTTTATTCATTTGTCCATTGATAGTTATTTGGGTATTTCCAGTTTTTTGGCTATTATGAATCATGTGGCTATGAACATTCATGTACATATTTTTGTATGGACATAAGTTTTCATTTCTCTTAGGTATATACCGACCGGGGAGTGGAGTTGCTGGGTCATGGTAAATAAATGTATCGAGAAACTGCCAAACTGTTTTTGGAAAGTGATCGTATCATTTTACATTCTCACCAGCAGTTTATGAGGGTCCCGGTTTCTCCACATTCTTATCAACTCTTGTTATTACCATTATTACCTACCTTTTCCATAAAGCCATTCTAGTGGGTGTGGAGTGTTTTCTCATTGTGATTTTCTTTCCTAATTACTAATGATGTTGAGCATCTTTTCATGTGCTTATTGGCCATTTGTATATCTCCTTCAGAGGAAATGTTTATTAGCTCCTTTGTCGTTTTTAAAAGTTATTTTTTTATTGAGTTGTAAGAGTTTGTAATGAATTCATACATACACTGAGTGGCCAGATTATTATGATCTCTGAACACATAATAATCTGGCCACTCCATGTGTGTGTGTGTGTGTGTGTGTGTGTGTGTGTGTGTATTAGAGGCCTGGTGCATGAATTCATGCATGATGGGGTCTGGCCAGCCTGGCCAGGGGGAGGGGACATGGGTGGTTGGCCGGCCTGCCTGCTGGTCGAACTCCTGGTCGAGGGGACAATTTGCATATTAGCCTTTTATTACATGGGACTAGAGGCCCAGTGCATGAAATTCATGCACGGGGTGGGTGTGTCCCTCAGCCCAGCCTGCACCCTCTCCAACCTGGGACCCAACAAGGGATGTCTGACTGCCCGTTTAGACCCAATCCCGGTGGGATCGGGTCTAAACGGGCAGTCAGACATCCCTCTCACAATCCAGGACTGCTGGCTCCCAACTGCTCGCCTGCCTGCCTTCCTGATTGCCCTTAACCGCTTCTGCCTGCCAGCCTGATCACCCCTAACCACTCCCCTGCCAGCCTGATTGATGTCTAACTGCTCCTCTGCCGGCCTGAAAGAGGTGAAGGAGCAGTGTGAGGACTAACTGCCCTCCCCTGCAGGCCTGGTCCCTCCCAACTGCCCGCCCCTGCTGGCCTGATCGCCCACAACTGCCCTCCCCTGCTGGCCATCTTGTGGTGGCCATCTTGTGTCCACATGGGGGCAGCCATCTTGTGTGTTGGAGTGATGGTCAATCTGCATATTACTCTTTTATTAGATAGGATAGAGGTCTAGTGCACAGGTGGGGGCCAGCTGGTTTGCCCTGAAGGGTGTCCCGGATCAGGGTGGGGGTTCCCTTGGGGCGTGGGGCGGCCTGGGTGAGGGGCCTGTGGTGGTTTGCAGGCTGGCCATGCCCTCCGGCGACCCAAGCGGACGCCCTGGTATCTGGGATTTATTTATCTTCTACAATTAAAACTTTGTAGCCTGGAGCGGAGCCAAGGCTCCTGCTCCCTCCGTGGCAGCAGCCATTTCTGTTGGGATTTATTTATCTTCTATAATTGAAACTTTGTAGCCTTAAGTGGAGGCCTGGGCCAGCCAGGGTGTGTGGAAAGCTTGGCTTCCTCCATCGCCAGGGGCAACCCTAGCCTCCTGCTCTTTCCAGCTCCGTGGCTGCTGCCATTTTTGTTGGAATTTATTTACCTTCTATCATTGAAACTTTGTAGCATTGAGTGGAGGCCTGGGCTGGCAAGGGCAGGCGGAAGCTTGGCTTCCTCTATTGCTGGGGAAACCCAAGCCTCCCTCCTGCTCTCTGTGGCTGCAGCCATCTTGGTTGGGTTTATTTGCATATTTGCTACTGATTGGCTGGTGGGCGTGGTTTGTGGGTGGAGCGGAGGTATGGTCAATTTGCATATTACTCTTTTATTAGATAGGATTATATAGGATATACACTGAATGGCTAGATTTATTATGTGTTCAGAGATCATAATAATCTGGCCACTCAGTGTATATAAAGCTATTGGACATATGATTTGCAAATGTTTTTTCTCATTCTGTGAGTTGTTTTTCACTTGTTGCTGTTCATTGAAGCAAAAAGGTTTTACCTTTGATGAAGTCATGTTTATATATTTCTGTGTTGCTTATTCTTTTGATGTCATAACTAAAAATACTTTGCCTAACCCAAGGTCATGAAGATTTACTCCTGTATTTTCTTCTGAGAGTTTTATATAGTTCTTCACATTTTGTTCTTACATTTAGCCCTATGCTTTATCTTGAGTGAATTTAATCTTTGTAGCTGCTGTGAGGTTAGGGATCCAACTTCAGTCTTTTGCATTGACTGTCTATCCAGTTGTCTCAGCACCACTTACTGAGAAAAATAATCCTATTCTTCCCCCACTGAATTGTCTTGGCACCCTTGTCAAAAATCAGTTTGCTATAAACACGAGGGCTTACTTCTAGACTCTCACTTTTATTCCATTTGTATCCTGTCAATACCTCACACACAGTCTTGATTACTATAGCTTTATAGTAACCTACAATTTTGTTCTTCTTTTTCAGGATTACTTTGGCTATTCTATATCCATTGACTTTCACTGTGAATTTTAGGATCAGTTTGTCAATTTCTTTAACAAAGCCACGTGGGATTTTGAGAGATTACATTGAATCTGTAGATCAGTTTGGGGTGTATTGCTCTCTTGGCAGCATTAAGTCTTCCAATCATCTGATGTCTTAGCATATTTAAGGGATGTCTTTACACATATTTAAGTCCTTTAGAAATCTCTTTCAACAGTGTTTTATGGTTTTCAGAAGTCTTACACTATTTTTGTTAAATTTATTTCTAAGTATTTTTTGATGCTACTATAAATGGAATTATTTTCTTAATTTCATTTTCAAATTATCTTTTGCTAGTATACAGAAATACAGTTCATTTTTATATTGATCTTCTAACTTGATATTTTTTCCAGTGATTTTTAGAGAGAGTGGAAGGGAAGGAAGAAGGGGGAAAGAGAGAAACATTGATGTGCGAGAGACACATTGATTGGTTGCCTCCTGCACGGGCCGGGGATCAAACCTGCAACCCAGGTATGTACCCTTGACTGGGAATCGAATCTGAGACCCTTTGGTGGACAGGCTGGTGCTCTAACCACTGAACACCACTGGCCAGGGCTACATTCACTATTTGCCTGCCATAAGCACCTATAGACCAACTTTAAAATCATTTTTCGTGAGAATTTTCAACTGAAAATATTCAAGAACACCCAAATTGTGAGTAATATATTTGTTTTTATAATATTCATTGTAAATTGATTTTTTTAAAAAAATTAAAATATCGTGGCATGTGGGGATGGTTTCCATTTTGGATGCGTGGCAGTTAACTCGTTAATAGAGTTCTAAATGTTAAACTAACTTTGCATTCTCAAGATAAATCCCTTAGCCATGGTATATAATTCTTTTATGTGTTGTTGAATATGACTTGCTAATATTTTGTTGCCTATATAAAGGGATATTGGTCTGTAGTTTTATTTTTTTGTACTGCCTTTGACTGGCTTTGGTGTCAGGGTAATACTGGCTATAAAATGACTCGGGGAGTATTCCTTCCTCTTCTTTTTTTTTTTTGTTTGTTTTTTTTAAGAGTTTGTGAAGATTTGGTATTGATTCTTCTTTAAATGTTTGGTAGAATTTACTAATGAAGCCATTTTAGGCCTGGGCTTTTTTTTGGTAGGAGGGGAGCGTTAAAGGGGTATAATTTTTAAATTACTAATTCAATCTCTTGTTATAAGTGTACTCAGATTTTCTACTTCTTGAGTCAGTTTTGGTAGTTTGTCTTTCTAGGAACGTGTCTATTTCATCTAAGTTATCAATCTTGTTGACAAACTGTTCTTCATAGTAATTCCTTATAAATAATAATGCTTTTTATTTGTGTATGGTTAGTATTGTTTACCCTTTCATTTTTGTAAATTGAGTCTACTCTCTTTTTCCCCTCAGTTAATCTGGCTAGAGGTTTGTCAGTTTTTTTCATATTTTCAAGAACTAACTTGATTTCATTGATTTTTCTCTATTTTTCTATTTCTTATTTCATGAATTCCTTCTCTAATCCTTATGATGTCTTTCCTTGAGTAGGTTCTGTTTGCTCCTGTTGAACCATTATCTTTACCATGAAAGATTATGTTACTGATTTTTGAGATCTTTCTTTTTCTTAATGTAGGCCTATAAATTTCCTTCTAAGCACTGCTTTAGCTGCCTCCCATAAGTTTGGTATGTTGTATTTTTTTGTTTTAATTTTTCTCAATACTTTCTCATTTGGCTTGTGATTTCTTTGATCCATTGGTTATTTGTGAATTTCTCAAATTTCATTCTGCTATGATAATTTCATTCCACTGTGGTTAGGAAATATAGCTTGCATGATTTCAGTCATTTTAGATTGGTTGTGGCTTGTTTTGTGGCCTAGCATATGTCTGTCCTGGTGAATATTCAGTGTACACTTGAAAAGAATGTTTATTTTGTTCTAGTTGGGTTGAGTGTTCTATTAATGTCTGTTCTGTCTAGTTTCCTTTTCCTTATTGATCTTCTGCCCACTTGTCCATCATTTTATTTTTCCATCCATTATTGAAAGCACTTTCGGGGAGATCTTGACTCAGCCTCAGATGTTCTGACCTATGCCAGGTGAAAGGGCACGATCAGGGTAGATGATGGCATTTCTCAGGGTCTCCGTGTTCTCATTTGTCAGAAGGACGCGATGATCCATCGCATCGCCCAGGGTTGTTAGAAGGTTTCTAGTGACGGAACCCTGTCATAGCTGTCCTGTGCTCCTGTTTCAGCTCCGAGCTCCCAGTGAGCCTCAGCCAAGGTTGCAGGAAGCAGGCCTACCCCCGGCAGAGGTGCCACAAACGAAAGGGAATATGCCCGGTAACGGCGAGCCCCAGACGCCAGTCCCCAGTTCTGAGGCGGCTTTGGATTTGAGGAGGGAGGGTGAGAAAGGTAAGTGAAGCTTGGTGGTTAGTTACATGTTTAAACTCCCGCCAGAGCCCCATTCAAATAAAAGACAGTGGCGTTCAAGCCCTGCACTCCGAACAAACACTCGGAGGGCCGAGTGTGCTGCTGGAGGCGTCAGCGAGCTCGATAACGGGGCTGCAGGTGGCAGGTGTCTCTGGGCACCTGGATCTGGTGCTTCTCTGTCTTGCTGGTCCCATCCCTGTAAAGTAAGTTGCCTGCTCTGTGTTCTGTGTACAGAAAGGCCTAGGCTGCGCCTTTATTCAGGACAGGCTGGGCCGGGGGATCACAGGGCGGTAGCTGAGTCCTAGGCACCTGCCAGTGGCTCCCAAGTACTTGTCTCCAACATACAATGGTCACATAATCCCAGCAGTACACCTTCCCCCATTTGTAGGTTGTCACTCTAAACAAGATAACTTAGTCCAGATTTTTTTTTTTCCCCTAAACTACTTTTCCCTTGCTCATGGTTCTGAAGGTGAACTGCAGGCCCCAGTTCTGACAGGACTGGAGCCTTCTGCTGAGGTCACTAAGCAAATTACCCAGCTGCCCCACCTGTCCTCAGCTCCCCCATCCACAGTCCTTGGGAGGGCTCTGGGAATTGAGTGGTATGAGGGTTTTTGTTTTAATGAAGTTAAATGCTAGGGTGGTTACAGCTAACATTGTTCTATGCACAGAGGAAACCAATGACATTCAGGTCGTCAGCGAGGAGGCGCTTCGGAGGGACAGCCAGGCGTTGCCACAGGAGCCAGACCACGAGCAGGCTGTGGAAGACAGACATGCGGGTGGAAGAGGCATGGGAGATGCTAGAGACCTCGGCCAAACCCCACAGGTGCCAGCCACCCTGCTGATGAGCCAGGAAAATCAGGAGGTGGAGGAGCCTGAGCGGGACCAGCTTGTGGTCCGGGATGGGCAGGAGGAGGAGCAGGATGCTGACGAGGAAGGTGGGTGAGAGGCTCTGTGGGCTGCCCGCTGACATGGGAAGGGTCCCCCTGAAGTTTATCAACAGCAGCCCATGATCTGGTGGTTCACTTTGTTTATTCAGTATCCATTATCAAGTAGGAGGCCAGGAGGGAAGAGCAGTACACTCCCTGGCACCTGGAATTTTCAGAAATAATATTCACAGGGAGTGAGGGGACTTTTCAGGTGGGAGACCTTTCTGAAGAATGTGTCCTCAAAAATTCTCAGTTCAAGAACTGAAGCAATAAAACTCAGGTGGCTGATTCGGTCGGTGGCTGTCCACTAGCCATCAGACCATTGAGCAGCTGGTCACAACGTGTAACAGCCTCCAGGGGCGTGCTACTGCAGGGCATGAGGATTGCACCTCTTTCCAGGTGCACTGGTGATGATCTGCTTTGTGGAATGAAGCAACAGGGCACACTGGCTTGTGCTTCATGTCCACGTCAGGCAGCGAGTGCAGAGAAATATAACTAGAGCTGACTTTTCCAGGTGTGCTTAAAAGAAAGATTTATCTACATACATATATGCCATGTGTAGGTTAAACCCTGTGACTGTGTCTGTGAAATGCATTTTGTCCTGATCTTCCTTTCCGGTTGCTGTTCTTTCCAAGGATGGATGTAGTGATGAATGATGGAATTCTGTAGGTCTGATGGGAAATTTTATCCTTTGGCTCACGGCAGCCATCCGTTTCTTTCTTTTGGAGCAACGAGCTACTCTAAGGAGATGCCATTATCTATAATAATAAAAGCATAATATGCTAATTAGACCAGATGGCCGAACGACCTTCCGGATGACCACCTGGATGAAGCCAGGGCTGCGAGGGCTGAGCACCTTACATGAATTTCGTGCATAGGGCCTCTAGTTAATTAGAAACCTGTTGTTTCCAAAAACAGTGGAAACAACCTCCAGTTGATTGTCTTTTTAAAAAACTGGGATTTGAGTTCAGCTAGCTAATTAGTTGCCCCATTTTATATAGACTCCGAGTCAAAGTGGAATACGTGAATAGAGAACTCCTACACAGTATGTGTAATGGCAGCAAATACACGAGTCCCTGTCAGTTCTGAGATGTGGCAAAAAGATCTGTTGGTGAAACCATGGTTGGAAGAACCCAGTGTCTGGGCTCTGTTGTGTCTCTGGCACCAAGAGAAATGATGGAGTTAATGTTTTATGTGTTGTCTGTGTTAATGTTACAGGGAGAAATGAGCAAAAAGTGGGAGGAGATGATGACTACAACATGGATGAAAATGAGGCAGAATCTGAAACAGACAAGCAGGCAGCCCTTGCAGGGAATGACAGGAACGTAAATGGTAATGACTGTGGTGGGGTTGTCTCGTTCTAGGTGCAGTTGTAACGCTCTACTCTGTAAGCTGAAGACTTTCTTTTCTTCAGAAGCCTTCGAATTAGGGGCCCGGAGGGAGGTGCAGGGCTGAGGAGCGTGTTCATGGGGCTCCTGCCCTCGGGAGTCAGCCGGAGGGTGGGTCTTCAGCAACACTTAGGGATTTCCCAACAAAATGGCCAGTTCACCGCTGATTACTCTGTAGCACCAATCAAAAAGCCCTGTTACAACGCACAGTGCTTCCAAGCAGCTTTTTATTTTATTTTTTTAAATTTAATCTTTATTGTTCAGATTATTATAATTGCTTCTCCGTTTTCCCCCCATAGCTCCCCTCCACCCGGTTCCCACCCCACCCTCTGCCCTTATCTCCCTCCCACTGTCTTCATCCATAGGTGTACGATTTTTGTCCAGTCTCTTTCCGTACCCTCCACACCCTTTTCCCCCTGAGAATTATCAATCCACTCCCATTCTATGCCCCTGATTCTATTATATTCACCAGTTTATTCTGTTCCTCAGATTTTTAATTCACTTGATTTTTAGATTCACTTGTTGATCCGTATTTGTTGTTCATAATTTTTATCTTTACTTTTTTCTTACTCTTCTTAAAGAATACCTTTCAGCATTTCATATAATACTGGTTTGGCGGTGATGAACTCCTTTAGCTTTTTCTTGCTGTGAAGCTCTTTATCTGACCTTCAATTCTGAATGATAGCTTTGCTGGGTAGAGTAATCTTGGTTTGTAGGTTCTTGCTATTCATCACTTTGAATATTTCTTGCCACTCCTGTCTGGCCTGCATAGTTTCTGTTGAGAAATCAGCTGACAATCATATGGGTGCTCCCTTGTAGGTAACTATTTTTCTCTTGCTGCTTTTAATATTCTCTCTTTGTCTTTTGCCCTTGGCTTTTTAATTATGATGTGTCTTGGTGTGGTCCTCCTTTGGATTCCTTTTGTTTGGGGTTCTCTGCACTTCCTAGACTTGTAAGTCTATTTCTTTCACCAGGTGGGGGAAGTTTTCAGTCATTATTTCTTCAAATAGGTTTTCAATATCTTGCTCTCTCTCTTCTTCTGACACCCCTATATTTCTGATGTTTGTATGCTTGAAGTTGTCCCAGAGGCTCCTTACACTACCTTCAAATTTTTGGATTCTTTTTGTTTTTTGCTTCTTTGTATTTCAGACCTTTGACTTGATTCTTGCAGTCCTCTAGTCTGCTGTTGGGTCTCTGTGTAATATTTTTTATTTCAGTTAGTGTATGTTTAATTTCTAGTTGGTCTTTTTTCATATCCTCGAGGGTCTTGTTGAATTTATCGGCCTTTTCTAGGAAATTCTTGAAAAACCTTATAACCGTGGTTTTGAACTCTATATCCAGTCATTTGTTTTCCTCCATTTCTTTCGTTTGTGATCTGTTTGTCTCTGCATTTTCGTTGCTTCCCTGAGTTGGTAGGTTGGCTTTGTGTGCTAGGTGTCCTATATGGGCCAGATCGGCCTCCCAGTTATCTGAGGTGGACACACTTGGTGCACCCCTTTGTGGACTGTGTGTACAGCCTTGCTGTAGTTAAGTCTTGATTGTTGTTGGTGTCACTGGGAGGAATTGACCTCCAGGTCAATTGGCTGTGAGGACCCGCTGTGTCTATAATGGAAGAACTGCTGCGCTGGAGACACGCTTAGGGGGCAGGACTTGCTTCAGTGGGGCTTTGGTGCTCACTGAGTCTGCCTCTTGAATATGTCACTTATGGATGTGAGTAGTTGAAATCTGGTGTCGTCTCATACTGACCACTAGATACACTAGCTTCTGGATCTCCAATGGGGTGCTGGTCAGCTACTGTCTGAGGCCACCCAGCAGGAGGTACAGCGAGAACTACAGTTTTCTCCTCTTTGCTTGGGGTTTGGAGGTTTTGGAGCTGTCTGACCAGAGCTGCAGTTTGTTAGGTTAAGCTGCGGTAGGGCAGGCCATTTATATGTAAAAGCTGCTGTGCGGAGCTTGGGTGGGTTTATAGATTGTGCGGGGCGGGGTCTCAGGGAGTCACTAGGCTGGGGCGTGGCAAACAGTGATGGCTGCCAGTCAGCCGTCTGTGCATTTCCAAGTCCCCGCGTCCCGCGCCGCAGCGCAGTAAACAATGATTGCTGGGCGCACCTCTGCAAGAAAGTCACCCTCACTTTCTGACCCGATGGCAGACAGTCTAGCTTCTCCCCATAGGAGTTTGGGTCCCCAGTGTCTCCCCAGAAACTGGAGTTCAGAGTAATCGGGAGCTCGTCTCCCTTTGGGTTGAAAGAAGCAGCGCACACAGACACCCGCCGCCAGCCAGTTTGTGCGCCTCCGTACCTCAGCTTTTCAGCGCTTGTGCACGTCTCAATGCTCTTTTCTCTTTCCTTCTAGTTGTAGAACTTCCACTCAGCCAGTTTTCCCGTGGTTCTGGGTGATAGACGTTTTGTCTTTTAGTTGTAGTTTTGAAATTGTTGTGCGAGGCAGCAGTTTAGGTGTTTACCTACGCCGCCATCTTGGTTTCTCCCCAAGCAGCTTTTTATAGTAGCGTTTTGTAGTGTTACAATTTTGAGTTTTTGGTGAGTCTAGGCCAGTGGGATGGATCTGGGTGTCTGTTTTGCTGTGATTGGATTCAGGTTGGGCATGTTTGCAGCTGCCGTGTGTTCCTCTTGCTCCACACCAGGAGGCACGGATGGCAGGCTGGCGGCTTGGTGAAGGCAGTGCGCTCCAGGTCTCTCCCTTACCAAAGTCCACTTTCCATACAACTAATATGTCATCTAGAATGGGATGCCTTTTTCCATTTTTGAGATAGAATTGACATACAACACTGTGTTTAGGTTGTACAGCATGAGTTGACTTATGTATATCGTGGAATGATTACTACAGTAAGTTTAATTCACATCCATCATCTCATAGGGATACAAAGTATATTTTTTTCCTTGTGATGAGAATACTTAGGATCCATGCTCTTAACAACTTTCATACATATCATAAGGCACTGTTAATCACTTCCATACATCATATCGCATATTCCATCCCCGCGGGGGCAGGGGTCCTTTGCAATGGTTTGGCTTTACCATCCATTGGAACCCTTTGTCTAATGGTGACTTTTCTGATCCTGTCACCTTCACAGGTATTAGCTGCCATGCTCTTTTTTTTTTTTTTTAATTTAACTTTTAAAATTGATTTAGAGAGGAATGGAGAGAAACATTGATGTCAGAGAGAAATATCAATTGGTTGCCTCCTCCACGTGCTCCATCTGGGGATCGAACCCACAACCTAGGTATGTGCCCTGACTGGGAATTGAACCTCACGATCTACGGGACGATGCTCCAACCACCTGAGCCACCCAGCCAGGACTAGCTGCCATTCTTTAGGGACCTTCCTACTCCAACACACTCTCATACACTCACACACACATTGATTTTAGTATCATTATGAACTTATGATTTCCTTTTAAAATTTTTACTTTTTCAGATTCTTGTTTTGTTTTTAAGAGTCTTTGTGTGGTGGACACATTGCTCCTTATCTGTGAAGTTGCAGCTACCTTCTCCCAGTTTGTCTTGATTTTCCCATGCACAGGTTTCTACAATTTTTGTATCTTTTATTGCCTCAGGGAGTTGGAAGGAATTTACCTGTGTTTTCATTTAGTATGCTTACAAAATTTTCCTGTTAGGAAGTAAAACAGATTTAGAAAAACCACACAAAGCAAAGGAGTTTTTAGATGAACACCTTGTAACCACCCTCCACCCCCAGTCACGAAATAGAATGTGGCCTGCCCTCTAGAAGCCCCTCCCGGTGCCCTGCCCCAGGCCCAGCACCTTCCCTTCCTGTAGTAGCAACCCCTCTCCTGACCAATCTAGTAGGCATTTGCTTACATTTCTTTGTACGTTTATCTCCCAAGTGGTCATCCCTGGACACCATAGTTTAGTCTTGCCTATTTTCCTAAATTTAATATGTTCTTTAACCAATAAGTCCCTGGGGCTCACTTCCCTTTTTTTCTTTTAATTTATTAAGGTATTACATATGTATCCTTATTCCCCCATTACCCCCCACCTCCCATTCATGCTCCCACCCCCGTTGTCTGTGTCCATTGATTAGGCTTATATGCATGCATATAAGTCCTTTGGTTGATCTCTCCCCCTTGCCCACACTGTCCCCTACCTTGTTTTCTTTGTAGTCTGTTAAAGAGCCAAAGCCAGTTGACTGGGAGTTTTCCACAGTCTGGATAGTGCAGTTTACTGTGTTCTTTTTACCTCCTGCAAACCAGAGTCTTGATAAGACTCAGGTTCTGGTCAAGCCTTTGGTAAGATGACAGTGTTATGTTCTTTCACCAGGAGGAACGTGATATCTGGCATCTCTCTTTTTGTGATACAAGCAGCAGTTGGTGCTCAGTGCCTTTATTAATTCCCTGGGGTTATTCTAAGTCAGCCATTTATGTGCAATAGTTGTAAATCAGGCATGGGTCTTCAGTCTTGTTTGTGACATGTCTTTTGATGTTGTCTGTGTGTTCCAAGACAGAGTAAGGATGATGGAAGCCACAGTCCATTCCCGCTCTGTAAGGGAAGAGCTTTGGAGTAGCAAGAGCTGACCAAAGCTGCCAGGGCTCTCAGGAGGCCTGTGCTTCCTGTTGCAGGTGCACTAACAGAGGTGTTCATGAGGATTGTGACAGCATCCAAGTTTTTCTGAGAGTACATTTTATATTACCCATTTTATAGGACATGGGACATTATTTCACTATTTCAAATACGGCATTTTGAGATGTTGTAATGGCACCTGTTGGCCAAACAAGTGGTCTCGTTTGCTATCTTGTCCTTAGAATGCAATTCCCCATTGCAGTGTTGCCATGGGAGATAGTCTTTATGACAGTTTCTAAATATTTATGTCAATGGGACCTGCCGGGCTGGTTTCTCAAAACATTTAATACTTAGAATATTATGTGTGTTTTTTCCCTTTTTAGTTCTTAATGCAGAAAATCAGAAAAGAGACGATAAATTTACTTGATCACCATGAAAAGAGGAAACCCACAATCAAACTGGAATCACTTAATTTCATGTCAGGACTGGACAGCGATAACTACAAAATATTCGCGAGGGATTGAATACTGTGAAATTTACTAAGTAACATATACACCTAAAGATGATTATTGTGGAAATTTAGTATGTCAGTGGGGGTTACTTTTGAAGCATCTGTATTAAAGATGTTAACATGTGTTGGCTAATAGGTATTTCATGAGAAGATCAACACCAAAAACAGAACACAAGTTCTCCAGGATAGTGACAGTGGCAATTACCGTCCTGGGATGTACCTGTGTTTAAAATAAAATCCACAGGAAGAGTCCATCTTCTGATGTGAAGGAGAGGCCTGCTGCACTTAAAAAAACAAACACCTCTTCTTGGTTCCTTCTGGAGTTATTCTCTTCTCTAAATGCGGTGGCAAGTGAGGGCACCAGCCTGTCATTTCTGTTCTCCCTGGTCAGCACTGGATTTTACGGGTTTCTGCTCTACTGTGCTCATTCCTGGTTCTGACACTCAGAGGCCTGGAGCACTGACTGTAACGATAACACTACTGACAGCATTGTAAACTCGTTTAAACACCAAGGTGTTTGTGGGAGAATTTTTAACGACCACTTGTATAATAGCCCTTGTCGTTAATGTTAAGTGGCTTCTAATGTGAAAACTTGTGATCTGTACTTACTTTGCTAATGTGTGTAGGCAAAGCAGGATCTTCTGTAATGAGGGGGCATCACCAAAAAAAAGCTACAAGTGGAACAGACTTGACACAACAGGGGCCAGAGCAGAGGTGACCCGGGTGCCCGAGGGTGACACAGCACCATGGGGAGGGTTTGTTGTGGACAAACTGCCCACTTTGCTGAAGGAAAAGAGAAAGTTGGTGTTGAACAGTATACTGTTATAAGTTGGGAAATATTAGAAAGGGGGGAGAAATGGCATTGTGTCACAGTTTACATATTTAGCTTGTGGTAAATACCTATCAAAACTGATTTAAAAATCAAAAGTTAATGTTCATTTGAAAATGACTAATCATAATTTACATTGCTAATAGTAATAGTAGTTTTGGTTTTAGTTGGTCCTTAATATTTCAGGAAAATAGGCTTTTGCCACTTGTGAATATCTGGCAAAACCACACCAATGGCTTTCAGTGAGGCTCTCTAATGGTCAAGTGGGTGGTGCGCTTACTAAAATATATTTGGAGCTACAGGATTGAGATGCAGTCTCCTCGGGTCATTTGGTGGGACTCCCTCGTTTTGAAAGGAAACTGGCCCAGAGGAGTTGGAGCATAACCTGGCCTCACACCCAGTGACTTGCTGTGCCCCTGGTAGTCACTGAGGCAGCACCTGCTTTGCCTTCTAACAGCTCTACTACAACTTGGATGTTCTTCATGTATAATTCCCTTTTACCTAATTGCTAAGACTGAACTTTTCCACCCAGAAAAGGCACCTAAGAGTATAAAAGTAGCCCTATAAGATTTTATCTGAGTCCTTGTCCCACTCCCTTAGTCTTAGGCTTGATTTCGCAAATAATTAATTCATCTCATGTTTAGTTAGTGTGCACATAGTTGCTGAGAAATGAAATACTGTTAGTCCAGCTTTTAAAACGTCCAGTTTTCCCTTCATCCCCTATTTGATCGCAGAAGAACCAGCTTTTAAGTTGTGGAGATGAGATGTCAATATAAATGAAAAGTAACCCGTGATGATTTCATCTTCATGTACAGAGGCCTCAAGGCCGTTCCTTTAGGGGGTGTGCCCTGTGTGCTTTCTCCAGGCAGTCATGCTTTATTACCACTGGCTTCCTGTGGGATCACAAGCACCTAGCCCAAGGCACAATTTAGAGGTATTATGGCTGTTAAAAAACAAAACACACACCTGTGTTAATAAGCATCAAGTAGATATCCTAGCCTTGGTCTTTTGGTGTCCAAGTTAAATCAGCAGCTATTCCAATCTGTAATTGGTATAAACTAATTCACACCTGTCCTCTCTATTCTCAAATGGTGTGTGGGCAGGAGAGATGAGTCGTTTTACCTTTTCTCCTGCAGATCAGACTGCAGGTGGAGATTCTAAGCAACCTTGGATTAGATTTATATTTCCCGAGGAATCACAGAACATACCTAGTGTGTACTTTTGTGTGATGTAACTTGAGAAATGAACCTCACTCCCTGTTAAGTCAGTATGTTGTCATTAAATAACTAATTAGCATGATTGTTTTAATTGGTAATCACTGGTTATCCATTCATAGAACCTGATATGGTGAAGAGAATTGTGAATTCATGGTCCTGGAGGTTAGTTTTACTACCATTACGTTTTAGCCTAAAAGATTAATTACAAATAATAGTTATTCTAACAGTTGTCTTTGAAATGAATTTTAGAAAAAAAAATTTTTAATGGCAGAGGTTCTATTAAGTGGGTTATATTAACTTCCTTTTTGCACATATTAGCTTAGATGTTGAAAATGTTCATTAGTGCCTGAAAGTTGAGAAAAGTTTGATTGTGTATTTAAATGTTCGTGTATTTGTATGCTATTTCTCAGCTCAGAGAGCAACGCTTTCTTAAAGTGTACTAAGCCACTGTTCCTTAAAAACTGGTTTGTAAAATTCTGATAATGTATACACTGAAGGATAATTCTAAAATACGTATCTTCCCATGCACTTAAAACACACACAACTGAAAGGCTTTAATCTTACTGGTGTGCATCTCTGGGAAAAGTTAACTGACTTTCGATATTATCATCTTTAAACTATACACTTCAGATAATGAGTTTTACAGACCAAGGCCCTAACCAATTGAGACAAATGCTTATTTTCTATTCTTACTCCTGAATTGAGTGACACTGAACATAAGTCGCCAATATAATTTATTCCCCTAGACCAGCGGTCAGCAAACTCATTAGTCAACAGAGCGGCAAACCGCGGCTCGCGAGCCGCAGTTTGCCGACCACTGCCCTAGACAGTCTAGTACTATGCTGGGTGGCTTAAATATTTTACTGTTAAGTCTAAATAAATGATTGCAATTGATCAGAGATGTCCTAGATAGATAACCTACTTTTCACATTAACTGAAATCTGCCTTTTAGAAACATTTAAATGAGTAGATGCCTTTTTATATGAATGTTAAACACATGGGAATTAAGATGAAAACCCACTTGGCTGTAAGAGGTAAGCCGGAGTCTTTGTGTTAGTAGCTTGCTGCTTATTAATTTGTCTCTGAAAACTAGTGAAAAACAGTGATGGAACCTCCAGGGTGATGTGCCACATCTGCCTTTATCCAGACTCATTTTAAGTTCGCATTTAAATAGTCACCTCAACATTTTCACTCACTCTCCAAAAAAGCTGCTGCATTATCGACATTTAACATTTTTATACCATTTAAAAAAGTAGTTCTGTGACTTCAACCAGCAGCCTACAACTGGCAGTGTTGTGTGTTTTTTCCCTGTAAAGAACAATCTTGCTCTGGTTTTTTGAAATAGGCTCATTAAAAAATTATTCTAGAACTCAACAGGTGACATATCTGTGATCAAAACAAAGTACAACACCTTCCTTTAAGCTTGGCTTAATGTTTGAATTGTAGACAGAAGGTTTCAGAGTTATGTAATAACTTGACATGATTCTACAAAAGCAGATAAATTCTCTTTTTAAATGGAAGGCCTTATTAGCAGAGGACTACAGGAAAAAAAACACTTAAATCTTACAATGTAAATGAATGTATAGGTGGACTGGTTCAGTATCTCAGGTCATTTCATCTCTTCAAAAATCAATTTTAAAACTCTTTGGGTAGCTGTAGGATGACAAAAATATTCAGTCATCTCAAGTTTTATGTTATGGCTCCTTATTATAAGCAAAAGCAACCAGTTCTGATTCCCTACTCTCCTTAAGATTTGGAGGTATTTGACATACCAACTTGTGTGCTTGGATTGATTTGTAAATACCTGACAAATGAACCAACTTTTATCAGCTGAAGCAAACTGTTTAAGTGCAAGGACCAGACTCCAACTTGCTACTCCAAATTCCTCTGCACTTCCAGCTGTCCTGTGTTCCCACCATCAGTGTTTCTTTTACTAAAAAAAGGCAGTCAACCTACTGCCCTAGTGACCTTTTTTTACCTTCTCTACTCAGTTTACCCAAGAATAGCTCGATGCCACATTCCATTGATTGAATGAGCAGGTTCAAAGATTGTCACTTTCCTCAAGCTTATACTACGGTTGGGAAGATAGAAACTACTATTTAAATTACAACTGAAAGTGCTAAGTACTTTTAAAGGGCTTGGTCTAAACGTTAATCTTTTAAAAGTAGCAAAGTAATAGTTAAGGACATTTTTTAAAACATCTACGTTCTTACAGGTATATAATTTGTCATGACATGGAATCATAGTGCCCATATAATAGCCTCCCTACATAGCTTAGACTAGGCCCTTTTCAAAATGTATTTTGCCTAAATCCCTTGATTTGAAACATCTTTTAGATAATTTGTCTGAATTACTCAAATGTTAAAGAGTAAACACCTTCAGCTCCCAACATGTACCAATAAAGTACTATTGTTTTATCTCCAGTAATACATTTTGGTCATATTTATTAACCTTTACAAACACTATTTTCACTCAATCATTCATAAAAAGTGATTTATGATTAAATCTAATAAAACCATATAACATTCATCAATGCATTCAACAAGATCAGTTTCATCCACAGACATAATAAACCACTTTAAAACAGCAGTTTTCATTCACATCATATAAGGCTGTCAAATTAAAAGATTTCCTCATAATAGGTTGTTATCCAAGAAATCCATGTAACTTCATGTTATATGGTAAGACTGATAGGTGGGTCCTAAAAAGTAGAATCTGATAGATTTACCCCTTTATGGTCACCTGTCAGTCTCAAACAAGTTTCACAACGGGAAAATATTTGTGAGCAGAGAAATCAAATTCAGGAGGAACCTGTAAAGAAAATCAGAAAGTCAATGTATCTAATAAATAGACAGTAAACAAAGATTATTTATTTTAGAGTATTTTTAAAGACAAGGCAGTACAAGAGAGATTTTCAAAAAGCTGGTTAAATAGCAAAAAACTAAGGAACTAAGCTGGGTTTATGAAGATCACTAGAAAACAGGCTGACCACCTATCTTTAGAAAATAGTTAAAGGAAAATGGACTTAAATTACAGGAAAAAGTCATGGGTCAGCAAATTTTTTAGTTCCAGGGTCACCGATAGTACTGAGCAATTAAATTAGCGTCACTGGTAAAGCCAGGCAGGAGAGGAGATAGAAAAACAATGGGAGCAAACAAATAGCAGGACATATAAAGGGCAGATGCCACCACAAATGCCTCAGCGGTTGGCTTCCAACGAGATGCAGAACCTCTGTTGAATATTTACATAGCACTGATAAAATATTACCAAGGAAGCATTCATCTCCTGAACCATTAAAAATATCTTATTATTGAAGCATCCACTTTTCTAAAGACAGGTGACTTTTTAAATACCTCTCCCATATATGTATGTATACACATTTTCTTTTTTTTTTTAACCCCAAGTCATTCAGTAATTTGGAGTGGGAAGGAGGGTATGAAAACGCAGACTTGTGAAATTTTAAGTTAACAGAACCTATGTTTCAAGTCAAAAGGGCAAGCTCTAGTTTATTTTCTATTTCCTGCTTCTGATCCTCTTTTAGGATGATTTTTGAGTGCTTAATTTTTTTGGAATGAAACATCTTATTGGAAAAAGTGAAGTTCTATAATAATTTAGGACCATTTATTTTCCCCACAATGTACTTAACTTACCTTAGATTCCTTTTTGTGTCCTCCTGCCAGTAACTTCATAACCACAAAATTGGGTTTGGCAACCTTTAAAATTCTATTGACCTAAACAATGAGCAACATTAAGCTATCAAAACATAAAATTTACATCAAAATGTCTTAATATTATAGATACTAATAGGAACTTTGCACATGTAAGTGTTGATATTTTATTAAATATAGGCAATTTAAAAATAGATTTCTTTTAGTAACACAGGACCCTATTTTAGTCAACTTTGAAAACATTAAGGGGCTACCGTAGCTTGCTCTTATGAAAACAAAAGAACATTGAGCTGCAAAGACAGCACCATGGAGGGGGCCATGGACTCGAGTTAGGCTGTCTGCTTACAAATTCTAGCTTTGCCACTTAATAGCTATGAAATCTCTGGCAAGTCCTCTAACCTCTCTTCCTCAGTTTCTTCACCTGTAAAAATGGTAATAATAATTTTCCCTATCCCACCAGGATCTGTTGTAAAGATTAAATGAGTTCATGTATATTATGACCTGAGAACCAGGCCTCACAGGTAGTAAGTATCCTGTAAGTGTTAACTGTTATTTCTATCACTGTCTAAAAAGCTTCATTCTAACACATGAATACCGATGGAATGTGCAACTCGAAGGGACAAGTTCTGTCATCTTGCTGACCTCTCAGGAAACACTTCACCATAACTTTAAGAAACACTCCTCCTCAGCTCCAGATCACACATCCACCTGCCCTAATGACAGCTCCATTAGGTGGGATATCCAAAACAGCTCAATGTCCCACCTCTGCCTCCCTCCCCTGCTCCACCTGCATCTTCCTCATGTGACTTCATCCATCCAGGTATTCAGGCCAAAAACCTTGGAGTCATCCTTGACTCCATATCCAATCCATCAACCAACTCTGCAGGCTTGACCTTAAAATACATAGAGAATGTGATCACTTCTGATCACCTCCACTGTCACCACCAACTCTCACCCGGGATACTACTGTGGCCTACTACCTGGTTCCCCTGCTTCTGCTGGCCCTACTACAGTCTATTTTCAGCCTGCTGGCCCTACTACAGTCTATTTTCAGCCTGCTGGCCCTACTACAGTCTATTTTCAGCCAAGTGACCACAATGATCCTTTGAACACAGATCTGGTCACTCCTCTGCTTGAAACCCTCTAACAACTCACCCTTTTTTTGCCCCACTCCAGCACATCAGTCCTTGGCTGTTCTTCAAATACTCTAGGCCAGTGGTTGGCAAACTCAGTCAACAGAGCTGCAGTTTGCCGACCACTGCTCTAGGCACACTCCTGCCTCATCACATCTTTACACATGTGGATCCTACCGCCTAGAAGGTTCAATGCCTACCTGGCCACATGATTTGCTTCTTCACCTTCCAGGATTTGCTCAAAGGCCACCTTATTAAAAAATGCCTCACCCCCTCTTCCTCCTATCTCCTGTAGCAGTCACTATCCCATTCCCAGCCTGATTTTTTTCTTCATAATGCTTATGGTCTAATATACTATTTTACTTTTCATTTATTTACTTATTGTCTGCAACCCACCACTCCTCAACACTGAGGAGGGCTGGGATTTTTGTCCTTTTTTCACTGCTGGAATCTACCACAGTGCTGGAGGCATCGAAGGCACTAAGGAAATACCTGAATAAGTGAAGTCCACTACTAGTAAAAGAAATACGCTGTTTTTTTATAGGTACCTTCCTCTAATTTTTATACTTCCCCCCCTTTTTTATTACATGGATATACTAGTATGTGATAAAAACGTTGTCTCTTTCCCATCCCTGTTCCCTGACACTCCCTCCTCTCAAGAAGCACACACTATTATTCTAATTTCTATTATCTTTCCAGAAATATGTTATATAATACTTGCCCCCTTGACTGAAGTGGCAACATACTATATAGTTTACTACCTTGCCTTTTAAACTTACTGTATTCTAAAGAATGTCCCATTACAGTACATAAAGGTCTTCCTTGTCCTTTCAAAAGTTGCATAGTATTTCATTGTATGATGTGTCTAAAGTTATTTTATAGTCCCCTGTTGAAGAACACTACTTTCATTTTCTTGCTATTAGAAATCCTGCTATGATGAATATATTCGTCACTTCCCTTACTTTCCACGTGAGCACATGTATCTGTAGAAAAACCCTAAGAAGCAGAACTGCTGAGCTACCCTTCCATGGAGGTTGTACTGAGATATACTCCCTCCAAATGGTGTATGATACAGGTAACTCTCTTTACAGAATAAATGCATTTCAATAAAAGTAGGTATACGGCAAATTGTGAAAATTATGAAAACCTGAAACTTAATATGTACAAGCTCTGTAAAATGGCATTTTAAAATAAAGTCACCAAAAACAGTAGTCTTTATTTTATATGGTCAAGGGGATAAGGTGGTTTTCACTTCCTTTGATAACTAACCAGATAATTTTTCAGATTTAAGGTTTATGTGATTATATTTGAATATAGTAAACTATAGATTAAAATATTTTAAACATTAACATTTCTAACAAGCCAGATCTTATTTCTATTCTTCACAGTTCTAATTCTTAATTTCTCCTTGCATTGATTTCTAAATTTACCCATAGAAGGTATTTACATCACCTCTCATCAAATAATTTTAAGCCTGACAAGGTTAGGTTAAGAAAGGCATTTGAAATCTGGGGCAGAAACATGACAGGCTTCATTTATGAATACCATGAAGTTCACTTTTACACTTGAACTGTCGTCCAGTGGTAAGATTTGTACTCCCGACCGTCTTTCCCTGTGGAGTCACTGAGACTGAGCCTTACCTCGTGGTCAGGGTTTGGGAGGTTCTCCAGGATCATTTTGGCCTGCTGGAAGTGCTTGCTAGCTGCCACGTACAGTTCTGGAGACTGAGGGGGAGGGCTGTATTTATTGAGGTCAGACATTTCCTAAAAGGGGGGGAAACACTATTATTCAAAATATGTTTAATACGAACAACTCTAAAACAACTTTTTAAATTAAATAATTCTATATTGACTACCCATTCTTATATAGACACCTAAGCAAACACTGAGCATGTCCCTACTTTTTTCTAGGTAATATTAAATTCTCAACCTTCAAATACTGCCTCATATTATTCTCATTCTTAAATAAATGTTAAACATGATAATAGTATCCCAAAAAAGCCAAATAATTTTGACACTATTTAAATTGCCATTTTCTTTGTCCCATTAATCCAACAACAGTCTGATTTCAGTATTTTAACAAAGTGGCTAGGTACAAACATCTCTAAGAAGGCCTAAGACTAAATATTTTAGTGACTTTAGTGAGCAGGTTCACCTTGAACTGCAGATAGTGCACTGGGGGTGGTGTCATTACGCTGTTGAATGGAGCAAATCTGTGCTCATATCGAACTTGTTCACTATCAAGCTCAAACTTGGGTTTTCGTACTTTGCCATCCATGTCAAATGCTACCATGGTCTACAGGAAAAAAGAGAATGAGGAAATATATATCAATATGAAAAAGTAAACATTCTCATTAATTCAGAATAGAAAACAAAAAACAGCTATTTACAGATATCTAAAACAACTTAAGGCTCAGAAATCAGAAACAGGAAGAGAAAAACTGGCTTTAGTGTTTATTTTTATGTCATGTGTCATCTTTTATATAAAAGGTTTTCAAGGCCTAGTGTTGATATTACTATTTTTCCCAGTGAAATTATACCATATGCACATTATTTTTCCATGCTTCATGCTTTACAATAGCTTTGAAAGCTTCAAGTAAAAGTTTCTGAAAAAACATGTAGGCTTATAAATATTTATAAGAAAAGGAGTCCATGTTCTATATATTTTAATGTAAGTTTCTTGTTATTACCATTAAAGTTAGGACTCAGTACTCCACCTCCTTGAAAATGCCTGTGTTTGTTAAGCCATTCACTGTGGAGCCCGCTCCTTTCCTAATACACTCCTAAAAGATCCAAACCCCATCTCTTCCAAGAAACCTTTGCTGATCATCGATCAGAAGTAAACTCTTCTCTGATTATCGGTGTCACACATGTCACCTGGCCCCAGGCACCTGAGACAAGGATCACATCTGATTAGACTTGGTATTCTGCAAGGTATTCACTACAAGATATCTGGCATATAACCTGGGCTCAAATATTTGGCAAACAACTTAATGAAAACAACTAGACTTGGAAAAAAGGTTTCAAGCAGATGTTTAGCATAGGTGAAATTAGAACCCAGAAAAAAATCACAAAGAGAGTCAATTTTAACTAAACTACATGATAGCAGTGTAGTTAAAAAACAAAAGGAACTTTATTTTCAACAACTTACCTTAAACATTCCAGCACACATGTTCTGATAGGCCTGGCTCATTGTGATTTCTCGGCTCAAAGGGCGAACTGTAATTAGAAAGAAAATCACCTGTACTCTTTCACCCTCCTCTTGCATTACTGCAGGAGAAAATCTAATTTTTAAAAAATCTTCCATGTTTAATAAATTAAAATTTTGAATAGTTTGTTCCTACGGGCTACATTTTATGGTCCAAAACTACAAATAATAAAATATAATTTATAGACTAAATAAAAATTATGTTCCTTGAATGGTTAATACCAAAGAATTCTAATGTAATTTTAACTTCTGAATTCATCATACAGAGATTTAACTTGTTTTTTTCTATATATGTTTAGTCCCAAATGCTGTGATAAATGATGTTTCTTCTTTTTTTTAATTTTTATTTTTCAATTACAGTTTATGTTCAAAGTTATGTTGTATTAGTTTCTGGTATATAGCATAGTGGTTAGATAATCATATACTTTAGCAGGGGTCCTCAAACTTTTTAAACAGGGGGCCAGTTCACTGTCTCTCAGACCGTTGGAGGGCTGGACTATAGTATAAAAAAAAACTATGAACAAATTCCAATGCGCACTGCGGGCCCGGGATGAGTCGGCTGCTAAGCAAGACAGGCAGCGGCACCCGGCGGGCCGGATAAATGTCCTCGGCGGGCCGCATGTGGCCCGCGGGCCGTAGTTTGAGGACCCCTGCTTTACAGAGTTTTCCCCATATTTCCAGTACCCACCTGGCACTACACAGAATTAAGAGACTTCTTAAAGAGGAAACCCATGAACGGTCACTTAATAGCCCACCCAAACTGTTAAAATCTGATGGAAATACAAAGAAATATTTTGTAATGATTGTAGCAATATCTGTACCCTTCCACGAGTGACTAATGGGGCAGTCCCTTTGAAACACTTTTTTCTCCTCGTGGTCCCTGAGTGGTGCGCCAAGGTGCTAGTCATCCTGTGCTGACTCCAAGAGCACAGCTCCAGATCCGCCTCTCTCCTGAGCTGCCAGCCTTCTGTCCAAAGATCAGAGGCTTTCTGTCTCGTGCCTTATCTAAACTGCTTGCATGGTCTATGCTACTTCTTGTCCTAAGGTCCTCTGACACATGGAATTGCAAAGAAAGGAACCAAAAAGCCTTGTATCACTAATATTGGGGCTCGGTTTCTTATACTTCTGAAGAGAAGATGAGAATTAAAATATTATGACTAATTCATCCATTACAAGGGACAGAAGTGTCTCCAATATTATTTGTTTATTAAGTTTAAAAATAATCCACGGCACCTTTCTTCTTTTTCTTTGTCTTTTTACTGCTACGGCCCTTCTGCTGCTCTTCCATTATCCGTTCCTCTGCCATTTGAGAGCCATCAGCACGACTTAATGTCGACATCAACCATGCATAAAGGAATTCAGACAGATACCTTATAGAATAAAAATGTTAGTTAACAGTGGGTATCTAAATGAGATAGCTTTATGAACACATGTATTGATACTGATAAAGAGATATTTTTCATAATGCTAAAAAAGTCTTTTAAAATAGGTTATCCAATTAGATAATTGATAGATCTTAGATGATATCATTTAGATTAGAAATCAGCATTACAAGTGATTAACTTTCCGTTTCTTGTAGCCATCTATGTTGCCACACAATACTGGAAAATTTGTTTAATTTCCTACAATGACATGCGTTTTACAACTTTACAAAAGATTTCTTGATAATGATGTGTATATGTAAATCGAATTAATGCCCATTACATTGGTTTTACTATATCAGGACACGTTCACCTCAACCTATTAAGTAAATATTTTTTCCCCCCGTCAATTACAAAAGAAAGCAAGCAAGTCCAAGCCAAGAGCACAAAAGCTTCCAATCAGCTGCCTCAAACCACAAAGAAAGAACTTGAGCATTTTCTCCTATAAACTGTCTTCTTTGTCTACTATTAGTTAACAAAATGCAACCCAAGTATCTATACCAAGACATTTTGGTAAGAGTTATCTATTGAAATGTTGGAGAATATACTAAATAATATTTTTCTCATATCACTATAGTTGATGCTCTAATTCAACTTTCATAGTCAAGAGCTTTCTGTTAAAGAACCCTTAGAGCCATGATAAAAAAAACCATGTCAACTGCATGGAAGAGAATTACTTTCATTCCTTCATAGAGTTACTCCAAGGAATATACAGTATCTTAATTACAAATAAAATAATTTGAATGAGTTAAAAGATGAACTATATTAAGATTTAATATACTAAACTTAGTTGTTTGCGATGAGCAATAATAGATTATTACTATTTTAAAATTACCACCACAATTTGCCAGACTAAGAAAAAGAGTTAAGATGACTCAATTCATTAGCTCCAATTTTCTCTCTTTTTCCCACCCCCATGTGTCCAGAACATGAATCAGGCATGGGCACAGACCAAAAGCCAAGCTGGGATAAACAAGGAGTGACTTTGTCCCTGGCTGAAATTCTTCTCTTTCTTCTATGACAGTTTTTCCATGCCTAAAATATTCTCAAGCATCCTCTTACTAGCTTTTGTTATTTCCAAGTGAAAGCAGAGAATTACTCTGCTGAGGATCATCTCTCATCAGCTTCTTTAAACCACCTGAAACAAGTCCTCAGGGATGCAGTTTGCAAATGATAATCTCAGCCTTGATTTCTTCTCAGAAGAAAGATCTGGTTCAAATTTTGAACTTTAATTCCGATAAGTACAATACATAGCTAGTAGCAACCAGCATCACTGAAATTAGGCCAATATGTGTATTATTTTTTTCCCTTAGAAAAAGATAAGAGCTCTTCCAATTGTCCCACAGCTAAAATACACAAATGAAAAAAGTACCCTATAGTTATATTCTACAGATGCTCTCTCAGATCTTTTCTATCCCCCACACTTACCAATATATATAGTAGTACTCGTGCATGCTGTAGAGTTCCAATTCAAAGCCACTGAGAAGATACTGTATCATAATTCTGAGGTTATGGTAAAGGACCCAGGTACCTAAACAGGCCAAATGTTGCCTTTGGGGTTCCTGTTTCAACAGCATGGTGTGAAGGGCTGCATCAACCTTCTCTGCCTATCAGAATGAAATATCGTAACATTTACTTTCTTTTTAAGTAATGAGAGAATTTAAAATAAACTGCTAAAAACAGCATGAGCAGAAAATGAAAATCTTGCCACTAAAAGAACTCATACTTACAAAAGTAGTTTTGATTAAGTTTATACCCAAACTTTTCATTTCACAATGGGTAACATTTAGCTAAATAGTCCTTAAGCTAAAAAGACATCCAATTAATAGGCCAAAAATAAAAATAATTGATTTCAGGTCTTTAGTTATATTTTCAATTAATATTGCTGCTGCTCACAAATTTACTCTAAGGTTAATATGTAATATATTTTTATATTAATGTGAACTTGATGTAAAATTATAGTTATACATATATTTTATAACTTACCCTGATTACCAAAGAAATAATTGTTTGAATTATTGTTCTCTTTTAAAAAATATATAATTCTTTATTGATTTCAGAGAGGAAGAGAGAGAGAGACAGAAACATCACTGATGAGAGAAAATCACTGATTGGCTGCCTCCTGCACATCCCCTATTGGGGATCAAGCCTGCAACCCAGGCATGTGCCCTGACCAGGAACTGAACCATTACCTACTGCATACGTGGATGCTCAACCACTGAGCCACTGCGGCCTCAGCTTGTTCTGTTACTTTTTGCAAACTCTTACTTTGGTATATGAAACTGTTACATTGTAAGTGAAAAGAGAATTCACCATAGTGAAAAATTAAATAGTCAAAATACTGTTCCAAAGAATTGCTTTAAAAGTCTGGTCAAGTCATATGAATTGCTGAATTTTAGAAGGAAGGGTTACTTGTTGGCTCTTACCTCATCCTGCAAGGTAGCAAATTCCTCAAGAATATGACCAAGCTTGTCTCTCTGTCGAGCCCTATTATGCCCATGGATCTGAATAAGACTACAGAAAGGCTGCAACACATTAAAATTTGTTAACTGTCAATATGAAATTTCCTGATACTATAGAAAATTAACATTCCAAGTTTCCAAAATCCAGTTTAAGGAGAAAAAAAAAATGTGTATGTAAGAATCATGCCTATATGTATTTTTTACACAGGTGTTTCTTTTTGAGGAACTCAACACCACGATTTATCAACAGCTAGAAGTAAGTGGCTGTTTATGAAACTTGTTTGCATAGGACAAAAGTATTTTCCTTTAATCTTCAGATGTCATTCCACAATTTAAAGAGGAGTTTCTTTTGTGCTTATTTCAAGGCAAAAGGCACTGTTCAAGGCTGACACATCTGTGCTGCTTTAAATATACCAGAATGCCTAATAATTGTAAGACTTGGCAATGGCTAATAACTATAAACTCTAAGGTTGTTGTTCCTAATCTATACAGTATCCTATATAATAAAAGGCTAATATGCAAATCGCCGGAACCGCAGAACAACTGGTTGCTATGATGTGCACTGACCACCAGGGGGCAGACGCTCAACACAGGAGCTGCCCTCTGGTGGTCAGTGCGTTCCCACAGAGGGAGCGCCACTCAGTCAGAAGCTGGGCTCAGAGCTGGTGAGTGCAGCGGCAGTGGTGGGAGCCTCTCTTGCTTCTACGGCAGTGCTAAGGCCCCCTCGGGGGATGTCCGCCTGCTGGCTTAGGCCTACTCCTCAAGAGGGCGCAGGCTGGGCTGAGGGACCCCCCCTTCCCCAGTGCATGAATGTGGTGCACTGGGCCTCTAGTCCTATATAATAAAAGCCTAATATGCAAATTGCCCCTCGACCAAGAGTTCGACCTGGGGGGGGGGGGGGGTAGGGCTGGCTGGCCAATGGCCTGCGGCCCCTCACCCCAGCCAGCCCCCCTCCCTGATCAGGGGTGGGCCAGCCAGCAGCCAACTTCCCATATCCCCTCCCCCTGGCTGGCCCAGCCCGATCAGCCCCGATCAGGGTTGGCTGGCCAGACCCCACCCATGCACAAATTCATGCACCGGGCCTCTAGTTCTCATATAAAATACTGTAACATTTCACTAATCGGGCAACAGACATGAACAGTAGGATGCTCTGATTTAAGAAGTATGAATCATAAGATTCAAGTATAATACTATTTTAATATGGTATACTTTTGACAGATTATCTCATTTGATCACTAACTAGTCTTTCCTCTTAAGAGGTACAGAGGTAGAATTAACATTGCACATTTTAAAAATCGGGAAATTTATAGAAAAGTAAAATGATCTCCCTGATAATAATAAAATATTAGTGATAAAAATGAAATCTGGTCTCTTTTGACCATACCATGCTGTCTTCATATATGTATATGTGCATGTGTGTGTGTGGTTTAGTAATTGGAATGACTAAAAAGAGCTCTCTATAAAGAGATTATAATTAAGAATGGCTTATAATAAACTTAATCTACCACAAGAGTTGTATGTTTTCTTAACTCCTTGAGATTTGAAAAAAGTTTGTGATCTCATCTAAATTAATAATTTTACTATAATCCTGTTCATTAAGATAGTATGAGGATATGTGCCTGGGGATGTTACAAATATGCCTAGTTTATAAGGTCAAAAATAAGTAAAGATTTTGTGTCCATTTAAAAAAACACACCAAAAAACAATGTGGACTGCTGTTTTTCCAGATGGGGTAATAACCTGTTTCTGTGGTTCCTGAGGGTAGTAGTAAGAGGGCATCCAAAAGTGCCTCTATACCTGATAACCTGCCAGGAACACAATAGGTTATGATGCTATCAATTCAAGCATAAAAAGAGACAGAAACTTTCTATGTAGTGAATATGAATAAGAAATATTAGATGGAAAAATAGCACAAATTAATGCTACTAAAGGAATTATACCCCACAATTTTTAAAGTATCTGTCACAACATTCCAAACTGTAGTTCTTACCCGAACACAGTGAGTAACAAAGGAATCAATACAATCCTTAGCCTGGTGGTTATTATATAGGCAGCACCTGTAAGATAATACCCATGTCATGAAAATCAAACTATTTGGGAACTACCATCAGAGATAACTATAGTTTAATAGGAACTAGGTGTGGTAGACAGGGAGGAACCTAGCAAGGTCTGTTCAATCAAAGGCCTCTCTGTGTCCTGTTGTTAAAGATGGCCCAGCAAAACACCTATCAAACATTTGCTTTTCCATCTCTATGTGAATTGCCTTCATCCTTCGTGAAGTCCCAAAGCTCTACCTCCCTTTCTCCTTAGCCCAAGATGGCACATAAAATAATGAGAGAAAGAAATGGAGTATTAGGCCTTGGGGGGCAAAGAAGAGAAGGTTGACACTTTTTAAAAAATGTTTTTACTGATTTCACAGAGAGGAAGGGAGAGAGAGAAAAAAAAAGAGAGAATCATTAATCGGCTGCCTCCTGCATGCTTCTCACTGGGGATTTAGCCCACAACCCGAGCATGTGCCCTGATCAGAAATTGAACGGTGATCTCCTGGTTCATGAATTGATGTTCAACTACTGTGCCACACTAGCTGGGCAGCTGACACTTTTTAAACAGACTGATCAGGGTAGCCCTCACTGAAGTGATACTGAATGGACCTGAAGGTAGTGATGGGGCCAGCCTTGGGAATTTTTGAGGAAAATGTCCTCCACTCCCATCTCTGTGTAAAGACCATGAGAGAGCGTGTATGTTCCAGGAAGAGTAAGGAAGCCAGTGTGGCTGAAGGAAAGGAGGTGCAGGGAGGGCAGTAAGAGATGAGGTCAGAGGGGCATCAGCACAGGGGTCTAGATAAGAGCATATGGGGCCTCGAAGGCTCAGTTATAGATTGTGGCTTTTACTGTGAATGAAGTGATGAATATTAACCAGCACCGAGGATGCTTGGGAATTTACTTCCTCCCAGTTAAGAAGCAGTCCTTAAATGAGAGGTGTCTGGGTAAATTCTCAAGTTCTCTTGCCTGAGTAGGACAACTCTGAGGTGTCACCCACACTGTCTCCAGAGCTCCCCGACAGGACTGAACCGGAGGAGTTACTCTCCATGGTATATCCCAGTGGTTGGCAAACTCATTAGTCAACAGAGCCAAATATCAACAGTACAACGATTGAAATTTCTTTTGAGAGCCAAATTTTTTAAACTTAAACTTCTTCTAATGCCACTTCTTCAAAATAGACTCGCCCAGGCCATGGTACTTTGTGGAAGAGCCACACTCAAGGGGCCAAAGAGCCGCATGTGGCTCGTGAGCCGCAGTTTGCCGACCACGGGTATATCCTATAGCAATATCCTATAGTTTTTCCTGGGAACACTTTATAATTACATTTACATGAATCTTTGTCTCAGGGTCTGCTTCTGGGGAATCCAACCTAAGAAAGAAAGCTACTAGAAAGTTCTAAGTGGGATGTGGCATGATTTATTCAAGAAATTGGTTGCTGAACCACTAACTGTTCTTATCTATATATATAAAAGCCTAAGCAACCGTCCGACTGTCTGGTAGCTATTATGCGCACTGACCACCAGGGGGCAAATGCTCAATGCAGGAGCAGAAACCACAGGCATGGAAACATGAAACAGACTGATGAATCTCAGAGGGAAGGGGGAGAGGGCAGGAAAAGATTAACCAAAGATCTTATATGCATACTAGAGGCCCAGTGCACGGATTCGTGCACCGGTGGGGTCCCTTGACCTGGCCTGCAGGGTTCAGTCTGAAACTGGCTCTCTGACATTCCCCAAGGGGTTTCGAATTGCAAGAGGGCGCAGGCCAGGCCAAGGGACCCTGCTGGTGCACGAATCTGTGCACTGGACTTCTAGTAATATATAATCTCATACACCCATTCTTCATACACACTGGTTTCTTTGTTAAGAAATAGGTTCCTGCCCTAGCCGGTTTGGCTCAGTGGATAGTTTGGCCCACAGACTGAAGGGTCCCGGTTTCAATTCTGGTCAAGAGCATGTACATGGGTTGCAGGCTCGATCCCCAGCCTTGGTCAGGGGCCCTGTGGGAGGTAATTAATGGATGTCTCTCTCTCGCACATCCATGTTTCTGTCTCTCCCCCTTCCTTCCACTCTCTCTAAAAACCAATGGAAAAATATCCTCAGGTGAGGAATAACAAAAAATAAAATAGACTACTTTCTTCCCTCGGCCATGGAAAGCTCTCCTTGTTTTCCAAAATGCCAACTCAAATGATGATTCCTTCTGCCTGAAATACTTTCTAGCCTCTTATAGCAGCATATTTTTGGGACAGTGACTGTCAGAACATAATTTAAGAATCATTTATCTGCATTTTAAAAAATATATTTTATTGATTTTTTACAGAGATGAAGGGAGAGGAATAGAGAGCTAGAAACATCGATGAGAGAGAAACATCGATCAGCTGCCTCCTGCACACCCCCTACTGGGAATGTGCCCGCAACCAAGGTACGTGCCCTTGACTGGAATTGAACCTGGGACCCTTCAGTCCGCAGGCTGACGTTCTATCCACTGAGTGAAACCGGTTTCTGCTATCTGCATTTTCTATTTCTATCTAGACTCAGCTCATTGAAAATAGACCTTATCTTGTTTTTTTTTTTGGGTAATTATTTCCCAAAGCACCTAACAGTGCTTTGCACTTAGTAAGGGTCAATGCAATTTACTGAATTTGGTAAGTCCTTAGTAATTTTTCTTCTCATACTGGACCTAATGTCAACTTCACTAAAACCTCAGTTTAAATCTAAACAACATGTATCATAAATCTATTTTAACATGATCAAATTTGTTGTTTTTTTATATGGATACTTGATTCCACCAGTTTTAATGCCTTGGTTAAAAAGGAGATGGTCAGGCAATGTGGGCTTTTAAGAAACACATAGGGCCCTAGCTGGTTTGGCTCAGTGGATAGTGTCGGCCTATGAACTGAAGGGTCCCGGTTCAATTCCGGTCAGGGGCACATGCCTGGGTTGTGGGCTTGATCCCCAGTAAGGGGCCATGCAGGAGGCAGCTGATGAATGATTCTTTCTCATCATTGATGTTTCTCTCTCCCTTTCCTTTCCTTTCTGAAATCAATAAATGTATATATCTTTATCTATCTATAGATATAATTTTTTTAAACCGCCTTTCTTCTTAAAAAAAAAAAAAAAAAAAAAAAAAAGAAACACATATAAACACATATGTTATAAAACTTTCTATGATACTTACTTTGGGGAAAGCACTGGAGGACTGACAAAAGACCGAAGTGCATCTTTCACCATGTCTTGCATGAGGTGAGTTCCAAAGACCTTTTTGTTATCCACCAAGAAAGTGGTCTTAAAACAAATGTTATATATTAGCAATACTGCCACAAACTTGTTGTTGACCTTTTGCACCTATAGCTGCCATTATTGTGATATGAGCATAATTTTTTAAAATGCCACAAAGTAAAAAGAGATTAAAATATTGAAAGTTGATGGAAAATTTTTATAATCACTGTCTCCACAATGGATATTACTTATTAATCCCTACTTAATGTGTATTTGATGCAGGAGAATAAAAAAGTCTTTCAAGTCAAAAGTAGTAACTGTGAATTGGTCAAATTAACTGACTAGTCTAAATATGCCAAATGAGCTAATATGTAAGAATGAGCTTCATAAATTGTGAAATAGTAAGTGGCTATACTTATTAAACTAGTCAATAACCTTTATTTCTAATGAATGCTTTGGAATACATATAACCTTTCCAAAATTGGATGAAGCAATAGATTATTAAATAGTACATTATTAAATTTAAAATAAAATATTTAATAATAATTTGCATTTAATTTTCTCCCCTCAACCTCAATGCACTTTAATATTTACTATATTGTACCTTACTTGCTTTCCTAACATATCTGGTTGTTTCCAGTTTTTGGTGATCATGAACCAACAGTATAAATATTCATATACAGGTTTCCAGAATATCAGATTCCACTTCTCCAGGGTAAACAAGTAGGAATAGGGTTTGTATATTTCATTTTATAAGAATGTGCCAATTGTTTTCCAAAGTATCTGAAGTACTTCACATTCCCATCAGCATTACATCCTTACAAGCAGTTGATATTCTATTTTTCTTTCTTTTTCTTTTTTTAAAAGATATTCCGAAAGGTGGACAGTAGTATTTCATTGCAGTTTAATTTGCATTTCAGTAATATTAATGATGTTAAATATTTTACCATATTGAAGTGTTCAAACTTTTTGTCACTGGATTGTCTGTTTCTTTATTGTTAGGCTTATAGAGTTCTTTATATGTTCTAGATTCAGGTCCTTTGTCTGACAGTATTTATAAATATTTTCTCCCACTCTGTAGAGGCTCTTCTTTTTCTTAAGTGTCTTCCACAGAATTACTAGTAAAGTTCTGAATTTATCAATTTAAGGATTATGCTTTTAATGTCACATCTGAGCATTCTCTGCCTTCTCCAAAGTCACAGAGATTTCCTCATATCCTTTCTTCTAAAAGTCCTATAGTTTCACATTTTTCATTTAGGTTTATGATGTATTCTGAATCAATTTTTTCCCCATATGCCTGTCCAATTTGCACCACCTGTTGAAAAAGACTACCATTTCTCTATTGATTTACCTTTGTGCTTGGTCAAAAATTTACCATATTAATTTTATTTTCATTCTAATTTAAGATTTCCTTTTTGATCCATGGGTTCTTTAGACATGTATTAATTGCCAAATATTTAGAGAATTTTCCAGGTTATCTTCCTGTTACTGATTACTCATTTAATTCCAAAATAGAGTGCATACTTGTGTATCATTTTGTTTTAAAATTGAAGTTTATTTTATGGCACAGGTATGATCTTGATGAATGTCTAACACTCTAAATCAATGTTTCTAATAAAAAATGTAACATTAACTGTGGAATATCCTATAGCAAGAAGTATCTACCTTTTGTTCCATCAATCACATAATTTGATGTTTAAAGAAGTATTTTCAATACTAAGTGGAACTTACTTGTAATAGAGATCTTGAAAGAACACAAGGTGATTGTTCACTAAACTCACAGAAAAAATCCTAAGAGAGAAACAGAGAAAAAGTAATGTCAATAATGGATTAAATAAAAACAGAAAAACATCTGCACAGAGTGTGTAATTTTTACTAGAAATAATATCCTACCAGAGTCAGAATATGTTCTCTAAATTGTCTAATTGTACCAATATGATTTTGGATAATTTTAGAGCCTCAATTTTTTAAAACAAACTGACCAATAATAGTATTGTGTGGATACTCAAATTTGTACACCATGAAAATAACAGTAACAGTAATAATTTACTAACTAATGACAGAGGTTTACTTCCTACTTCACATAAACAAATACCAAGTAAGTAGGCTAATTGGATTCATATTACCAAATGACTGTTCCTGACCTTAGGGGAAGAGAAAACTATAGATGGGTTTATACACAGATAGGGAAAAAAGATAAGACACTGAAGCCTGGTTGGTATGGCTCAGCGCTTGAGCATCAACCTATGAACCAGGAAGTCACAGTTCGATTCCGGGTCAGGGCACATGCCTGGGTTTCAGGCTTGATCCCTGGTGTGGGGTGTGCAGAGGCAGCCAATTAATGGTTCTCTCTCATTACTGATGTTTCTCACTCGCTCTTCCTCTCCCTTCCTCTCTGAAATCAATAAAAATATATTTTAAAAAACAACAACCCTGAAATGTTAACATCTGTAGGTTATAGGATAGTAGTTATTTATCATCTTCATATTTTTCTGCATTTTGCTGGGTCAAAGTATGTACATTTTTAAGAGAGAGATAGCCACTGGAGTATAGTAGAATGACTATTTCTCTTTATCAACATTAAAATATTATTTTACTTATCAATCTAATTGTTGTAAATTTCTTTAATTACTATTAAGTTTGAGTATTTTTAATGTTTATTGCTTTTTAAATGTGTGTGTGTGTTTATGTCCTATCCCAATTTTACATTTTGTTGCTTATCATTATCTTACTGATATGTCCGCATTCTCTATAATCTGTCACTTTATCCTAATAACAAGCTTCTTATGCAGATCCAGCAGACCATTTGGTCCCTTATCCTTCCTCACTTTACTCTTGGCCTCTGCCACACACCCCCACTACCATTAACTATTCCCTGTCCCAAGCCTTCCAGGGATCCAGACTTTTCTCTGACTAGGCTCTTTTCATGTCCAGTGCCAGCAGTTCAGGCCTGGCTCCCCCAGCTCCCCTCTATTATAGTATGTCATTATACATTCACCCCTCTGACAAGGTAATCCATAATCTCCTGCCAGAATACAAATTCCAACTGTTGGATTATATTTTCTGATTCCAATTCACATTGATCTTCTCTTTTTCTAAAACCCTACATTAATCTGGTGAACACAAATAAGTATCTATGTAACAATTAAGGATCAGAAAAGTAGATAGAGCAGAAGAGTAAGAAAATCTCTATTAACCAGATAAGTCAATAACCAATCTAATTAAGTTACAATGAATTACAAAATGAATTGGCTTATGCCTGTAATCTTTTCTAACTTTAAGATTCATGATTCTTAAGGACAGACTATTATAAAGTAAACAAATACAACAGGAAGTAATAAAGGCATAATCAGTGAAAGTTTCACTAAGGAATGAAGACTTAAGCTGGGCTTTAATGACAAAGAATTAGTGGAAGGGAAAATAAAATTATTATAAGACAGAACATAAACAAAAGAACAAATCTTCATTGACGATCAACTATGTCCCATAATTGCTGCTTAATTCTAGGAATGTAAACTGGTTAATTTGTCATCTCAGGAAACACAGATACAGAAGAGACCTGGAACCAATTAAGGAAGAATTCACAGAGGAAATGACAAGGGGCTAGGAATTATGTATCTCAGCATGGAGGGGGAACAAATGCATATGTATGCATAGTCATGCAAAAGAAACTAGTGTAATTATGCCTAAATATCAATAATATTATTTTGCATATTTTCTACTTACCTACTAAACATAAGTATCACTACAACCTTACCAACTAACAAAATTCCACCTCTGAATGTTTTAATATTCCCAAAATAAAAGTATATTTTTCTGTATTTAAATCCATAAAAAAGATTAATCCAAAAACTGTCAACTTAAAAATGTACATACTCTTTTACCTAGCAACCTCACTGTTTAGGAATTTATCTTAAGGAGAAAGAAAGCACCTGATATAACGATTTACCTATAAAGATATCTGCCACAATATTATTTATAATAGTAAAACACTGAAAAAGACTTACATGCAATTCAATATGAATGGATTGAAAACAAACAAAAAACCTGATATATGCATACAGTAGAATGCCATGTAGCCATTAATATAGAAATATATGTATTTGTTGACATGAAAAGACAGATATTCACAATATAAAGATTAATAATTAATAAAAAAGTTTACCCAATACCATGATAAAATTTTTATATGAAAAAATATTGGTGCACATGCATACTTAAAAGCTTTTGAAGACAGAATCCAGAGTTCAAACTCCCATTTCTAAAACTTGGATGAATTACCTAAATTCTCTAGACTTTAGTTTCTTAATTTCTAAAATGAATAGTTATATTCCAGAACAGAGATTTGAACTTACCAGGATACAATGTAAATTTGTTAAATTGACCACCTCACAGACAGTTTTTATTCTATCTATTAATCTTGCAAAATAGTTGACCATTTCTTCCCTTTTAATTATTTTTGCATATCGAGGGAAGGTAGGTGGAAGTAGCCTCTGGTTAACAAGGGGCTCAAAGCCCATCATTATTGGATGATCTAAAAAGAAGAAAAATAAAATTTTCAATGTTTCTCAGAATTTTAAACCTCAAATACTACTAAAAGTAAAAAAGGCCAGTTTCAAAAACATCTCCAAACAAATTCTAATCACATTCTCTAGATTTTATATTTTACAATTAACATATCTATACACACATATTTCAAAGTAGATAAGCATATTTAATAACCTAAAATTGTATTTCCTATCTACATGATGTCGGTAGTGGTGACAGAGAGGGGATTCTACCTGCAAGCCAAGAATGGGATAAAATAGGGTTAATATAGTCCCTTTTTCTGACCACAATAGTATGAAATTAGAAATGGAAAATCTACAAGTATGTGGAAATTAAACAACAACACAGTTCTGAACAACTAAGAGGTCAAAGAAGAAATCAAAAGGAAATTAAAAATATATCAAACCAAATGAAAATTGATACATAACATACCAAAACCTATGTGCTGCAAAAGCAGTTGTGACAGGAAAGTTTATAGCAATAAATGCAGATATTAAAAAATTAGAAAGATTTCAAATAAACAATCTAACTTTATACCCCAAGGAACTAGAAAGCAAATTAAGCCCAAAGTTAGAAGGAAGGAAACATAATGATTAGAGTGGAAATAAATGCAAGAGACCAAAAAAAAAAACAACAACAGAAAATATTAACAAAACAAAGAACTGGCTTACCAGAAAGATAAAAAAATTTGATAAACCTTTAGCTACACTCTTATATGTCTACTGACTGGAGAATTTAGTTTACATTTAAAGAAATTGTCAATAAGAATGGAAATGCCATTGTCATTTTGTCAATTGTTTACTGGTTTTGTAATTTTTTGTAATTCCTTTGTTCTCTTTTTCCTTCTCTTGCTCTCTTCCTTTGTTATTTGATAATGTTCTGTAGTGGTATGCTTTGATTCTGTTCGTTTTATTTTTTTCTGTATATCTATAGGCTTTTGCTTTGTTGTTACCATGAGGTTTGCATAAAATACAATAGACTATTACTACTTGTAATAGTCTATTTTAAATTAATAACTTCAAACACACAAAGCTACCCCTGCCACATTTTATATCTGATGTCACAATCTGCATCCCCCTTTTAAAAAATAGAGATTTTATTGATTTCAGAGAGGAAGGGAGAGGGAGAGAGAAAGATCAATGATAAGAGAGAATCATTGATCGGCTGCCTCCTGCATGCCCCCTACTTGGGATGGAGCCCACAAATAGGGCATGTGTCCTTGACAAGAATTGAACCCGGGACCCTTCAGTCCACAGGCTAACCTTCTATTCCTTGAGCAAAACCAGCTAGGGCACAATCTGCATCTTTTACATTGTATATCCATTAACAAATTATTATTATTTAATATATATTTTATTGATTTTTACAGAAAAGGGAGAGGAATAGAGAGTTAGAAACATCGATCAGCTGCCTCCTGCACACCCCCCACTGGCACCTTGTATGCCCGCAATCAAGGTACATGCCCTTGCCTGGAACCGAACCCAGGACCCTTTACTCCGCAGGCTGATGCTCTATCCAATGAGCCAAACCGGTTAGGGCCATTAACAAATTATTTTAAATACTTTTTATCTTTTAACCTTCAGACAAAAATTTTAGTTGTTTACCCACCACCATTACAATATTAGAGTATTCTGAACGAAACTAGTTGGCCCTTGGTATCTACAGGTTTTACATCCATGGATTCAACCAACCACAGATCAAAAACAGGATTCAATGCACACTTGGGAATCTGCAGATACAGGTTGACTGCATGCATTGTTCTACGCTATTTTATATGTGCATCCATGGAGGATCCTGGAACCAATCTCTTGCTGATACAGAGGGATGGCTGTGTATATTTACTTTTAACAGTTTTGTACTTTTCTATGTTTTCAGACCAGCCCAAGCTCCCTCTCAAACTTCTGTGATTGTCCATACCTCCTCTTCAGTTCTTAGAAGTAGCTGAGACTGTGTCAACACGTATCAGTGTCCCAAAGTCAGCATCTACATGTAGGCCAATTAGAAGCTAAATCCTCAGGTAGCAGCTGGGGAAATATATAGTTAAGCCCCTTTCCAGGCAGAAACTGGGAGATGGGCATTTTTGTTCAATTCTTCTGGGTATATACCATAGGGGAAGGGTGCTCCCACACCTGCTAACAACTGTTTCTTTGTTTTATAGTCCAGTGGGGTTCCTCAATGCAAGCACAGTTGGTTAGTTGGGCCAGGTGATCGGGGGCTCATCCAATGACTGATAGCTGCAAAAACTTGAGCACCAGCTGTGTGCAAGCTCCTTCCTGGGAGATACTGGTAACTGAGTTTTATTACTGCAACAAGTTGAAGTGAGAAGTTGGGAAAGATGCCTGCTGGTTTTCCCAGTCTAGGAAGATCTGATCCAGCCCCTAGACGTCTGCTAAATTGGAAGCCTGATCCTCAGGCAGAAGCTCTTACAGTATGCAGGAGAAACAGGGAGGAAACCTCTGTTTCTAAACAGATTTTAAACTAGTTCACATGTCATTAGTATAATTATCATCCTCATTTTTGAGGTACCTGGTATATAAAAATGGGGCTCTTGAGTGAATCCACAGTAAAACTGGTCTGTTTTTGACTTTCCTTATCAGTGGCTAAGAATTCAGTTATTTGGGGTCAGCTAGATCAATGTCCTCTGTTTTCCAGCTTCTAAAATTTTGTTGCTATTGTCTCCTTTCCCTATTTATTCCTCTTTATTGAATATGCCTGGTTGGGTCAGGGAAGACTTTGTAATGGAAGTGATGACCTCTTAAAGAAGTAAAGGGGAGAAGTGACTAAAAAGAATGTACTGCTGACATCACAGCATGGTCATCAGACAGGGTAAATACTCAGAGCACAAAGAGTAAGATACAGTACTGCTTTTGTTCTAGAAAAAAATTTAAAAGAAGGGAGCATAAATACTTTATAAGTCTATGGAGCAAAACATTCCAATGCCCAGAGAGATGTAATTAAATAAAATTTTAGCAAACATCCATATGACCCAAAGCAATCTGGATGGGAAAGAATGAAAAGAGTAGGAGCAAAATCAGACAATTACCTCCTTTTGTAGTATCATTCTGGGCCTGGATGCCATGATGCAATGAATTATGAATGGCAGAAAGAAGATCTGCTGCTTGAACCATCAATTTTTGAGCTTCTGCAACAGCACTGGTCTAGCAAATAAATCACCAAAAACATTCTTACATATTCTTTCACTGAAAGATATACATTGGATAGGAAAATTCTATAAACAATAATGAAATCAAGTGCTTGTTGTAATGACATTGGTTTTCATGAACTATTCACTTAATACAGGATGTCCAGATCCTGTTAGGATGGAAATTATTTTTTTATAATTTTGTAGGAGCCATTAAAAAACAATAGAAAACATTTCTGGTTTATTCTATTAATATTTCGTTTAAAAAGAGAGATGTAGCCAACTGGAAAATTTCAACTCTGTCATTCATCAAGGTAAAATTAAAAAAAAAAAAAAAAAAAAAAACAGAAAAAAAATAGCATTGCAAAAGTCAGAACACTGGTAAAGGTTGGCACTTTACTCACCACTTATTAACTATTCACTAATTTGCCTGTAATTGAGATACACACACACACACACACACACACACACACACACAATCACCCTCTAGGGCTTACTTTGGGATGTACACAAATTTAACAGCTATTTCCTGAATGAAAGAGGACATCCTAAAATTCTCATTTTTACTTTCTCCTTTCAATTCCCAAAATGTGACTCCTATTTTTATATCAACAACAGATATGCATATGTTATGGAGCAAAATGTAAAATTCATGTGACTTTTTGAGAAAATCATCAGGGCTACTCTGGTGTAAATATACTGAATGTTCAGTGCTGTACATGTGCAATCGGGGCATATCAATGGAAAAGTCTCAGAACTACTTCAATAAAGCATTCCATCAAAACAAAACAAAAAAACAAACACAAAAAACTATGTATCACTAAATAGACAGATGATAGTAAACGCCCTTACCTCTTTCTTAGTAAAGGCTATAAGCACTGTCAGTAACACTCGAGTAAATTTCATCCTGCTGAATACTGCTAAACACTGTTGGTGCTAAAAAAAGAAAAAAAAAAAAAATATATATATATATATGAACTAGAAGTTAAAAGATGCAAAATCTGTCAAAAGAATTTCATTTTAAAATATGATATTTTAAGTCCTAAATCTCAGTGTTAATAACTTAACTACATTACAAAAACCTTCACTCAGTCTTTAAATGCTTGAAAATCAGAGCTGCAGGAAACATAGCAAAGCTTACTCTCTTGAAATAGAAAGCTTCTGTATCAAAAGGAGTGATTTTTCCCTAAGACAAAAGTTATACTATCATCTCAAAACTGATTTAATCATAAATTAAAAAGTATTGTGAAAAAACTACTTTTTTTTAAAGCAGAGTCAGAAAATTTAGGGCCTCAACTAAGGTTTGGCAACTTTTGATTCTGTGCAAGTTCTTGAGTTTTGCCAGGTTTTGATGTGTCATCTGTAAAAAGTCATTTTTTCTTCCTACCTCATAGGAATACTGAAGATTCAGCTTTGAAATCATGTATGTGAAAGGGCTGTATTATCATTCTATCAAAATAAATACAAGGAAAATAAAATCCCTTGCAATGTCCAATTTGTAAAGAAATACCTTAAAAAGGGCTTCCACAAATTATAACACATAAAACTCTAACATTAAGAGGTTGATTTCTCTGATATTATCTACCAGAAAATAAGTTCAATTACTTCTAGTTCAACTTCTGGATCTCTTTCTTCTCCTTGTCGACTTCGAGTACTCTAAAATTTTAAGAAAGGTGTATTAAAACAAACACAAGCCTATAGAAGCATTAAATTATAAATATACAAGGTAAAGCACTAAATTAGTTTATTGTAAGAATCTATTTTTAAGAAAAATATTTGAGAGGGAAAATAAGCTGTTTTTAGTATTTATTTCCTCCTATTAATACTATATTTAAAAAGTTAGTTTTACAAAGATCATACAAAAGAGTAAGGTATTAAAAGCAGCAAAAGCAGAATAGTAAAATAATATAAGTAAAAGCACATGGTACTTCTTTCTTTTAAAAAATCTATTCTTTGAAATTCTAGATGCTTTCAAAACTAACCCTATTGGAAAAAAAAGTAATCTTTACAAAACCACATCATAAAAATAAAGTCACATAGTGAATACTGATCTGTTCTGCACTAAAATGCAAGCCATCTTGTTAATACATGAGTAATATATGGTTAACTGTTTTGACAAAATTCTAGGAAGATCTCGTAAAAGAGCTGGTTTCTAGCACTGGAGCTCCCACTGACTAGTGGCATGCCCTAGTGAGACTCAGACAGGTTATTAAACTCCTTTGAACTGTATTTTCTAAATGTGGGGCACTGTGTGCATTTTATTGTCTAATTCAATAAATAATTGTGAATATCAAATAAAACAACAATGTAAAATTGCTTTGATAACTATGCTGTGTTATACAAGTGGAAAAAAATAGTAGAAATATTAACCTTTTCCCTTTTTTAATCTCTATGAGACCCAAGTCATCAAGGTCATTTGGCTGAAGGATGCCATTCATAGAAGGTATTTACCAGATTTAGGATACCGTCATTTACTGAGCTTTTCCTCTGTCTTGTAGATTCTCCTAGCTATTAAAGGTACAAAGATGAAGATAGTCCTCATGTTGGAGGACTTTCCAATTCTACAACATATGCTACTCTTAAAATAGCATACAAAAATTCTAAAAAATTGGCCCAAAATTGAAAAATTGAGGGGGTTTATTTTTCAATACTTGAAAGTGACATTAACTTATCAGAAGCTCCTGTAACAGCCTTCAAACTCATTACCAAAAGGCACAGCATATACAAAGGAAATTGATGGCATATCTACATCAGTTATTTGTACTTAAACTTAACCTGACATTTAGAAATAAAGAAAAAAATCCTACACCAGAGAGAGAAAAATATATATACCTTTACTCTTCTTTGCATGTCATCCTCCACATCTTTTAGCATGCCTAGAAAGAAAGACAAAGAGGTTAAAATAGAAACAAATCCAAACAATAAACTTGTGAATTATCTTTATAGATGGTGTTACCTGTAACACGAAGATCTGTCACACTGTTAGCCATTTTAAATCCGTAAGTCATTGACTGAAAATCTTCCTATACAAAAAAGGAATAATGAGGTCCTTGAGTAGTAGCAAAACCTTTCCTTATATTTATCTTACAAAATCACTATTTGCTAGTAAGAAAACAGTAATGGAACGTCAAGCCTGCTTATCTTAATACTGCTATCAAATATCCAAGCTTTTCTTATCTTTGTAGCCTTAAAAATCCATATTCTAAGGCTAAGGTGTCCTTAATTTCAACTGCTTATCCTTAAGCAATTTAAATATACTTGCATTTAATAGGTTCATTTGCAAAATAAGGCTAATGGCCCTAACTGGTTTGGTGCAGTGGGTAGAGTGTGGGCCTGCGGACTGAAGGGTCCCAGGTTCGATTCTGGTCAAGGGCATGTACCTTGGTTGCAGGCACATCCCCAGTAGGGGGTGTGCAGGAGGCAGCTGATTGATGTTTCTCTCTCATCGATGTTTCTAACTCTATATTCCTATCCCTTCCTCTCTGTAAAAAAAATCAATAAAATATATTTAAAAAAATAAGGCTAATGCTTATGATAATATTACAAGGCAATTCCCATTTACAAAGTATACTCAAATTCACAGGTGAACAGTAAATATGTAGTAATTACTGTTTGATTATAAGACTGCAAGATTTAAATAAGATTCTTACTTCAAAAGACTGTTTCACTGTTAGGATAACAAAGATTAAGCCTTACTCAAAGTGATAGAAAAACCACATTCCCACTTTAGCCCCATTCCAAAGAAAAATTATTCACACATGGATTCCCATCCCCAGAATCATTTAAAACATTACTGAGACATTAAAAAATTAAGTGGCTTGCTGACTTGCATTGAAGACTATGAATTTAATATCATTTGGATTATTTAACAAGTCAGAAGCTCTATTTAAGGAGTGTTTCTGTCATATTACAATTCTTATAAAATGTATATAAAAGCCTAATATAATGCACTAATAGTATTTACAGCAGGGGCCAGAACTATAGCAAAATTTCTGAATTCTTAACAAAAGCAACAGAGACCACGTAATTCATGTCAGGTATTACTATCTTACAGAAAGAAAACAAACATACATTATGCCCCTGGTCTCAAAAAACTCAGAGGTATTATATCACTCACAGGATGCAATACTTGAACATCAAATAGGATTCTCAAAGTTTACGTGTCTGAAAAAATGAACTCTCCTAATGTTTATCACATTGCTACGGTGCCTCCATCTATCCAGTTACTCAGGCTGAAAACCTACACTTCAACCTTCTATAACTGTCTGCAAACAGGTCCCCCACCTTCCCATACATATCCCTGCTATAATTTGCCACCAGAAGTCAAAGGGATTGTTTTAAAAATAAGTCATTTCATAGCACTTTCTACTCATAACCTAGTTTCCTTCCTCATAGGAAAATCCAAAAGCCCAGGATGGCTTCTAAAACCCTCCACCATGTGGCTCTGGTCTCCCTCTCCAATCTCATTTCCTACCCACCACTCTTCTCCATGTCCACTGTACTGCAGTCACACAGGCCTGCTTGTGTACTTCAGACACACTGAACACATCCTCTTCTTAGGACCTTTGTACTTATTGAGCCTCTCCTCAAAATTATTTTCTTCAAAAGATTTACAAAGCTCCATCCCTACTGTTCCAATGTCAATTCCTCATATAGAGGTTTCCCCTGCACATTCTCTCTAAAACAGAACCCTCTACCACTTTCTATCCCCTTCCCCTGCTTTACTTTTCCTAAAACTAATCACCACTTGGCATTATATATGTACTAGAGGCCCGATGCACGAAATTCGTGCACTTGGTGGGGGGAAGGGGTCTCTCATCCCTGCCTGCGCCCTCTTACAGTTTGGGAGCCCCGTGATGGATTGCCCCCGCAGAGGGAGGCCCTGCCCACCTTCCGCAGTCTGCCCGTCAGTGGCCTGAGTCCCTCGATTGATCGACTGCCCTGCTGGCCGGTGGCCTGGGCCTCCCTCTTCAGGGCGATCATGGGGCGATGGCTGGGCCCCTGGCCAATTGCATTGCACCCACCTTGGCTGGCCTGGAACCAGTGGGTGTCATAGCGTGGTCATCTGGATGGTCGTTCCACTGTTCGGCCGTTCGGTCAATTTGCATATTACGCCTTTATTATTATAGATTTGCTTATCCAACAGAATGCCTAATTCATGAGATCAGGCTTTACTTTATTTACTACTTTATTCCAAGACTTAATAGTGCTTGGCTCAGAATACTGTTCAAAATACATTCATTGAATGAATGATAACTTACTGTAGGGCAGGGACTATAAATGTAAACAGGTGGTAACTTTCCTGAGTATATCTGGCTGGTTACAAAATACTTTGGAGAATGGTGGAGATGGTAGCAAACCAGGGAACACACACCTCATCTAAAGGAAGTCAGCCACTAGTTACCCTATTGTGGCCATGAATTAATGCAAGACTAGTGGGGTAAGATCTCCTAATTTTTCAAAGCAAAATCCTAATTTAATGTAAAATTTTCCAATTTTTAAATGTTACCAATTTTTAAAAATTAAGTAGGCCAACACTGTGAAGACACACACACACAAAAAAAATACAAAACACCTGTAAGCCCTCTTGGTGAACTGTTAAGTTTACCTAGAGGAGCCTAAGGAAAAGCATTTGTCTAGGACAGTGGTCGGCAAACTGCGGCTCGTGAGCCGCCGCAGTTTGCCGCTCTGTTGTCTAATGAGTTTGCTGACCACTGGTCTAGGAGAATATCTCAGGTCTGTGTAATAAATACAAGCCTCGATTACAAGAACCTAATCTAAGTCACTGGAGGGCTGAAGCAGAGGATGCTGCTAAAGATGCTGCCATTAAAGATCACTCTAAAAACTTTGTGGATTTAAGGAGGACAAAAATCAAAGTGTAACCAATATTAAACACGATCCAACAGTCCAAGCAGGAGCTGACGGTGATTTGGATTGAGGTTATAACTAAGAGTGAGAAGTGGTTGAAATCGGTATATATCTGAAAGGTAAAGCCAACATGATGTGCCAATGAAATGAATATGGGGTATGAGGAAACCTGTACAATCAAGAATTGTTTTTGGTCTGAGCAACTAGCAAATGATGGTACCAATTACTGAAATGGGGCACATTTATGGAGGAGCAGGATTAAAGGCAGAAATGGAAGACAGTTTTGTTTATATTATATTTGCAATTTCTTTGGTCAACCAAATGATGATTTCAGGAAGCTACTTTCTTAAATCTGGAAGTCAGGGTAGGAATCAGAACTAGATATATTAGTTTGGGGTTCAGCAGCATAATGTTGGTATTAAAAGCCACAAGAACTAGAGGAAAGCAACTGAAGAAGTTATAGTGAAGAGAAAAAGCCTAAGTGTATTCCAGCAGTTGGAAATGGACTCAGTGAGAAAGACAGAAATCTAAGATACTGCTTTATCAGGAAGATGAGAAGCAAGTATTTCAAAGAGTAGTCAGCTGGGTCAAATGATGCTGACAGGTTGAAGAGGGAGGGGTGAGAACAATGGATTTAGCAAGATGGATATCATTAAGGACCTTGTTAACACCAGTTTCTGTGTAGTGGTAGAAAAGAATGTCCTGTTGGACAATGTCCAAATGAGAAGACACTGAAAGAGAAAGTAAAATAAGTAAATACTGACAGCTCATTCAAGGAGTTTTTTGTATAGGGTAGCAGAGAAATGCACTCTATATATGTAAAAGCCTAAGCGACAATTATGACCGAAATGACCGGTTGACCAGTTGCTATGACACACACTAACCACCAGGGGGCAGACGCTCAATTCAGGAGCTCCCCCCTGATAGTCAGTGCACTCCCACAGCCAACCTCCTGTGGCCCCAATTGGAGGTGGTGGTGGTGGTCACCAACCTCCCGCAGCTCCTCCCCCCAGTTGGCCAACCCCCCTGATGGCCCCGATGGCGAGGAGGGGCAGCTGGCCAACCTCCCACAGCCCCTCCCCTCCCCTGGCTGGCCCCCTGCCCCATAGGCCCCGATCGCCGGCCAGGCTGAGGGACCCTACCCGTGCATGAATTCGTGCACCAGGCCTCTAGTTATAAATATAAGAAGCCATGGGGTCAAGGGAACTGGTGTTTTGTTATTCATTCATTCATTCATTCATTCATTCCTCCATCCATCCTCACCAAAGGATATGTTCTTACTGATTTTATAGAGGAAACATCAATGTGAGAGAAAACGTCGATTGGTTGCCTCTTGAATGCACCCCAACCAGGGAATTGAACCCACAACCTAGGTATGTAACTTGACCAGGAATTGAACCTGTAACTTTTTGATGAACAGGCCAGCACTCCAACCAACTGAACCACCCGGCCAGGACTGATGTCCTGTTTTAAATTAAGTGATAGTAAAACATGTTTATATGCCAATAAGTAGTGAAGGAAACACTACTAATGTGATACAAAGAAAGGATTAATAACTGCAGTAGGCAAGAGGGAACAGAATTGAGAATGCTAGTGGAGGGGCTGAGTTAGACTGTCACAGGAATTCTTTCAATTTCAACAAGATAGAAGGCAGAGTATATGGGAATCAACACAGGTTAGCACTTATGATACTGAGAGATGGGGTACTTCTAATTCCACCGGATTCCAACTAATATTTCATTACAGTACAAAGCAAGCTGATAGAGAAGGGTTGGCATTAGAGGTTTGAGAGGAAATGATGTGGAAAAGTCACCTTGGAGCCTGGAAAAGCAAGTTCACTATAGAAGTGTTATGGGGTAAGACTGTTGCTAGTGTTGAGGGCCCATCTGAGCTTTGTAGTCCTAAAATTAAAGTGAGAACTAGACACACAGATATGGATTTTCTCAAGCAGCCTTCTGCTGTTTGGGTACAAGCAGCAAGCAGGCAGATGGTTGGGGTTTTACCAGATAAGTGACACATTATGATGAAATGAGAGCACTGGATCAGGGAAATGAGGACACGAGGAAAGTAAAAGAAAAATAAAGTAAAAGCAAACATAAATTGAAGGTCTCTATAGAACTGAAGGATAGTGGGAATAGGGAAATCAGAGTAAATAAGAGAGTAAGTGGAAGCAATCAAGATTTTTGGAGGTGAATAGATTAGTATGGGTGGACCACACCATTATTAGTCAAACTGGTATACTGTTCAGAGTAGAAGAGGATGCTATTAATAATCACACCAGAACAAAAGGTGTCAAGTAGGACTGTTCCATGCTAACCAATACCTACGGATACCAACTGTAACAGAAGAATGTGCTGAGGAAGGGCAGAGAAAGAACTAAAATCTGAGCAAGTCAGGAGAGTGGGATTCAAGTTTAAAGATAAGCAGGACTGCCCTAGCTGGGTTGGCTCAGCAGTTAGAGCGTGTCGGCCCGAGGACTAAAGGGTCCTGGGTTCGATATTAATCAAGAGCACATACCTCAGTAGCTGGCCCTGGTCAGGGCACATGTGGGAGGCAACCAATCAATGCATTGATGTTTCTCTTTCTCTTTCTCTCTTTCTCTCTCTCTCTCCCCCTCCCTTCCACTGTCTCTAAAAATCAATGGGAAAAAAAATATCCTCGAGTGAGGATTAACAACAACAAAAAAAGATAAGCAGGACTTTGCCCTAAAAAGGTTAGTAAAAGAGAAAAGGCATAAGGAGAACCAGAGGGAAATGTAATTATGGGGAAGGTTCAAGTATATGCAGAGTCGCTGGCTTTAAAGATGGAAATGAAGGAGGCTTCTAGAAGTGGCAAAAGGCAAGAAAGCAGACCATTCCCTAGAGCCTCTGGAAAGGGATACAGCCCTCCAGTACCTTGATTTTGGCCCTGTGAAACTTGTGTGACACTTGTGCCCTCCAGAATTCTTCCTCTGCAACCATGCCTATCAAACCCAACATGTCTCAGATTGAGAAATTTGATATGCTGAAATTGAAGACAGAAACACAAGAGAAAAATCCACTGCCTTCAAAAGAAACCACTGAACAGGGGAAGCAAACAGGCAAATCATAATGAGACACAAACTGCAAATATGCACAAACCACCAATATGCACTGTATATTCCACAAGCACTGCCTTCTTATTTTTCTTATTTTAGCTGTTTAACTTTGTAAGATGCAAAGAAGTTGGATCAGTTTAAATGACTTCTGTCCCTTTTCACATCAAAGAACTACTGACAATGAAGGTTGCACCTGCCTCTCCCATCTGTCTGTCTGGCAGGCAGGGAAGGAAAAGAACTTGCATATTGGTGAAGGAAGAAGCTGGGTGGGACGACAGTGAAATCTAGAGTAAAAACCAAGCTGGTCCAAGGTGTCCTACAGTCTGTAAAATGCAGTTTAATCAGAGTGCCTTTTTTTGTTGTTAAAATGATTTTAATTATTGGAATGAACAATTTTAAAAACATGGAAATAAAGTTTTAAAACGTGAAAAGAGAGAGAGAGAATTTTAAAAATATGGGAATGAAGTTTTAAAACTTGAAAAGAGAGAGAAAGAGAGAGAGAGAGAGAGAGAGAGAGAGAGAGAGAGAGCCAGAAGAAACATCCTGTGCACCAGCATGAACTAATGGAGGAGAATAATATTAGGATCAGCTGAACAATAATATGCCAGGGGGAGAAAAACAAAAATGAGAAAGAAAATGTAGGCATGCACTAGTTTGGCTCATCTGTCATTAATATTTATATAATCACACTAATATCAGCAATAAATAATGATTTAACCAAAAATTGAATTCCTATTTAGGGTAGGGGAGGGAATAATATATGAATGCTAAACACCTGCTAAAGATGTATTGATATACCATTGCTAAAAACTGTTAAGTCCTTAAATCCAGAAATTAGAATATAAGCCTATTATCCAGAAATATGGAAATAAATAGGAAAAAGCCAAAAGAATATGACAGAATGGATAAGAAAGAGCAGAGAACCACAATTTCTCACTATAAGACTTGTGGGCTATTTGACTATGTGCAAGTATTGTTACTTTTATTAAACCACATACCCCAGGGAAAATTTTTATATAGCAAAACTGAACATGATCAAATTACCTACTTTTAAGAGGGTCAAGTAGAGAATGAACTAGAGGGAAAGACCAGGCCAGAAAGAAGAATTCTGCCTAAACCTAAAGCTAACAAAGGCATGAACTAAAGCAGGAACAAAGAAAAACAGTGCCCAGATTCAAGGTATCTGCAAGGTAAAAAGAACCTGGATATAGAAGGTTAAAAAAAAATTTATCAAAGATAACATTCTAGATACCATTTTGCAAGATACAGAATGCAAGAGGAAAAGTGGTCTAATTGGGGGGCAGGGGTCGGGAATTATAGTTCCCATTTTGAATGTGTGAGCAAGATATTAAGAAAGAAACATTTTTAGGCAGCTTGAAAATGTATCCAGTTCAGGAGTTAAAATAAAACAGACATAATCCGAGAACAAAATACACCAGCACTTAGAACTTCAGAAACATTATTTCAAACAAAGAAATGATTGTGTCATTCTTATTTATTCATTACCAAATCTCTTTTTTAAAAAATTATCTTTATTGTTGAAATTATTACAGATGTCCCCTTTTTTTCTGTTCATTACCATATCTCTTAAGGACTTTTATTAAGTAATCTTTTTTTTATTCCTAATTATAAAACTGAGACAAATTTATCTGGAAAGAGGTGGTTAGAGAGCAACCAAAGGACTTGTATGCATGCATATTAGCATAACCAATGGACACAGACACTGGGTTGGTGGGGGTTTGCCTGGGGTGGGAATGGCTGGGGGGTGGGGGTGTCAAGCGGGGAAAAAAGAGACATATGTAAAACTTTAGACAATAAATAAATTAAAAAAATGGTGTCTCACACTTATAATTACAAAATCTTACCTCTTCAAAAACAGCAGCTTTATTTACTTTTTCCCTTGCAATGTCACAGATTTTCAAGATTCCAAGAGCAAAAGCTTTCATGGCAGGATCTTCTATAAAGTCTGGATTATGAATGTAAAGACATGTAAAGACTGTCTGTGCCAAGGAGTGGCCTTCTAACCATGTTATCTATAAAGAAATAAAAGAATGTATATGTTTAAAGTGACAAAGAGCCTGCAAAGTCTAAATTGATCCAACAGTCAAAGACCAAAGTACCACAGACCGAAGTAAATATAATATTAATAACAAGATTTAAAAGGTGATTAAAGGGAAGGTCAGGAAAGACAAAAAAGTTAGAATTCACTTTCATTGACTAAAGTCTTTTAAGAGTCACATGCCATAAATATGGTTAGCTAAAATATATAAACACTAGAGCCCAGTGCACGAAATTCGTGCACTGGGGCAGGGGGAGGGTGTCCCTCAGCCCAGCCTGCACCCTCTCCAATCTGGGACCCCTCGAGGGATGTCCGACTGTCCGTTTAGGCCCGATCCTATCGGGATCGGGCCTAAACGGACAGTCGGACATCCCTCTCACAATCCAGGACTGCTGGCTCCCAACTGCTCGCCTGCCTGCCTTCCTGATTGCCCCTAACCACTTTTGCCTGCCAGCCTGATCACCCCCTAACCACTCCCCTGCCAGCCTGATTGATGCCTAACTGCTCTCCTGCCAGCCTGTTTGCCCCCAACTGCCCTCCCCTGCAGGCCTGGTCACCCCCAACTGCCCTCCCCTGCAGGCCTGGTCCCCCCCAACTGCTCTCCCCTGCAGGTCTGGGTCCCCCTCAACTGCCCTTCCCTGCAGGCCTGGTCGCCCCCAACTTCCCTCCTCTGCTGGCCTGGTCACCCCTAACTGCCCTCCCCTGCAGGCTTGATCGCCCACAACCGCCCTCCCTTGCAGGCCTGGTCCCTCCCAACTGCCCTCCCCTGCTGGCCTGATCGCCCACAACTGCCCTCCCTTGCAGGCCTGGTCCCTCCTAACTGCCCTCCCCTGCTGGCCATCTTGTGTCCACTTGGGGGCAGGATCTTTGACCACATGGGGGCAGCCATCTTGTGTGTTGGAGTGATGGTCAATCTGCATATTACTCTTTTATTCGATAGGATAGAGGCCTGGTGCATGGGTGGGGGCCAGCTAGTTTGTCCTGAAGGGTGTCCCGGATCAGGGTGGGGGTTCCCTTGGGGCATGGGGCGGCCTGGGCAAGGGGCCTGTGGAGGTTTGCAGGCTGGCCACACCCCCCGGTGACCCAAGCGGAGGCTCTGGTATCTGGGATTTATCTTCTACAACTGAAACTTTATAGCCTGGAGCAGAGCCAAGCCTTCTGCTCGCTCTGTGGGGGCAGCCATTTCTGTTGGGATTTATTTATCTTCTACAATTGAAACTTTGTAGCAGAGGCCAAGGCAGGCCAGGGCTTCAGAAGCTTGGCTTCCTCCATCGCTGGGGGCAACCCTAGCCTCCTGCTCTCTCCAGCTCCGTGGCTGCCGCCATTTTTGTTGGGATTTATTTACCTTCTGTAATTGAAACTTAGTAGCCTGGAGTGGGCTGGCCAGGGTGTGCTGAAAGCTTGGCTTCCTCCATTGCTGGGGAAACCCAAGCCTCCCTCCTGCTCTCTCTGTGAGAGAGCAGCCATCTTGGTTGGGTTAATTTTCATACTCACTCCTGATTGGCTGGTGGGCGTGGCTGGTGGGTGTAGCGGAGTGATGGTTAATTTGCATATTACTCTTTTATTAGCTAGGATGGGAAGCATCCTATATAGTAAAAGGGTAATATGTAAATAGATCAAACAGCAGAACTGAACAACCAATCAAAGTGTAATATGCTAATGATATGCTAAGGCTGCTCAACCACTCACTATGACGGGCACTGACCACCAGGGGGCAGACAGTCAACTGGTCGACCACTCGCTATGACGTGCACTAACCACCAGGGGGCAGGTGCTCCGACTGGTAGGTTAGCTTGCTGCTGGGGTCTGGCCGATTGGGACTGAGAAAGATGGTCCGGACACACCCTGGAGCCCTCCTGCGGTCCTTCCCCAGCCCGATTGTGCACCAATGGGGTCCCTCAGCCTGGCCTGTGCCCTCTACCAATCTAGGACCCCTCAGGGGATGTTGGAGAGCCAGTTTCAGCCCAATCCTGCAGGCCACTCCCCTTGGGAGGGCACCAGATGTAGGGCTCATGGCTGGCAAGCGCTGCTGTGGCAGTGCGAGCCTCTTCCAATCAGGACTGATTGGGCACGGGCCCATGGCAGGCACAGTGGGCCAGGATGAGCAGGAGCAGCAGGTAGGAGCTGCAGGCAGTGTTGGACTGAGGGTTTCAGCCTGATCCCTGCAGGCCACCCAGAGGGACCCCACCCATGCACAAATTCGTGCACCAGGCCTCTAGTTCTTATATATAATCCAGTTTGCAATATACTTGGAGACTAATGAAATTAAGTGTCTCCAAATATAGCAACCAAATGGAATCAATTCCCCACGCAGTCATTAAAAATCCATAAACTAGGGAATTTACAATTTTAGAACTAGGTCCCAACCCACTCATCCAACTCTTCTGATCTCACCTAGTATTACCGCAAGAAACATACAATGGTTTTATTGCCCATCTCTAATTCAATACCCCCAACGAGACGAATCTTTCTAAAACACAAAAATAATCATTCAACACTATTTTACTGAGTAGTTACAAAGAGCCAGGGACCAGGTGCTCAAAGCTGGGAATATCTATAGCAGCCAAAACTGAGTAACTATTATGCCCCAAGGGCTATGCTAGATATTTTCATATATTCTATCTCATATTTCCTAACACTGTGAGCAGAGTGATATTTTTCTCCTTTTACATATAAAGAAACAAAGAGTCAGAGAGTGTAAATAATTTTGTTCAAGTTTTATATAGTTACTAGTGGCCTGGTGCACGTAATTCATGCATGGGGGGCAGGGTGTCCCTCAGCCTAGCCTGCACCCTCTCCAATCTGGGACCCCTCAGGGATCGGGCCTAAACTGGTAGTCGGACATCCCTCTCGCAATCCGGGACCACTGGCTCCTGTCACCTGCCTGCCTGCGTGATTGACCCTAAGCATTCTGCCTACCGGCCTGCTCGCCCCCCATAGCCCCCCACCGGCCTTCTTGCCCTCAACTGTCCCCCCTTGCCGGCCTGATTGCCCCCAACTGCCCCCCCCCCCGCTGGCCTGACCTCCCCCAACTGCCCCCCCCCCCCGCCAGCTTGCTCGCCCCCAATTGCTCCCCCCGCTGGCCTGCTCACCCCCAACTGCCCACCCCTGCCAGCCTGCTCGCCCCCAACCGCCTCTGCCCCGCCACCATGGCTTTGTCCAGAAGGACATCGGGAAGGTCTCCTGGTCTAACTAGCATATTACCCTTTTATTAGTATAGATATTTTACATTAAGTCCAAGAATTCTGCAATAGAGCAAGACACATAGTGCTGCATTACAAAATGAGAAATGCACATGAAAACTACTAGAATTAAGGTATGTATTTTGTATTACCAGTGTGCAGAAGATTTTCCAGACTAAAAACCATCTGCCTAGTAAAGGCCAAACTCTTAGATACAGTCCCAAGAATCTCATACAAATAATAGTTGCTCAACTTTGGCAAAAATCCTCCCTCTTGCCTCCATTTGTCCTATTCCACTGGGACTGTAAACTGCTAAAGAGTAAGAAAGACATATTTGAGGGAAAGAAACAGCTTTGGGGGAAGAAGGATCAAGATCAAGACTCTGGTTATGCCCCTTCCTAGCAATGTAATCTTAGGCAAATAAGATTATACCATATATTGAATAGAGCCGATATAAGACCTAAATGAAAAATATAGAAGTACACACTGGCAATCAATGCTTACTAAATGACCAAATGAATAAAATTTACATATTTCTAAGACAATAATTTAAAAAGATGGTTAGAAAGTAGGCAAAAAAAGTAAGAAAAGCAGTACAAATGAGAATTTTGCCACAATTAACCGATATTGTTTAGGGAAGACAACTTATCCAGCATATAGAAAGCACTACAAAATTTTCTTCATCTTGTAAAACATGGCCAGTTTAGTAAAATTCACTCTAGATCAGGAAAAACATCTCTCCAAAGCCAATCCAAAAGTCTTTGTTTCAATTCTATGCTTCTTTATGGAAGCTTCCAATTACATATTTGTTTCCCTGGGTACCTTGAGAACAAAAAAGGTACTTAGGGTAATAGCTACACAATTATCTTCACTAGAAAGAAAATATCCCCTTTTCCAGAAACTGAGAACTTAAAATCATCAGAGGAGTAGATAAAATGCTATTTCCTATAGCATAACTTGGCCTGTTAATCACCTTACTAGGCCAAGTATTACATATATTTCATACTCAACATCAGTGTTTACTTTTAAATTTAAAGATTCAGGTAAGTCATAGTTTTAAAATTAACCAATAGTGTTATTTTGATTCTTACCAAACAGCAAAAACACGTATCCATTATCCCTATCAATTCAGGCAAGGTGAGGTCTTTAATTTTAATGGTGCCGTCCTACAAAGGAGGGGAAATATGATACATAAACAGAAGTTTTTTCAAAATTTATGTACAGTAGCATTTTGCAAATGCTATATCAAATCCATGCATTTTGGCTTTCAAAAATTAAGTATTTAAAAATAGCAATTCGAAGAACACTCTATCTCACCATCTGATAAAACTAAGATGCCAAATTAACTCTGTATTCTTAAAAATAATGTATCTGAAACAGGTCTTCAGTAAGAAAAATCCAAGCCTCTTTCATTTGAAACGGAATAAAGGCCTTTATAAAGAACTGAATGAAAAGCCAAACTAACAAGTATTTTAAAAGCAGTTCAAGCATTAACATGAATAATTTTAATGAATAAAAACTTACAAATAAAATAAACATTTAAAAAATACTTCCCTTAAGTTGGTTAACTATATACTACTTATAAATTTTTACAATATCCATTTACTTAGCAAATTTTTTCATAAAATATGCAAAATTAAACTCTGGTAACTATGAATGAATTTCTAAATCAATTCTCAATGAGTAAATTTCAAATTCACTGCCACAAGCATTTTACTTAATATATGATAGGTTATGGGTTTGATTCCTGATCGGAGGGAGTACGGGAGGAAACTGATTGATAGTTCTCCCATTGATGTTTCCCTCTCTCTCCTTTCTTTCCCTCTAAAAATCAATAAAACCATATCCTCAGGTGAGGATTAAAAAATATATAATAAAAAATAATAAATATATTAATAGATAAAATTTAATCCTTAAGCCAATTACCCTGGTATTTGAATATATACTCGAATGCTTTAAAAAATCAATTTTTATAACACACAAAGTTAGAGCAAACTTTTAATGAAGACCTTAAATAATTTTCAGATTTCAATAGAGATAACTAAAGGTTATAAATAACTCTTGTTTATATATCTGAGATACTCTTAGAAAATTATACTTTAAGTAATATACTAAGTTTCATTTCCATTACCAATCAAAAATGTTTTAAAATATGAATAACAAATAATAAAACACAAAAACCACAATGGTGACTACCTTGATAGCTTGTTCAAAATTGAGAACTTTTCTATTAACTTGGTTTCCAATCATGCCAGCATCCATCTTGGGATCCATCATTTCAATGGCAGACATGGCTTCAAAAAGACCAAATCTACAAATAAAAACATTGACCCCACAAATTGTTTCTGAACTAGTAAGCTTATCCAGATCTCCACAATGGTAAAAAATTATAATATTACTTAAAATAACTTCATTATTTTATGTATTTAATATTTAAATCTTTCCAACTTGCTAGCACTTCTACTTCAATTAAATAACCTTCCTTTAACACAAAAATTCTTCCATGTACTTGTCAATGAAATTACTTTACATGCACTGTGGAAGAGAAAACAAAAGATGATTTTTGCATTTCTTTCAACAGACATTAGAAATTTTTGGAAAAGACATCAACTGATCTATAATAGATTCTAGTTTGCCTTCTTTTTTTTTTTCAACTTTATTATTGTTGAGTGTTTCAGCACTATGAACTTGAAAAAAAATGAAACTAGGTTTTATAAATTAGTAGTCACATTTAATATTTGGACTACGTTTTAGTCTTGGGTGCTCAAAACACTAGAGCAGCAATGACCAACAGAAATATAATGTGAGCCACATAGATAATTATAACTTTCCTAGTAGCCACACAAAAAAGTAAAAAGAAACAGATAAAATTGATTTTAATAATATTTTATTTAACTCAATATGTCCAAAAGTTTTATTTTAATCAATCCTTAGTATTGAAAATTATTAGTGAGACATTTTGCATTCTTTTTTGCATATTAAGATTTTTATTCCAATACATATATTATGCCACATTTCAACTTGGGCCAATTGATAGCCATGTGTGGTTACTGGACAGCACAGCTCTGGAACTTTGCTTCTAGTAACATCAACACTTCACCTAAGGTCTCTACGATCACCAATTTTCCTTCTTCTTGCTGCTTCTTTAAGTTTTAAGAAAGTAGCATCTTAGAGAATCAGAACCTGTGTTGACATTTAAAAATAAACCAGTAAAACAAATAAACAAACAAAAAAACAGAACCAGGAGCCTCAGATTAGAGTCTAATTTCTCAGGATATCTAACTAAGTGGAATTTTGTTCAAATATAAGTGATAAACAAAATCTCTTGCAGTCATGTCATTTAGATATAATAATTATAGCAATATTTCATAAAGGCTTGGCCTTAAGCTAGAATCAGTTCTTATCACCAGGGCCTTAAAATCGTTTTTTGGAAAGATAGACATGCATATATGAAATAATTAAATAACCAAGCAGGACAAATATTTAGCTAGGCAAAGTAGGTAAGGGAAAAGCGTGTACAAAGGTATAGAGGATGGAACTGGCTGGGGTAAAGGGAGCACACAGTCACCCTCAGGAGGTCCTTGCTCTGCCAGCTTTCTCAGTGTTGGAGACCTCCTATGAGAAAGAGGGGAAGCATGATGTAAACTTGCTTTATTCCAGTAAAGGAAGGGTGCATTTCAAATCTCTCTGGTGCCCTTCTATTCTACTGAACTGTGCGTCAGCACAATATCTATATGATGCAGTTTGGGGATTAAAAAAATTGTCTTCTGTACATATAAATTAGTGAGACTGGTTTATTTCTGAAACTGTTTTAGCTTAATCCTATGGCTGGCAGTCTGGAGACCCTTACCAATTTTACATGCTCAATTGAGAGTCCTGAGAACGCTTAGTGTTTATGTTCCCTAGTAGCTATGGCCTCTAGGGAGCCTGTGCTATTTTTGGTTTATGAATGCATACTGAACAAATATATGGGACTCTGTAATCCAGGTAATGTGCCAAAGTACTTTTTGTAGAACATTAGTCCTATGGAGATTCCATAAAATGAAGTTTCCATGGTCAACAGCATTTTGGAAACTCAATGCCAGAGGGACTGGGTATATTAGCATATTAGCTCTTAGACTCTTGCAGGAAGGTAACATTTTACTTAGTTTAATCTAGCACTTCCAAATCAATTAATTTTAGAACACACCACATCTTCTCCCTTAACACCTTTAACATCCTTGTCCTGAAGATCTGGATTCTGATTATTTTGAAAGTTATCTGACATCTCTATGACATCTTCATTGTCTGCATTCTGCATATTCACATTCTTGCATTTTATTACATTTTAAAATAATTGGGTGACCAGTCCTTGTCTTTGGGTAGGATGGTTTATTTATTTTTAATTGAATTTATTGGGGTGACATAAATAAAATTACATAGTTTTCAGGTGTACAATTCTATAATATATCATTTATATATTGTATTATGTGTTCACCAATTCAAGTCAGTTTGTCTTCCGTAAATAATTTTGTCTACTTAACGTTTAGAAGTTATGCTTGCAATAATCATTATCAAATGTAACTTTTTAGAGTTTTACATTTTCTTTATATCTCTAAAGTCCAATAATCTGGCACATTACACTCTATACAATGCCAAAAGTTTTAGAAAGTATACAATGAAAAGTAATCTAGAAATCCCAGCAGCCTAATATTTGTGGCTTATTAGCCACAAAAGCAGATAGCTGTGATGCACTGTGGACTCAGTAGTATTTCATTGACTGAGACAGGCCTCAAGATATGGCAGAGAAATATAAAATATAAAAGAAAGTTTGTAGCTATTTTATTCATTCAACAAACACTTACTGAGTCCCTTCTATGTGCGAGGCACTGTGCTAGGAACTTGGGACATGAGTGAGCAAAACAAATTTGCCTGTCTCATGGAGTTTACATTCTAGTGGAACAAAACAAACAATAAGCAATAAAGATAAATTACATAGTATGTTAGAAAACTGAACATGCTAGGGAGAAAAAGGATAGCTAAAGAAGATATAAATTGAAAGGATACAACTTGAATAGATGGGCAGGGTAGGCTGTTGTTCCCTGGACTGAGCCTAAAGCCTTGGGGAAACAAAAGAAGGCTAGGTTCCTCTACCTGTGCTCTCTCAAATCTTGTTCTACTAGTGGCCCGGTGCACGAAATTCGTGCACATTAAAAGGGGATTAATTAGAGGACATAATTTAATATTGCTATTTGCCCTTTCTCTATAATAGAAGTGTCAGAGATGAAAGAAAATTAGTAAAATGTATATGAAAACCTTCCTCCTGTCAGAGTCTGGGGCACACCACGGGACCCAGAGTCAAGAACCCACCCACCCACATGTGCCTCAAAATCGCATGAGACCCAGACCCAGCCTCCCCGCTGCCCCCCTCATTGGGATAGATCCAGACCTGGCTAGTCCCACCCTTGTCAAGCCCCACCCAGCAGGGAACATAGCCTCAGGTCCCCTGGCCCGGCGCCAGGATGGGGGACGTGGCCTGAGGTCCCCCAGCCCAGACCGGGGTGGGGGGGCATGCCTTGAGGTCCCCTGTCAAGCTCCGTCAGGTGTGGGACATGGCCTGAGAGCCCCTGTCAAGCTCCGCTGGGTGGGGGGCATGGCCTTAGGTCCCCCGTCAAGCCCCGCCAGGCGGGGGCGCAGCCTCAGGTCTCCTGGCCCGGCACCGGGAGGGGAAAGAGCCTCAGGTCCCCTGTCAAGCCCCATTGGCAGGGGGGTGCAGCCTCAGGTCCCCGCCCTGGGCGGGGGGGCGCAGCCTGAGTTCCCCCGTCCCAGCACTGGGGGTGCACCTTGAGGTCCCCTGTCAAGCCCCGCCAGGCAGGGGGACGCAGCCTCAGGTCCCCTGGCTCGGTGCTGGGGTGAGGGGGTGCAGCTTGAGGTCCCCTGGCCTGGCACTGGGGCTGGGGGAGCAGCCTGAGGTCCCCTAGCCCAGCACCAGGACAGGAAGCGCACCTTGAGGTCCCCCGTCAATCCCTGCCAGTTGGGGGGCACGGCCTGAGGTCCCCTGACCTGGCACTGGGGCAGGGGGAGCAGCCTGAGGTCCCCTAGCCCAGCACCACGACGGGAAGTGCACCTTGAGGTCCCATGTCAAGCCCTGCCAGGTGTGGAAGGCGGCCTGAGGTCCCCTGTCAAGCCCCACGGGAGCGGGGGAGGGCGTAGCCTCAGGTCCCTGCTGATTGCTTGTTAAGGCTCCTTATGGGAACTTGGCCTCAGCTATGGGTGCAGCCATCTTTGTGATGGAGTGATGGTTAATTAGCATATTCCCTCTTTATTAGATAGGATAGTTTTTCTGCATCAGCTTGCAATTTTGCTTCATTATATTTTTCCTATAATGGCCTGCAACATCAAAATGATGACATACCGTGGTTCTCAAAGTGTGATCCTAAGATCAGCAGTATCAATCTCACCTGAGAACGTATTAAAAATGCATCTTCTTGGCTCCCACGCTAGACCTACTAAATAAGGAACTCTGGGGGTGGGACCCATCAATCTGCTTTTTAAAAAGTCCTTAAAGTTTGAGAAGAACTAAATTTGAGGTTCTACTCCCCCTCCCAAATGTTCAATCTTACTTACTAATTTAGAATTTCATATTCCTAACCTTACAAATTGAGCTTGGATGTAGCAGTATGGAAACTGAGGTTATCTATGGGAGTATAAATATAATTAAGCATTTCCCTTTACTTTACCTTTCCAGGGATTGAAAAATCTATGCATTTAGTCACCTAGCCTCACATATGACATACAACCAGTACCTATAAGACATTCCACATCCTGTACATTTAGCCACAAGGAAAGGACCATAAGTCACACTTTTGCTGATACAAACATTTCTTTTTTGTTTGTTTATCCTCAACCGGTAAGATTTTTTTCCATTGATTTTTTTAGAGTGTGGAAAGGAGGGAGGGATTGAAGGAGGGAAGGAGGAGAGAGAGAGAAACAACCATGTGAGAGAGACACATTGATTGGTTGCCTCCTGCATGTACTCCAACCAGGACTGGGGATCGAACCTGCAACCCAGGTATGTGCCCTTGACCAGAATCAAAACCGAGGCCCTTTGGTCCATGGACTGACTCTCTAAACACTGACACAAACATTTCATATCACAAACTAGGGTCCGCTGCCCCAATATAGCTCACTAAGGTTAAAGATATATTTGTAATTAGTTTTATTTTTATAGCTTTGAATATAAAATTACTCAGACTTCAAGGAACACTCCTGCACATGAGAAAAAACAAATACTTAGGGCACAATATACTTACAGCTTATCATGAAGCAGTTCTCCCAACTTTAATTCTAAAAGAAACAAAGAGAAAAATCCTTTGAATAATATTATATTTATACTAGAGGCATCACACACCCCTCCCACCCATCACGCTTGCAGCCGTGCCTGCCTTGCCACACCCATCCGTGGGCCGCCAGCCTTGCTGCGATCGGCCACGGGGGAGGGTCCAGGAGGTGCTCCATGCACCTCGTGGTGATCAGTTGTTTGGTCGTTTTGGTCGTGACACCTCTTGGCCTTTTATTATTATGGTTTAACTTTAAATGCTAAGAAAAAAATAAAACAAAATACTAGTACCTGAAAACTGTGCTTGCATTAGTTTTCTAAGATATGGTTGTATTATTTCTACTCAATTACTAACTCAATGCCTTCTACACAGTGATCATTTATATAATAACCATAAACTAAACTTTTAAGAATTAACAAGCAACCCATCAAGGGCCAAAATAATCCAATTAGAATTACCAACCTCATTTAAAAAAAAATCACTAGTGTTCCCTTAAACTTTTTCATAGAACTGAGTGCTATTTCTCAAGTTATTTTTAAACCAGTTGGTGTCAATCTAATGTCTTTTGTCTTCGAAACAGTGTTAAAACTATTTTTTAAAATTATATTTTAGTTAAATAATATAGAAAACACTTGCATAAACAGCTAATAAAAACACTGCTCATCCCCTATAAAGCAGTTCTCAACTGCAGCTGCCTATTAGTATCAACCGGGGAGCATTTGAAAATTTCAAAGTCCAAGCAGCACCCCAAACCAACTAGTGGTGGGGTTTATGCAGTGGTTTTTAAATACTCCAAGTAATATCAATGAGCTGGTAAGATGGGAACTAAGCCATCATAGAGAGTAGAAATTGGCTCAGTGGATAAAGCTTTGGCCTGCAAACTGAAGGGTCCCAGGTTCGACTGCAGTCAAGGGTACATGCCTGGTTTGTGGGCTTGATCTCCAGTAGGGGTTGTGCAGGAGGCAGCTGACCAATGATTCTCTCTCATCATTGATGTTTCTCTCTCTTCCTCTCCATTCCTCTCCCTTCCTCTCTGCAATAAAAATATCCTATATAATAAAAGCATAGTATGCAAATTGTCCCCTCAACTGGGAGTTGTCCAGGAGTTTGTCAAGGGGTTGGGGCTGGCCGGGGGAAGGGAGGAAGTATCCAGCCGGCAGCTGGCAGCAGTCGCTAGGGACCTTACCAGTGCATAAATTTCATGCACTGGGCCTCAGTCTATATATATAAAACCTTAATATGCAAATAGACCAAATGGCGGAACCACTGAACAACCAGTCATTGACATGCACTGACCAACCGGGGGCACACGTGGAATATGGCGGGCGTCGGCTATGATGGGATGGTGGAGCAGATGAGCGGGGGCGCCAGACCAAGGCGGGGTGCCAGTCACTGTCATCAGGGCGAGCCTCTGGTGGTTACTGAAAATTCTTTGCTCCCACATGCCATGGTCCCACCCGGTGCTCACACCTGCTGCCAGTGCTGGAGCTACTGCTCACACCCACTGCCAGTGCCCAGCGCCATCAGCGGGTGCAAGCGGCAGATGCTGGCCCCAGTAGCGCCTAAGGGCTTCTCCACCTCCCCCTGCTCCTGAGAGGCGATCAGGGCAGCAGCCACCACTCACACCTGCTGATGGCGCCTGTCCCAATCGTTCTGTGTTGTCAGCGAGTGCAAGTGGGGATGGCACTGTCAGCGCGTGGGAGCGGTGGGAGTGGGGCTGCTGGCAGACAGGGGACCAGAGGCTGTGGTGGGAGGGACCAGGTGAGGGAGCGGAGGATGGGCTGAGACCCGCCCCTATGCCCACTGCAGCCTCGCGGCCCACAGTTCCTTTCAAGGTGCACAAATTCATGCACTGGGCCCCAAGTATATATATAAAAAAAGACAGAAGGAAATGGGATGAGAAATGGGTCCATATCCTCCTAGTCTAGAGCTTAAAAAGACTGGAAGTAATGATAGCCAACCATGACTTCTAGACATCATCCTTGGAGAGGTTTCTGGCTATCCAGACAGCATGGAAGAAGGGAATCTGGTAGGCAGAAGAAGAAGGATGTATATTTTATGATTATTTATGTTTAAGTGAAATTTATAAGTTGTTAGTTTGTAATTCAGAAAGCACCTAAATATAGGTAACCAAATGGAATATAAAAAACAGAAACTATTTTATAGGTAGCAAAATGAGAGTTTTAATAAGGCAAGGTTTCCTAGAGAAACAAAGCTCAGAGGTGTTCTTTGGATAAATAATTTATTATATATCAGGCAAAATAACAGTGAGGGCACCAAACAATCAAAATAATTTGGAAAGAAAAAAACAAGAGCCTCAATGTTGGTTATAGAAAATGTGGATGGAATATATGCCGTCTGCCTAATAGAAAATAAAAGAAATGAGGAAAGTTAGAATTTTATCTAGAGGACTTTGAAGAGCCACTAAAAGAATAAGTGGTGCCCAAACCGGTTTGGCTCAGTGGATAGAGCGTCGGCCTGCGGACTGAAAGGTCCCAGGTTCGATTCCGGTCAAGGGCATGTAACTTGGTTGCGGGCACATCCCCAGTGGGAGGTGTGCAGGAGGCAGCTGATCGATGTTTCTCTCTCATCGATGTTTCTAACTCTCTATCCCTCTTCCTTCCTCTCTGTAAAAAATCAATAAAATATATTAAAAAAAAAAAAGAATAAGTGGAAATGTACATGAAAAACACTGCCATCCATATGCAGATAATTTTACTATACAAAAAAAAAAAGTACAACAAAAAACCCCACCAAAATCTAGCCAAATGCCATCATGCTGTCACCAAACAGGAGAAACCATTGTAAGAGTTAAAGAAAAGGATATAATGATGTATGTTTTATTTATTTTTTGTTAATCCTCACTTGAGGATATTTTTCCATTGATTTTTAGAGAGAGTAGAAAGGAGGAGGAGAGACAGAGAAACATCAATGAGAGAGAGGGAGAGAGGGAGAGAGGGAAAGAGGGAGAGAGAGAGAGATCAATTGGTTGCCTCCCACATGCACCCCAATCAGGGTCAGGAATGAAGACTGCAACTGAGGTATGTGCCCTTGACTGGCATCAAACCGGGGACCCTTCAGTCTGCGGGCAGAAGCTCTATCCACTGAGCCAAACTGTGTAGGGCTAATGATGTCTGTCTTTTTAAAAAATATATATTTTATTGATTTCTTACAGAGAGGAAGAGAGAGAGATAGAGAGCCAGAAACATCGATGAGAGAGTAACATCGACCAGCTGCCGCCTGCATTCCCCCTACTGGAGATGTGCCCGCAACCAGGCTACATGCCCTTGACTGGAATCGAACCTGGGACCCTTCAGTACGCAGGCCGATGCTCTATCCACCGAGCCAAACCAGTTAGGGCATGATGTCTGTTTTAAATTTAGTTTTCAGAAAGCTGCTGGAACAGAAGTCTAATCTATAATCCAGGCAATTAATCTGATTATTTCAAAAGGGGAAAACAAATCATTAATATCACAGGCTCATGATCTGTCAAAAGCCTTTAGTTCTAAATCTACATGTAAATGACAATTAGTTCTATATCAACTTTTTAGTTTCAAGAAGTACACCTCACATTTGTGCCACTTGAGAAAATGCAAGAGCTAATTATGGAGAAGTTAATAAGATGGTTTGATGTTGGCAACAAAATGACATGCTACCCTCTCTCAATCCACACTGAAGCAGAGATTAAACCATATCTACTACTCAAGGTCCTTTCATGAAGAAGCAGAATTATTCACTGTTCCTCAAACATAAAAACTATATCTGACTCTAATGGTTCATCTCAGTCTAGAAAAATTCTCTTATGTTCACTTAGAGAAACCCAACCATTTCTTTAAGCCCCAACTTAAGCCATATGTACTTCATAAAACCTTTCCCATTTAGGTTCATAATAACAGCCTTCTAATATAGATCACTTAAAATCAGTGCAAGGTGATAGGTATGATCCACTAATAGTCTAAGATCTCTGAGCACAAAACTGTACTATAACTTACATTTCTTTCTCTCTTCCTTAGATAAGACATACTAGTACATGGGCAATCACCTAATCCCAGTCTAATGTTCTTTCTACTCTCTCTCTTAGGCATATTTTAATTGGACACATATTTTAAGAGTCCAAGGTTAGGCACATGATTTATCATTCTACTTATACTCAACTGGCTCCCTTTCCATCTGCAGCTGCTCCAAGTCTTCTCTCCTTAAGAACACTGTTCTAAAAACACCCTATTTCACCACCAAAGACCTAACCTTCTTGTTCACTAATATAGAAGCCATCAAGGTGTGAATCCCTCCACCATTCCTCTCCATCCATTTAGAAATACACTGAGTGGCCAGATTATTATGATCTCTGAACACATAATAATCTGGCCACTCAGTGCATATCCTATATAATAAAAGGCTAATATGCAAATTGTCCCCTCGACCAGGAGTTCAACCAGCAGGCAGGCTGGCCAACCGCCCATGTCCCCTCCCCCTGGCCAGGCTGGCCAGACCCCACCCATGCACAAATTCATGCACCGGGCCTCTAATATATATATATATATATATATATATATATATATATATATATATATATATATATATATATATATATACACACACACACACACACACACTGAGTGGCCAGATTATTATGTGTTCAAAGATCATAATAATCTGGCCACTCAGTGTATATCTGTATCTTCACATCCTAACCTCAGTTCCTTCTGTCTCATTATGTCCCTATTTTCCCCCATCCCCAAGTTAATTTCTCTACCATGTTTTTGAGCCAATCCTCTCTTATAGTTCAAGCTCTCACTCTTTGTTCCTTTCTCTTATCTTCAATCTCCCACCTCAATAAGGCTCTTTCCCCTCAAACAAACATGCTCATTTATCCAATCATTTATGCCCAAACATTTATCAAACTTACTATATGTCAGAAAATGTTCTGTGTGCTAGGGTTACTGACAAGATCTCTGCACTCATAGAGTTACAATCCAGTGGGTGAGACTGATAATAAACAATAACTGAAAATTATGATTTATGACAGTAGATAAATGCTATGAAGAGAATAAAACAGGGTGATTTAACTGAGCTGGAGTTGGATAGAAGAGAGTGAATCTGCTTAGATTGGTTGTTTTGACAAGTCCTCACTGCAGAGGTAACATTTTAAGTGATCAGGAAGGAGCCAGCTATGTGAAGACCTAGGGGTAAAGTAATTTAAGGTATGAAAAACAAAATATTCAAAGGAGGAGGGACCACCTTGGAGTGTTTAATGAGATAAGAAGGACTTAAAAGTAAACACAGCCCTAGCCAGTTTGGCTCGGTGGATAGAGCGTCGGCCAGCGGACTGAAGGGTCCCAGGTTCAATTCCAGTCAAGGGCACATGCCCAGATTGCAGGCTCGATCCTCAGTGGGGGGCGTATAGGAGGCAGCCGATCAATGATTCTCTCTCATCATTGATGTTTCTATCTCTCTCTCCCTCTTCCTTCCTCTCTGAAATCAATATAAATATATTAAAAAAACAAAACAAAACAAACAACTAAACATAAATGAGCCCAGTGGGTACAAAATGAAATCTTGCCCTGACTGATGTGGCTCAGTTTGTTGGAGTGTAGTCCTGTACCTTGAAAGATGGGGGGGGTTCGAGTCCCAAGTAAGGGCACATACCCAGGTTGTGGGTTCGATCCCTGGTTGGGGCATGTTCGGGAGGCAACCAATTGATGTTTTTCTGTACGCTGACTTTTTTTCTCTCTCTCTCACTTACTCTCTAAAATCAATAAAAAATGCTAAGCAAAATAAGCCAGTCGGAGAAATAAATATCACATGATCTCACTCATTTGTGGAATATAAAGAACAACATAAACTGATGAACAAAAATATAGCCAGGGGAAAAAAATATTTTAGAATATAGTAGAAGTAATCCTGTTATTTGCAGATTTTTAATATTTCCTACAACCTTTGTGATATCATACTATATTAGTACAGTTTTGGTAATACTATATTTAAAATTATTTTTTTTCTCAAAATATTGTTTATGGCATGTAATATTATATTTAAGATCGTTTTTCTGGAATAATTGGTGTTTATTGCATGTAACATTATTATATTTAAGATAGTTTTTCTTGAAATATTAAAAAATAAAATGAAAAACCCCTAGGCCCTGAGGGGGGGGAAATAAAAATAAAATCAATAAACAAACATATCCGCAGGTGAGGATTAAAAAATATATATATATATCTGAGTGGTGGGCAGGCACCAGATCATAAAGGCCATGGGGAAGAAGTTGAAATTTATTGTATATGCAACAGAAAGCCACTGGAGGATCTTAAGCAGGGCATGATATAATCTGATCACTTTCAAACCTCAAATAGACAACAATACTACTGTCTTTAGGTCAACATATTCTGTTTACACAGTTCAAAATTATTTCTACTTAAAAAGTGAAGAAAATTTTAATAGAAGAAAGTGCCTTAATATCTTTATTTAACGTTGTATTATATACATATATGTATATACATACATATATATTGGCTTTAAATGAAAATTAAACCTAGAGGACAGAGAATGAATAGTGATTAACAAACTTACATAAAGCACACTTATCTACTGATTTGATTTACTGAGACAATGCAAAAATCACAATCAAGATTTTATTTTACCTTTGCCCAGATTCTGAACTTCTAATACAAATATCCAAACTCACCTCGACAAGCTTCTTCAAAATCTTGAGTTATGTCCACCCAGTTTGCACTGCTTTTTTCCATCTTTTCTGGTATACTGAGCTCCCATCCTGAATCATCGTCTTCCACGGACGCTTTCATAACCATTATGCCTGCAAAATTAATACTGGTATAAAAGAGGATGGATGTAGCTTTCAGGGCCCCCCTATTGCAAGCCATGTGTGCTTAAGTATGGGATGAAAATCTTACCAAAGTGTTTAAGCCCAGCTCTTCTGAGTTTGAGGCTGGTATTGGAAAAACATGTCTTCATACAATTAAGTCTCACAATAATTAACACTACTGCGGCTCATTTACTTAGCCAACCACCTACCAGAGCTATTAGTTTGCCTTCTCACTATTTCAGGAGAAAAATCACACCTCATGCCAGCACTGGCTCAAGCAGAACAAACCCCAGAGCTTCCAACATTCAACTCAGGCCGCAACTGACCAAGGCCTTCTTCAGGGTCCCCTCTCCCAACTATTCCAGTCAGGGTGATCGCCCACCTGCCGGAGACGATGGGCCGCCTCTCCCCAGCCGGCAGGACCCCGGCACAGCCCTGCCGAGAGGCACAGCGCGCGGGAGCGCCCTGTGGGGTCCCCCCGCCAGGCCCAGAGCAGGGGTGCACCTGAGGCGGGGACGCGCACTCCCACCCCACCCGGGTCAGCACGCCCCGGCCCCACAGGGCGCAAAAGCAAGGACAGGGCTATTATCGCGCGGAATGCGGGCACACCTCGGACCGGGTCTTGGCCCTGGTAACAGCCGTCAAGGCCGGGCCTCGGCGGGCAGCGGGTATCCGAGAACCCCAGCTCCTACCTGAGGCGCGGCGGTAGGGCAGGGGCCGCAGCGTGACCTGGCGTCCCCAGGATCTGCCACAAGAGCGGGGTCTGAGCGCTCAGACAGGGGAGACAGGAAGTCTCAATGGCTCTGCACGGGCGGTCCCTACCTACCACTCCAGTGGCCACCCGCGCCACCACGCACCGAGCAGACCACGGAAATAACGACGCCGCCACCGCCCCCTCCCCTCAACTCCGCTCGCCTAGCTGCGTGCGCGCATGCGTACGCCCGGAGCGCGCGACCCCGCCCCCCTCACTCACTCCCCCGGACTTTGCTCTCCCCGGCCACACCCCTTCCCTCGCCTCTGCCACCGTCAGGCCTACCGCTGCCGTCTTTTCTTCTCGCGTAAATATAACAATCGCGAGACCGGAAAATACCTTCTTTCACCAGCTACGGCCCCGTCCCAGGGTAGTAGGCGGGTCCCAGTAGGGGGCGGGGCCTGGGGCACAGCCCGCCCCGCCCCGCGCGGCTCCCTGGGAAATTCTTAGAAAGGTGACGTAAAGGCTCCAGGAAATCATGGAGATGTCAGGAGACCCTATCAGTTGCGGTCTGGAATGAAGAGCCGGCTCCTGGAGTTCTACTGAGCTAGTGCTGCCCACACCAGGTTTATGTTTTCTGAAGAGCGCCTGCGGGTTTCTTGAGGAAAAATAGAAACAAAACATCTGCAGGGTCAAGCCAGCCATTTTCTTTCAAACTCATACAAAAAATTTAGTAAAAGAATTTTTAAAGTGGGGTTACGTGAGTAGCCTGGTACGGGTAAGGAACGCATCTTTACCACGACATACCCATTAAACTTTAAAAGAAGATACCAAATGTTAACTAGGACATGGAGCAGCTGGACCTTTCTTGTTGCTGATGGGAATGCAAAATGGTTACAACTACTTTGGTAAAGTTTGTCTTTACTATAAAGTTATGCACTTAAGTGTTCCAGCAATTCCACTGCTAGGTATTTACTTAGGAATAAAAATGTGCTTGTACATTAATTTTCATAGTTTTATTTTTAACTAGCAGCCCGGTGCACGAAATTCATGCACTGGAGGGGTATGTCTCTCAGCCCAGCCTGCACCCTCTTTAATCTGGGACCCCTCGGGGGATATCCCTCTCACAATCCAGGACTGCTGGTTCCTAACCACTTGCCTGCCTGCCTGATTGCCCCTAACCGCTCCCCTGACAGCCTGATCGCCCCCAACTGTCCTCCCCTGCCAGCCATCTTGTGCCAATGTGGGGGTGACCATCTTGTGATGTGAGGGCATGAGGATCAATGTGCATATTACCTCTTTATTATATAGGATGACAAAAAACTGGAAACAACCCAAATGTTCATCAACTGGTGAACTTGGGGCATAGCCATATGATGTAATTAATAGTAATTATCAACAAACGGGTGAACTACTTAACATGCAAAAACACATCTCAAAATAAATTATGTTGAGCAAAGGAAATCAGAGTTTGGGCAAAAGAGTATGATTCCATCCATATGAAACTACAAAAAGACAAATCTAAACTACAATGACAGAAAACAGAACAGTGACTGCTGAGGGTGTCAAGAAACGATTAACTGGAATAGGACTAGGTGATCCGAGGTGATGGAAATGTTTTATATCTTGATTATGATGATCGTTATGTGGGTGTATGCACGTGTAAAAATTCATTGAAATAAAAAAATGCATTTTATTGTTTGTAAGCCAAACCTCAATAAAGTTGATTTAAAATAATAAAGAATACATCTTTATGTTTTACAGGACAATACATTTCCTAAGGGCAGGAGCTTTGCCTATTTTGATTAAACCTGTATTGGCAGCATTTAGGGCAATGGTTGGCATATAATAGGCACTCACTAAATACACTGAGGCCAGGACCCCTGTGACTCAGTGGTTGGGCATTGACACAATAAACCAGGAAGTCACTGTTCCATTCCTGATGGGGCAAATGCTGGGGTTGTGTAGGAGTCAGCCAATCAATGTTTTTTTTTTCTCTCTCTGCCTTTCCCTTCCTTTCTCTCTAAAAATCAATAAAATAATCTTTAAAAAAGAAAGGAAGGAAGGAAGAAATAGCCAATTGTCTGTCCCTTATGGCTTTATCTCATTGAAGGAGAAAATGATCTTTACTGTGCTATATTACCATAGTCCCAGCAATATGGATAACATGACACATTGCAAGAAGTATGTTGCTACAAAATAAAACATGTTGGTTGTGGAAACTGCAAAGTAAATAGGGAAATTTAAAATTGTCTTCCCTTAAATGTTACACTAGTTACTGTTCAGTAACCTAAATTAGTTTTTAATGTTTGTTAACCTCCACACTAACCTTTAAGTATATTTGTTATAAAACCAATATAAAAATTACCCATAGCCTAGCCAGGGGTCCTCAAACTTTTTAAACAGGGGGCCAGTTCACTGTCCCTCAGACCGTTGGAGGGCTGGACTATAGTTTAAAAAAAACAACTATGAACAAATTCCTATGCGCACTGTGGGCCCAGTTGGCTGCTAAGCAGGACAGGCAGCGGCACCCGGCGGGCCGGATAAATGTCCTCGGCGGGCCACATGTGGCCCGCGGGCCATAGTTTGAGGACCCCTGGAGCTGGTTTGACTCAGTGGATAGAGCATTGGTCTGCAGACTGAAGGGTCCCGGGTTCAATTCCAGTCCAGGGCACACGCGCAGGTTGCGGGCTCAATTCCCAGTAGTGGGCGTGCAGGAGGCAGCCAATCAATGATCCTCTCTCATCATTATGTTTCTATCTCTCTCTCCCTTTCCCTTTCGAAATCAATAAAAATATATCTTTTTTTTTAAAGTTACCCATACTTGTAAGCCTAATATAGAAATCACCCATAATTCTAGGCTGAAGGAAGACCTTTGTTCAATAATGTTCAAGATCTTTATTCATTTTTCCATGAATATACAACATATACTTTTATTTTGTCTTATTAAAAGTGGGTCCTCACTGTACTTACTGTTTTATATTCTATTTTTAACTTCAAAATGGAGTATGAATATATTTCACATTAATAAAAATTGTAGAACACTCAGACACAAATATTTTTCCACTCAGGATTGTGGTTATTTCTCCTTTGTGATTTCTTGTCTTGTCGGTTTTTCACCTTATCAGGCTTGCAAAAAGTTTATGTAGTTCACAGAATTTTTTCCCATTTGTATTTTTCCACCAAAACCAGCTTTTTATTTTTATCCTTTTTGTATGTTTTCTAATTTATTAATTTTTAAATGCTATCCTTATTACTAACTTCTGAGACTCTTTTAATAGTCCTTTCCTAATTTCATAAGATGAATAGTTAGTTCTTTAATTTTCATTGTTTGTATTTAATGAGGACATTTGAGATGCTAAAGTTTACTTCTAGATGTTTTGTTTATAACATTTTTCAATTCCCATTGATTTCTTTATTTCAGTGTTTGCACAGGTTCAAGACTCAGACTAATGAGAGGGCACGGTCCTCTCGTGGCAAAGCCATGAGTAAGTCCCAGCTTGGAGGGCAAAGCCCTCCCAGCACAATTATAGCCAAAGGCTATAGTTGTAAGCTTGACCTTATGGTCTGAACCTGTGGTCCCAGGAGGCTAAGTGATGTGGGCTTGATATAGTTCAGGTGCATGTAATTCAGTAGATTCGAAACCACGAGAACATTGTAAACATTTTGACCACACCCTAGCTTTGCCTCGTGGGATCTGACTATAAAATAAAGACTCGGCTTATAGGCTGTGGCACTGTCTCTCCATCTGAGAACAGTGTCCCATCTAGCCCCAGCCTTATTCTCTTGTTTGTCTTCTTTAATCCTTCACCACCACTGCCTGCCCTCAGGTTCACCCTGGCCTTGCTAAACATGGCACAATTTCATCTTTTAAAAATTCCTCCTTGATTTAAGGTGTTTTTTGTTGTTGTTGTTGTTGTTGTTTTTTAATGTTGAGGGGCCACCCTGGCCAGTTTTGCTCAGTGGATAGAGTGTCAGCCCATGGACCGAAGGGTCCCAGGTTCAATTCTGCTCAAGGGCACATACCTTGGTTGCAGGTTCTATCTCAACCCTGATCCTGGTGCATGTGGGAGGCAACCAATTGATGTGTCTCTCTCCCACTGATGTTTCTCTCTATTCTCCCCCTCCCTTCCACTCTCTCTAAAAATTAATGGAAAAATATCCGCCCATGAGGATTAACAAAAAATAAAATAAAAATGTGAGGGGTCACCTATTTGTGTATTTTTAATCTTTATTTTAAATGTTATTGGTTAATAATCAAATAGGATCCTGAAGTACTAAGATTTCATGATGATGTACTAAAGTATAAATCTATTTTCTTTATTTCCATCATTTTTCTGGCCATTAAGTGGACCCTTTAAATGTAAAAATACCTATCGTTCAGTTCTCGGGAATTTCCTTAAATTGTATTTTATTGTATCCACCTCCTTTTCCTTTGTCATCAATTTCTAAAAATATTACTATTCAGATGACAGATGTCTTGAATTGGTCTCTAATTTAAAAAATATTTTCTGTATTTTAAAAAGATTATTTTTTAAAATTAAAAATTGTTTTTGCTTTGTTAACTGGGAGAGTTTTTAGCTTTATCTCCTACCAGGCATCCTCAAACTGCGGCCCACAGGCCACATGCGGCCCGCTGAGGACATTTATCCGGCCCTCTGGGTGCCGCTGCCTGTCCTGCTTAGCAGCCGACTAGTCCCGGGCCCTCAGTGCGCATAGGAATTTGTTCATAGTTTTTTTTTTAAACTATAGTCCGGCCCTCCAACGGTCTGAGGGACAGTGAACTGGCCCCCTGTTTAAAAAGTTTGAGGACCCATGTGACCTAAACCTTCTATCAAGTTTTCATTTTTGCGATCACATTTTTTAATTTCCAAGAGGTCTTTTTTTGTTCTATGGATGTTCCTTACCATAATAAAATATTGTATATTTTCCACATGTGCATTATCTTCTCATATCTCTGATAACATTAATGATATTTTTCTTTTTTCCCTACAGACTTTATTTCCTCTAATTTTTTTTTCTTCTAATTATTTCAGTCTCTGTCTTTTATCTTAGAGACTTCTTCAGCCTGGGGATTCTTGGCTAGAAGTTCATACTGAAGCCTGAGGTTTCAAAGAGTAGATCTAAGGCTCTGTGTTACTAGTAGGGACTTGTCAAATGTTGCCTTCACTATTAGGAGACTTAGTGGGACCATTCAGGTGGTGAATCTCACATAATTAAGTTTGGATCTTGTTTCTTGGACTGGTTCCATTTCTCAGAGAAAGTGCTTCTGATCTAGAGCCTTCATGTAAGGCTGTGAAAGCTGGACACTCACAGCTTCATCCGTGTCATTCACATACACTGTGTGTATGCAAGGCTCCCCCAGAGCTGTGCAATTTAGCAACTATGCTCTAAAAATCTGCTGGCTAGACAGCCATTTGGAGTGGAGGAAGAAGGCTGAGGGGTGGAGCAGGGAGAATTGCACATTCATTATAACAGTTTCATTTAATCTCCCTTTTTCTTAAGGTACTCCACTCTCTCATCTGTTCTAGTATCCCTTCTTACCTCACTCTAGCCCCTCCTTGCCAGACATTCTCTCCTTTACTCTTTCCAGTCCTCTACTGGGATTGGAGAAAGGCAGTTACAGCCAAGGAATTGGGGAGATGTCAAGTGCTGGTGCTTCTTAAACACAGTCCCTTGTTTTAGATCTCCCTTGACAAGTCCCTACTAGTAACATAGAGCCTTCATCTACTCCCAGAGCCTTAGATCTACTCACTAACCTCCACCTCTGGAGGCATTTGGTTCCACCAGTTCCTGGGTGTTTCTATAGTACAAAAATGGGTGGCTTTTTGGCTTTCCTCACAACTGGCCTTTGACCTAACTTTCTTGGATTTGCCAAGTCAGTGTCCCCATACATCTGCTTCGTATCTTTCAAGATATTGTTTGTTTTTACTTCCTCCATTCCTTTTGTCATTTTATGTGCCTTTTCACTTTCATTTTGTGGATGTTATAATACCTTTGTTCACTCCTCCATATATGTATTTTAAAATACATTTTTATTGATTTTAGAGAGGAAGGAAGAGGGAGAGAGAGATAGAAATATCAATGATGAGAGAGAATCATTGATTGGTTGCCTCCTGGACACCCCCTACTGTGGATTGAGCCCACAGCCAGGGCATGTGCCCTTATCTGGAATCGAACCTGGGACCCTTCAGTCCGCAGGCCGATGCTCCACCCATTGAACCAAACCAGCTAGGGTTCACTCCATATTTAACAAAAAAATCTATCAAAGGCAGCATAAGCAAGTCTCCTGACTATGCTACATCCCAGTGTCCTCATTCATAAAACAATGACTTCACATCACTTACAGGGTTATGAGAATCAGAGAGTTTGGTGAATTGTAAAATTATATAATATATTTTGCTACTGAACAACCAAGACATCCAAAAGCTGATAAAAAGTCTTGGTTGTTCAGTAGCACTTGAATACACTGTCTAGAAGACTATTTATCCAGCACTGAAAGCGAAGTCCAGTACTTCATTTTTGTCCCACTCAGACTCATGGCTTGCTTATCCCATTTTATAAAGCATATTTGAGGAAAAGGATCTTCATTTTATATTCCCATCTCTTCAAAAATCCATTTCAGGTACTTGAGTTTATAAAACGATAAAGGCACTTATGCTTTAGCTTCTGTACAAGTACTCAGTGTAGATGGAAGAAATAATTTCAGTTGCCTAAAAAGCAGCCTTTTAGGTGCTTGAAGATTTATATTACGTCTCTGTGATTGTCAGCCCTGAGGTAAAATGTAAAACGACTAGTATTCTAAACTAAATCAAACCAAAATTATAGATTTCTCTTTTTATCCTTTAGACATGGCTTTTTAAAGAAGCTATAAATGATCATGTTTACCTTTTATTTTAAAAAATGAAATGCTATTTAACTTGCACAGTCCCTAAACATCTAAAGTCCTTGGAGAACTCTGTCAAGATTAAAAAAGAAAAGTTTGGACAACTCAAGCAAATGTAGAAAATCACGAAAAGAATGTTGTTATTTATAGAATGGCATATTTCCATTATTCAGTGCCAATTGTTCTTAAAATATGGTTAAGTACAAACAAAACAAAATGAGATTTATGTTCATTGGTAATATTAAAAAGTTAAGACTGAGAATATGGTTCATTCAGAGCTGGGATGCAGTAGCTAAAAAAGAATATGAAATGGAACCTATGCTAGCAATCTTTCTTACAAAATAATTACTAAAATAATTTGAAACTAATCCAGATAAAATACACTGGTAAGCGTGCAGGGGGAGAAAACACCCAGTGTTACAGCCTATGATTAGTAACGTTTCCAGTTCTGCTCTAGCCTTTTTCTCCTTAGGACATTTGAGAACTAGGATTGCTGCAGATATACCAATGTATAAAATTGAGAGTTAACTTTATAATACAATGTCAGTATATGAGTGTTGGAATATTTGCAGTTATACTAAAGAATTTGAAGAAGTATAACAACTTCTAGGTTCTACAAGAATCTAAGCTATGAGACATCCTTCTACACACACAAATCACAATGAAGCAGACAACTGGAAAGATGTCTGCCATGTATTTGCAGCACTAGTCTTCTTTCATTATTGATCACCCTTTCTGGAAATTAGACCGGGAAAGATATGAAGTGCATATTTTTTAGATTTTTTTTTTGGTATAGAACTTGCATTTCTACACATCCTTTTGTGTTTGGTTAAAAGCAGACTGCATTCATGCTGTGAAATCTTTCTCTACAACATAGACCCCTAAAAACTATATTATTCCTTGAATTTTCACATGGTGTTGATCTCTCTTTACTCCATTTGAGAAAACTATAAAGAAGAAAAATTACCTCTTTTATTGTCAAGCCCATCACTGCATTCTAAACCCTACTTATTTTTCAGCTCTGAAACTTTTTAATTCATTACTTATATAACTCAACAAATATTTTTAAGCGCCTTAAAAAAAGAAACATGGACTCTTCTATGCAGTGACAATATCTTAATATACAACACAAACAATCCTGCTCTCACCAAAATTAATATTTAGGAAGATAAGTTATTCTTGTTTTTTTTTTAATAAAAATAAATCTAAGCAAATTGGAGGTAATGCAGAAGAAAAAAAAAAGCAGAAAAAGGTAATTCTGCCCAAATATATTGTTAGCATTTTGATCTCTTTGTTTCCAGTTATTTTTTGCCTCTGCTAGAATTTTTTGTTGTTGTTTTTCTTTATGGGGGTGTGTTTGTGTTTGGGGGGTACTATTTAACATATCAGATCCTACATTTCCCACTTATATACATGTGCTCATGTAACTGCATAATCTTCATGACCATCATTTTGATAGTTTGTAATACTAAAATATTCACTGTTTCATGACATTGGTATTTGGGTAATATCCAAAACTCAAGTTTATATATCCCATTCTTAGGAATAACTAGTCTCTACTGGGGTTTGTAAGAAATTCTCCTTATTACCCCCAAATCATCTTCTAATTTCAGGCTTGCTGACCAGAGGTCACTGAGTCTACAATCGATTTACACAGAAAAGAGATATGTGTTTATGCTACCACCGAGTGCTATTACACACTTTTCCATAGAAATAACATGATGAATGAAGCCTCAAATCCCAGGCCAGTCCTGATCATGAAGGGCTTTTTTGGCCTATGATGAACTTAGTATTAAGATTCATTGGCTTTGGATCCCAGGTTTGTTAACTGAACCATTGTTATCATGTTGGCAGTAGGTGAAAATATGTTCAGCATTACAAGTAACTGCCATATAAATACATTTTTGGAATATGACCTATTTATAAAGTGTTTACTGTTATATCAATGCTATTTTTCCTTGATAAAGGGAACAATTGTTAATGGATAGAATCAGTTATGTCCATCCATTTATTTTATCCAGATACAAGGAAGCTGTGTTGATTTTACTTGGAAAACAAAATCTTTGGCTTTAGTAATATTATTTTAAATATTTCAGATAATAGAACCTGGAATTTAGGGCTCAAGTCCAATATACTATATATATGTGCAGAGAACAACCTAGGTTTCTGAGGATAAACCAAAATAAAGGTGTGGCCCTCAATTAGCTCCTGATCTCCAGGGAGGTGATTATTTGTTAACAACTAGCTACGACATGAGCCGGGATGAAGTAAGGTACTACAAAGGAGGTAAAAACTTTGAAGAAAATAAAAATAAAAATACAATACAAAAAATGGAAGAAAAAATTTGTATTTCATATGTCAGGATTTGTATATAGAATGTATAAAGAACTATTACAACTCAATAATAAAAAGACAACTCAATTTAAAAACTGGAAAAGTATCTAAACACATGGTTCTCCAAAATAAGATACACAAGTGGCCAATAAGCACATGAAAAGATACTCAACATCATTAGCCATTAGAAAAATGCAAATCAAAACCACAATGCGATACCACTTCATACCAATAAAAGAGGCTGATAATAACAAGTATTGGCAAGGATGTAAAGAAATCAGAACCCTCATACATTGCTGATGTGAATGTGAAACAGCCTAGCAGCTCCCTAAGAGGCTAAACATAAAGTGATCATATGACTCAGATATTCCACTCCTAGGTATATACCTAAAAGAAATCAAAACATATGTCTAAACAAAAACATGGACATGAATGTTCATAGCAGCATTATTCATAATAGCCAAAAAGTGGAAACAACCCAAAAGTTCATCAACTGATGAATGAATAAATAAAATGTGGTATATAGCCATACCATGGAAGATTAATCAATAATAAAAATAAATGAATGGGGAGAGATTAACTGGGGAATCTATATGTATGAATGCATAGCTATGGACACAGACAAGAGTCTGGCGAAGGCCTGGGAGGGGCAGGTGTGGGGTGGAGGGGATCAAAGGGGGAAAAACATAAAGGGGACATCTGTAATACTATCAACAATAAAGATAAATATTTAAAAAAAGAAATGAAGTACTGATATATGCTATAACATGGATGTACCTTGAAAAGTTTAGGCTGAGATCCAAGATGGCAGTGGAGTAGGTGGAAGTTACACTAACCTCCTCCCAGGATCAAACTGGAATTACAACTAAAATATAGGACAATCAGCCTGAATAACCAACTGAAAACTAGCTGAACAGAAGTCTGTTTTATTTTTTCAGAGTTAATACCTTTATTAGAAAAAGATTAGTAGTAAAACTTTTCAATGACAGAGACAATCAAACATAGAAACAGACGCATAGAGACAGAGAACAGACTTACAGCTGTCAGAGGGGGTTGGGGAATGGGTGAAATAGGTGAAGGGATTAAGCAAAAAGATAACAACCACCACTCATAGACACAGACAACAGTTTGGTGATTACCAGAAGGAAAGGGTTGGGGGATGAGAGCAGGTAGAAGAGGGTAAAGGGGGAATAAATGATGATGGAAGGACACTTGACTTAGGGTGGTGAACACACAATACTATATACAGACATGTATTATAGATTTGTACACTTGAAACCTATATAATTCATTAACCAATGTAGCCCCAATAAGTTCAATAAAAATTTAAAAATAGCAAACATTAGGCTAAGTCAGTGGTCAGCAAACTCCTTAGTCAACAGAGCCAAATATCAACAGTACAACGATTGAAATTTCTTTTGAGAGCCAAATTTTTTAAACTTAAACTTCTTCTAACACCACTTCTTCAAAATAGACTCGACCAGGCTGTGGTATTTTGTGGAAGAGCCACACTCAAGGGGCCAAAGAGCCGCATGTGGCTCACGAGCCGCAGTTTGCTGACCACGGGGCTAAATGAAATAAGCCAGTCACAAAAGACGACATATTGTATGATTCAGTGTAGATGAACTGTCCAGAAAAGGCAGCTCTCTAAAGACAGAAAGTATATTAGTAGTTGCATAGGACTAGGGGAGATAAAGGATTGGGGTAGGGGTGATTGCTAAGGGGTACAAGGTTTCTTTTTTGAGGTAATGAAAATGTTTTAAAAACGATTGTGGTGATGGTGATGGTTGCTCTGAATACACTAAAATGCCATTGAATTGTACACTTTAAATGAGTGAATTGTATTATCTCTGAGTTATCTCTATAAAGCTGTTTTTGTTTTTTGTTTTTTAAAAAAGATTTGGGATAGTTGGAGTGGGATTGGAGAGTGACTGCAAATAGTCATGAGGGATGGCTCTGGGATGGTGAAAATGTTCTAAAATGGGATTATGGTGATGGTTTCATAATTCTAAGTTTACTAAAAATAATTGAAGTGCACCCCCTTAAAATGAGTGAAAATTTTGGTATATAAATTATACATTAATATAACATTTTAAAAAAGTATAGTCTCAGAGGGCTTGGAATTTCAGCTCAGAGAGGCAAGAAATATTCTTGGTCAGACTCAAATTCCTGGAACAGTCATGCTCCCTGAAGCAGAAGTCACATTCCCTGAATGCTCCCTGTGAGGTGCATTATTTTGTGGCCAGCCTCAGACCACTGGAGAGATTTGTGGTCACCCACAAGGCCCAGAGGCTTTGCTGCAGGCAATAATATTTTACAAATTCCAGTTAGCTAGGCATATGCCAATTTTCAACTGGTTAGGTAGCAAAGACTTGTGAAGCTGAGCATTTCTTTATAGTCCTATGTCAACCTCTAGAGCACAGAACTCTATGTATATTGGGTTTCCCGGCAGAGCATAATTATCCATGGTGTCTTCTTACCCTGGAGATGTTCTTAGGACAGTAGTTATGTAAGGTCACTGGATTGGTTCCTGGTGGGTGAAATGGCCCAATAACCCCCATAGAATTCCACAGGTCAAATAAATTGAGGGCAGTGTTCATCTAAACAGCTCCAGAAATCAGGGTTTATAGTTGTTGACAGGGAGAAAGCAGAGAAGTAAAGTTGTATCTAGTCACTGCCTTGCTCCCTCTCCATTTCTCACCATGCAGGCAAGAACATATCCATATGGCTAGCCACCAACGCAGGAAGAACTATACCATAAACCCGAGATAGGCATGGAGGACCTTGGAGTGGTGGGAGGTCTTCATCTAATTACCTGGTTTCTCTGTCAGTCAGGCACACCGGATTCTTATAAGGTAAAAGCAAGTATCTAGTTTCTGGCCAAATTGGCAACACTGGTCACTATAGTTTAGCTATCCTCTGTGGTATTCATGACTATATCCAGAAGGGTCCCACCAAACCTTCCAAGTAGCATCTATAAGCAATGCTGTATATATACCAGCCTTGGTCTTTGGCTAAGAACTACCATCCACCGGGTACTAAACTAATGTGGTCCACCACATGCTACTTCATCTGAGATTGGCATTATAGTTGACAATAGAAAACAAAAAAACATTGATGGAAAAATTAACTTGAAGGGTTACATTCTAGGACAGCCCATTAGATTATCAATCTATAGGGGCTGAAGCTCTCAGGCTGGGCTATTAATTATTTTATTTAATGATCATTATCATAAAGGCAAGTCCTTAAGACAATAGATTCTCCAGAGGAAAATCAGGGAAATATAAGTTTGGGGGTCCAAGAGTAAGCGGTAGAGTTTGTAGTCATTAAGACTACATAAAACTGGGCTTTAGTTCTTGCTCTGCCATTTACTACTTAACTACTTAAGTCATAAAGCTACTTTTCCTGGCTAAACTTCAAGTTCATCATCTGTAACACCCATCTGTCTTTTAGGTTTTTAGGATGGTTATGAAATGAGATCATTTTTTTCTATACTTCTGAAGCCACAGGAATATGTGAGATACTCTCCACCATTCCCAGGAAAGGCTACAGAATAAGAGAGGAAAAGACAGAAAGATCTAATGACACAAAAGATGGCAAACACTTATGTGAAGATGAATGTTGTATTTGCTGATAATCAGGAACCAAGCACATTGAGAATATAGGTTAGCAAGATAGGGAAGGCAACTTCTGTTTAAATAAGATGTGACATCTCCATGACAAATTCTCAAGAAAGAAAAAGTCTGGGGAAAAAAAACCCTCAGCAGCAATTGAATAATTGTTTTATGAATGGAGTATTTCAATGAGTATTTTGAACATGTCTATTTTCATTAAGAAAATTTACTTAAGTTACTTTAAATTGAGATTTAGGTTACTTGCCAATAACCCATTAGTTCTGAGAATTGTCATATTTTACATTATCTATTACATGCCTCCCAGTAGGCATCCAGAGTTTGGTGCAAAGTAAAAAACAGTGATTTCTCAGGTCACAGAGAACATACTACTTTACTATATTAATAGGTAGAGTAGAGAGGATGAATTTGGATCCACTAACCTGAGATCTAATTCTGGCTTTACTATTTACTAGCTATATGAACTTTGCAAATCACAACATTCTTAAGATTCAGTTTAAATGTCTTGGAAGTAGTCATAACACCACCCATATTTTAGGTTTGGATTAAGATTTAAATGAGGTATCATCAAGATGTTTATAAACAAATCTACAAAACGACATAGCTTTGAGTCATAAAGAAGGATCAGTTATTAAATATTTACTGCTCTTCTGAACCCAGTTTTTCAAGAAGTTTTATACACTGTAACCAGAGGAATATGGGGACTCAGAACCATAATTTAGATAATATTTAGTTCCTAGCAAACTTGGGGTGTTCTGGACTCAGAGATTCAACCTTGGCTGCACACTGGAATCACCCAGAGGGCTTTAAACACTAGTGGCCAAGCCTCCTGTCCAGAGATTCTGTTTTACTTGGTCTGCAGAATAGTGAGGGCAATAGAAATTTTCTAGAAATACTACAAGTGATTCTAAAGTGTAGCCAAGCTTGAGAACCACTTCTCTAGAAAAAAATAACAAAAATATAAATTGGGGAGACCAAACCATTGATCCTTACTGTGTGTTTAGCTGATCTAGGCTAGGTTTAGCCTACAGTGAGGATTATGCTGAAGAAGCATTAATATAATAAAGACAAAGCTCAGGTTTTGTTCCAAGCCTGGTCCATCCTGAGGAATCACTGGGCTCAAAGCACCTTCCTCTTGCTGGTCTCCTCATCAGGTGCCTTCTGAGAAGACTTCATTGGCTAAGATGTGCTGTGGCTGGGATCATCTCTGGTTTTATTAATCAGGATTCTCCAGGGAAATAGAACCAATAGGATATTGTGTGTGTGTGTGTATGTGCATGTGTGTGCGTGTGTTCATGTTAAATAATTTGTAGCCCATGTGATTATGGGAGCTAAGTCCCAAAATCTGCAGTTGGCAAGGTTTGAAACCAGGAGAGGTAATGCTGAGACCAGCAGGCTGAGACTCAGGAAGAGCCAATATTTGAGTTAGAGTCTGAATGCTGAAAAACACTGATGTTCCACATTTGAAAGCAGCCAGGCAGGAGGAGTTTCCCCTTATCCATGGCAGGTGGAAATGGGGATAAGCCTTTTCATTCTATTCAGGTCTTCAACTGATTAGATGAGCCTCCCATTCAGGAGGGCAATCTGCTTTATTTAACCTACCAATTGTTTCTTAAAGTCTTGTACTAGTTTTCCCCTCTCTATACAATACACTTCTTTTATACTAGAGGCCCAATCCATGAAATTTGTGCAAGAGTAGGCCTTCCTTCCCCCAGCTGCCAGCACCAGCTTCTCTCTGGTACTCAGGACCTGGGCATCCCTCGCAGTCCTGGCTTTGTCTGGAAGGTAGTCCGGAAGGACGTCTGGTCTAATTAGCATATTACGCTTTTATTATTATAGGTTGGAATTTACTTTTCTGACCCTAATTGCTAAAAATCTAATTTTTAAATAGAAGCCTCTCTCTGAACTCTTGCTTTTCTCAAACTCCTACTGTGTGGAAATGAAGCCCACCCTTTTATTTTTATTTTATTTTTTTCTATTAATTATTTTATTTAATGATCATTATTATTATTCTGGCTTTTAAAATGGTCCTCAGAAGGCCCACCCTTTTAGCAACTCAGTTCTTTTCAGAGTAAGGCAAAGTCAGCTGGAGTCTGATAACCTTCTGAAGTAGTAACCAGAAATTGGTTTATTGGGCTAGGGGAGAGCTGTCAGGAGAAAAGGGCAAAACTTATTTTGCACAATCTCAAAAGAAAAGCAATTGCTCTGAATACCAGTAAGTTCCTTCCAGATCCTCAACCCAAGATTCCATTATCTATTACTTCATGTAGACAGTGTTCTCAAAAGCAAGCTCCCTATACCAGTGGTCAGCAAACTCATTAGTCAACAGAGCCAAATATCAACAGTACAACAATTGAAATTTCTTTTGAGAGCCAAATTTTTTAAACTTAAACTTCTTCTAACACCAATTCTCCAAAATAGACTCGCCCAGGCCGTGGTATTTTGTGGAAGAGCCACACTCAAGGGGCCAAAGAGCCGCATGTGGCTCCTGAGCCGCAGTTTGCCGACCACTGCCCTCCCTATACCACCAGCTTCAGTCTCAGCTGGGAACTTGTTAGAAACATGTTCTCCAGCCCCACCTCAGACCTACTCAATTAGAAGCTCTGGGTGGAGCTTGGAAATCTGTGGTTTCACAAGCCGTCCAGGTGAGGCTGATGCCTATCTTTGTGAAGCATTATGCTGATCAAGCATATTCAGCTTCCTGGGAGCTCTGCTGACACACATCCACACAAACTCATCTCCCTTCTCTTCCAGCTCATTTGGTGGAACAGTTTCATATCCCCATCTGTGGGCTCTCTCAGTGTCTCACGCAAATGACCAAAACATCAGTTGACTCCATACCTGGATTTCTGCACACACAAGTGGAAAGAATGAAGGCATAAAGAAGCACAGGGCAGGAGAAAGATCATCAGATCAGAAGCACATACATGTGGTCCCGATGGAGGAACTAGATAAGGGGAGGAAGTAACTAGATCATGGCCAAGAATGTTCCGAAACTGCTAAAAGACACAAAGGAAAAATAGGAGGTAGTGAGTAGAGACAGTCCCTAGAGGAATTTTGCTAGAAAGTGAGCAAAGAAATCGCGTGGTTGATTGAGGGGCATGTGGTGTCAATATGAAGGTAGTGAATGGCCCAGCCAGGTGATTTCTTCGTTGATTCATCTATTTTTCACCTAAATATAATTCCTGTGAAAATACTTCTCACACTTTGGAATATTTGTGTGTGTGGTTTTGGCAATAACTTAATCAAAGCAAGTATACACTCAATGGGCAAAAACTAAAACCATTTCCCCTAAGAACAGGAACAAGACAGGGATGCCCACTCTCACCACTCCTGTTTGACATAGTACTGGAAGTATTAGCCACTGCAATTAGACAAGAAGAAGAAATAAAAGGCATCCAAATTGGAAAAGAAGAAGTAAAGCTGTCCTTATTTGCAGATGACATGATATTGTACATAAAAAACCCGAAAGACTCCATCAAAAAACTAACAGACTTAATAAATGAATTCGGCAATGTAGCAGGATACAAAATTAACGCCAAGAAATCTATGGCATTTCTATACACCAACAGTGAACTTACAGAAAGAGAGACTAAAAAAGCAATCCCATTTTCCATCGCACCAAAAAAATTAAGATACTTAGGAATAAACCTAACCAAGGAGGTAAAAGACCTATATGCGGAAAACTACAGGACACTGAAAAAAGAGATAGAGGAAGATGTAAACAGATGGAAGAACATACCATGTTCATGGATTGGTAGAATCAACATCATTAAAATGTCCATACTACCCAAAGCAATCTATAGATTCAATGCACTCCCCATTAAAATACCAACAGCGTATTTCACAGACCTAGAAAGAACTCTCCAAAAATTCATCTGGAATAAAAAAAGACCCCGAATAGCCACAGCAATCCTGAGAAAGAAGAATAAAGTAGGAGGTATCTCAATACCAGATTTCAAGCTGTATTACAAAGCCACTGTCCTCAAAACAGCCTGGTACTGGCACAAGAACAGACATATAGATCAATGGAACAGAATAGAGAATCCAGATATCGACCCAAACCAATATGCGCATTTAATATTTGACAAAGGAGGCATGAGCATACAATGGAGTCAAGACAGTCTCTTTAATAAATGGTGTTGGGAAAATTGGATAGATACATGCAAAAAAATGAAACTAGATCACCAACTTACACCATACACAAAAATAAACTCAAAATGGGTACAGGACTTAAATATAAGATGGGAAACCATAAAAATACTGGAGGAATCCACAGGCAGCAAAATCTCAGACATATGCCAAAAGAACTTTTTCACTGATACTGCCCCTAGGGCAATGGAAGCCAAAGAGAAAATAAACAAATGGGACTACATCAAAATAAAAAGCTTTTTCACAGCAAAAGAAACCATCAACAAAACAACAAGAAACCCCACTGTATGGGAGAACATATTTGCAAATGTTATCACTGATAAAGGTTTAATCTCCAACATCTACAGGCAGCTTATACAACTTAATAAAAGTAAGATAAATGATCCATTAAAAAAAATGGGCAACAGACCTAAATAGAATCTTTTCGAAAGAAGACAGAAGGAGGGCCAAGAGACACATGAAAACATGCTCAAAGTCACTAATTATCCGAGAGATGCAAATCAAAACGACAATGCGATACCATCTCACACCTGTCAGAATGGCTATCATCAACAAATCAACAAATGACAAGTGTTGGCGAGGATGCGGAGAAAAAGGAACCCTCGTGCACTGCTGGTGGGAATGCAGACTGGTGCAGCCACTATGGAGAACAGTATGGAGTTTCCTCAAAAAACTGAAAATGGAACTCCCATTTGACCCAGTAATCCCACTCCTGGGAATATATCCTAAGAAACTAGAAACACCAATCAGAAAGGATATATGCACCCCTATGTTCATAGCAGCACAATTTACCATAGCTAAGATTTGGAAACAGCCTAAGTGCCCATCAGCAGATGACTGGATCAGAAAACTATGGTACATCTACACAATGGAATACTATGCTGCCATAAAAAAGAAGGAATTACTACCATTTGTAGGCACCTGGATGGAATTAGAGAACATTATGCTAAGTGAAATAAGCCAGTCAATGAAAGAAAAATACCACATGATCTCACTCATTTGGGGATAACAAAAAACATTATAAACTGATGAACAAAAAGATAGATACAGAGGCAGTAAAGCATCAAACAGACTGTCAAATTACAGCAGTAAGGTTAGGGAGAGGTGGGGGAAATAAGAGATCAACTGAAGGACTTATATGCATGTATATAAGAGTAACCAACGGATGCAAAACATTGGGGGGTGAGGCATGTATGGGAGTGGGGTGGGGGGGGGCAATGGTAAGATATGTACACATATAATACCTTAATAAAAAATAAATAAATTAAAAAAAAAAAAGCAAGTATACATTTGAGTTTGGGAGTGGAAAAGTTTCAATAAGCTAAAGTTTGTTGAAGGCCAGACACTTTACATATATTTATTTAAGGTCTACAGGTTTATAAATTAAGTGTTACTATCTCAATTTGACAGAGATTAAGTAACAGGCCCTAAAGTGAGAGTTGGAATTTTAAATTAGGCATTCTGACTTCTCATGCAGTTATTTCTACACATACCAGGCTTCCTCCTATAAAATATACAGAGTTTAGAAGACTCAAATCAATATCTGATGTTTAAAGGATTTGTATGCACTTTGGCAGAAGGAATATAAATACTGAGACATACCATTTCCATTGGCTAGGGAGATGAATGAAGGTCAGAAGAAACATGTTATGATTACATAATCACAAAAGCTCAGATATCAAATGTCATGTTAAGTGACAGTAGCATGGCTGGCTAAGCCTTATCTCTGCCACTTTTTTTCCTTCAGTAAATGCAGAAGGAATGAAAGGATTTATGGTGTTGGATAATGGGTATTTTTTTTTAATCCATGGAGAGAGGGATTCTTAATGGATTTTGGGGTACCAGACAGACCCTGTTTGGTTAATGAGTGACTTGTATATTATTTGCACAGGAAATCTACTAAAGCAGCTACCTCCATGATTAGCAAAAAGAACTGGTAACAGATATCAGAATCATGAAAAACAAAGTAAGACTGAGGAATTGTTCCAGATTAAAAAAGACATAAGCAACTAAGTGTTATCTTAGACTGAATCTGGGGGAAGTGGCGGGGCGGGGGGTGGGGGGGAGTACCGTTGCTACAAAGGATATAATTAGGATAATTGTCAAAAGTTTAATATGGACGTGGATTAAATAATATTATTGCATCGATGATAATTTTGCTGATTTTGATTACTTTAATATAATTATTTAAGGGTTATCCTTATTCATAAGAAATAAACACTGAGCTATTTAGGAATAAAGAAGCATGCTGTCTGCAATTCATTCTCAAATGATTCAGAGAAAAAAAATGTGTGTGTGTATGTAATATACAGAGAAAATTATAAGACAAACAGGTAAGCAAAATGTAAGCAATTGTGAATCTGGTTAAAAGATTACGAGTTCTTTGTAATATTATTAGAATATTTCTGTAAGTTAAAGTTATATCAATATTAAAAACTAGAGGCCTGGTGCACGAAATTTGTGCACATGTGCAGTCCCTAGGCCTGGCCAGCGATTGAAGCATGAGCATCTGGTGTGGAAGGGCAGGTCCCAGCTGATCTCTGGGCCCTGGGCAGTACCTGGACTCCCAGACCCCCGTGCGCACCCTTAGCCTGAGTCACCTGTGTCCCCACATGGAGATGCAGTGAGCGCAGCTGAATGCTGCGGGCTGGGGCACAGTGTGGGCCTCTGGGCTGATAGCTGTGGCCGGCTCACCTGGAAGATGCTGTGCAGGTGCGGGGCAGCTTCTTGCGGGCGCCCAGCACCTGAGTGTGGGGCCTTCCCTGGCGTGTGAGCCCTGGCATCCCAGAGAGGGTAGAAGAGGAAGTGAGAGTGAGCTTGGAGGACACCCCTCATTCTCACCACACCTCTGTCACTGTTACTCCCTCCCCCAGGTAGCCAGCAAAAGGTCGCAGTGCTTTGCCGATGCCCGCCATGTTCCACACTGCCCTCTGGTGGTCAGAACACATCATAGCGAGTCGTCAAACTCCAGGTCAAACTCCTAGTCGAACGACTGCCCAAGGGGACAATTTGCATATTAGGCTTTTATTATATAGGATATAGGATTACCAAGAAAATGAATATGCCACTCTCCCCGCAACCTCCCACAAATAAATTCAGAATGAAGTCACATATTGAATATAAGTTTGAAGATTTTAAAGAGAAAAAAAACCTTGGCTATTTTACAGTTAACACACACACACACACAACAACAACAACAACATGCCAGGAAAGATTTTGTTAAAGTTACAGATGGTTTAGAACCATTGAAAAGATATCTGAAGTTAATATTTTAAAAGTGTGTTGTGGAGATTGAACTAGTCACTGCAGGCCTAACTCACCAGACATTTGTCTTCCTTCCTTTAGGCTGAAGAGGGATCTCACACTATGCCCCTTTTGTCTGGGCTTCTTGCTTATCATTTGTAGAAGTTGAGTAAAAAATAAGATACCAAAAAAAAAAAAAAAAAAAAAAAACAAATCTAGAAAACTAAACAGCATGCTGTGAAACTAAAATGGTAAGAAAAAGAGATACATAACAAAAGATAGAATGTCAGAAGAGAGGTAAAATAAATAAGACATGATAAAATAAAGGCATAATTTAAATTTCAAAATCAAAGAAAAGTAAAAGGGAATAAAATAAAGTGGTTATTTAATAAAAATAATGTCTAGCAGTAAAGAACAGATAATGTGAAAAGCAACAACATTGAAAGTCTATAAACTAAATGAACACAGAATAATAAAACCACACAGGTCCAGCTGAGAGTGAGTACAACAAAGAAAAAAATACAGTGCTGTCCAGAGCCCAAGGAATGTGATGGAGACCAGGGATCAGCAGGTCTGTGTTTCTTCAGAGCAACTAGCTGTTCAACTGCCCTTCCGGCCCATGTTCTTCTGGAGCATGGGGTAATTGCAGGGAGAGTCTAGGATTTAGAACTCCAGGACATGGAAAAGCATTTATTTGGCTAGTTCCTTCAAGGCTTAGAAAAGCATAATCTACATCTTGAAGCATTAAGTGACATCTGAAATTTCTTTCTGGCTCGATGGATGAATGCCTACAGGTTATACAGAACAATAGGAACACATTAGGGTTGGTTCAGACCTATTGTTCTAAACATATACAAATATACCATTTACTTTTAGAAAAATATCTTAAACTAGAGGCAGGATACAGAATGAGAGGAGTAAGTTTAGTGGTTAAGAGCACAGGCTCTGAAGTCTGAAATTCTCTGGGTTCAAATCCTGACTCTGTCATTAACTTGGTCTATAGATGTTTCTACTACCGGTAGTACATCTAAAAAGGGCAGGTATTAACAACAGTACCTACCTTATGGGGAAGTTTTGAGGATTAAATGAGGTAAAGCAAGCACTTAGCTAGTGTTATATGTGTTAGTTAAACTAGAAGAAAGCAAAAGATATCAAGAAAATTAGCAATACCTGAAGGAGGTGAATTCTCATCACCCATATAAAATCCATGAAATAGAGACATTTGCATTAAGAACAAGAATATGGCACTTTCCTTAAGTCGATGCACAACTTCCTCTTCTGGGTCTGATGTGGGGGCCAGCCCCTGACACTGTTACGGGGCAGTGACAGGCCTGGAGCGGATCTGCCTCGGGCCGGCCTGTAGTGTGTGGGTTCCTGACTTCATCATGTAGGAAGGATTTCACAAGTCCAGGTGGTTTTGAGAGTATGTTTATTAAAGCTCCGGACAGTGCAACAAAGGAAGGTCTTGGGGTAGGAGAACCGCAGGGGAGAGCTTCGGTGGTGCTCTGCTTTGCGCTCTAGAAAAACTATAGGAAAGACGTGAGCCAAGGCAGGGCTGCTGGTGGCTCACGGGGAAGTCAGAGAAAACGGGGGCATTGGAGACAGAATCAGGGGGTATGCCCAGGACGAGCTGTCCTTGTCCTCTGATCCCTTAGAAAGAGAAACTAAAAGTGAGCCCACACTGGGACATTTTCTTGAGGGTCTTTAATATATATATATATTTTTCCGTGGGTGAGAATCTTAAGGGAGAGTTTCAGTAGAATAGTCATCAGCTTCCCAGGTACATTTTTAAAATATGCTGGTGCATCAAGATGAACAAATAGGGGAGTTTGGGGTTATTGGTTGGCTTTACTTTACAATTTTACTTTTCACCTTGGGTCTGTCTGGCTTTAATGGGGCTTCTGTTATTTGTTCTCCTGACTTCATCTGTCCTTGGGTTTAGTTGGCACAAATGGCATTAATTTGCTCTCTGTTCTCTATTTTCCCCAACCAGGGTGATTTAAGCTATGTATTCTCTCATTAGGGAGGGGGGTATAAACCATTTGCTCTCAAGTGTCCTTGGTTAGGGAAGATAAGGTTTTACGATTCACTAACTGGCTGCAAATTGTTTAAATTGTTTGGTCTTGTTGAATTTTCCTGTCTCAGTTTTTCTATTCCACTTGCCAAGGATTTCCCTAGCTACTTACTATCCTGCCACAACACCAGTGGGAAAACAATGGGAGACAGCATTGCTGCATTGAGGTGTATTAGGATATAATACAGCACAGTGAAGGTCAGCGTTAGCACACTAGCTCCTCTAATCCCTTCTGGGTTTGAGGAAGAGGTGATGGCAGGAAAAGTATTATGAATCATTAGCAGACATGTAGTATGCCTCCTTTCACCCAACCTTTGATTACTTATGTGACAAATATATTATTTCCTATTTGCTAAGAGAGAGCCAAGTCTGCAGGTCCATCTGAGAACCTGGTTAAGGAATAGAATCCTTTGTAAGTATCGTAGGTGTTCAGTGTCAGGGACAACTAGCACTGGAAAATGGTCTCTAAAGTGAGATTAGTTCAAATGGAAAAAAATTCATAGGAATAGTGTGTGTGTGGGGGGGAAATAAAGGTTAAATTGGAAATTTATCCTGAAACATAAAACTAAAAAATGTAAAAACTTTATCTTATGTTAAAGAAAATTTAGATTATAATTTCAACTAAGCATCGAATTAAAGAAAAAAGAATAATTAAGTATTGATTTTTATAAGACAGTAGGAGATGCCATCCTTCATAACTGACTTTCACAGCACAAATATTTTTGTAAAAATATGGACGCCATCAGATTTCTCAAGAGTCCTTTCTTAATCCTTTGATAGTTAATTTATTCTCTTTTGAAGCTCCTCTCATGTCTTAATCATCCTCATTAATTTTTCCCCTCATCCATTAACTTTCTGAGATATATCAGATCATGTGGCATTGCCTCTCTCTTATATTAATTTTGTTTACTTCTCTTTACAACATAGTAACTGCAACAGTTAAATAATGTCTTTTCCAAAAACAAAATCCTCTTAGAATAATTTTTAGTCTCATGTTTTGAGGAAATACAAATACATTGTATTCAATATGTAGTCAATGTTTGAACCATTATAAACATTTACAAAATCATACCACTTCTTGAAATTGCCTTAAAGTGTTAAAATAATATTAGGGAAAGTTTTAGGGGTAGGTATGTGTCCTGGTTACATATGTTTTTGTGGAAGTTTACCAATTGGAATATTTTGGACAACAGCACATTGTACTTCTGTTTCTGATTATTTCTACAATTTCATAGGTGCAGTAAGAACAAATGGAAATACTTAAGATGTGTCTGAGCCTGTAAAAGATCTGCAACTGTCCACTTTTTAAAATTAAGTAATGAGATATCTGTAAAATTATCAACAATAAAAAGCTTATTAAAAAAAAAAAGATGGCATGTATCAGAGAGAAACCAAGATGGCGGCATAGGTAAGCACCTAAACTGCTGCCTCACACAACAATTTCAAAACTACAACTAAAAGACAGAACGGACACCATCCAGAACCACAGGAAAGCTGGCTGAGTGAAAATTCTACAACTAGAAGGAAAGAGAAAAGCTCACAGAGAATTGGAGGTACGGCAAAGGGGCTTAGTGCGCGCAGAGAGGAAGGGCGGCTGAGAGCCTGGCTGACTTTCTCTGGCGGAAGGGGGAAGGAAGCCCCCGACTGCACTGAACCCCAGTTCCGACTGCACTGAACCCCAGTTCCGGGCGAAACCCCGTGGACTCAGGCTCACACAGGGGGAGTCTGGACTGTTAGGTAGAGAGAAAGGCACCTGGAGACTCGGAGACCCAGGGGAGCCCCGGGGGAGCCCCGGTGGGCAGGGGTCTGGAGGCGCACATGCCAGTGCGCACAAAGGCTGCGGAGGTTGCCACAGGCTTTCCTTAGCAGAAGGGAGTCGGAAGCTCCTGACTGCACTGAACCTCAGTTCTGACTGCACTGAACCCCAGTTCCAGGCGAGCCCCTGGGGACCCACGCTTTTGCGGGGGGAATCTGGACTCTCTGGTGGAGACTCGGGAGCTGGGGAAGGCAAAGGTCTGGAGGCGCGCGCGCAAGCTGAGCACAGAGGCTTTTGCAATTTGGCAAGTCTAATCCTATAAGGCTGTCTCCAGCACCGAACTTCTCCCAGCATAGACACAGCTGATCCTCACAGCCAACTGGCCTGCAGGTCAATTCCTCCCAGTGATACCAACAACAATCAAGACTTAACTACAACAAGGCTGTACACAGAGTCCACAAAGGGGTGCACCAAGAGTATCCATCTCAGGTTAACTGGGGAGGCCGACCCACTGGGCCATATAGGAAATCTAGCACACAAATCTACCCTACCAACTCAGGGAAGCAGTGGAAATGTGGCAACAAAGAAACAGATCACAAACGAAAGAAATGGAGGAAAACAAATGACTGAATATAGAATTCAAAACCACGGTTATAAGGCTTTTCAAGAATATCCTAGAAAAGGCCGATAAATATAACGAGACCCTCGAAGATATGAAAAAGGACCAACTAGAAATTAAACATACACTGACTGAAATAAAAAATATTATATAGAGACCCAACAACAGACTAGAGGAACACAAGAATCAAGTCAAAGAATTGAAATACAAAGAAGCAAAAAACACTCAACCAAAAAAGAAAAAAGAATCCAAAAAGTTGAAGATAGTGTAAGAAGCCTCTGGGACAACTTCAAGTGTACCAACGTCAGAATTATGGGGGTGCCAGAAGAAGAGAGAGAGCAAGATACCAAAAACCTATTTGAAGAAATAATGACCGAAAACTTCCCCCACCTGGTGAAAGAAATAGACTTACAAGTCCAGGAAGCGCAGAGAACCCCAAACAAAAGGAATCCAAAGAGGACCACACCAAGACACATCATAATTAAAATGCCAAGAGCAAAAGACAAAGAGAGAATATTAAAAGCAGCAAGAGAAAAACAGTTAATTACCTACAAGGGAGCACCCATATGATTGTCAGCTGATTTCTCAACAGAAACTATGCAGGCCAGATGGGAGTGGCAAGAAATTTTCAAAGTGATGAATAGCAAGAACCTACAACTAAGATTACTCTACCCAGCAAAGCTATCATTCAGAATTGAAGAGCAGATAAAGAGCTTCACAGATAAGAAAAAGCTGAAGGAGTTCATCACCACCAAACCAGTATTATATGAAATGCTGAAAGGTATTCTTAAAGAAGAGGAAGAAGAAAAAAGTAAAGATAAAAACTATGAACAACAAATACATATCCATCAACAAGTGAACCTAAAAATCAAGTGAATTAAAAACCTGAGGAACAGAATAATCTGGTGAATATAATAGAATCAGGGGCATAGAAAGGGAGTGGACTGATAATTCTCAGGGGAAAGGGGTATGGGGTTGTTTAGGAAGAGACTGGACAAAAATCATACCCCTATGGATGAGGACAGTGCGGGGGAGGTAAGGGCAGAAGGTGGGGTGGGAACCGGGTGGAGGGGAGCTATGGGGGGAAAAAGGAGAAACAATTGTAATAATCTGAATAAAGATTTAATTTAAAAAAAAAAAGATACTGACGCCCAGACCCCAGACGAATTGACTAAGAATCTTAGAGGTTGGGGTGATGGATATGTTAATTAGCTTGATTGTGATGATGATTTCACAGTGTATATCAAAACATTAAATTGTATACCTTAAATATATACAATTTCTATTTGTTCATGATGCCTTAATAAAGCTGGAAAAAAATTTAAAAAGCAAGCAACAAGAACGCAGCCAAAGATACTCATATTTGCACAAACAGCATTGGATGAGGCTCTAGTAATTGAAACTGACTAGTAAAACTGAAAATTGAATTTAGCAATTTCTATTTCCTTTGGTCCTCAGGGACATCTGATCCAGATATCAGAGTATAGCATCTTGAAGCAAAACCTAAACATGTCCATACTTTGCATCACAAAATAACACCTACAATTATAAGTATTTTGTTGTAAATGTGACCATTTTCCAGAAAAACATGTTTTTGAGCACCAACCAACTGTAAGGAATAAGGCATTATGTTAGTGCTGCAGTATTCCTTTATTTATATTATTCATAGTGGAGTGAGTGAAGATTGTTATGCACATGGCTGCCTCCCTTGCATCATTTCTGTCTCAGATCAAAGACCTCTCTGATCAGTTCATATTGCAATTGTACGTTACTCTGTTATATCATCTTGTCCCATTGCCTTATCACTAGTTGAAATTACCTTGTTCATTCATTTGCTTAGTTATTTCTTGCCTTCTCCCAAGAATGATATCTCCCCAAAGAGAACTGTACCATATTGTTCACTGCTATATCCCCAGTGCCTAAAGCAGTGCTTGCCTGACATATATCAAATCTGTTGAACAAATTAATTAATTATGAAGTATCAAAGGGATAGTCAACTAAATTAATATATAAGAAGCCAAGTCTCAATGTTTCATTGAAATATTTGTATTAAAATATTAATTTTTTAAAAGTCATCTTGCAATTATTTATAGATTGCAATGTAAGCATCGGATAGATATATGATCTTTTATAACCCAAATTTCCATTATTCAAGTATGTTTTGTCAGCTCCTGAGATAGCTTTCTTGCATTGGATAGCTAAATTTGGAAAAAATACCAATATTTATATGCAAATACAGCATTCTTCCTGTCTATTTGTTAGAAATTTATATGCCATACAAAGACAGCGAGACTAGACAGAAAATATGTGACTTGAATGAGAGTTGCTTCAGTTCAAGACAATTTATATTCTTAGTCAACAGAAGTTATACACTCACCTTACTCTATAAATGAAACTCTCCTCTCTTCAATCCTATTATCTTGAAAGAGCAATACACAAGACCGAGACAAATGTACATATCTAAGAATATTGAAACCATTCCATGGTAAAATCAATATTTTATTTTCAGTAATTCATCTAACAGTTTCTCTTTTTAGCATGCATGGCAAATTTTAGTATATGTGCTAAATTAGGTGCTCAAAAATAATTCTCTGTTTTTGAAACACCTCAATAACTAAGAAACAAATAAAGAAAAAATTATTGTCCATATTATATAATTAGCTTGTATATAATGATCAAAGATAAGGATAGCACACATCAATTAAATCAATACACCATTCCTCAGTTTATTCATTAGTTTTAGCTTCTCTTCATGAAATCCGTATTTAATGACCAATGAAATATACTAGTAAAGTCACTGGCTTATGTTTTACCATTTGTTAAAATAGGCTAGGTTGATTCCCACTTAGAGAGGTACCTGGGTATCCTTCCCCTCTGGTAGATTTTCTGCCACAAGCTTCCCAAAGAAAAGACCATCTTTTCCTCAAGCATTGTATCTGTGGAACTGGTGGTATTCCAGTCACCTCAGGCCTCTATTTAGAATTCAAGAACTACTAGTGTATTACCACTCCGTTATGTTGGTCAGGGACTTATGAGACTATAAATAAAAATCTAACTTTTGTGCCATTGGAGTCTTGGAAGGAGAGGAAGGGTGGGCTTGAAAAAGTATTCAAAGGAATAATGGCTGGAAACTTACCAAATTTGATAAGGCACATAAATCTACAGATTCAAGAATCTGAGTGAATTTCAAACAGGATACACCTAAAGAAATCCATGCCAACACATCAGGATCTAAATATATTTATAGAATACTCATCAGGATCTAAAGACATTTATAGAATACTCCACCAAACAGAATATCTATTATCTTCAGTTATCCATAGAACACATACCAAGATAGACTATATCCTGGGCCATAAACTAACCTAAACAATTTTAAAATATTTGGAATCATACAGAGTGTATTCCTTGACCAGAATGTAATCAAACTAGAAATGAATAACAGAAAGATAACAGAAAAAAATCTCCAAACACTAGGAAACTAAATAACACATTTCTAAATAATCCATGGGTCAAAGATGAAGTTTCAAAAGAAATTTGAAAATGCTGTGAACTGAGTGAAAATGTTAATATTCAAATTTGTGGACATAGCTAAAACAGTGCTAAGAGTGAAATATATAGCAAATGCATACATTAGGACAGAAGTCTCAAATCAATCATGTAAGCTCCCAATCATGTAAGAATATAGAAGTAGAGCAAAAAAAATCAAAGAAAGCATAAAAAAATAAAGGTAACCAGAAATCAATGAAATTAAAAAAACAGAAAAACAAGCAAGAAAATAAAGGAAATAAAGAGCTGGTACTTTGAAAAGATCAATAAAATTTATAAATTTCCAGTATTAGAAATGAAGCAGAGGATATCACTACAGACCTTGCAGACGTCAAAAAGAATACTCTCTCCCTCCCCCAGACTGGGAACAGGCAAGAATGTCTGTTCTGATTATTCTTAATCAACACTAGAGGCACAAAATTCATGCACGGGGGGGGGGGGGGGGGGGGAGGGGGGAAGGGTTGTCCTTCAGCCCAGCCTGCACCCTCTCCAATCTGGGACCCCTCGAGGGATGTCCGACTGCCCGTTTAGAGACCGATCCTAGGATCGGGCCTAAACGGGCAGTTGGACATCCCTCTCACAATCCAGGACTGCTGGCTCCCAACTTGCCTGCCTGCCTTCCTGATTGCCCCTAACCGCTTCTGCCTGCCAGCCTGATCACCCCCTAACCACTCCCCTGCCAGCCTGATTGATGCCTAACTGCTCCCCTGCCAGCCTGATTGCCCCTAACTGCCCTCCCCTACAGGCCTGGTCACCCCTAACTGCCCTTCCCTGCAGGCATGGTCACCCCCAACTGCCCTTCCCTGCAGGCCTGGGTCCCCCCAAACTGCCCTTCCCTGCAGGCCTGGGTCCCCCCCAACTGCCCTTCCCTGCAGGCCTGGTCGCCCCCAACTTCCCTCCTCTGCTGGCCTGGTCACCCCTAACTGCCCTCCCCTGCAGGCCTGGTCTCCCCCAACTGCTCTCCCCTCCTGCCCTGATCACCCTCAACTGCCCTCCCTTGCAGGCCTGGTCCCTCCCAACTGCCCTCCCTTGCTGGCCATCTTGTGGTGGCTATCTTGTGTCCACATGGGGGCAGCCATCTTGTGTGTTGGAGTGACATTCAATTTGCATATTACTCTTTTATTAGATAGGATAGAGGCCTGGTGCATGGGTGGGGGCTGGCTGGTTTGCCCTGAATGTCCCAGATCAGGGTGGGGGTTCCCTTGGGGCATGGGACGGCCTGGGCGAGGGGCCTGTGGTGGTTTGCAGGCCGACCACACCCACCGGCGACCCAAGTGGAGGCCCTGGTATCTGGGATTTATTTATCTCCTATAATTGAAACTTGATAGCCTTGAGTGGAGGCTAGGGCCAGCCAGGGTGGGAAGCTTGGCTTCCTCCATTGCCAGGGGCAACCCAAGCCTCTGGCTGGCTCCAGCTCTGTGGCTGCCGCCATTTTTGTTGGGATTTATTTATCTTCTATAATTGAAACTTTGTAGCCTTGAACGGAGGCCAGGGCAGGGCAGGGTGGGCGGAAAGCTTGGCTTCCTCTATCACCGGGGGCAACCCAAACCTCCTGCTCTCTCCAGCTCTGTGGCCGCCACCATATTTGTTGGGTTGATTTGCATACTCGCTCCTGATTGGCTGGTGGGCGTGGCTGGTGGGCGTAGTGGAGGTACAGTCAATTTGCATGTTTCTCTTTTATTAGATAGGATAGTGCTGGAATTGTGAGCCAGTGCAATAAGGCAAAAAAAGAAAAAAAAAGGTGGGGCTGAGGGTGTGGGGTGCGGGGGGGAGAGACATAAAAGACATACAGTTTGCAAGAAATAAAACCATCTATATTTGCAGATGAGATGTTTGTTTATACAGAAAATTCTAAAAGATATACAAAAATGCTCCTAGAACTAATAATTGTGTTCAGCAAGGTCATAGGATACAAGAATACAAGACAAACATACAAAAGTCAATTGTATTTCTATACACTAGCAATAAACATAGACACCAAAATTTAAAAGCAATGCCATTTAAAAGTCCTCCAAAAAAAGAGAGTAATGCTTAGTTGTAAATATACTGAAACTATACGATGCAAAGATCTAAACAATTTGAGAGACATACTTCATGCATTGGAAGAGTCAACATAGTAAATGTGCTAATTCTTCCCAATTACATTGTGGAGAGACAGATCTTAGTGCAAAGAGTTCAAAGGCCCTCGGCAAACCTTGTTACTAGCACTCAAAGCTTTTCCCTACAGCCTGACTTGGCTCATTTATGTACTTGTGTGTTTATTTCTTTTGCGGGAAGGAAACAGAGAGTAGTTCCAGCTTCAGGTTGCTTGGGTAGAGTTTAGGAAGGAAAAAGATTTGTGTCTGTGTGCCTTTGCACCAGCAGTTGAGGTTCTAAAACAAGAGAAAATGCATCTCCACAGATGTTCTGAGCGTCCAGTGAACGGATTTTCACTCGGGCATTCATCCTCCAGGTGGCAGCAGTTCCTGTTACTGAAGAAGGTAATCTTGTCTATCCTGGTTGTGTAGTTCACCAACAGTGGAAGCAAACTCACTCTTGCAGACGCAAATCGTACAAAGAGAGACGCTCCCCTAAATTCTAACCTGAACAACTCTCAAACCTAGAAAATCGCCTCCCAGATAACTGTAATTATGAGTGGTTGTCTGAGCTGATTGGCAGGAACTGCTAGCTATACTGTCACGTGTCACTTAAGGACAGAGGGGAATACATTCTGAGAAGTGAGTCGTTAGGCAATTTCCTTTGTTGTGCAAATATCGTAGAGCGCACTTACACAAACCTAGATGGTATAGCCCAGTGGTCGTCAAACTCATTAGTCAACATAACCAAATATCAACAGTACAACAATTGAAATTTCTTTTGAGAGCCGAAAACCGACTTCTGCGCATGGGCCACGAAGTTTCAATCGCACTGTACGTGCGCGCCCGCACGTGGTATTTTGTGGAAGAGCCACATTCAAGGGGCCAAAGAGCCGCATGTGGCTCGTGAGCCGCAGTTTGCTGACCAGTGGTATAGCCTACTACATACCCAGGCTACATGGGATAGCCTATTGCTCCTGAGCTACAAATATGTGCAGCATGTTACTGTACTCAATACCATAGGTAACTGTTACACATGGTAATATTTGTGTATCTAAACATTTTTAAACATAGAAAAGACAATAAAGATATGGTATAAAAGAATTTCAAAAAAAGGACACATTTGTATAGGGCACCTAGCAGGAATGGAGCTTGCAGGGCTAGAAGTTGTTCTGGGTGAGGCAGTGTGAGTGGTGAGTGAATGTGAAGGCCTAGGGTGTGTATCCTACTATAGATTTTATAAATACTGTACCCTTAGGCTACACCAAATTTATAAAGATATTTTCTTTATTCGGTAATAAATTAACCTTAGCTTACTGTAATTAGCCTTATTACTGTATACATTTTTAAATTTTAAAACGCTTTTGACTTCTGTAATAACATCTTAAAACACATTATATAGCTGTACAAAAATATTTCCTTTCCTTATAACCTTAGTCTAAGAGCTTTCTCCTATTTATTTATTTTTTTACTTTTTTAAAACTTGTGTGTTAAAAACTAAGATACAAACACACACATGAGCATAGGCCTACACAAAGTCAGGTCTTCAGGGCCAATAAACACATGTAGCTGTCACCTCCATAACACCTTCTTCTGGAACACCCCCTAAAGGACCTGAGGCCCTAGCCAGTTTGCTCAGTGAATAGAGCATCGGCCTGCGGACCAAAAGTTCCCGGGTTCGATTCTGGTCAAAGGCACATGCCCTGGTTGTGGGCTTAATCCCCAGTAGGGGGCGTGCAGGAGGCAGCTGATGTATGACTATCTCTCTCTCCCTCTCCCTTCCTCTCTGAAATCAATAAAAATCTACTTGAAAAAAAAAAAAAAAGTACCTGCCTGAGGCTCTTCTTGAGGAGCTCTCACTCTTTTCAGAAATGTGTTCATGGTGGTTTGCTTGGTTTGTTTCTTTTTCTCCCATCATAGATTTGCTTGTAAGCAGATAATGCACAATGAACATTTCTCTCTATGAATGAAAACCTTTTGGTTTGGTAGTCCTGGTTATCAGATTGACTGTCATGGTATCACAGTGCTTGCGTTCAAGTAACCCTTATTTTATTGAATGATGTCACATCCACATAACTTTTTTTTACAGTATATTGTTATAATTGTTCTATTTTATTTATAATTGTTCTACTAGAGGCCCAATGCACGAAGATTCATGCAAGAAGGGGCCTTCCTGGCTGCCGGCACTGCCTTTGCTCCGGCTGGAGCCACCTTTTTGCTCTGGCCTGGAACTGCCTTTTCACCTCCCGACTCTGCCTAGAGGCCCAGAGCAGCTGGGGTGGTGCGGAATGCCTGCATTGTTGCCATGGCGATGTCACAAGCATCACACCCCGCCCCTGGCTGCTCGGTGCCTGTGTATGCAAATTAACCTGCCATATTTGTTGGGTTAATTTGCATGCTCACTCCTGATTGGCTGGTGGGTGTCACGAAGGTACGGTCAATTTGCATCTTACTCTTTTATTAGTGTAGTTTATTAATCTCTTTCTGTGCCTAATTTATAAATTAGACTTTGTCATAGGTATCTATGTAGGAAAAAACAATATATGTAGGATTCTATACTATCCACTGTTTCAGGCATCCACTGGGGATCTTGAAACATATCCCCTAGTGATAAGGAAGGAGTACTGTATATATAAAATATTTAATTAGCATATTAAAGCATTTTATTTATTTATTTATTTTTAAAATACGTTTTTATTGATTTTTAGAGAGGAACACCATCAATTGACTGCCTCTTGCAGGTCCCCTACTGGGGGTCGAGCCTGAAACCCAGACATGTGCTCTGACTGGGAATCAAACCAGTGCCCTCTTGGTTCATGCCTGGACAATCAACCATTGAGCCACACTGGCTGGGCAGTGTTTTAGAGAACTTTTAAAAAAATATATATTTTTTATTGATTTCAGAGAGAGGAAGGGAGAGGGAGAGAGAAATTGAAACGTCAATGATGAGAGAGAATCATCCATTGGCTGCCTCCTGCACGCCCCCTATTGGGGATTATGGTGCCCTGACCATAATCAAACTGTGACCTAGGTCGATGCTCAATGACTGAGCCACATCAGCTGGACTTAGAGAGTACTTTTAACTAAACTCTATTTTGTTTTTTTATATTAGAACCTAACTTTCATGTATAAACCCTTCTACTGTACCTATTTTTTAAAGAGTACCATTACCAAAAGAATACTGAAGCTTGGCAGCTTTCTGAGAGGTATAAATAAACTTTGATAATATTTATAAAAGTTCACATGTTAGTTTTATAATCTTTATAAAATAATTTTAGATTTACTGAAAACAAAGTCTCTTAGATGTCTTAAAGGTTAAATATTTAATTATCTAAGGAACTTTGGACTTGTTTTAGCTGAATCATCTTTATCCCCCAAAGTGTGAGAACATTTTCTTCTGCTGTTTAGAGAGGTTTCCTGGCAAAAGTCACTATTTTAATTTTTGTTTTTTTCCCCAAATGCTTTTGGATCAACTACTCAATTTTATGATATATTCAACTTTTGAGATACTATTCCAATTCTATCACTAATATATTTTAAATCCACATTTTCAATTCAAGGAGCAATCACCAAGTATTTTTCTATGAGTTGCTGTGCTTAGGAAAAAGAGAAAAAAAATAAACCATGCCTCTGCCTTTATTGTAAATGATAGTAATGGATGAAATGCATGGATTATATACTAAAAAGTAACATGATGCCTCAGTCAGCACAGGCTGCTATAACAAAATACCATAAGCTGCATGCCTTATCAACCACAGAAATTTATTTCTCATAGTTCTGGAGGTTGGAAGTCCCAGATCAGGGTAAAGGCATGGCCAGAGTCTATGAGGGCTGTCTTCTGGGTTGCAGATAGCTGACTTCTTATTATATCCTCACACACTGAAAAAGAGGCAAGCTAACTCTCTGGCCTCTTCCATAAGGGCACTGATTCTATTCATGAGGGCTCCACCCACATAACCTAATTATCTCCCTGAGGCCCCCACCTCCAAATAGCATCACTTTGGGTATTAGACTAACATATTTATTTTGTGGGGAACACATCATTCAGTGCATAATACATGAGAGATAGATTATCAAGAATAGTTAATCCCTACCAGGGAAATATGTGGAAAGACTTTAGGGAGGATGGTGAATTTGACCTGGACACTGAAGGTAATAGTGGTGGTAAGCCTGGATTCTCAAACAATACAATCAGGTATATAAAAATGTAACTTTTATTTTCCTAAAACTGAACTTAATTTCTATCTCAAGTCCCTGTTTCTGTCTGGTATCAGAAAATTTAATCTAAACACTTCCAGATAAACTCAGCTAAATGTAGAGATTTCTTAAGAATTTCAGTTGAAATTCAGTCAAGCACAGCCTTGCTAGTCAAGGTATAGCCAGTGGACCAGCGGTATAGATGGCCTGATTGCATGCAGACTCTTTGCCCCGCCCCATATCTCCTGATTCAGAGTGAGGAATCAGCAGTTTAACAAGATTCCCAGGTGATTTGTGTGCACATTAAAACATGAGAAATCCTGAAATACAATTATTCGTCTCTCCCTTTCTTTCACGTTAAGGTCAACTCCTGAGTCTGCTGCAGATTGCCAATCTACCCTTCAGATGGTAGATAGAGCCCTCCCCCGTGGTTCACCTTCGCTGACAGCTTGTCTCCATCTGATCTCCAGCCTCACCTTCTCTGCTCTACTGCGGTTTTCTTTCGTCCTGGCTGCAAAGCCTTTAAGGATCTCTCACCTCTCTCTCTTCACTAATCTCACACTTCTCTGGCTTTTTGAAAATTCGTCCATTTTCCCAGACATTTTTTGGCTTGCTTGGTTTCTGCAGAATCCTGTTACCCCAGGCACCTGACATTCATTCAGTCAATTACCAGAGATATAGAGCTGGCCTTCTTGTGATTGGGGATAAATTGTGCAGGAGGTGTTTGTACTTTGCTGAATTCATAATAGACAATAAATACTGTGTGGAAGTCACATTTAAAATGAGTGTGGAGTCACAAATTCTTCAACAGATTTGTGTTTGTGTGTTTTTTTCAGACTCTACTGATTTAGAATATGTGTTAGTCCATACAAGGTCTGGAATGATGGTTATTTATCTGCAAGATGCTCTAATTCCTACCTAGAGTTCTTTCTAGCTTCAAGATTATTCATGCATCCTCATAATGAACTTACTAGTTATTGAGTGGTTAATATATGTCAGACATGAGAATTAGGATTGAAGAGATTATAGTCCCTGCCTTCAAGAAGATTAGGAGGAGGTATATAACATTAGTTATGCATAAGGGAAATAATGGCGGCAGACTGTAGGCACATAGGTTACCCCACAGTGAGGGTCAGGAGAGAAGAGGCAAGCTTGTGATCCTAAGACTACAAAGAATGTTAGGCACACATTAATAAACAAATTGCTTTCATACAGGGTTCAAATCTAGTTACATATATTGTCTTACATTTTTTGTTGTTGTTGTTAATCCTCACTCAAGATTATTTTTTTCCATTGATTTTTAGAGAAAGTGAAAGGGAGGGGGAGAGGCAGAGAGAAACATCAATGTGAGAGAGACACATTGATTGATTGCCTCCTGCAAGTGCCCAAGCAGGGCCAGGAATCAAGCCTGCAACTGAGATACGTGCACCTGACTAGAATTGAACCCTTTCAGTCAACGGGCTGACGTTCTAACCACTGAGAAAACCAGCTAGGGCTATTGTCCTACTTTTAATAATTATTATCTGTTAGATAAAAGTAATTCCTTGTAAAGAAGGCTTTATTAGTGCAAACTTGGTCATTTATTTCCTAATTCTAAATATATGAAAGATATAAAACTATTCTTAAAATTATCTATTTCACAGTTTTTATTATTTCAAATTGGTCTTCCAAATGGATAAGATTTTATTGCTAATGTAATAAAATGACATGGAGAATAAAAAAACATAGGGAAGACAATCAGATGCTAAAACATAATGACTAGATTCTCTTACCTAAAAGAGTAAGGCTCTCAGTGACATACTTTTGTTTTCTAGAATAAGAGTATCCATAAAAATGAGATCCTCAAACTAAACGAAGTTTTACCATACAATCCAACAATCTTACTATAAGGTATTTACCCATTAAGTTGCACAAAAATAGCTATACTACATACATACAATGGAATATTATCCTATACAATAAAAGGTTAACATGTAAATTGTCCCCTCGGGAGTTTGACCAATCCGGAGTTCGACCGCTCGCTATTATGTGCACTGACCACCAGGGGGCGGCACGGAACGAAGGAAGGCCCCGATTGGCCCTGATCGCCAATCAGGCCTCAGGAGCCTACCCGTGCATGAATTTCGTGCACTGGGCCTCTAGTTCAGCAATAAAAGGAAATAAGCTACTGAGGCACAATAAGACATGCGTATTAGTAAGTGAAAGAAACCATTCTAAAAAGGCTACATATTTCATGATTCCAACTGTGTAACATTCTGGAAAAGGCAACATTATAGAGATAGCGCTAGAAAGGTCAGTTGTTTCCAGGAGGTTGGGGAGCGGGTAAGGGGAGGTGGAGCACAGGGGATTGTTAGAACAGTGAAACCATTCTTATGATGCTGTGATGGTAAATACAAAACATCATATCAAAACCTAGAGAACTGCCCTAGGCGGTTTGACTCAATGGATAGAGCAGGGGTGGGCAAACTTTTTGACTCGAGGGCCACAATGGGTTCTTAAACTGGACCGGAGGGCCGGAACAAAAGCATGGATGGAGTGTTTGTGTGAACTAATATAAATTCAAAGTAAAGGCGTGGAGGGGAGAGCAAGAGAACCCTCCGCTCTTTCGGCTCCGCGGGCCGGATAGAACAGCCAAACGGGCCGGATCCGGCCCGCGGGCTGTAGTTTGCCCACGGCTGGGTTAGAGCATCAGCCTGCAGACTGAAGGGTGCCAGGTTCGATTCTGGCCAAGGGCACATGCCCAGGTTGCGGGCTCAATCCCTGGTGGGGGACATGCAGGAGGCAGCCAATCAATGATTCTCTCTCTCATCATGTTTCTCTCTCTCTCTTCCTCTCCCTTCTTAAAAAAATCAAACCTAGAGAACCTATAACACGAAGAATGAATAGTAATGTATGCAAATTTAGGAGGTCAGGGGCTACCAGGAAAAAATGCAGACTCTGGTAAGAGAATCTAACTATATTATAAATGTGTGAAACAACCTTACTGAAGGGAGTGGGGGTGGAGGGCAGTTGTTGATCTAAATAACTTTGGACATGAATGGAGTCTGTTAGATAAAAGGCAAAAGAAACTGCACAGAGTACTGTACACTAGATGATAAAACTGTTTCCTTTCGGGGAATGGGAATTCTGATACTGCCATGCCTGTGTACTGGACTTGAACAGTAAAGCAAATTGAAGACAGATGTGGGTGCCAGGTTTTTCACAGTTGAAGTGGGAATTTTACGGATCAGCTAGAATAATCCGTATGCTCTGATGAAATACTCTCATAACTGTGCTTTTGTTTTGGTGGTTGTGATGAAAATTCCAAATAATTTATGTAGATACTCCATCCTAAAGGAGAGACTCCTCACTCCTTAAGTGTGGGCTGTGTGCAGTGACTTCCTTCCGAATAGGACAGTATGGAAAAGTAGGAAAAGAGTATGACTGTACAGTGGAGAAAGCTGACAAATAACTAGGTCAGCCAGGTGATGGTCAGAATCGATACACGTGATGAACATGACACTCTACCTTGGAGGTTTTCCTCCCTTAAATATCCTAATTATCATGATAAAAACACCAGGCAAATTCAAATCGAGGGACATTATACAAAACACGTTGCCAGTGCTCATCCAAACTGGCAAAGTAAAAAACGAGGGAAGTCTGAGAAACTATCACAGCCAAGAGGAGCCTAAGGAGGCACGGCAACTAAGTGTAATGTGATAGTATCATGATATCCTGGCGGAGATTCTGGAACAGAAAATGGACATGAGGGCAATACTAAGGAAATCTGAATGAAGTATTGACTTTAGTTAATAATAATGCATCAATGTTGGCTCATTAATCATACCAATGTACCACACTAATGTAAAATGGTACTAACAGGGGCAGCTGTGTGCAGAGGTGTGTGTGTGTGTGTGTGTGTGTATGTGTTTAGAGTTAATGTATTGATAATTTTCTTGTACTATATGGTCAATTTTTGTGTAAAACTGTCCAAAACATAAAGTCTATTGATAAAATAATACATTCATTACTATAGTAAGTCCTCACTTAATATTGAAGATAGGTTCTGTGACTTTAAAGCAAAATGACACAATGTTGTAGTGTACTCCGAATCTCACAATGGATGCCTCAAAAAGTCGAATTATGGAGTCATTTATTCAAAGGCCGGCGGCTACGAGGGGCAACGGTGCTCCAAATCTCGCAGCCTGGAAAGGTTCGTCACATCTGGCTTATATGCAGAATATCACAAAGGTGTCAATTACATCTTGGGGTTTGGAATGAGGAACCTGGTTTGCACAAAGCAGTTACAGAAGCGAAATTGAGCAAGTTAGTTATCTATAAAGACTAAGTACAGTTTTGGGTCTATGGATCACTAAATCAACAGAAACACATTATCTGGAGCCACTGAGGCAATTTAGAAGAATTGTGCTGTCCTGGTCTTGGGACCACTGAGTCAACCGGAATGCATTATCTGTAGCTACTGAGGCAATTTAGGGTAATTGTGCTGTCCTGGTTCCCAGGTACAGAAGAATGTGCTTCGATAACCAGTAAGATCACAATCAATGGGATATTCAAACCACCATCTATGGAGTATTCAATCGATTGGGATAGCACAGTGGTCGGCAAACTGCAGCTCGCGAGCCACATGCGGCTCTTTGGCCCCTTGAGTGTGGCTCTTCCACAAAATACCACGGCCTGGGTGAGTCTATTTTGAAGAAGTGGCATTAGAAGAAATTTAAGTTTAAAAAATTTGGCTCTCAAAAGAAATTTCAATTGTTGTACTGTTGATATTTGGCTCTGTTGACTAATGAGTTTGCCGACCACTGGGATAGCATACGTAAGTTCAGAAAATCAAAATAACTTTTCTATTGTTTTAGCAAGCAAATAAGTATAGAAGCCAAACAGCAGGGTTAAAGTTAAAGTTAAAACTGCAGTTTCTACCTGAGATGATTGCTACCATACTTCAATATAGCTCTGCAGGTGTGGTTCAGTGGTTGAGAATCAAACCAGGAGGTCACAGTTTGATTCCTGGTCAGGGCACATGCCTGGGTTGTGGGCTCAATTCCCAGTGTGGGGCGTGCAGGAGGCAGCTGATCGATGATTCTCTCTCATCATTGACGTTTCTATCTCTTTCTCTTTCTCCCTTCTTCTATGAAATCAATAAAAACATTTAAAAAAAATAATAAAAAACGAAACCAATTTTACCAGAGGCTAATTGATATAAATAAGAGTTAAATTCCTATGGCATTTTATAAATGTTATTTGAGGACCTACTGAATTTTTACTTCAATAGTCAGCTTTTAAATTAAAAAAAAAATATATATATATTTTATTGATTTCAGAGAGGGAGAGAGATAAAGAAACATCAATGATGAGAGAGAATCATTGATTGGCTGCCTTCTGCATGCCCTCTACTGGGGACTGAGCCCGAAACCCTGGCATGTGTCCTAATGGGGAATTGAACCATGACCTCCTGGTTCATAGATTGATGCTCAACCATTGAGCCACACTGGTTGAGTTTTTAAAAATTTTTTTATTTAAAGAGATTAACTTCCTAACCAGCCCACTCTGTCAGGCAGTACATGTGCTCTGGGTCTGGAGTGAGCTGCAAATGCCCCCTTCTTCAGCCACCTGTGTGGATTCTACCCATTCTTAGGCAGGATCTGACACCTAGATCCCATGCACATATACTCTCACACATCAAAGTTAGCTAGCCAGAAAGCTGAGTTCTTTAAAATGCCAAAAAGGAAAAATAAATGAGCAGATTATGGAGAATCTGAAATAGTAATGAGGATGGTCATTTTAAGGTCCTAATTGCAGACAGTGTCTGGATTTAGACTACAGGGCATAGTTTAATGGCCCCTGGTCTAGTACAAGGTAGTCATGATATTCAAAGTATTGTAATAGCATTAGTATTATCATCTATTTCCATTATGCTTGTAGCAGCTAGAAAGTGAAGATTTATAAGATATGCAGTTTAGATTTATAATTTCAGTTGTAATTTGCAATCACCTCCTTTAAAAACACCAAAATAATATCTTCCTATCCACAGACCCCAAATTTTACAATGACAGACCTTTGCATTCTTAGCTTTCTAAAGGGCTGACAACATTGAAAAAAAAAATCATTTTACTTATTTTTTAGTTTCTTTCCTAATTATGAGGCTTTAGAAATAAGAAATGAAATAAAAATTATTTCGTGAGTTTTTGTTTTTTTAATAGATCCTTCATGAAACTGCTTCGACCAGCTTTGTTTAGAGAAGGTTCTCTGGAGATTCTAGTTCAAAACCTCAGAGAGAAAACAGCTGCTGCTCTGGGGAAATATTACGTAAGTCTTTCTGACAGCACGGTTAGCCTGTTTTCCCCTGAGCTCTGTTCACAGTGGGAACACCATGTGTTGGAGGGAGCCATCATGTATTTCCTTCTTGCTATGACCCCGCACAGGAATGTTGAAGAACCGTGGGTATGGTTTTACAGAACCATCGGTATGATCCTAAAGTCAGAAGGCCGTCTTTCAGCAATTAATCTGAAGACAAAGAAGCAGAACCATTTTCATTTATTTGCAAGCTCTGGTTCAAAGTCTTACATTTGCTGAAGCTTCCTAGAAAATATAAATTCTATGCAAAGTAGGACTGTTTTCAATGAGCAAAAATGCTGGGAGTTTGTTGAAGTAGCGTTTGAAAAACCCACTTGATTGCCAGCTTCTGGAGCCAGACACTGGGTCTTGTCTTTTGTTGTATTCTCCCTCCCCACCCCCAGCACCTAGCAACCACGTTCCAAATCATATGTGCTGCATTGTGGAAGTGAATAGCAAATTCATATTCATTTAATTTAGCTATTGGAGTGGAACCAAGAAAGAATGGAGGAGCCTGAGCCAAATAGCAGTTGGAAACAAGTGTTAGATAACGTACAGCGCGTCCTCCATTTTACAGAAGGCTCACTCTGATATCCTGGCATGCATATATACCCCTAGGCGATGGCTGGGATGCAAAAAGTACAAATTGCCTAGGTCTTTGTAATTCTCAGGGGAGGAGGATCAATCCCCCTTGAGAATAGGTCCATAAAGAGACCTAATGGCACACTTCCCTCCGGAAGCCCCGGGCATAATGCAGTCATGAAACAAAGAAGACTTCTCTAAACTATGAAGTCCTAGGTGAGTGTAAAACTTAATAAAATTTCTCTGATTATCCAGCAAAATGATTTATGTCATCTAAAATTACTTAATTGATTTAAAGTTACCTATAAAATGGAAGGACAAACATTACATTAAAAAAATAATAGATTTCCCAAAGAATGGAGACAGAAGTTAGACGTTTTCAAATATATTTTGTTCATATATTTGATTCTGGAACCATGTACATGTTTTTACACAACCATAATATAAATTTAATGTAAAATTACAATACAAACAAGTGAACTTAAAAATAGATCCAATTGATGGCGTCACTTCAGACAGAGTAACATTATTCCAATGATGACACGAAAGAAAAAATACCATTGGTCATCTTTGGAGGATTTTAGGGAATTAACTCATTATGCTACAAATTGGTGTATATATACCGTATGCCAAGAAAAATGGATAGGGAGGTTTGTGGGTGGACGTGGCACATGCAGGGCTCCAGCTGCCCCAAGGGTTGAGGGGTTCATTACCTCCGCATGCTGGAGTGGCCACACAGGGGCAACCAGATGACTGTCAGCTTGCCCATAGGCCGTTACTTAATGTTACTTAACACACTTGCTTGGCATTTACTACTTTAGAGGTTGCTTAGCCCAGCCCCTCAGTTTGTTAATTTTCCAGACCTTCAGTTTCAGAAAAGAGAACAGAGAGCCACAGAGGTATCCTGACTTACCCAGGACACACACTGAATTGGAGTTTCTCCCACCGACTCCATTGAGAGATGGCCCCACTTCATCACTGTAAGGTCCTTTCACAAGGCGCTCCATCCAGGGTCCCCAACTTCTTCGTCCTTTGTTTATGTCTGGGAAGCCCATCCTTCCATTTCGACTTCCATTTCTTCCTCCACCCTGGGTGATTTCTATTCACCCTTCAAAGCCCTTTACCTGATTTCTACTCCTTTACCTCCTTTGTCTAACCTTCCTTAGCCACCTTGGGCAACTAATCACTTCCTCTTATTCGTTCCCTCTCCTTGTACCATTGCTTTATTTTTTTAAAATCAGCTAAACAAGACATAATTTCCACACAGTGGAATGCACCCATTTTCAGTGTACAGCTCAATGATTTCTTTTTCACGAATGTGTATACTTGTGTACCCACTGCCTATCTGGAGAATATTTCTGTCTCCCCTGAAGTTCCCTCATGCTCTTGTCAGAAAGTTGTTCCCCACCCTGCCACCCAGCCCTAGGCAATCACTGATTAAATTTGTGTTTTCCAGAATTTCGTGTAAGTGGAATCAAACACTATGTACTGTCTTGTCTCTGGCTTCTTTGGCTCAGGGTAATATTTCTGAGATTTGTCTATGTTGTCTGCATCGATAGTTTGTTCCTTTTTGTGGTTGAGTAATATTCCAACGTATGGATAAACCACAATTTAGCCATTCACCTTTTGATGGACATTTGGATTGTTTCCAGTTTTCTGGCTATTGGGAATAAAGCTGCTATGCACTTCCACAGCATTTTACATTGGCTTGTACTACAGAGCATTTCATATTAATTATATAGTTTATATATAGTGCAAAGAGCACTAAAGCCAGAGCTGAGCCCTAAGAGTCTTAGAAATGTGTGTAAATTGCTCAGTACAGTTTCAGCATATGATAAATCCTTAATAAATAATAGCTATTATGGCTGCTGTTCTTTTTAGCTGTGTGACCAGAGTAAGTTACTTGCCCTCTCTGAGCTTCAGTTTCTTCAAAAGTAAAATAAAAATGTCCAGGGTCTTGCCCACAATGCTGACACACTGTGAGGGATATCAAGCAATCATGTAGGGTGTTGGTGGGGGATGCTCTCCCAGTGGCTGATTAAATAATGGAGGGTATAAGTTAAGATTTCCTGGGAGAGATATGCTCAGGCATTTCAGGAAGAGGGATGCTTATGGAGGGATATAGAAGACAAACTAGATTGTGTCTGTGAAATAAGGATACCCAGCAGAAAGGCAGGGGGAGTGGGGGAGCGGGGCGGGAGGGGGTGGTATAGGGAGCAGTAACAAAGTTCATGGACTGTTACCTGCAGAAACACAGGATGTGGGACAGAGCTTTTTTTTTTTTTTTTAGTTTCAGGGAGCTTATCCAGGATGGCCTTAGGTGCTGAAGCAATGAATTATGATGATTCTCCCAAAATAACTTTGCTTTAGAGCTAAGAATATCCATCCAGGCTCAAGGTTGCACAAGGTTTTTTTTTTTTTCCCCCACAGCCCTTTGCTAATTGAATTAAACCCTTCTTGGCAATAAGAAAGTCTCCCAAAGAGTGACTGGAAGGATCAATTTTGCACATATTATGATTTGGCTTTCCAGTTGCTCCAGGCTGCATGCCCAGCTCAAAGTCTTCTTTTAGCTACTGGCTCCTTTCATCTTCCTGTAATGGTTAGTGATACCTGATCCCGTTACATGCTGGCGCCCTTCCAGGCATAATCTGTTGACTAATACTTGTGATTGCTGCTAATTCGTAGAGGAAAGAGCTATGTACTGGGCTGCCATGTCTTCCGAGTGTTCTCATACACTTTTCAGTTTCAGCTGCAGTGGAACACTGTGTTTTGTTTTTTAGAAGCACGGATGTGCTGGAGTCAAAGCCAGCAGTAGAAAAAAAGAAAAGTTATAGAGTTAAAGTCTATCTTCCTCTCCCTCACCTGCTATTACTGTGGGTTTCTAGTCACTTTCAAAGCAAACTGTGTCTCTCTGCCCAGAGCCCCCACACAGCATTCTTCAAGCTCTGAACCCTCTTCCCACCCCTTTGTGATAATCTCTCTTTGTGGCCCATTTCCTTTACATTAAATTCATAAATATCTAAAAATTCTGTCTCTTACTGCTAAGGCATCTTCCACATAGGTTAAGTATTTCATAGCTATAAGTTCTTTTGGGGAATTATAATTTCCTCAAATGAGTGACGCCTAGGTTAAGAATATCAGGTAACCCGATGTACCTGCCGTTGGATATTTGATAGGGAGTTATTTTAATGCTAGCTTGCATCGCTGAGGAAATGAATAGAAATATTTTACAGTGGTTGTGATTCTGCACAAGACAGTAACCTTACATAATTGTATGAAAAACTGAACCAAGCAGCTACTTTATCATGGAAGGCAGAACTGGTCACCCAGGTCCTCCGTACCAAAGTAGAACATATTACCTAATAATAGAGAAACATGTAAATTGACTGTACCACAGCCAATCAGAGTGAGTATGCAAATTGACCCAAAAGATGGCAGTTAATTTGCATACATACCTGGGTCCCGGGAACCTCCTCGGCACCCAGGTCACTCCCAGCTGGCCATCAGGCAGAAGCTTTAGGCTTGGGAAGGGGCTGAGCCTGCCATAGGAGGTAAGGGGAAAAAAATCAATGAAAACATATCCTCAGGTGAGGATGAAAAGAAAAATAAAGAAAGAAATGTCATATCCTATGAAAGACATCTTGAAAATGCTTAAAGAAAGTCGTGATTTTTTCATGGTGAAGGGACTGGAGTCTGTGTTGATGAAAATACCTTGGCGGCTGCGGTGACTGAAAGTGAGTGGCTGCAGCAGTGGGGTGATGGGGCTGGCGCCTTCCCCTGATCAGCCCAGTCGCCTCCCACAAAGGGAGGCCAGACTGCAGCTTAGGTCTGCTCCCAACGGGAAGTGGGCCTAAGCCATCAGTAGGACATCCCCTGAGGGCTCCCAGTATGTGAGAGGGGGCAGGCTGGGCTGAGGGACCCCTCCCCAGTGCACGAATTTCGTGCACCGGGCCCCTAGTACAGATAATAAACACTAGAAAGAGACTAACCTGATTATTTGTTCAGGTCTTATTCTTCCATGGCCATCCAAACATGCATTTATTAAAAACTGTCCATCTCATTTCCAGGAATAAACAATAGCATGATTCATAAGGGTGGAAAGGGCTGGTAAGATATGAAATCATCACCAGGCCGAAGGGATGACTACAATTTTTCAGAATCACTGATATCAATAAAGAGTGGGAATTTGGTTGCCCTCTGAACAAAACCACAGGGCAAGTAGTTTTGCCTTTTACAGAAACCATCCAGAAATGGTTTGTTGATTTGTGATTGCTAGAGTTTTAGGACACCCCTAACTTTTATAAAGGTAATCTAGATATATAATCAAGACAGGAACATCATCAGAGAAGGTGATAGCCTAATAAGTTATATTATAACCCAAATGTGTGAGCAAATAAATAGCAGATTATATTCTGTGTGTGCGTGTGTGCGCACAGCGCGCGCGCGCACTCACACACACACACACACACACACACACACAGCAGTGTTCTGCTGGAGTCAGCAGTACAGGCTTAGAACTGATGCTAAATAATCAGGAATTTTGCAAGCTGTTGTTAAATTCTATAGATAGTTTGAAATCAGTCACGTGGGAGTCTTTATACTATGGAAGTTGGCAATTGCTATAGACCAGGGCTTTTGTTTTGTTTTCAGATAGCTGGTTTACCAGTCTGCCACTGACTATGCTGTTGAAAGCAGAGAGCGTCTGTCAGGAAAATGTATAGTCCCATTCCTTGGAGAGGGTCTGTGTTGTTGTGGAACTGGAAAAGGTCATCAGACACTTCCCAGACCTGGATTTAATATTCCTTGAATTCCCCTTGCTTCCGATCTATGCTTCAATAAATAACCTGTTGCTTATTTGTTTGGTACCAATAGATGAAGTGGTGTTAAATGATATTCTTTGAGGTCCTAGGGATTCTAAGGAGCCCACGTAAGGGACATCTAGGGAAGGGAGGAGAAGGATCACATGAGCCTGAGTAGGTCCTTCAGCTGTCTGCAACAGAGCGGCTTCGTTTTCTGTTTTACATATGTCCACAAAAATAGAAAACAGAACAGTCGCTTGGAGAAAGCATACCGCTGCTGAATAACCTTTTGAAAGTAGTAGGCCAGAGCTCTTTATTCACCAGAAAAGCAATCCTTATTGTCAATAAATTATTATTCTGGGTATAATTCAGCTGCTGTGAGTTTAGTTAAACTCTGTTAGTTTCCTATCAACTGATAAAGCTGGGATATACTGACTGAAAATTCAAATTTCTTGACTAACCATGTTGACGACCAGACCCATTGGTGAGGAATTGCCCTTCTGAGATTTTGATCAGTGTGGTCAGCAGGCCTCCTTTCTGATAGTTGTCTCTTACACAAAGCAACTGGATAATGTACTCTTTGCTACTGGAAAATGGAAAATGAGTCAATCATGTGAGCTGGGCTCAGTGAGGGGAAGCTTTTGTCTTTTAAAAAGGCTCCTCTGCCCTAGCTAGGTGGCTTGGTTGGTTGGAGTGTTGTCCCATACACCAAAAGATTTAGATTTCGGGTTTGATTCCCGGTTGGGCACCTCTCCCCCTCTCCCTCTCTCTTCCTCTCCCTTTCTTCCCTCCTTTGGGTGAGGATTTAAAAATAATAAAATGGCTCCTCTTCTAATTATGAAAGTGACCCTGATGTATCCAATAAAAATTTAGGAAATGACAAAAGCAAAAAGAAAAAAATGAACATCACTTTATTCACCATCTAAAGACAGTCACTCTTACTTACGGTATACGTATATTCTAGCTCTTCATACAAACACATATGTTCACCCATATACACATAACTTTTTTTTTTAAAATATATTTTATTGATATTTTAAAGAGAGGAAGGGAGAGGGATAGAGAGCCAGAAACATCGATGAGAGAGAAACATCGATCAGCTGCCTCCTGCACACCCCACTGGGGATGTGCCCGCAACCAAGGTACATGCCCTTGACCGGAATCGAACCCGGGACCCTTCAGTCCGCAGGCCGACGCTCTATCCACTGAGCCAAACCGGTTTCGGCATAACTTTTTTTTTTAAGAGGAGTTTTGAAACTTGTGAACACAATGTAATGCCTTTGGTCCTCATCATAGCACCTGAAGATAGGTTTTATTGATTTTAGAGAGGGAAGGAGGGAGGGAGGGAAGAAGAGAGAGAGAGAGAGAGAGAGAGAGAGAGAGAGAGAGAGAGAGAGAAACATTGATGTGAAAGAGAAACATCAGGAACCTTTTGGTGTATGGGACAACACTCCAACCAACTGAACCACCTGGCCAGGCCAGCCTCTCTGTTTTTAAGGTCTCATGTGATTAGATTGGCTTCAGATAATTCGAAATAACCCAAATAATCCTGAGTAGTGTTCCTATTTCCAAGGTTCGTAATTTAATCAAATCTGCAAAGTCTCCTTGCTATGTAAGGTAATCTATTTACCAGAAATACTTACGTAGAAAAGCTTCCTGATTGCAATCTGGCACCCCTTTAGCATCTGGAACGTTCTTTAACTCTCAGCAATTTAGTACTCACAGGAGCCTGCATAAATAAGGGGCTAAGTTTAGCTCCTCACTTCATTAGCCTCAAGATAAATTCACATCTGTTCATGAATTAAACCCCTTGGACCCCTGGTTAAGAACGCCTGCTTCTCCCCGTCATTTGTTAGGGCTTCCTAGCGATCTATATTTTGAATGTACAATAATGTGTTTAACCAAGTAACTTCTGTTGAACGTTAAAGATAGTTTATAATACTGCTTGGAATAAAAACCCTTCTAGGTAAATCTCTGCATATTTTCCTGGTTCTTTCTTTAGGGTAAATTCCTGTAAGTGGATCAAAGGGTATTCCAAATGTTACAATTTTAGATTTGGCAGGAATATTTTAGTCCCATTTCACAAATACAGAAAGTGAGGGTGGAGTGGTTTACAGATAGGGTTCTTTAAACTCCACTTTGCTGGCCCTGAATCATGTATCATTCACAGTCTACCACATGACTACTGGAAACCACTTGTCACTGTAAAAGCTTTTGCCCCCAGAATGACTCCATTGTGTGAAACACTTGGGGTTGCTTCCCTCCATTCCCCGGCCTTGCCACATTCATTGAGGTTCAGCTCACATTGTTCTTACTGCACTTCTGCTCCATGGTCTATTTGTCATAAACCTTTTAGTTTGACACAGGACAGCTGTTAGGTATTTTGTTGAGTGCTACCATTTGTTTAACTCCTCAGAAGATATCAGGAGTAGTGTGTCTAGCACATGAGGAGGGGCGGAATAAATTGGTGATTGTTGAATGGTATTGAATAGTTACAACAATCCTGCAACTCCGGAGGACTGGCTATGTTTCAGAAAGTTTGTGATCAAGCTTGTGCTCCTAACGTTTATGGTTCCAGATGGAAATGGCTGTAGACTTTTGAGAGGTCTATGGCTGTTTTAAACCTGACAGCTATAGAGTTTTGTTATACAGTTTGTTGGATTTTGTATGTTACTCTATTAAAGGCATGGAAGTAAGGAAATCAGCAAGAGAAGAAAAGAAATAGCTGGCTGGGCTCCAATGCTCACCTTTCTCTTCCCTGACAAGTGAGTCCTGTTAAACTAATAAAATATTTATTGAATACCTACAAGGCTGGACTTTTATGAGGAATCCTAGTTAAGTGGATATCATTATAAGGTTAGACTCTGATCTACATCACACAATTATTTATGTTTAGTTTTATATATCACTAGAGGCCCAGTGCACGAAGTTCGTGCATGGGGGGCGGGGGTGTCCCTCAGCCCAGCCTGCACCCTCTCCAATCTGGGACCCCTCGAGGGATGTCAAACTGCCCATTTAGGCCTGATCGTACCGGGATCAGGCCTAAATGGGCAGTCGGACATCCCTCTCACAATCCAGGATTGCTGGCTCCCAACTGCTGGCCTGCCTGCCTTCCTGATTGCCCCTAACCGCTTCTGCCTGCCAGCCTGATCACCCCCTAACCACTCCCCTGCCAGCCTGATTGATGCCTAACTGCTCCCCTGCCAGCCTGTTTTCCCCTAACTGCCCTCCCCTGCAGGCCTGGTCACCCCTAACTGCCCTCCCCTGTAGGCCTGGTCCCTCCCAACTGCCCTCCCTTGCAGGCCTGGTCCCTCCCAACTGCCCTCCCCTGCTGGCCATCTTGTGTGACCATCTTGTGTCCACATGGGGGCAGCCATCTTATGTGTTGGAGTGACAGTCAATTTGCATATCATTCTTTTATTAGATAGGATAATAAGGTGTGTTGAGGGAGCTGTTTAAAATAGTGGAAAAGAGTGACTGACCAGCAGGGATAGGCTCTGCTTTTTACCTAGTTGTGTGTGTTAATCTATGGGGTCTGTGTTCTGGCCATCAAACCACACTAACTATGCTTTGCCAAAGTGGAATTCAAAATCTACAAACACAAGCATTCACACTTATATTTATATCTTTCTGTATTACCTGTTGATACATTTAGGAAAATGCTGTTTGAATAAAATTTCATGATATTACATATTTAATTTCTGTAAAATGTTAAATATTCTTAGATAATTAGGTGTTCTCAGATAATGCTTTTCGGACTGGGTGGTCTGGGTGGCATTTGTTTTAAAATTATTTAAAATACCATAACCTACTTTTTGGTGCTCACAGTGGGAGAAACTATGGCATTTGTGAAATGGTAGTCTCTGGTTTATCCCCGTAAAGACATCTGCCCAGGGTAGGCTGCAAGAAACTCGCCTGGTTCACCGTGGATTACTTTTTTTTGTTTTATTTGCTAATCCTCACCCGAGGATATATTTTCCCATTGATTTTTTTAGAGAGCGTGGAGGAAGAGGTGTGGAAAGAGGGAGAGAGAGATAGATCTGTTGCCTCCCACACGCGCTCCGACACCCGGCATCAAATCCTACAACCAGGTTTGTGCCCTTAACTAGGGATCAAACCTGAGACCCTTCTGTGGGAGGACCTGTTTCCTAACTACAGGCCAGGGCTAAGCTACAGGGGCCAGGGCTACTTTCTGAACCTCTTTTACACCTGCTCAATCTCATTTAAACATGAAGATAAGAAAACAAAACAAGGACCTCACAGTTCTCAATTTATTTCCCTATCTCAGCGATTTTCAACCTTTTTCATCTCAGGGCACACATAAACTAAACTAAAATTCTGCAGCACACCAAAAGATACATATTTTTTTGCCTATCTGACAAAAATGCGTATAATTTTGATTCATTCACACTGACAGCTGTTGTTGTGTTGGCTGCTGTTATTTTTTTGACAGTCGAAGGGAAAAGAGGTCCGTGGTCCTGACTAGTCAGGTATTGCACGTTTTAAAAATTCTTGCTGCATACGGATTGAAAATCGCTGCCCTAACTGGTTGTAATCATGTTACATTCCTTACCAGCTACTATAAACAGCAGCAAACATGACCCATGCTCTTGAAAAAAAGTGTATTTATTAAAAATATATTATCGTCAAAACAGAAGGGGGTGTATCAGTATTTAATCTGTCTGGAGCATTACTTTGGCTCAGATAAAAATTCCGTCTTTGCTTTTCGTAGCCCATTTAGCATTGCCATTTTCGTGACTATATGTAGGCACAATACAAAATAGCAAAAACATGTCAGCATGCTGTTTTGTTCGCTGCTGCAATAGGCATGTAATTTACTGAGGTTTGGCCACAAGGTGCGATTTCGTGGTGCTCTGGGAGCCCAGCTGGGGAAACTGCATGTCTTCTAGCTTCTTATCATGGATTCTCCTTGAGGTCAGGAAAGGGCTAAGCGTCACCATGGCCCTCAGGGACTGATGTGACCCGGTATCACGCGGGGAGAGTTAAGAACCGCTTGTCTCGTGTGACTACAAGCCTCCTAAGGGAGGGGGTGTGGGGAGATTGATGGTAGCGGGGTGGGCGCCGGATTAGTCCCGGGAAAAGGAGGGGCTCTAGTTGGCAGCCTACAGGAAGGTGATTTGTGGAGAGTGGCCTGGCAACCCGTTTGGTTCGGTTGGGCGTCAGCTGCAGGGGCCGACAGGGCACGCGCGACAGCCCCTCCAGCCTCTTGGCCCAGCCTTCCCGCCCCACCCCTCCAACGCCGGCGCGCGCGCTCCCTCCTTGCCCACGCGCGCTCCCCACCCCCACTCACGCGCGTGCCCGGTGCGCGTGCCCCGCCCTCTCCCGGTGCGCGCTCCGCCGCCCTCCCTCCCGCTCCGCGCGCTACCCAGCTGGCCCGAGCGTGCGGTGGGCGGGGCGCCGCGCTGACGTTGCCCGGGATGCGGGAAGGTTCCTCCGCCGCCGCTGCTGCCGCCTCTGCCTCGCCTGCCAGCCGGGTTTCTATGAAAACACCCGGTGGCGGGCGGCGAGGAATCCGCCGTGCGTCCAGCGAGCAGCCGCCGGCCCTGCCTGCGCCGAGCCAGGTGGTGCGGCTCTGCCCACTCCTTGCCAGCTCCCCCTCCTAAGCCCACGGTGAGCGCCCCGCCGCCGTCCGCGCGTCCGGCCAGCCGACCCTCGGTGCCCCTCTGCTCTCCCCGGGCCGCGGCGTCCTGGGGGCGGGAGAAGCGGGAGAAGAGCGAGTCCGGGCCCGTCGCTGTCTGCGCCCTGGGACCCTCACCTGACAGGTTGTGTAACGCGTGTCTTTGGGGTGGTGGTGGACCGGATCTTGAGGGAAATCCCTGATGGGCTGGAGGTTTGGCTGTTAATGGAAAACGCTCTCTCCCGCTCCCACCGACGAACACCTGATCGACCTCCCTCCCGCATCCCCGCGGAGAGTCCTCCGCGCGGTCTCGGAGTAGAGGCGACCCCCGTGCTCTGCCCTTTTCTCCGCTCGCCGCGGCGCAGAGCAGAGCCCAGCCCAGAGGGGCGGCGGGTCGGGGGGAGGGTGCGCGCCCTGCTTCTCCATCCACTCCGATCCCAGCCCAGCCCTCTGCTCTTAGGTGTGCGGAGCTGCGAGGTGGGTGTGGTGTGACACCTGCCATGGCTGGGTTTGCTTCCTCGCAGTGGGTGTTTTGGCCTGAAGTGTGTTCTCTGTTTACAACTTGTCGCCCTGTGTGTTTGATTTGAACCTGAATCAGATCGCCCTAGATGACAGTGCAGAGTTGCCCCACGGCCTTCCTTCCTGAGTTGCGGGTTCTTAATTGCAAGTATTCAATTCAAGGACTCCTGCAATCCCTACGCAAGGCTTGCTTGTTCCCCCTTCCCCGTGTCGTTTAAGCCTATTAGTACCAGCGTAGCTTTGAATCCGTTGCTTTCCTTTCCTGGGCATTGCCCATTATAGAATGGAGTTTTAATACATCTTAGTATGCTCGATGTGAATGTTGGTAACTGCAAGCCCATTTTCCCTTTTCAGATAGCTTGCTCAAGTGTCTGAAGGTCTAGCACTGCTCATTACCTAATACGTTTTAACACTTTGGCATTTTCTTTGGCGATTTTAATTCTGGGTGGATGTTTTTTCCTTTAGGTATTCACAATTGCAGCACTGTTTGCACTGCGTGACCATTTGTAGTTAGATAGGACTTTAACAGTTTCTTGATCACTCATTTTAATTTATCTTTTGTGTCCATGTTGTAATCTCTGTGTAAATTGAGTTAGCACTTTCTTTAACTTCTGCATTCCTCTTCCTAAATTGTCTTTTTTCCCTTAGAAAACCAGAAAGTTATTTTTGTAATTGTATCGTGGAATGTTTTCAGTCCAGTAGACCAAAAAAGTAGTCGTTTATTTAAAGAGCTTTAAATGGTACATATTTTAAAACATGTGCCAAATGTTAAAACTCGGAAGATCTGTAAGGATGTCCTGTGTAATACTGTGAGATAGTTATCAGTTTCTTATCCACTCCTTATTTCTCATTCTTAAGCAGAGTTGTGATATGACTTGTTAGTTTTCCATCCCACTTTTCTTAAGTTCTACAATGAAGTTTAAAGTTCATTTTCAATGACTTTAGAACTCTGCCTTGAATTGCTTCGACACATAGTTAGAATTGCAGTCTCACTCTGAACCCTGAAACGACCAGGGGGTAGACTGAGAGTTACCCTTGTAATTAGCCAACTCTGCAAAGCATTTAAATGTATTAATGTAGTTCAAGCTTTTGAAGAAGAATTTTTTATTGCCTTGAATCAAGGCATTATTCTCTTTAGAATAGTCTAACTGGAATCCTGTGTAATGGTTTCATCTCCAATAGCAGAGGGAAAAGAGGTCTAGATTATAGTTGACAGTGTTATATTTTACAGTATTGTATTATATTTCACAGTATTCACCATCCAAAACCTGCTCTTCTTGCTTAAAGTCCCTCGGTGCTTGGAAGTTGAACATTAGTTGTAATAAATGAGCCCGTTAGTGGGTTCTCTGCAAGTTGGGAGCTTCCTGTAGACAGTTGGTAGAGTGGGCACTGACTTTTACACTTTATATATTCCTGTTAGTTACACTGCCTTTATCCTATAGTGTAGTGACTACGGGGTTGGGCCTCAGAGCCAGACTGGCTGGGTTTGAATCCTGGCTTTGCTTTAGAAGCAAGTTATTTATCCTCTTTGTGCTTCAATTTTCTCAGCTTCAAAAATGGGATAATAGTGGTTACACCCTTAAGATGATATTAAGCATTAAAAGAGCTAATACACGTGAAATGCTTAGCCTGGCACATAGTAAGTGCTCAGGAAATATTATTGCTGCTACTGCTTTTCTTCAGCTTTTCAAGGGAACTGGTAAGCTGAAGAAGGACTTTGGGCTGATGGAACATTATTAGTGCGGATTAATTCCACTAAGACCTGTTTGCTTTTTGGGGGGCTCAGTGAGAGCTTAGTCTCACTGTCCTGCCTTGGAAGCATGTAATTTAGTTTTAAATAGAGCAGCTGGATCCTGAGTGGGGTGTCTTGAGATGCTGCTGGAGAGCTGCTCAAGTATCCCTGTTTGTCCTTGTGACAGAACCTTGGATTGTCTCCCTCATGGTGGTGGTGGTTGCTATTTTAATCACCTGTTTTTGATTATGTGATTGTGTTTTTTGACTGTCATGTAATTAGCCAACTCTGCAAAGCATTTAAATGTATTAATGTAGTTTAAGCTTGTCATGTGCTACTGTGAAAAATATTATCTATCAAACTATCTTTAATCCATATATTGCATGGTATTTCCAACATATACAGAATCACTTTCCTCTAAACATTGTTTATGTTGTTTTTTTTTGCTTTGCTATTAATATTACATAGAGTGAAGTTAGTTTTGACTTGGTATAGTGTTTCTTTTCAGCTTTCATGTAATATTCTTAGGAAAGTTAAAAAAATATTTTTATTGATTTCAGAGAGGAAGGAAGAGGGATAGAGAGATAGAAACATCAGTGATGAGAGAGAATCATTGATTGGCTGCCTCCTGCACACCCCACCCTGGGGATCGAGTCTGCAACCTGGGCTTGTGCCCTAACTGGGAATCGAACTGTGACCTCCTAGTTCATAGGTCAAAGGTCAAACACTAAAAAGTTTTTTTTTTTTAAATTAATGATTTTATGTATTTGTTCTCGATTTGCAGGCATCTGATGGAACCTTGGATTGTAATACAGTGTTCTTTAAATCAGTTTTAAAACTCTTAGTCTCAGGACCCTTTTACACTCTTAAAAAATTATTGAGTCCCCTAAAGAGCTTTTGAGTCTTCTTTCTTTTCGTAATTAATGGGCTAAAGGGTTATCAATCTTGTTAATGTTTTCAGCGAACCAATTTTTGGTTTCATTGCTTTTTCCTATTCTCTTTTATTTATCTCTGACATAATTTTTAAAAAAATTTTCTTTCTTCTACTGGCTTTGGGTTTAGTTCTCCTTTTTTCTAGTTCCTTAAGTTGTAAAGTTAGGTTGTTTATTTGAGAGCTTCCTTCTTTTTAAATTTGTTTATAGCTATAAATTTCCTGATGAGCACTACTTTTCCGCATTGTGTAAATTTTGGTATGTTGTGTTTTTGTTTTCATCTGTCTCTTAAGTATTTCTAATTTCCCTTGTGATTTCTACTTTACCCCATTGGTTGTTTAAGAGTATGTGATTGAATTTCCACAAATTTGTGAATTGTCCAGCTTTCCTTCTCTTACTGCCTTCTAAATTTATCCTATTGTGGTTGGAGAAGGTACTTTGTATATCTTACTTTGTATATCTATTTTTATTTTATTTTTTAAATGTATTTTATTGATTTTTTACAGAGAGGAAGGGAGAGGGATAGAGAGTTAGAAACATCGATGAGAGAGAAACATCCATCAGCTGCTTCCTGCACACCCCCTACTGGGGATGTGCCCGCAACCAAGGTACATGCCCTTGACCGGAATCGAACCTGGGACCCTTGAGTCCGCGGGCCGATGCTCTATCCACTGAGCCAAACTGGTCAGGGCTATATATCTATTTTTTAAAAAATCTATTGAGACTTAATCTGTGGCCTGACCTATAATGTGTCCTAGACTGTCCCATGTGCACTTGAGAAGAATGTGCATTCTGTTGTTAGGTAGCGTGTTCCCTGTATGTCTATTTGGTTTATTGTGTTAAGTCCTCTGTTTCTTATCTTCTTTCTGGTTGTTCCATCCATTATTGAGAATGAGGTACTGAAGCATCCAAGTAGTATTGTAGAATTGTCTATCCCTTTAATTCTGTCAATTTTTGCTTCATGTATTTTGATGGTCAGTTATTAGGTGCATGCCATTTATACTTGTTAAATTTTCTTGCTCTCTTGAACCTTTTATTAACATATCCTTTATCTCTTATAACTTTTTTTTGGATCTAAATTCTATTTTGTCTGATATTAGTATAGCCACCTCTGTTTTCTTCTGATTACTGTTTGCATGGAATATATTTTTCCATCCCTTCACTTTCAGTGTATTTGTTTCTAAAGTGAGTGTTGTGGAGAGCATATTGTTGCATCATGGCTTTTAAAATTTTTTATTTTTTATCCATTTTGCTAATTTCTGCCTTTAGATTGGAGAGTTTAATTTATTTACATTTAAGATATTACTGATAAGGAGGAACTTCTGTCATTTTGCTATTTTTTAATATGCCTTATAGCTTTCTGAGTCCCTCATATCTTGTGTATTTTGATTCTTATTGGGGATATTAGTGGAACCTGACTTTGGCTATGGTACTTTCCTTAAAACAAACAAAACTTAAGTCATTTTAATGGATCAGAATTAGGTTAGAGGCAGTGGATATGTTTGTCTCAAGGTGAATTTTTTAATCTCATCTATCACCTATATAGATTTAGGAATTTTGGAATTTGTTTAAGCTTAAAAGTAGTCATTTGGAATCTGAATTGCTGGAAGAGTAATTTTAAATAAACTAAATTGAAGTGTAGTGGGATTCTACTTCCCCAAAAATAAGACCCTATAACTTTTAGTATAATTAAGGAATCACATAGCAGAACAAATGAGACCTTTATAAGTGCCAGAATGTCTTTTGTGGAGAAATGTGTGAAACATCCAAACTTGTGTTCTTAATGAGGATGTATGATGAGGAAAGGTAAAAAGTATAATCTTTTTACAGGTTTATTCTTACCCACATTTTTTGATCAAGTTAATGACAGTAATATATGTGAAATAAATTTGCCTGTTTACAGTTGGGCTAAAACATTCATAAACTAATAATTGGATGTCATATGAGTCAGGTAACTAGATGAAAAAAATGTCTACTTTAACATAGTAATTTAGAATAGGTTAATATACACAGACCATGTTCACGGTAAGTATTTCTCTCTTAATTTAAATGGTATTAGTCTATCTGCCTATTGCTGGGACCATTACTCTTTTTTTCTTTAATAACAAAACAGATATTTTTAACCTCCTTCCCTCAGAGTTTCTCACTTTTTTCTTTAATGATGCTGCCAAGGGTATGATGGGCATATTCTTTGGGTTGTTTCTTATTAAATACTCAGGGTTGCAGTTTTTCTCACATTGATATAGTTGGTGTGGGGCAGTGGTCGGTAAACTGCGGCTCGCGAGCCACATGCGGCTCTTTGGCTCCTTGAGTTTTTAGCAAAGGCCAGCTTAGGAGGACCCTAATTAAGTTAATAACAATGTACCTACCTATATAGTTTAAGTTTAAAAAATTTGGCTCTCAAAAGAAATTTCAATCGTTGTACTGTTGATATTTGGCTCTGTTGACTAATGAGTTTGCCGACCACTGGTGTGGGGGAATAATAGTTAGCTCCCTTATGTTCTTGAAGAGTGATTTATTCATTTCAGATGGTGAAACAATTAGAGAAAGTCAACAAAAGATGATATGTATCCAGCGTAGCTGTTTCCCCATCTCCTGTGGCGGAACCAGCTACCCAGATATCCTTTAACTGGTCTTTTCCTGGTTGCCCGCTCCCACTCCAACAGAACAATATGGTGTTTAATAGCAAAGGTTTTCATTGTTAATTAGAGAAATGTTTCTTAAATGTTTTTAAACAGTGGAAGTTTTTTGTCTAACAGTATCTTGTAGGAAGACCTATTTGTAAATAGATGAGAGTAAAATAGTGAAGTTGTTCTGGTTGAATGGGAACTGGACCAAGTTGTTTAGTCAGGGCAAGTCAGAAGGGAATCATATTTCCTCAGATTGAATTTACAAGATTTAGATGGGACTTTGGAGTGTGAACAGTGTATGTTTCTTTGTACTTTTTTTTTTAAAGCAGTTTAACCTTGAAATAAATAAAAAACAATGTATATTTGAGTATTTATATATCTAGAATATACAACTTTAGGTTTGGGCTGTGTGTCAGAATTTCTTCTACGGATTGTTTGTGGAATGAAAATTAGGACAGCTTATGTGTATGAAATTCTGATGCCTGGTGTGTGTGCACACTTATTGACTTAGCTCATGGGCTTGATTTCAGGCTTAAGCTAGTGAGAATTGAAGTTTTCAGTTTTTAGATTCCCTGGGCTCTGGAACTAATTCTAGTTGAGGAAAATCTCAAAAATTCAGATCTAAAATTTGGTACTTTTCTTGAGCTAGAGTAGACACAATTGCTTGCTTTTCCTTATGCATGGCTAGCTTGAGGAAGTTGATTTTGCTGTATGATTTTTTGCTAAAGTCAAATTCCCATATATAATTTTAGTACAGGTCATCGTTAAATATATAAGAGTACTCATACAGACCCATCCTCCAATTAGGGTAATATATGCTGTGGATTTTTAGGTGACAGCATAGATTTTTAATGTAGCTTTTTTTTTTTTTTTTTGAAGCGAACATATCAAGATTTTATTGTCATATAGTAAAACAAAATATTAAGCTTAGAGCTGGATCACTTGACCCTTTCTCTTCTTATCTCCTCCCAGTTAAAAATGCTTGCATCTCTTAATAGCCAGCATTCTCTTAGATCTGCAGTTGGGATCAATGCATTCAAGCCTCAGCAAAATCTTCTTTGTAGTTTTAGCCTTTTTTCAGAAAATCGGCTTAGTCTGTCCTCCATAAGCCACTCTGCTTCCTGTCACAACGCCGCTTTCCCTGTGCATACAGAGAATCCTTGCCCTTCTCCTAAGGTGTTACTTTTTGGGGTTGATGCTTGCCACACTTCTTACAGAAGCTCAGCGGGTTTTAGGAACGTTCACCATGTTTGCGAGAGCGCTATCAGCAGGGAAAGGCAGCTTATTATTATTATTTTTTTAAAAACTTCTGTTGGATAATTAACTCAGAATACATCTCCCAAAGACCCAGGTGGGTCGGTTGTTTTGCTTTTGTGCAAAAGTACATAGTATTTTGTCATGGGAAGTAGGCATTGAGGTACAGAGGACATAAGTCCCCAATCCTAATTTATAAATGATTGAATTATGAAAGTTCCTGCAGAGACTAAGCTTGTTTTCCTTTTTAAAGAGCTTTGTTGAGATATAACTCACCATACAATTTTCCCATTTAAAGTATGCAGTTCAGTGGCTTTCAGTATATTTACAGAGTTGCGGAACATTATCACAATCAGTTTTAGAACATTTTTATTACCTCAAAAAGAAACTCTACACCCCTTTACCCTCTCCTCCCACTCTAATCCCTATCTCCCTTAGTCCCAGGTAACCAGTAATCTGTCTCTTTAGGTTTACTTATTCTGGGTATTTTATATACATGGAATCATATAATGATGTGGTCTTTTGTGGCTGGCTTTTCCCATTTAACGTAATATTTTCAAGTTTCATCTAGGTAGCAAATATTAGTACGTTGTTTCCTTTGATTACTGAATAATATTCCATTATGTGGATATATCACATTTTATTTATTCACTTATCCTTTGGTGGGTATTTGGGTTTCCACTTTTTGGTTGCTATGAATAATGCTGCTGTGAACATTTGTGTGTAAGGTTTTGTGTGGATAGAGGTTTTCATTTTTTGGGGTTATACCTAGAAATGGACTATCTGAGTCATTTGGATACATCATGTTTAGCCTTTCAAGGCACTGCTAGACTACTTCCATTGTAGCTGCCATTTTACATCCCCTTCAGCAATGTATGGGGTTTCCAGTTTCTTCACATTCTTGCTAATTTTTATTATTATCTTAATTGTTTATTATTGATTATAGCCACTTTAATGGGTGTGAAGTGTTATCTTATTGTATACTAAATTTTAAATAGTAGTTAGGCATAGCAGGGATGATAATAGTCTAAGATGGAATTCATATTACAATTAAAGTATTTAATAGACTAACCTAGGACTATAATCCTCAGTAGCCATCTTAATCCTGGCTATGCGTGATTAGTATCACTTCTAATTTTATTTTATTTTATTTACTTATTTTTTGTTAATCTTCACCCGAGGGTATTTTTTTCATTGATTTTTAGAGAGAGTGGAAGGGAGTGGAAGAGACAGGGATAGAGAAACATTGAAGTGAGAGAGACACATTAATTGGTTGCCTCCCTCATGCTCTCTGACCAGGACCCAGGATAGAGCCTGCAACCGAGTTACGTGCCCTCCACTGGAATTGAACTCGTGACCCTTCAGTCCACCAGTTGCCGCTCTAACCACCAAGCCAGACCAGGTAGGGTTCACTTCCTAATTAAAAAAAAAAAAAAAGTCAGAGATTTATCTAATCTCTGAGGATATTGTATGATTCCTCACTCCTCAAAAATTTCTTTATTGAAAAAGAAAACAGTGAAGATTCAGTTGTAAAGAATAGAATCTACTCTAGATACCTTAAGCAGAAAGCATTTATTTACCATAAGATACCAAAGAGCTTAGAGAATTGTTGGGATGTATCAGTTTGGTCCTTTCAGGAGATAGAAACCACACTGTAATTTAACAGGAAAAGATTTGTATAAAGAACTAGAGGCCCAGTGCATGGATTTGTGCACCGGTGGGGTCCCTCGGCCTGACCTGAGGCTCTCTGACATCCCCCCAAGGGGTCCTGGATTGCGAGAGGGTACAGGCCAGGCTGAGGGACCCCACCGGTGCACGATGGGGGCTGGGAGGGAATGCAGGAGGGCTCCACGGTGTGTCCGGTCCGTCTTGCCCAGTCCTGATCGGCTGGACCCCGGCAGCAAGCTAACCTACTGGTTGGAGCATCTGCCCCCTGGTGGTCAGTGTGTGTCATAGCTACTGGTTGAACGGTTGCTTAGGCTTTTATATATATATAAACTAGAGGCCTGGTGCATGAAATTTGTGCATGGATAGGGTCCCTAGGTCTGGCCAGCAATCAGGGCCGGCTGGGGCCTTCCTTTCCCCGGCTGCCAGCTGTCGGCCAGGGCCTTCCTTCCTTTGTTCCACACTGTCCCCTGGTGGTAGCACACATCATAGTGAGCAGTTGAACTCCTAGTCAGTCGAACTCCAGAGGGGACAATTTGCATATTAGCCTTTTATTACATAGGATTATTGACTAGCCTGGCCAGCATGGCTCAGTGGTTGAGCATCGACCTGTGAACCAAGGAGATCATGATTCAACTGCTGGTCAGGGCACCTGCCTGGGTTGCAAGCTTGAACCCCAGTGGGGGGCGTGCAGGAATCAATGATTCCCTCTCATCATTGATGTTTCTCTCTCTCTCAACCTTTCTGAAATCAAGAAAAATACATATATAAAAAAAGCATTATTGACTATACTGGGATTGGAGCAATGAGGGGTTTACCAGTAAGAAGTAAAGATAGCTCTAAGGAATATAGGAAAAGCTGATATAAAGAGTAGTTACTGAGATAGAGTGAAGCTGAGGTAGTGGATTTCCCTCTCCACCTGAGGTCTAGACCTTGTTGGAAAAGGGCAAGGTCAAGGCAAGTAGCTGTGGGTGGTGAATTTGCTGGCTATCACCCCTCTAGGGTGCCAGGGAAAGCTGTTCATGGGGAGATGTCTGTCCGGTCTGTGTGCTACCTCCTGTTGGGGTCGCCGGGTGTGCTGCAGGAGCCTGCTGCTGGAAAAGCCATCCTTGTTGCAGGAGTGGGTCCTGCGGAAGCCTTGTCTGCTGCAGCCTAGTGAGCAAACTGGAGCCAGAAGCAAAATTCTCTCCTCTGCAGTGTCTTTCCAATGTCCTCTTTTGACAAAGCTTAATATCGTGCCAGCTGGCAAAGAAATGAATATTTTGAGGGCATACATCTATTTTCACAGAACAGGCAAACGGTGAATTTGGAGATGAGGGGCAATAAATTAATGTCTGGCACAGGTATCACGTGCTTTACAGAATTGTTTGGAGATCTAAAGGAAGAGACTCTAGGTTGAGCTTGAAGGAACAACTCCCAAAACCTCTGCAGAGAACTGAGAAACCAAGGGGTGTGTGTGTGTGATTGTTTCTTTTATGATTAAAAGGCCTCCTGTGTAATTGTGAAATTGCTCCTAGATCTTCACTGCTAGAACCACTCTCTTGTTTTAAAATTAGGAAACTGTTGTGGTTGGTCAGGAGGCTGTGTGATCAGGAATCTTTTGCTGTGCTTAGCAGCTATAGAACTATACTGGACCAGGACCAACCTATTCTGGTCTGCACTAACCCTGCCTACAAGAGACTCGACTAGCCTTTCTCAATCTTTATATACTGGGGGATCCATGAAATAATTTTTAGGTCTCCAGGAACTCCTCCATAAAAGTTACAACATCTATAAACTTTCTGATATTAGTTTAAACAGAAAGTTTAGATATAATAATTGTTATTATCACCTATAATCCTTTGGTGAAGTATGGATCTTCTATCCTAAATAGTTTGAAATCGGTACCACTGGACACTGGTGAGATGAGATTGACAGCAATTTTCTGGGAGAGGAAGATACTGCACATCGCATGGGAATAGAGTGAACCAGCCACAGCGTCTGTGGGAGACAGGCTTTGTAGTAACAAAAGGAAGAAGTAGCCTTCCCATCCCTTCACTGTGGGAGCTTGTGATTAGTTTGTTTGAATAATTCTGAGAGCCAGCAGGGGACTGAAACTAGTTAGGTTTTGGATTGAATCGAGTATTAAATGGCTTGGCTGATGGTGGAACTGGCTGGGCGAGGAGCCTTTCCCACTGGATGGGGCACACGTGGCAAGAGTGGGAGAACTCTCATTAGGCCTTTGGGGCCCTGTGAAGCTCAGGATTGTCAGGGCAGTACTTGAAAATAATTAGGTTTTATAATACAGTACTTCAGTAATGACTGCTAATGCTTTATTGACAGAGGATGATATATTTTCTGTGCATCTAATTACTGTGGCCATCTTACAAGTCTATTCTTCTGTGTGGCTCTCCATCCCACAAAGGATGTAAACTCTGATGTGTTAGTAATGCAGATAGAAAAAATAGGTTTTCCTTTTCTTAAATTTCCCACTTTATTTTTTACTAGAGGCTCAGTGCACGAAATTCGTGCACGGGGGGTGTGTCCCTCAGCCCAGCCTGCACCCTCTCCAATCTGGGACCCCTCGAGGGATGTCCAGTTGCTCATTTAGGCCTGATCCTGGTAGTACCGATTTCAGGCAGTCAGACATCCCTCTCACAATCCAGGACTGCTGGCTCCCAACTGCTCACCTGCCTGCCTTCCTGATTGCCCCTAACCGCTTCTGCCTGCCAGCCTGATCACCCCCTAACCCAGGGGTGAGCAAACTTTTTGACTCGAGGGCCACAATGGGTTCTTAAACTGGACTGGAGGGCCGGAACAAAAGCATGGATGGAGTATTTGTGTGAACTAATGTAAATTCAAAGTAAAGGAGCGGAGGGGAGAGCAAGAGAACCCTCCGCTCTTTCGGCTCCACGGGCCGGATAGGACAGCTGAACAGGCCGGATCCGGCCCGCGGGCCGTAGTTTGCCCACGGCTGCCCTAACCACTCCCCTGCCAGCCTGATTGATGCCTAACTGCTCTCCTGCCAGCCTGTTTTTCCCTAACTACCCTCCCCTGCATGCCTGGTCACCCCTAACTGCCCTCCCCTGCAGGCCTGGGTCCCCCCCAACTGCCTTTCCCTGCAGGCCTGGTCGCCCCCAACTTCGCTCCTCTGCCGACTTGGTCACCCCTAACTACCCTCCCCTGCTGGCCATCTTGTGGCGGCCATCTTATGTCCACATGGGGGCAGGATCTTTGACCACATGGGGGCAGCTATCTTGTGTGTTGGAGGGATGATCAATCTGCATATTACTATTTTATTAGATAGGATAGAGGCCTGGTGCATGGGTGAGGGCCAGCTGGTTTGCCCTGAAGGGTGTCCCGGATCAGGGTGGGGTTCTCTTGGGGCTTGGGGCGGCCTGAGCGAGGGGCCTATGGTGGTTTGCAGGCCGGCAACGCCCCCCGGCAACCCAAGTGGAGGCTCTGGTATTTGAGATTTATTTATCTTCTATAATTGAAACTTTGTAGCCTTGGGTGGAGCCACGCCTCCTGCTTGCTCTGGGGCCACAGCCATTTTTGTTGGGATTTATTTATTTTCTATAATTGAAATTTTGTAGCCTTGAGTGGAGGCCTGGGCCTGCCAGGGTGTGCGGAAAGCTTGGCTTCCTCCATTGCCGGGAAACCCAAGCCTCCTGCTCACTCCGTGGCCGCAGCCATCTTGGTTGGGTTAATTTGCATACTTGCTCCTGATTGGCTGGTGGCATGGCTTGTTTGTGTAGCGGAAGTACGGTCAATTTGCGTATTACTCTTTTATTAGATAGGATTTTATTCAAGTAGGCCTAGGAGTCTTACCACAAATTTTTACTATACAAGGTACTAATAAAATATGGCCTGTGTATATGGTATATACAAGAGTATTTTTATTTATTTAAAGTGAACAAAAAAAACTTTAACCAACCTTATTTGAAAAACAAGTAATTAACTTAGTTTACCATTCTGGAAACTAAGCTCATTTTCATGATTTTTTTTTTTTAAGCATTGGACTCTTTAATTTAATATATATATATATATACACACACACACACACACACACACACACACACATGCACATATATATATATATATATATATTTCAGAGAGGAAAGGAGAGGGAGATAGAAACATTAATGATGAGAGAGAATCATTGATTGGTTGCCTCCTGCATGCCCCCTATTGGGGATTTAGCTCTCTACCTGGGCATGTGCCCTGACCTGGAATTGAATTGTGACCTCCTGTTTGATAGGTTGACGCTAAACCACTGAGCCACACCAGTTGGAACATTTTCATTTTTATTTATTTATTTTTATACTAGAGGCCCGGTGCATGAAATTCATGCACTCGGGGGGGGGGGGGTGTCCCTCAGGCCGGCCTGTGCCCTCTCGCAGTCTGGGAGCCTTTAGGTGATGCCTGACTGACAGGGATGTCCCCCTGGGGAGAGGGCCTAAGCCAGCAGTGAGACATCCTGGAGGCGGGAGAGCCCGGCTTCTGGCTGGGCGGCATTGAGCGTCTGCCCCCTGGTTGTCAGTGTGCATCATAGCGACCACTCGTTCCACTGTTTGGTCGATTTTCATATTAGTCTTTTATTATATAGGTTATTTTTATTGATTTCAGAGAGCAAGGGAGAGAGAGAGATTTCTATCAATGATGAGAGAGAATCATTGATTGGCTGCCTCCTGCACGCCCCCAGCTGGGGATCGAGCCTGCAACCTGGGCATGTGCCCTTGACCGGAATCGAACCTGGGACCCATTAGTCCACAGTCCGACGCTCTATCCACTGAGCCAAACCAGCTCGGGCTTCATGATTTTTAAAGACTCATATGGTAGAGTAGTAAGTTACTGTTAAATAAATGGCTTCAGTTTTTTAAAAAATAGGCCTGATAGACTTAATTTAAATAAATATTTCAAGTTAATTTTTTTGGTATTTTTTTATTGTGGTAAAATATATTTGGCCACAATAAAATCACTTAAACCATTTTAAGGTTATAATTCAGTGGCATTAATTATATTCACAATGTTGTGCAACCATAATCACTGTTTCCAAAATTTTTCATTACCCCAGACAGACACTCTATAATTTCCATTAAACAATGAGTACCTATTCCCCTTTACCTCCAGCCCTTGGTAACCTTTAATCTACTTTATATTCCTATGTATTTGCCTATTCTAGATTTTTTCATATAAATGGAAGCAAAGCATACAATATTTATTGTTTTGTTTCTGGCTTATTTCATTTAGCACAATGTTTAAAGGTTAATTCATGTTGTAGTATGTATCCGAACATTCTTTTTTATTTTCATATATGTTGTGATTAGGGGTCCAACTTCATTCCTTTACATGTGGAAATACAGTTATCTCAGCAAAGAAAAGTCTGTTCTTTTGTTATTGAATGGACTTGGCACCCTTGCCAAAGTCACTTGGCCATAGATATATGCGTTTATTTCTAGACTTTCAGTTCTGTTGCATTCATCTGTTGTCTATTGGCCAGTACCACTTTTAAGCTGATTTGTATTAATGTTTTTACAATATGAAAACCATTAAGAATGCTAAATAACAAAGCTACTAAAAATAATGTTAATAAAAATATAGCCTAAGACAGAATTTATATAAGAATTTGAAAAAAACCCAACTTTTTTTAGTTGATTGACATGAGACTCAAATATAGTTCCAGAAGTTTCAAGTTATATATATATATATATGTTGATTATTTGACCTTTTATGAAAAGGCTTTATACAAGACAATTACTTTTTAAAACTAAAAATAAATAATGAAGTTTATGTCTTTCATATGAAAATTGTGTTTGCTTTCTTTTGTTGAACTTGAAATAACCATTCACAGATTTTATTTTCAACTGACATGAGGTGATTTTCTCCTTGATCTTGATAAACAACTAAAAAATTTCTTACATAAAAAGTTGAAAACTTGTAGCCAAAATGTTCATTTCTTTATTGTGATTTGCAGGTCACTACACTTCCATAGAAATCCAGAATTTTTTAAGGGGCAGATCAGTAAATCTCCTCTTGAGGGCCAGAAAGTGGCACATAAGATTCTTCCTCCTCAAGGTCCAGAGATTCTTTTTCACTCTCAAGCCCAAGTAGCAATCATTTTATGATTTCCTTTTGTCACATGATTTTCCCCGGCCAAGAATCTTGTCACTTGAAGTAAAAATATTTTCTCTAAGGTCTTGCCGAGAGTTGTTCAGTTGTTTCATGTGATAAGTGTTTGCTAAGGTGACTAGCTTCAGTAGCCGCTCTTGATCCTCTGACCTGCTTGTGAAAGCACTCCTGCAATTCACCTGTCAGCTGACACCTGTTGAGAACGCTTCATTTGCTAAGCCGCTGGATTTCTGCGTGTAGCCCGAGTTTTATGTGCTCTTTGTCCAGGTTTCCATGTAGTTCTTTAAACATTATTGAGTGTACAGGTTTTTGTTTAATAAAGTTAATCATTTTTATAGCTTTAAGTAGAACTTTAAAAAATGTTATCTCCCAGAGCTTTTGACACTTAGCTCTCTGTGAAAATACTGTGTTGTGAAGTCAGGTATTTTTAATTTTAATTTTAATTTTTTAATAAGAGTAGCAAATCTTCACATAGAGCCAGCTGTTGAAGATTTGTTATTATGCAGATTTGTTATTATGAAGATTTGTTAAACAGGGTATTTAATGTTTTGTCCTCCTATCTGCAAACTAAGGTCTGTTTTGGAAGCACTATGTTGGCATCCCAATATCAATTCAGATGCCAACATAGTGCTTCCAGAACAGACCTTTAGTTTGCAGATAGGAGGACAAAACATTAAATACCCTGTTTTTTGTTAACTTTGGGCAGCAATCACCCTGTAGCAAAAAAGTTTTCTTGATTTTCTATTCTCAAATTTTGTAATATTTATGAATACGTAATATATCTAGAGTATAATCTTAGATATATTACTGTTTACAAACTCTGGATTCATCTATCTGGATAGAAAAAAACACATTTTCTGTTTATTACATAAGTATTTTACATCATGTGACAGGTCAGTATGTTGACTTACCTTACTGTTAATATGCTGTAGAACTTTAAACATTCCTCCTTCTGCATCTCAGATAAGCATTTTACTCGGCATAATTTTACATTCTGATCTTATTAGTTTCTCAGCAATTGGATGGCTTTCCCTTTTCTAGTAAGTTCTGCTACTATGCAAATTGGTACATCAGCCTTTTCATTGTATATAATTTTTAAAAAATAAAAACTTTATTATGTTTCAGATTCCAATAGTACCTTTAACTTGTTAAATGACTATAATTTGTAGTTAAATGTCCTTTGAATATTGCTGGAACCTTTGTTGCAATACTTGTAAAGTTGTCTTCCAGAGACAACACAGAATGGAATGGGACAACTTGAATTACCAGCCTATGTGTAAACTCATTGATAAGTAGTTTTCATTCTCAAGATGGGGTTTTGTGTGTTGTGTTGTCTTTTGTTTGCAATAGTTTAGTGAAATGACTCGCAAAATTGTCACTAGCCCACTACCTCATCCTTAAAAATGGACTCATTCGATTTTCAAGCATATTTGTAAATTGTTATAATGTAAAACATAAGGGCATAATAAATAGCCAAATGAGACAGTCACAAAATTTTACAATATAGGTTCCTTGTAATATAGTCAGTCCACATTTTAGAAAGTTTGCACCAATAGCAGAGCATTAGAAATGGGGCAACTGGGTATATTTCTTGGTTTTGTTTTTTGTTTTCTTCTCTTTCTTTTCCCCAAGGTTTTAAAAAGGTCTGTCAGGATGTTGTGTTGAGAATAAACAGACTCTAGGGAGCCAGAGGTAGAAGGGAGACTAGGATGGTGGCTTGATCATAGAAGTAGATGTGGTGAAAGTGATCAGATTCTATATTTTAAAAGTAGAATTATCAGGACTTTTTTTTTTTTTTAATGGATATTTTTTTGAGGGGTGGGGGAGAGAGAGAAACATCGACTTGTTGTTCCACTTATTTATGCATTCATTAATTGTTTCTTGTATGTGCCCTGACTGGGGCTAGAATCTGCAACCTTGGCATAACAGGATGATGCTCTAACCAATTGAGCTACCTAGCCAGGGCTTATCAGGGCTTCTTAGTGTATTGGATGTGTGGTGTAAGACAGGAGCTAAGGAGGAAGTTAAGTTTTGGATCACATACTTGGAGAGAGAGAATTGTCTTTAACTATCCTTGGGGAAAGCTGAGGTTAGAGCACCTTTGAAAGGGAAGGGAAGGTCAGGAGATCAGTTTTGGATATCTTGAGTTTGTGATAGGAGAGATCTAAGTGGAAGTGTTGAGTAGACTGAATGAGATCACCAAGAGACCTGAGGTAGGAAAGGACAAGAGAGAACTGAGCCTTGGGGCATTCCAGGAAAAGAGGCTTAGAAGGAGTGGCAGTGGGGTAGACAGAAAACAGAGTATGTCCAAATGAAGCAAGTACTTCCAAGAAGAGGGAGTGATCAGCTGTATCAAATGCTGCTGATAGAACTAGTAAGATGAAGACTGAGAATGGACAGTTGGATTTGGTAACACTAAATGAGATCATTGGTTGCTGACAAGAGCAGTTAGCAGTGTTGATGGAGTGATGTGTGGAAAACTGGACTGGAACGTATTTAAGAGGGAATGGGAAGAGAGGACTTGTTGACAATATATATAAACAACTCTGCTTTCAGAAGGGAAGAAATGGGACAGTAGCTGAACTGGGGAGCTGAGAGCAAGAAAGTCCCCCCCCCCCCCCGCCTCGCCCCCCACACAAAAACAACAACATGATTTTATGGCGATGAAAACGATCCAATGAAGAGGAATGAGTAGATTATACCTAAATTCCACGGTCAGATATTATATACTCCCTTGCGTACCTTCTCAACTTCTTTGCCTCTTTCTTGCTTTGTCACCTTTGTTTGGCAAAACCACAGGCTTGGTGAAATGCAGCACTTCTGTTACCCCATACTTGCAATGAACACAAATGTTCACAGCAGCAAGAAGGGCCTTCATTTACTCTGAGGCACTCTGGTCTCAGGCCTCAGAAATAAAAAGCGCCGTAAGGGACACGCTGGGTTAGCCCTAAGGTAATGAGGACGAGAATTGGCCTTTTTCCTGAGGAACTCGAAAGTCTCAGAAGGCAGATTTCTTTGAGGTTGTCAATGTCTTTGGTGAAGATTATTTGCCAGACATGTTTAACATGGGGATATTGAGGAGGTAAAAAGTTATGTGCAATTATAAAGTTTTAGTTAGCTGTTTAGCTTTCTCTGCTGTTCTTGGTATTTCCCAGTTCCCTTAGTTATGAGTTTCCTGAGTTCTTCTGGGCAGAGTACCCTCCTTCCCCATAGTTTTCCTCTCTGTCACTGTGGACTTTACTGTTTACTCTAGTTCTCCGAGGGAGAGGAGAGAAATGCCTGTGGCTAAATTGCTATCTTACTGTGAATTGGAAGTTTGAATCATTTCTTAACTGTTGAGATAGGAGTGATGTAAATGCCCAGCATTAATTTTTGCGAATCAGAATTTACAGTGAACTTTCCTTAAGATGTGCTGCTAATGTAGTTTTAGAGAGAAACATACCACTCAACAAGAAGTAACTTTTTATGGCAACAGCAGCACTTTTGAAAACACATCGGATTCCTCCCCCCTTGTATATACAGTTAAGTCTTAATTAACTTGGATATTGGGAAAGTTACTTTGATTTTGTAGTCATTACAAAATAGTCAATTGAGCCCTAGCCAGTTTGACTCAGGGATAGAGTGTTGGCCTGCACATCAAAGGGTCCCGGGTTTGATTCTGGTCAAGAGCACGTTACCTTGGTTGCAAGCTCCTCCTTGGCCTGGGCCCTGGTCAGGGCTCAGGCAGGAGGCAATCAATCGATGTATTTCTCTGACACTGACATTTCTCTGTCTTTTCCTCTCTCTTCAACCCTCCCTAAAAATCAATGGAAAAATATACTCAGGTGAGGATTAATCTAAATAAGTAAGTAAGTAAGTAAATAAATAAATAAATAAATAAATAAGTCAGTTGAAAAAAAGAACAGCAATTTAAAAATTTCTTATAACTTAAAAACAGACCGTGTAATTTTTATACACAATCCAAAAATTATCAAAATTTTGTGAATCAAGATTTAATGTTTTAAAATGTATAGTATGAACTTTATAAAGATAAAACCTGTACTGCTTAAAGGAAAATATGCATGAAATGTATTAAATAAGATGTTACTGGTTTTTACTCTGTCTGAACAATTTGTTATTAATGTAAAAGTATTCTCATGTAGAAATAATCATACATATTTGCAGTATTTGAGTACTTATGTGAATGGTGGACAATAAGTACACTAATCTCAGGATGCTATTGTTGGTTTGAGTATTTTAAGGAAGAGTATTAGAACAGGAAGGATAATTTTATTGCAAAAGAAATGGGAACACTAGATTGTAAATTGTGTTAGATTAGGTTTTTGCATTTTTGTAGCTCTAGGATTCTGGTAATGTTTCACTGGTTGATTTTAGGTAATAGTCACATGTTGTGCGTTGAAGTGACTTGCCAGAAGCACATAGAACTCAAATATTCTCCTTTGGTTTCCAGTGTTATCTTGTGTTTCCCATAATAAAAACCTTCAGCTGTATGGCAGTTATGACATCTAATGTATAGAAAACAGAATTATATTTAATTAACTTTTTTTTTTTTTTTAGATTATCTGCAATGGTGAAATGAAGTAACTCAAGATGAGCAAGTTAAAAGTGGTATCAGAGAAAAGGTACTGTAATTCTAAATACCAATATGTATAAATTACAGAAATAATACGTGAAGCAGGTATTTGAAACTCATTACTTTAAAAATATTATTTATGTTTAAGTAATAGTATGTTATACAGTTGACCTTTGAACAGCATGGGTTTGAACTGCAAAGGTCCACTTATATGCCGATTTTTCTATTTTAAAAAAATATTTTATTGATTTCAGAGAAGAAGGGAGAGGGAGAGACAGAAAGAAACATTAGTGATGAGAGAGAATCATTGATTGGCTGCCTCCTGCAACCCGGGTATATGCCCTGGCCTGGAATCAAACTGTGAACTCCTGGTTCATAGGTCAACATTCAGCCATCTGAGCCACAGATTTTTTTTCAGTGAATACCTGTAATGTTTTCAGTCCACAGTTGGGTTTTCATGTATGCATGTATGCCATTTTATTTAGGGTATTTGAGCATCTGCAGATTTTGGTATCCGTGTGGGTTCCTTGAACCAATCTTCCGTGGATACCTAGGGACAACTAAGTTTTTGGGGAGTCAGAAGTTACAAATTTTCAACTGCACAGGGGTGGGATTACCTACCCCCACTCCTGCATTGCTCAGGGATCAACTGTATTTATATGGTTTTATTAAGATTTACCTTTTCAGTTAAAGCTGGAGTCAGCAAACTGTGACTGGGAGGCCAAATCTGGCCTACCTCTTGTTTTTGTATGGCCTGTGAGCTCCATTCTAAGTGGTTGGAAAAAAGAGTAAAAAGAATATAATATTTTATGACACATAAATATTTCATGAAATTCAGATTTCAGTGTACATAAATAAACTTTTATTGAGCATGCTCTTTCACTTAAAGATTGTCTGGTCACTTTTGTACTACCATGGCAAAGTTGAGTAGTGACAGAAACTATATGGCCTGTAGTGCCTAAAATATATACACTATCTGGCCCTTTATAGGGAAGTTTTCATTGACTCCTGAGATAAATATCAGCTCTACTGTGGACTTTCTTACTTTTTAGCAAATCTGGAGGGGTGGATGGATATCGATACTTGCTGAATTTAAACAGGGTTGTAATGGAATGAATTGGATTGGCAGATTTAAAGACCATGGGTGGTGATTTAAATAAAATTAACATGTTTTGTAAGATAGAGCACGCAGAGTCCTGGCTGGGTGGCTCAGTTTGTTGGAAGTGTCGTCCCATATGCCAAAAGTTTGCGGGTTCAATCCCTGGTCAGGGCACATAGATAACCCATTGATGTTTCTCTCTCCCATCAATGTTTTCCTCGCTCTATCTCTCTCTCATTTTCTCTCTCTCTCTTCCCCCCTCTCTCTCTCTCAAATCAATAAAAACATACCCTCAGGTGAGGACTAAGAAAAAAAAAGGCTACAGCAGACAGATATTTTCTTTGCATCCCATTCACCGTCATCATGATCATGCCCTAAATGTTACCATCAGCAAAATTCTCGTTTCTAAGTACTAATTCAGACTTTTTATTCTCCAACAACAATCTTTCATCTATCTCACTTGTGCAAATATCTGTATTGTAAGCGTTCTGCCTTACCCAGAACTCTAATTTATTGACTTTTATTTTTTTCTCATTTAATCTCCTTTTTTTACCCAGTGTAGAATTGATTGTCTATTATTATACTCTTGCAAATACCTGGAATGCCTTTATCTCACTTTGTGTGTGTGTGTGTGTGTGTGTGTGTTTTGGTTAATCATCATCCGAGGATATTTTTCCATTGATTTTTAGAGAGTGGAAAGGAGAGAGGGAAGGAGGAAGAAAAAGAGAGAGAGAAAGAGAGAGAGAAAATCTATATGAGAGAGACACATATTGGTTGCCTCCTGCACGCACCCCCATGGGGGCTAGGGATGGAACCTACAACTCAGGTATGTGCCCTTGACCAGGAATCGAACCCACGACCTTCCAATGTACAGGGGACAACATTTCAACCAACTGAGCCACACTAGCCAGGGCACTTTGTGTGTGTGTGTTTTTAATCACACCCACTGGACAAAGCCCTTTCCCTGTAAATCTTTATTGAGCAGCTGAATGATGTTGGAAGATGAACTAACTTGGCAGAGATCATTAAAAATTATTGATTAACAACCTGAACAGAGCCCAGCAATCTTCTTATTGTGGTTATCTGGAAAGTTCAGTTTCCCAAATTTTGTAATGACTGTTTCATACTTTCTTTTATATTCCTCAAACCTTTGAAATCCTCAGATAAATCAATACATAACCTCATCAAATGACCATTTCTCATGATATCATAGAGAAAATAAATCTATTATTCTCATTACTTTTTATTTTTTTCCTCATTACTTTAAAAAATTTTTTTATTGAATTTATTGGGATAACATTGGTTAATACAATTCTGTAGGTTTCAGGTGTACAGTTCTATAATACATCATCTGTATATTGTATTGTGTGTTCACCGTATCTTCATATTTCTTACACCAAATTTACATGCTCCCCTTTTTTTAATTCCATCCTCCTCTTACCATCGTATTATTTACTCCAACAGAGCTTGTCTCTTTTCTTGTCAAAGACTAATACTGTCACCTCTATTCTAGATTTTATACCTCCTTCCTTCTCAGGGTCTTTTAATTATTATTTACTAGTGGCCCAGTGCACGAAATTTGTGCACATTAAAAGAGGATTAATTAGAGGAAATAATTTAATATTGCTATTTGCCCTTTCTCTATAATACAAGTGTCAGAGACGAAAGAAAATCAGTAAAATGTATATGAAAACCTTCCTCCTGTCAGAGTCTGGGGCACACCACGGGACCCAGAGTCAAGTCCCCACCCACCCACATGTGCCTCAAAATCGCATGAGAACCAGACCCGGCGGGCCCCCGCCCCCATTGGCCTAGATCCAGACCTGGCCAGTCCCACGCTTGTCAAGCCCGGCCAGGCAGGGCATGTAGCTTCAGGTCCCCTGGCCTGGCGCCAGGATGGGAGACATGGCCTGAGGTCCCCCAGCCCAGACCAGAGCAGGGAGCATGCCTTGAGGTCCCCCGTCAAGCTCCGCCAGGTGGGGGACATGGCCTGAGATCCCCTGTCAAGCCCCGCTGGGTGGGGGGCATGGCCTGAGGTCCCCCATCAAGCCCCACCAGCAGGGGGGTGCATCCTCAGGTCCCGCGTCTAGCCCCGCTGGGTGGGGAGCATGGCCTGAGGTCCCCTGTCAAGCCCCGCCAGGCAGGGGGTCGCAGCCTCAGGTCCCCTGGCCTGGTGCTGGGGTGGGGGGTGCGACCTGAGGTCCCCGGGCCTGGTGGCGGGGTGGGGGGCACCTTGAGGTCCCCTGTAAAGCCCCAGTGGGTGGGGAGCACTGCCTGAGGTCCCCTGGCAATCCCCGCCAGGCAGGGGGGCGCAGCCTCAGGTCCCCTGGTCTGGTGCTGGGGCGGGGGGTGCGGCCTGAGGTCCCTGGGCCTGGTGCCAGGGTGGGGGACATGAGGTCCCCGGGCCTGGTGCCAGGGTGGGGGACATGGCCTGAAGTCCCCTGTCAAGCCCCACCTGGTGGGGGGGCACAGCCTGAGGTCCCCTGGCCTGGCGCTGGGGTGGGGGGAGCAGCCTGAGGTCACCTAGCCCAGCACCAGGACGGGAAGCACACCTTGAGTTCCCCCGCGTGGCCTGAATTCCCCCAACCCAGCACTGGGGGTGCACCTTGAGGTCCCCTGTCAAGCCCCGCCAGGCAGGGGGCACAGCCTCAGGTCCCCTGGCCCAGTGCTGGCCCATTTAGGGCAGTCGGACATCCCTCTTTCTCTCTCTCTCAAATCCAGGACAGCTGGCTCCCAACCGCTCGCCTGCCTGCCTGCCTGCCTGCCTGATTGCCCTTAACCGTTTCTGCCTGACAGCCTGATCACCCCCTAACTACTCCCGTGCCAGCCTGATTGACGCCTAACTGCACCCTGCCAGCCCGATTGCCCCCAACTGCCCTCCCCTGCCGGCCCGATCGCTCCCAACTGCCCTCCCCTGCTGGCCCGGTCACCCCTAACTGCCCTCCCCTGATGGCCTGGTCTCCCCCAACTGCCCTCCGTACTGGCCCAGTCACCCCTAACTGCCCTCCTTTGCCAGCCTGGTTGCCCGTAACTGCCTTCCCCTGCCGGCCTGGTCACCCCTAACTGTCCTCCTCTGCAGGCCTGGTCCCCCCCAACTACCCTCCTCTGCAGGCCTGGGTCCCCCCCAACTGCCCTCCCTTGCAGGCCTGGTCCCTCCCAGCTGCCCTCCCCTGCTGGCCTGATCATCCCCAACTACCTTCCTTTGCAGGCCTGGTCCCTCCCAACTGCTCTCCCCTGCTGGCCATCTTGTGGCGGCCATCTTGTGTCCACATGGGGGAGGCCATATTGTGTGTTGGAGTGATGGTCAATTTGCATATTACCTCTTTATTATATAGGATAAAATCCTAAGTGACCTTCCAACCTGTAGCTATGATGTGCAATGACCACCAGGGGGCAGATGCTCCGACCAGTAGCTATGACGCGCACTGACCACTAGGCGTCAGATGTTCAATGCAGGAGCTGCTGAGCTGCAATGACTAGGCAGCTGTGGTTCTTGGGTGACGCACCTGGGACCAGAGAGGAGGGAGCCTGATTCCAGGGTGTGATACCCGAGAACTGCCCTCTTGCAATCCTGTACCCTTTGGGGATGTTGGAGAGTCAGTTTCGGCTGATCCCTGCAGGCCAGGCTGAGGGATCTCTAGTTAGAATTATAAATGGTAACTCTGAAGATTGGTCAGCCTCATTTTGATTCATCTAAAAAAATAGAGGAAGACAGTGAAGATACATCTCTTTAATTAAAAATTCTCTGCTGTGTTCATTGAAAAGCTATATAATTGTGTGTGTTTTTTAATAAAGTCTAAAAATTATTCAAATGGTATAGCTGCCCTCTGGTGTTCACCCTATGATTCTCTCAACATTAGTGTCACAGCCTTAAATTTTGGAGCTGAGTCAGTAGTGGCTTAGAATATTTTGTTCAGTTTTCATTCTGTAGATGAAAAAAGTACAGAAAGGGAATGCCCATGTTCTGAATTTCCATTTTTTTCTTTCCTTCCTTCAAAAAATAAATTCATCCACCATCCATGTAATAGCATGATTCTCAGAAAGGAGTCACTTAGATAAAAGTTTTATTTTTTTAATTTTTTTTTAAATCCTCACCGGAGGATATTTTTCCATTGATTTTTAGAGAGAGGGAAAGACAGAAACATCGATGTGAGAGAAACACATTGATTGGTTGCCTCCTGCACGAGCCCTGACCAGGGCCCGGGCCGGGGAGGACCCTGCAACTGAGGTACGTGCCCTTGACTGGAATTGAACCCGGGACCCTTCAGTCTGCAGGCTGATGCTTTATTCACTGAGCCAAACCGGCTAGGGCAAAAGTTTTATTTTTTTATAGTGGTACAATTTAATTTAACATTTTAAGAGTTACCGACAAGACAAACTCTTAATTTGGAACGGAATAGTATGTGTGTTATGCTTAGTGTGTTTTGTATGTTTTTGAATTTTTAAAATAGATGTCTTATTAGCTACTAAAAATACTAACACATGAAAGTAATTGAATAAAATTGGAAAAACACACTCAATTAGTATGTTTCTGAATTTTGGTTTCTGTAATGCAAATTTCTCTTAAAGATGTATTTTCCCTAGTATGCAAAATTGTGGTATCTTAATGTAATTTCTCACCACAAAGAACTAGAGCTCTCAAAAAGAACAGGTTTGGCTCAGAATTTCTTTGTACTCTTAAATGAAGACTCCAAAAAGTTTTTGTTGATGTGGATTTTTTAATCTATTGATATTTACCATGTTATAAATTAATACTGAGGAATTAAAAATTATAAACTCAATGCATAATGACACAATAACATTTTATATTAAAAATAACGATATTTTCAAAATGTAGTAAGAAGAGTGCTATTGATTTATTACATTTTTGAAAACTTAATGTTTGACTTAATGGAAGACAGGTAGATTTTCTTCTTCTGAGTTCAGTCTCTGGTGGTTTGTACAAATTAACTTACTGTTAAAGAAAATGAGAGAGAGAATATGAATTTGGGAAATTTGAACTTGGAAATTAGATGTTGATGTTAAAGGATTATTGTTATTGTTTTTGGTATAGTAGTGCTATTATAGTTATACTACAAGCCTGATGCATGAAATTCGTGCAAGAGTAGGCCTTCCTTCCCCCGGCTGCCAGCACCGGCTTCCCTCTGGCACCCGGGACCCAGGCTTCCCTCGCAGCCCTGGCTTCGTCCAGAAGGATGTCCAGTCTAATTAGCATATTATGCTTTTATTATTATAGATACATTCTAAAGAGTTCTTATTTTAGAAAACAGATAATTAATGCCAAGTATTTACATAGGAAATGATCTCTCTGAGATTTGCTTCAAAATTAGCCAATGGATGTGTGTGCCTGCAAGTAAGCATGTGTGAAATAAGAAGGTCCATGAATTGATAATTGTTGAAGCTGGGTGATAGGTACATGATAGTTCATTTTCCTATTTTGTCTTCTTTTGTTCATGTTTGGAATTTTTTATAATGTTAATGTTTTAGCTCATTCAGATTTATGGTAACAGTTTTAAGGAATCATTTATCTCTTTTGCAATATTGGAAGAAAAAGAAAATATATAAAAACTTAAACATGTAACTTATTTTTCTCACTACAGAATATTTTTATTAAGAATATTAAATATTTCTGAAAACCAGAAAGTATAGAGCATAATATAATGAACACCTTGTACCAATCACCCAAGAAATAAAACTTACAAATGTGACATGTGCAATTGTCTAATAAAGGCATATCAGAGGGCATCAATCACTCTTCTGTTCGAAACTTCCCATTTCACTTAGTGTAAAAATAGTGGTCTTGCTGTGCCCTAATATAAAGTAACATTCTTTTTAGCCTTACCAATAACTCTCGGGTTGTCGGACTCCTCGCTCAGCTGGAGAAGATCAGTACTGAACCTACAGAATCAGATACTGCCAGATATGTTACATCAAAAATTCTTCATCTGGCTCAAAGTCAAGGTGAGCTTTAACCTCTTGTTTTGGGAATGCTTTTTAAATTCTTTAACAGTGGAGGCAGCTAAGAATGTTTAAACTTTTGATAAATGATTTTCTGTAAAAATCAAACTTCCTCAAATAGACTCAAGAAGTAGAAAATGGAATAGCTGTGAAAGAAATTAATTTTCAAAGCATTGTTTCTAAGAAATGATTATTATTTTATCTATGGATGAATCCCTCCCTCTCCCCTACCCCCATCAATTTTCAAGTAATACCTAATTCCAGTGCTACTTGCACTAGAATGTTGACAAAAGATGTCAGGTAGCAGAGAACATTGGTTATTAGCGTGGTTCCTGCTTTGAAATGCAGGCTCTGTCATTCAGTGCCTGGGTGACCTTAAGGAAGTATTGAATCTCTAGGACTTAGTTGTACCATGTCTGAAATAGAGATGAGAAATATCATGTGATTATTAATGTGTATTACATGAGAAGTATGTAAAAAGAAGGTTAAAAGTCTTTAATAAGTGATACTTCTATTATATGAAGCCAGTACTGAATTGGTATCAAAACCTTGATAGTGTAGAAGAGAAAAAAAAGTGTTGACTTTGCACTTAGGAACATAAATGTAAAAAGTCCCAAATAAAATATTAGTGAATTAAGTCTAATTATACATTGAAAGATGAATATCATTGCTAAAGTGCACTTATTTCAGGAATGTAAAATGTTTTAATATTAGGAAATATATTCTATAACATTATTTGAACAGGTCAAATAAAACCCATGTGATTATCTCAATAGATGCTAAAAAATATTCTAAAACCTGTACTTGATTTAAAACACACACACACACAAAACAGCAAACCTGAGTTTTCTTTTTTTCAAATAAAGGTAAACCTGCAGCCAACTTAATATTTAACAACTAGAGGCCTGGTGCATGAAATTTGTGCACGGGGCGGGGTGTCCCTCAGCCCAGCCTGCACCCTCTCCAATCTGGGACCCCTCGAGGAATGTCCGACTGCCCGTTTAGGCCCGATCCCTAAACGGGCAGTCAGACATCCCTCTTACAATCCAGAACTGCTGGCTCCCAACTGCACACCTGCCTGCCTTCCTGATTGCCCCTAACCGCTTCTGCCTGCCACCTGATCACCCCCTGACCACTCCCCTGCCAGCCTGATTGATGCCTAACTGCTCCTCTGCCAGCCTGTTTGCCCCTAACTGCCCTCCCCTGCAGGCCTGGTCACCCCTAACTGCCCTCCCCTGCAGGCCTGGTCACCCCCAACTGCCCTCCCCTGCAGGCCTTGTCCCCCCCAACTGCTCTCCTCTGCAGGCCTGGGTCCCCCCCAACTACCCTCCCCTGCAGGCCCGGTCACCCCCAACTTCCCTCCTCTGCCAGCCTGGTCACCCCTAACTGCCCTCCCTTGCAGGCCTGGTCCCTCCCAACTGCCCTCCCCTGTTGGCCATCTTGTGGTGGACATCTTGTGTCCACATGGGGGCAGCCATCTTTGTCCACATGGGGGCAGCCATCTTGTGTGTTGGAGTGATGGTCAATCTGCATATTACTCTTTTATTAGATAGGATAGAGGCCTGGTGCACGGGTGAGGGCCAGCTAGTTTGCCCTGAAGGGTGTCCCGGATCAGGGTGGGGGTTCCCTTGGGGTGTGGGGTGGCCTGGGCGAGGGGCCTATGGTAGTTTGCAGGCTGGCCATGCGCCCGGCGACCCAAGCGGAGGCCCTGGTATCTGGGACTTATTTATCTTCTACAATTGAAACTTTGTAGCCTTGAGTGGAGGCCTGGGCCGGCCAGGGTGTGTGGAAAGCTTGGCTTCCTTCATTGCCGGGGAAACCCAAGCCTCCTGCTCTCTCCATGGCCACAGCCATCTTGGTTGGGTTAATTTGCATATTCGCTCCAGATTGGCTGTTTGGAAGTTTGTTTTATGGTGGGCGTGGCTTGTGGGTGTAGTAGAGTGATGGTTAATTTGCATATCACTCTTTTATTAGATAGGATGACACTGAAGGCATTCTGTTAAAATGAAGGTCCAGACAATTCACAATTAATATTTTAATTAATTTTTTATTATTTCATTATTCTGGAGGTTTAGGTCATTGAAATAAGATATTTAGCAGGCATTTACAGTGTCCAGGATCTCAGTATCTATTAATCTTTCTTTGTGGTCATAGACCCTTAATTTTTTGATAATATCCTCCTATGTAACCCCTGTGTTTAGGGGGTAGGTGACAGCACCCCAAAACCCAGGAGAGGTCAATAATAGAATGTATTTGTTTCTAGCAAAATCTAAAATACCTGCACCTTTTAATTCAGAAAGTGGTTGTACTAGATTCTAGCCTTTGGAAATATTATGCTTATCAACTAAGGCAGATGTATAAGGATGTTCATTGTATTAGTGCAAAGATAAGTGTACCAGGTATATTCACTGTATCATCCTCAAAACAAAACACCAACGAAAACAAAGCATTGCCCTAGCCGGTTTGGCTCAGTAGATAGAACGTCGGCCTGTGGACTGAAGGGTCCCAGGTTCGATTCCGGTCAAGGGCAGATGCCTGGGTTGTGGGCTCAACCCCCAGTGGGGGATGTGTAGCAGGCAGCTGATCGATGATTCTCTCTCATCATTGATGTTTCTGTCTCTCTCTCCCTCTCTCTCTCTGAAATCAATAAAAAAAAACAACAAAACCATTTAAAATGGCACTAGGTTTCTGTTTTCACCAATTTGATTAAATATTTTCTAATTCTGGCCATAAAGATGATAGAGGCCTTCCATTACCACTGCCTCTTCACCTCCAGTTCTGGTGCCTGTACTGTGATAATGATTTTAAGGTTACAGATGGACAGACAGGGATTCACCTAGTCCCTACTAGGAGCTGTGCTGAAGGGTAAGGAAAGTCTACAGAGAGTAGAATTAGCAGCATCAGAGGGAAGATCATGTAAGAACCAATTTAGAATGTTTACTGAACCAGTGGAGACTTGTTTATTCTATGTTAGCTGTATAATAAAATGATATATACTTTTTTGAATGTTTTAGAAGATATATATATATTTATATATTTTCACTTTTCAGAAAAAATAAGGAGAGAAATGACAGCCAAAGGTTCTACAGGAATGGAAGTTCTGCTCTCAACATTAGAGGTAAAGCATTTACAGGCTTTAATTATGTAACTATTAGTATCAATCAGTACTGAAGAAAAAAATAGTATATGCAGTATAACATTTTTATCCTAGAGGTAAAGCCAACGAATGGAAGTTTGTTTTATGTTTTAGATTAACATTTGGAATGGTTATATAAACATTCTAATATATATTAGGCAAACCTCTAAATATATTACCCTATGATAATGATAACCCCATTTTAAATCTTTACATGCCACTCTAATTGGTAATAGAAATTAAAGCATTAGCTGGAAATAAGTCTTTAGCTTAATATAAATTATTGGCATTGGAAATCCTCATTTATTTTGTTATGTCAGCTGACATATTTTTGATTTAGTTTACTACATATATTGGTAGAATAACTATATTATATTGATAATAATTAAATTTCTATGCCAGTGTGAAAGTTTTGGGTAGATCAGCCGGATATATTCAGAATCATTATTTTATATTTTATTAAGAACAGAGGGTAAGTACCATTGTATACCTTAAACTTACATAATGTTATATATCAAATTATATTTCAAAATAGCTGGAAAAAAAAGAACGGTGTGATTTTATGTTTTTTGATAGGAGTTACTTCCTGTCAAAAATGACATAAAGTTGTTATTTTAAATTGATCTGTTAGTTTAAAGCAATCTCGATAAAAATACTAACTTTTTTTTCTATAGTTCAGTGGGAAAATAAGAATAGAAAGGATATCTCTGAAAAATAAATGAGAAAAGACTAGCCCCACCAAATATCAGAGAACATTATAAAACTTCAGTAATTCAGGAAGTTTAGAAATTGTGGGTGGGAACTAGATAGACATCAGTGGAATAGAATAGAAGATCCAAATTAAGTTAAAAATGCTTATGGGAATTTAGTACTACTTAATCAATGGTAGCATTTCAGATTAGTGAGGGGTAGGGGGATTGCTTAATAAGTGGAACTGGGACAAATTGGTAGCCATGCAGAAGAGTATAATGTTAGATCCTTACTTCCTACACCAAAATAAATTCCATATCAAGCAAATATTTAAGCATGGAAAAGAAAACCAGAATACTCGAGGAAATAATGAGAAGAATTTTTAATAATCTTGGCACAGGGAAGGCTTTTCTAAGTATGAAAAAAAGAAACAGGAGCCATAAAAGAAAAGGTTGATAAATTCAACTATATTAACAAAAACGCATGGGGAAAAAACATCATAGACACTTGGCAAACTGAAGAAAAAAGATTTCAACTCATATAATTTCTTTAACATATAAAGAACTTCCACAAATTTGTAAGGGAAGAAGTCTACCCAATAGAAAAATGTGTAAAGGTTATGAACAGACAGTTCCTAGAAAAAGAAACACAAATTGCACTTGAGATAGAGCATCATTGTTTTTTCTCCCTATTTGCTCATGTCACAAATTATTGAGGTCAGCAGAGGTGGGAGGTGATGAATTACATTTGGGAGATTTGTCTAGATAAGGCCTAAAGATAATAGTGCAACTTCCATTCAGGTTCCAATAGCCTGAGCTCAGTCGCATTGCTCAAACTCAATTACAAAAGGGCTGGGAAATACGGTGTAGCTCTGTACCTAAGGAAGAAGATGAAATCAGTTCGCTGAACACAATCCATTCTTCTCTTTAACAAACATCTGTCCCTCTCATTCCAAATTCCTCCCCAATGAGACAGTGGTCCAGTTAATATCTCCAATGCCAAAACAAGGGTCTCTGGTTATGTACAGTCCTCCATCTGGTCTGGATGGAGCTTTTTGGTTCTATCAGTCTGTGAGCTAAAATATGAAGTGGAGACACTCATTTCCTTTTGGAAAGAGAAAGAGTAAGAGTCCCATGCCAGTCACTGATGCACAGTAATTCTGAGATTCCTCTGTATAACACTGTAAAGTTCTCTACACTGGGGGTGTGGTGGTTCTTTAAATAGGCCATGCTTCTGCTCTGTGTGTCTGTTTTGTTTTTTGTCCATTCAGCCATTGCCTTTTATATATATATATATTAATTGATTTCAGAAAGGAAGGGAGAGGGAGAGAGAGATAAAAACATCAGTGATGAGAGAGAATCATTGATCGGTTGCCTACTGCATGCCCCCTACTGGGGATTGAGCCCGAAACCCCCGGGCATATGACTCGACCTGGAATCGAACCATGACCTCCTAGGTCGATGCTCAACCACTGAGCCACGCAGGCTGGGCCAGCCATTGCTTTTAATAAGAGAAATGTAACCAAGTGTAATATTTAAACTTTTTTTTTTTTATTAGATTGGTTGTCCAGACTTTGGGAAATAGTTAATCTTCTCCATTGCTGGTGGGAGTGTAAATTGCTCCATGAAGAGCAGTTTACTATGTAGTTATATCCATCAAAATACTCATATTCTTTGACCCAGAAATTCCAGGAATTTATCCTACATGTAGCTGTAATTGATTCCATGTAAATATATGTAGTGTTTGTTGCAATTTTTTAATGCCAAATAACTTTATTTATTATTTATTTATTTTGCTTTTACATCTTTGTTGTTGAAAGTATTACATATGTCTTTTGCAATTTTTTAATAGCAAAGGATTTTTAAAAATCACATTGGAAAAAAAAATCTCATTGATAGGTGATTGGTTACATAAACAATGGTTTAGCCATGTAGTGGAATACTTTCTGTAGGCCTTAAAAAGATGAAGAAACTATTGATATGTAAAAATATCAGTTTACAATACAATATCTATGTAGGGTAATGCTATTTGGAGAAATAAATCTGTATACACATGTATATTTACATGGATTTAAAAAATGTATTTTATTGATTTTTTACAGAGAGGAAGGGAGAGGAATAGAGAGAAACATTGATGAGAGAGAAACACCCATCAGCTGCCTCCTGCACACCTCCCACTGGGGATGTGCCCGCAAGGTACCTGCCCCTGACCGGAATCGAACCTGGGACCCTTCAGTCCGGAGGACGATGCTCTATCCACTGAGCCAAACCAGTCAGGGCTGGATTTTTTTTAAATATCTGCATATTTTCTTTGTCTGGATACATGGAACCGATAACACAGTTGCCTTCTGAGAGGGGAGCTAGGTGACTAGGTAGTTACCATATATACATTGTAGTGCCTTTATATTTTGATTCACTTATTTTTATTGCTTTATTGGGCAGATCATGATAAATTCAGATACCCAATTAATTCCTCTTGTAATAATATTGATACTAAGAAAGTAATAGCACAGATTATTTGTAAAAAATTTTAAGGGCAAGAAGAAACTGAAGTGATAAGTGAGAATAGTGGAAACCTCATTACATTTGTTCTTAGAGAAATTGGAAAGGTCATCTGTAAAATATAGATAGTTCCCAACAGGAATAGAAAAAGTTTGGGAATTATAGATTTACAATGGTTTAATAAAGCAAATAAACTATTTATTTCAGAACACGAAAGATCTTCAAACTACACTTAATATCTTAAGCATTCTTGTTGAGCTGGTGTCAGCTGGTAAGTTTTTTTTTTTTTTTTGGTCTAATTCCTGTTTGTAAATAGTGATCAATAATGTGTTATGTGTACTTTATGAGGAATTTTCTGATACTCATATAGAGGCTATTCTGAGTATTGGAATTTGGAAACTGGTATGTCATATTCTTGTTGTTGCTTGTTTTTGTTATTTTTCAGTATTCCTTAAACTGGAATCCTGAACATAGAATTTTGGCATCACTTGCAGTTACTCTCTGTACTGTTTTCTAAATACAACAAATGAAATAAAACAAAATTTTATTTTGATTTTTTTTTTATTTCAGAAGTCTTCACTTTAAATATTTTTTGAATGCTAAAAGTTGTAATATTTGGTATGTTATGGGAAGATTTGCTGTTTAAACAAAAAATTTTTTCTTTTAGGTGGAGGTCGAAGAGCTAGTTTCTTAGTTGCCAAAGGTGGTTCACAAATATTGTTACAGTTACTCATGAATGCCAGCAAAGAATCTCCCCCAAATGAGGAGTTAATGGTGCAGATTCATTCTATTCTTGCAAAGATTGGACCGAAAGGTAAGGATTGCACTTGTATGATTATCAAACCTAAAAGCATCTTTGTGACATGGCTTCTCTGTGCCTTGATACTGGTAAAATTTTAAATCTGGAATGCTACCCTTTTTCTTGGTCTTAAGCCATGGAATTCTTTCCAAAGCCAATTAATGACCTAAAAAGAATTGAGGATCCTGATAAATTCTTGAGGAATTGCATTGCATGTGGTGGGAAAAAGAAGAAAAATATGTCAAAATCACAAGTGTGTCTTGGTGTGTGTGTGATAAAAAGTTGTAAGATTGATTATTGTAACAAGGCATGCAAAGTATTACAAAAATTGAGAAAACACAGAATATGAAACAAAGAAGCTGATTTAGGTTAATAAAAAAAGTAATCCTTTGAATAGAACCTAATTTCAGTTTATAGTTGTCTATCTGCACAGAGATGAAAATGATCCCCTAAACTCTTCAAATAATGATTTCTGAGTTCTGCCATTGCCTTATGACATACATATAGGTTTGACACTTTGAAGTATTTGGTTAAATGCTTATTCTAAAGAGTATGTATGTATGTGTATACAGCTTGACTAGGAATAGAACCTGTGACCCTTTGGTGTACGGGGCGACACTCTAACCACTGAGCAAAACGGTCCAGGGCTATATAAGGAGTACTTTTTTTTAAATCCTCACCCGAGGATATTTTTCCATTGATTTTGAGAGAGAGTGAAAGAAAGACAGAGAGAAACATCGATGTGAGAGAAACATATCGATTGGTTGCCTACTGCACAAGCCCCAAGCAGGGTCAGGGAACCTGCAACCAAGATGCATGCCCTTGACCAGAATCGAACCTGGGACCTTTTGGTTCACAGGCTGACACGCTCTCCACTGAGCCAAACCAGCTAGGTCCGTGGTCAGCCAACTGCAGCTCGTGAGCCACATGCGGCTTTTTGGCCCCTTGAGTGTGGCTCTTCCACAAAATACCACGGCCTGGGTGAGTCTGTTTTGAAGAAGTGGCGTTAGAAGAAGTTTAAGTTTAAAAAATTTGGCTCTCAAAAGAAATTTCAGTCGTTGTACTGTTGATATTTGGCTCTGTTAATTAATGAGTTTGCCGACCACTGAGCTAGGACATATAAGGAGTACTTTTAAAATCATACGAGAAAATGATTATAATTTTAGATATTTCAGGTCAACTTTACATTTGTAATATAACTTCATAATATAAGTTTTTAAAATTTCATTGCTTTATGACATTTTTATTTCACTCCAAGTTACATATAAGTACACTGTGTTAATTTTTTATAAACAGACAAAAAATTTGGCGTGAAAGCTAGAATTAATGGAACTCTGAATATAACCCTGAATTTGGTCAAACAGAATTTGCAGAATCATCGCCTGGTTTTGCCGTGTCTTCAGCTCTTACGAGTATATTCTGCAAACTGTGAGTATTTCAGAGTAGTTTTTAGTTAACTCAGTGTTTTGAAGTTACAGAAAAATGAAAATTTAAAAGTATCTTAACTCCATAACTCTCTAAAATTTGTGGACAAGATAAAGAGAATATTTAATATGGCTTTTTATAATGCCTAGCCGCACCACCACAGAAGTGATATGGGGTAAGAAGGAGAATTGGCAAAATCTTGAGAATTGTCATGAATTCCTCCAATTTGTAAAAGCTTGTAGTGAGGGGGGGGGGGGGGAGTAGGCAGCTCGTGGGAAATATGTGGAAGAATGTGAGGGTATTTGCAGCTGGAAAACGGCCGTGCCTATTTGGGTTTTCACAGATGAGAGGAAAGCTGAGAAGGAAGGCAAGTGGTAGCATAGTCACCTGGAGCTAATTACCTTCAGCAATCAGTAGGGAAGTAGCAGAACAGCAAATAAGTAGTACAGGAGCCCCCGAGGGAACTGGAAAGAAGAGGGATTACCAAGAGATAACCTTAGATGAAGTATCTCTCTCTCTCTCTCTCTCTCTCTCTCTCTCTCTCTCTCTCTCTACCTCTCTTTTCCCCCCTCTCTCTCTTTCTTCCTCTCTCCCTCTCTCCCTCTCTCCTTCCTTGTCTCTGTCCCTCCCTGTCTCTGTCTCTCTTTCTCCTTCTCACTCTTACTAGATCCCAAACCCATAAGGTTCTTTCTATTCCTTGATTATGGAATTGGGGTGGTTAATAAAACATCTGAAATTGAAATTATAGAGTACATGTTCTTATAGATTATCACTGTAAAATAATCAAAGTGGTAGATATGTGTCTGCATATGTATGTGTGTGTATTTATACATACACAAGAGGCCCGGTGCACGAAATTCGTGCACAGGGGTGTGTGTCCCTCAGCCCAGCCTGCACCCTCCCCAATCTGGGACATTCCTCTCACAATCCAGGACTGCTGGCTCCCAACTGCTCGCCTGCCTGCCTTCCTGATTGCCCCTAACTGCTTCTGCCTGCCAGCCTGATCACCCCCTAACCACTCCCCTACCAGCGTGATTGATGCCTAACTGCTCCCCTGCCAGCCTGTTTGCCCCTAACTGCCCTCCCCTGCTGGCCTGGTCACCCCTAACTGCCCTCCCCTGCAGGCCTGGTCACCCCTAACTGCCCTCCCCTACAGGCCTGGCCCCCCCCAACTGCCCTCCCCTGCTGACCCAGTCACCCCTAACTGCCCTCCCCTGCCAGCCTCATTGCCCCCAACTGCTCTCCCCTGCAGGCCTGGGTCCCCCCCAACTTCCCTTCCCTGCAGGCCCAGTCACCCCCAACTTCCCTCCTCTGCCGGCCTGCTCACCCCTAACTGCCCTCCCCTGCAGGCTTGATTGCCCCCAACTGCCCTCCCTTGCAGGCCTGGTTCCTCCCAACTGCCCTCCCCTGCTGGCCTGATCACCCACAACTGCCTTCCCCTGCTGGCCATCTTGTGTCCACATGGGGGCAGCCATCTTGTGTGTTGGAGTGACAGTCAATTTGCATATTACTCTTATTATTTATTCATACATACATACATATTTATGTATTATGTGTGTATATCTATCTGCTTTGACAATGCGGCTAAAGGTGGGCTCAGAGGAATCTAGTTCTGAACACAAGTAATTAACACATATAATTAAAAAGAACATAAATAAATGAATGAATTGGATATCTAACCAAAGAAGTTAGGAACAGAACAAAAACACAAGAAAAGAAGAGGAATGAAATAGTAAAGGAAAAAAACACACACATGTAGAAAATAAAAAACCTCCAGCTGATCCAAAAAAAGAAAACAGTTGGATTAAAAATAAATAAAATAAACCACTGAATACTGCAATTAAGGAAGAAGCAAGACAGCACAGACAAAAATAGAAGGGGTAATGGAATACTAAACAGATGCAGAGGAAATTAAAATCAGCATACAGAACTTTAGGAGTTACATTTTTGGTGGCATTTTATTGAATTAACCACTAGAAGGCTAGTAAATGGCTTACCTATAACTTTAAAATAATATTTGTTCAGAGCTGAAAATGTTCGGCACAATTTTCTGAGTAGGTAATGGTTTGCATCTTCTGTGTGGGACCTTTCCCCTGCTGCAGCTGTTAATCCAGGTCCTCATCACCTGCCACCTCGCACGCAGCCTCCTGATGTCTCTCCAACGTGCCTTCCCCAGCGTGCTGTGAGGCTGACCTGTATTCAAAATGCAGATCTTATTTTAAAACAACCGTATTTGCACTATAAAAATTTTAGTGTACATTCTTCTAGCTTTTATCCATACATTATTAAAATGTATGTTTTGTTGATTTACTATCTGTTGGTACTATTTCACACACAATGTTTTTTATCTATTATTTTCCAATAAATGTGTGTTGCTTTTTTGCTGGCGGTGGGGGGGGGGGGGGGGGTACTTTCCTATGGTTGAAAGAATGAACAACTTTTAGGATAATAATTTGCTTTACCCAGCTCATCTTCTCATTAGAATGCTTTTGTCTGATACTATATGTTTAACTGCTCATACCCATTGTGTTCATTGACTATCTGTGTTCCTGTCTCCAGAGATATTCCACAGCCACTTCCGCCCCTTACTGCAACTCATATCCTAGCTAACTCCTCCTCCTCATTTGTAAAGACTGAGCCCAGAGCCCTGTGGACCAAAGGGTCCCGGGTTTGATTCTGGTCAAGGGCATGTACTTTGGTTTCAGGCTCCTCCCAGGCCTGGGCCCTGGTCAGGGTGCGTGCAGGAGGCAACCAATAGATGTGTTTCTCTCACATCCATGTTTCTCTCTGTCTTTCCCTCTCTCTTCCACTCTCTCTCAAAATCAATGGAAAAATATCCTTGGGTGAGGATTAAAAAAAGAAAAAGACTGAGCCCAGATATCCATTTCTCCAGAAATGCCTTCTGTTTCACTAAGAATTAGGGACTCCTCACTGTTGTGAGCTAAATAGCCTGTAACTCTTCACCTATTTAACAAGTAATTTAGTATTGATTTGTTTACTATTACTGTCATTCTCCTGTAAACTGTTCTTTATTTTTGTCTTTCAATCCCTATGACCTGGTATTTAATAGAGTTTTTGAAGAAACAAATGAAGCAACTTAAAAGTATTTTTTCAGAAGTAACATTTTATTGTTTTCTATAACTTTTTTCAGAATTTCCTGCAATTTCCCCTAAAAATAAAGTAAAAAAAAATATACCTTTAAGTGATTGGCTAAGGTGGATGAGGGAACATGCGTTATATTTACTGAACAATTAATATATATTTTGACTATGTTTCACCAAGTATATACGTACATTCCTACTTACCGAGTTTTTAAAATCATTTAAAATTTTTTCTTCCCCTCCCAGCTGTGAATTCAGTATCCTTAGGGAAAAATGGAGTTGTGGAACTGATGTTTAAAACCATCGGACCATTTAGTAAGAAGAATTCGGGTCTTATGAAGTAGGTAAATGTTTTGAGTGTAAATAGAGATGTCCTTTGTTGTTCTGGGTCTCATCATCTTGATCTGTACAATGAACAGTAGAGTTAAATTGTAGATAGTGATTTTATTATGATAAAGATTTTCTTTGCTATAAAGTTTAATTTTCAAAATATATCAAAATTAGAAAACTTTAAATTCATTGAATATAGTGTTATGGAAATTTAGATTTTGAAAATTCCTAGATACTAAAAGAGGAAAAAAAGGTTTATAGAGTATCATTCACTCAGAAACATTTATTGAGTGCCTACTATGTTCCCTACCAATTTTTCAATCTTCTAATGACCATGTCCTTCATTCTCACAATTATCTGAACATATTTTTAATTTATACTTTTTTTTGTGCCAAAATAATGTCATTCTTAAAAAAAACCCCACATTTATAGGTCTTTCAACCTCAGAAAATAAAATAAAATAAAAAGCCTATTTTCTTAGGCCGTATTAGAGGTCATACTTTAAAAAATTTTTTACATGGAATTTTTCAAATATACATAGAGTTTACATTATAGTAAACTAAGTAATTGTCTTGAATAGTTATATTAATTATTATATGCAGTTGTCAGCACTCTGCCATTTTTTTTTCATTTATTTCCTTACACGTTTTATTTTTGTTGGGTTATTTTAAAGCAAATCCTAAATGTCATATGAATTTCTGTAAGCAAATCTCAGATATTTTCTAATTTTTTCCTTAAGAACCTTCAGTATATCTCTACTAAATAGGGACTTGAATATTGACCACTATACTATAGTCACACTCAACAAAATTATTAATTCCTTAATATAATCTAAATCCAGACTGTGTTCAAGGTTTTCCAGGTGTCTCAGGATGCCCTTTTACAATTGGTTTGTTTGAATTGGGATCCAACCAAGATACACACATTATTCCTCAGTATATTTAGGAAATTTCCAAAACTACTCAAAAATAGAAGGAATTGAATAATGAACCCTGATATGCCTACCCATCATTCAGTTTCAACAAAATCAACATTCTGTCATTCTTAATTCAGCTTTCCCTTTCTAGTCCTTCCCCTTCACCCCCCGCCCCCCCGGAGTACTTTAAAATAGATATCAGCCTTTACATTTGTTCCGTAAATTCTTTTGTGTGATTGCTATTAGACACGGAGCTCTTTTAGTGTTACCACATTATCATTTCTTTGCCCAACAATATTAATAATTTCTTAATATCCACTGATATTTTCTGATTATCTAAGAAATCTTTTTTTTTTTTTTTGCAGTTGGCTTGTTCAAATCAGGATTCAAATAAAGTCTATACATTCTATTTGATTACTATGTCTTATAATCCTTTGAAATCAATAACAGTCCCCCTATTTTTTTGGTTCTGTTTTGTTATTTGTTGAAGGACCTGGGTGCTGTCTTATAGAATGTCCCAGCATTGTGGATTAAGATGACTGTATCCTGGGGTCATTTAAACATGTAGGTATATCCCTCCAATTTTCTGTAGACTGATAGAGCTAGAGGCTTGATTAGATTTGGGTTCTTTTTATTCCAGTAAAAAAAAAATGTGTCATAGGTGGTGCTAGTCACTCTATTTCACATCACTTAAGATCATTGAGTTGATGTAATCCATCTATTTTTCACCGGGTAATTTAGCAATATTTCATGACATTGTCCAGATCATTGACTTTGCTAATTTTCTCATTCTTTCTGCTTTTATTAGCTATGATTCTTTTATAAGGTAGAACTTGTCCACGTTAACTATTTGATTAAATTCTACTAACAAGATTCAGAACATTTTCAGTCTTCTTACCCGTTCTTAGTAAAGGTAAAATACTTTAGCTTGTATCCTTTTGAAAATGGGAACTTACTTGCACATATAATCATTTATTAAATATTATTTGGTGGGATAACTTAACAAACTTGTGCAAAGGTCATATACAATCTTAGAGCATCTGATGAAATGTAACAAGACAAAGAAAATGATTGTGTCACAATTAGTAAAACCAACTTAGTGTAGTGTAGTGAGTGGGCTCTGGAGGTAGGAGAACGGGTTTGCATGTTACTGGCTCCATGATACAAAGTAAGTTACCTAACATATTATGCCCCAGTTTCCTGGCTGTAAGGTGGTAATACTAGAACGTACATCATAGGGTTGGTGTGAGGATTTAATGAGATGATTCCTACAATTAGCACAATGCTTTTATTAAAGCAATGCAATTAATTTAGGTAGGAAATGTGGTAATGTGCATGTGAATACTAAAAGTACATTCTTTATTTTTAAATTTAATACAGTTTTCTCCCTTGATATTTAAAGTATTTTATTATTTATCTTTTGTCTAAGTAGGTTCTGATCTCCTACTTACAGACTACATTATTCTATTGTAACCAAGTTACCAACTCTAATATAAAATGTCTCTAGGAGAAACATTTCACAATATCTTTGTGATATACAACATGGAATATATCCAAAACCATGTAGAAATCAGTGAGTCTAAACTTCTGAGAAAGGAGTATTGTTACATAAATTACCCCTTAATTCTTTTCTATTTATATTTTAAAAAGAAAAACAAAATCTTAAGCTTTATTTTTACTTTAAAAAGAAAAATCACTCATTGACCAAACATATACATCTTGATCTCTTTATCACTGTAGGGCCTTCTCCCTTAATTAAGTTATCTCAGCATCTAGCATTTGTATCAGTTTTTCTTCTCTTAAACAATGCCCTGAATTTCATGGAAGAAGATTGAAGGATATTATTTATGTTTGAAAGGTCTTGCTTCCGTTTAGGATTTCCTTTTCTTCCAACTTTAGGTTTTGGATTTAAGTACTGTTAATCCAGAAGGAAGCAACTCCAAAAGTTACGTAACTCTGTCTTTTCAAGTTACAGCAGGTTTGGAGATTATTGCAAGGATTGATCCCCATCTTAATGTAACTTCATGAATACCTGGGGTTAAGTTTTTCTTCCTTTACTGCTCCTAAATAGATAAGCCACAGGCTGCTGTACAAGCCATTGCTGGTTGTGTTATTGTGTGTGACATATGAAGATTGGAAAAACACGTGAGGAAGAATAAAATATTGGTACTGCAAAGTTCTAATCAATTAACATAATACAAACTATGCATTTCAAAAAATCTATTCTAAAATTATTTTGTAATTTTTATATTACAAATTCCTACTGGCTTTTAAATGTTGCTGTAAAATTTCAGAAATTCCTTTATACTGAAGTTTAAAAAAATACCGTTTAAATAACATGTTGGTAAAAGTATTGGGACAACTTTGCACCAAACTTCATAATTTTTTTAATCTAGTGGAACTGTGGAACAAGCATGGAGTCAGAAAGAATGGGGCTCATGTTCCAGTTGTGTCAGTCTTGAAGAATAAATGTCAAGGTTTACAAACTGTCAGAAGCACTTTGATTTGGTTCAGATGTTACAAACAGCTGCCAGCAGGGAGAAAAGCTATTTTTAAAGTACTCTATGATTTTTATAGTTTGAATAAAGACTTAGCTGTAGGTGGGAAAGTCCTATAAGTTCATTGCAAGTGATTGCATCTAAGTCAGTAGTTCTCAACCTTTCTAATGCCGCGACCCTTTAATACAGTTCCTCATGTTGTGGTGACCCCCAACCATAAGATTATTTTCCTTGCTACTTCATAACTGTAATTTTGCTACTGTTAATGAATCGTAATGTAAATATCTGTGTTTTCTGATGGTCTTAGGCGACCCTGCTAGTGGTTCTCAACCTGTGGGTCGCGACTGTAGAGCCTAAGACCATCGGAAAACACAGATATTTACATTACGATTCATTAACAGTAGCAAAATTACAGTTATGAAGTAGCAATGAAAATAATCTTATGGTTGGGGGTCACCACAACATGAGGAACTGTATTAAAGGGTCGCGGCATTAGAAAGGTTGAGAACCACTGATCTAAGTGATTGTATTAGTTTTCTAGGGCTGTTGTGACCAAGTACCTGGTACAAATTTGGTGGCTTAAAATAACAGAAATTTATTGTCTCGCAGTTCTGGAGGTAGAAGCCCAACAGCAACTTGTCAGCAGAGCCAGTGGTCCCTCTAAGTCCTTTATGGGATAATCCTTCGTTGTTTCTTCCCAGCTTTTGGTGGATTGCTGGCAATCATTGGTGCTCCTTAGCTTATAGCTGCAACATTTCAAACTCTGCCTCCATCATCACATGGGTTCTCTCGTTTGTGGTCTTGGGATTATTGTTTCAGGCTTTCCTATGAACCAGTATCCATCTTCAGTCTTCTAATTAATTATGTTCTTTACCGTTACTCACATTTGGTCATGCTGTGTCTCCTTTACCACTAATGTATGCAGCTGTGTTTTTGGTTTTAACTTCTTGAGTAGCTTTTGCACAGATGTGTACATTTTACTACATTAGCTAGATTGTGAAATTATCTGTGGAAGACATACATTTGTTTTCTAATTTTATACCCATGAAGAACCTGCTTTTGTGGGTATCTAGTAGGCATTCAACAAATGCTTAATGATGAGTGAAATATGCAAGTTTAACAATGTACAGATTTTTATGCAAATATAATGGTTGAAATCTTACTAAAAGGAACTGTAACATATTAGTCTTATATTCTTAAAGCTACTGAAATTAAGTGCCATTTATTCAGTAACTCTTCCTTAAAAAAACCTGTTTGAATTATAGGTTTTATTTATGTGTATTTTTAAAGCTGATTAATGGCATTTGATTTCACTGTGGGTAACTGAGTGTTTATGTGCAAAGAAAATGTAAGTACCTTCAGTTTTGGGGGCTATTTTTTTATTCTCTGATGGGCAGTAAGAGTTTTTGAGATATCAATTAGGTTCATTATTCTCATTGGTGCCTTAGGACTGAAAAATGTTAAGGAGCTCCTCCTTCCTCTTCCCCAACCTTCTAGTTCCAGTATTTTGTATTTATTATTACCTTAAGTGTTAGGATTATTGCTTGATAGGGCTAAAATACTTCATAGTCAGACAGCTACAAATATCTATAGAATTTAATAGTTATGAACTTTATTTGTTTGAAACTTGTTCTTAATTTCTTTGTGAGTCTTAATAATGCTTTTGTGTGAATTATGCTAGGGTCAGTACAGGTACAACAACTGGTTTAATTATCTAACCTCTGATATAAAGACTTAGATATTGTTAATGTTCTCCTTTTTTTATTTCTTAAAAAAATTTTTTGGGGTACTTTTCTGTTGATACTTCAATCTTCCTGTATTCAGTTTTAACCTTAAGGGAGAAATACATACAGAGAAACGCCGTATGTAATTGACTATAACAGGAATGGCTTTTGGAATAGATAATAATTACTTATCTGAAAAAATTGTGTGCATTTACTGTTGTAGATTAATTTTACTAGTTTTGTTGTTGTTTGTGTTTTCTCATGTCGACAGGGTTGCTTTAGACACTCTTGCTGCATTGCTAAAATCAAGTAAGTTTTTAAATATTAGAACTACTAGATACTATTTTTCTGAGTATTTTATCTACAGTGTTAAACTGGAAATGTAGAGTTAGTCTATAGTTATAAAGCTGGTTTATAATAACTTAATGTCAAAGTTGATTTTACCTTTTGGTACTGTTGTTGGATGTGCCATAACTAATGTCATTTATGTTTATTAAGCTATAATTTATTAAAATACATTGACTTTCTTTTTCTAAGTGATTACTATAAACATAAAGCCCTGTTAGTATAAGAAAGTAATATGTAAATATTATGTATCATTTTTAAAAAAAGTAAAGTTAACATGGTATTGAGTATGTTTACTGTAAAGACTGTCTTGAATAATTACTCTATAGCACACATAATTTTAATTTAGAGCCCTTTTATTAGAAATTTTATTTCTACCATGAATCCAGATGGCTACGGATGTAAATTACAGTTTACTAAATTAATTGACAAACTATGCCTCTATCTTCAAAATTGTGAGTAAATGTGCCTTATAATATGATGCCTATGAAGAGTGATTCTCTATGTTATATTTCTTCTCAACAAGATACTCTATCTCCATTTTAAATAATAATTTTCATTAGCACCCATATTTCCATTGGTTGATTAACATTTACTTAACCATAATAACATTTTAGTCCCAAAGAGCTGTATTGATGGCTTTTAATGTTATTTTCCCCCCAAACTGTCTATCAAGGGTAGACCAATTTTTTTCTTAAATTTGAATGACCAGAACTTTATTTGAATAGTAGCAAATAATTAATTGGTAAATCTGATATTTGGCAAAGTAATGATTTATTAAATTAAAAAAAATCATCTTAGGTGATAGTATTATATACTAGAGGCATATTTTTAAATGTACTATGGCGTTTGGAGCATTCTCAGTCATTGACTTCTTTTTTGGGGGGACAGTAATTTACTTTAAAAGGATAATTAAACTATTGTAATAAACATGAGAGAGTATAAAGCAAAGCATGTATGTACACAGCGCAGAAAGACAGGCAGCTTAGTTATCATCGCTGGGGTATAGATTAGATGCCGCAGTGTACAGGGAAGCCAAAGTGTATTTTATCTCGAGAGAGAAGAAGAGACAGGCTGATCATAAGTTAGGTGTCCTGAACACATGAATAAACCCCCTTTACTAAACTGTTTTAATTGTGCTCAGTTGCAGGTTACTCTGTACCCTTCTCTTTAGGGTCATTCAGTACCTGTGTTTGAGTTATGGGCAAGTTTGTTTTATTTGAATGTTAATAAAGAGTTTCAGTATTCCTCATAAATACCATTTAGGCTATTGAGAATTGCAATGGAGACATAGTTTGGAACAGGGGTTACAATGACGATAATGTCTTTTTAAGAAACTCATATTCATAGCTAGTAAGTTAAAGGCTTACTATTATATATGCCAACTGGTATAAACAAAGTGAGTATATGAATTAAAAATACATGAAACTATTTGTTGCTAGTCAAAGCTATTTAACTGATATTGCACATAGCCACAATTTTAGCAAAACTAGCTCTTCTAGACACGATAGAGGTTTTAAAGCTTTTATATAAGAATCCCCATCCCTTCCCCACCCTGGGAGTTTCTTCCAGTTCCCTCATGTAGGAGCATAATTTCTGAGAGGCATCAGTAAGGTTCCTTTCACTGTCTTAAACCTTATGTTTCAGCTATATATCAGCACTAGTAATTCTTTGAGGCAACTAAAAGCAATGGAGCTTTACTGTTGCATTATCTTAGTGTCCACGTCATGAGGCAGGGGGTCATTTTATAGGTAAATTTAGATTAGGAAGGGATTAGTATTTCTTTTAAAAAAATATAATTTTATTGACTTCAGAGAGGATGGGAGAGGAAGAGAGAGATAGAAACATCAATGATGAGAGAGAATCATTGAAAAGTAGCCTCCTGCACGTCTCCCATTGGGGATCGAGCCTGCAACCCAGGCATGTGCCCTAACTGGAATTGAACCCTGACCTCTAGGTTCATAGGTCAAAGTTTAACCAAGACTGGCCAGGCGGGATTGGTATTTCTTTGTACAACCTAAGATGGGTTGGTATTCCACTTTATTTTGTACTCTTATAATAGGCCCACCCAGTGATGCTGGGTGGTTCAAGATGTTGCTGTGATAGACTTCCTTTGCTGCCATCTTAGTTAAATGCACTCATTTGGTTAATAATCTTAAATGTTAACACTTTAAAAATAATAAAATAGGTCAGATTTGTGGATTTTTTAAAATTAATCTATCCCAATCAATTTGACCATTTATAAAAAAAACCCTTTAATGTTTTTTCATTACATTAAAAATTAATGATTAAAAAGTCCTATCTTCTAATTACATAATGCTTCTTATATTTATTTACAAAAAAGTTTTGCAAGTATTTTTAACTTAGCATTAGTATTTATATAATTGGGGCAATTAAAGCAACTAATTTCAATGGAAACACAAAGTTTGTAATAACAGCTACAATCCAATGTAGTTAATTTTAGTGGAAGCACACAAAGTTTGTAATAGAAGTTAAACCATGGTAATGACTTTTAACAGAACCATATTCACAGCTAGTAAGTTAAAGGCTTGTATAGTCCATTTATTGTAATCAAAGTCGGTATAATCCTAAGTTTTAAGATACATGAAACTTTTGTTAGTATTAACATTTAAAAAGCTGTAGCCCTAATTGTTTTAAACACATATCTATTATTTATAACCACAAAATAATATATGGGCAGGTTTCTGGAAAATATCATAATTTACTATCTGGAAGTTATATTTATTTTGTTAGATAAAAATGTTTATGTGGTTGCCATTTTTCTGATGAAAAGAATTTTAACAATTCCTTATAATAGTATGGTTATATTTTTTAATTTGGTTTCTACTATTTTCTCCGGTCATTTAAAAAGTATTCTTTCTCAATTTTCTTTTGTTAAAGAAACAAATGCCAGGAGAGCTGTAGACAGAGGATATGTCCAAGTCCTTTTAACAATTTATGTAGATTGGCACCGCCATGACAATCGGCATAGAAACATGCTCATTCGGAAAGGAATTTTACAGAGTTTAAAAAGTGTTACAAATATCAAGTTGGGAAGAAAAGCATTTATTGATGCCAATGGGATGAAAATCCTCTATAACACTTCACAAGTAAGTTTTTTCCTATTATTGTGATTATGTGTTAATAATATGATTTGGTTCTTAAGAAAACTTAGTATTTCTAAAAATACCCTAAAAGTAAGATACATATATTTTTTAAAAATTAGGAAACAAAGGCATAATAATTTCTCACATGTGACCACAGACTGGGTTGGAGAAAGTGCTTAGTGCATATATCTGCAGTGTGAGATTTTATCCCCTCAGGTAAAAGCAAGATACCTAAATCCATCCATATAGCCCTATTTTCTAAGGGATTCCATTTAGCCATGCTTTCTAAGATGCGCAGTTGGCTGTACTCAGTTTTGCATGTTTCCCTCATAAGGTATTTATGGATTCTTCAACTGGTAATGCAGTTCTGTTGTTTGTGAGTGTTCTCAATGTCTTCCTCTGGATAGTGCATTTTTAAATGGAGAAGGTACAAAAGTGAAACCTGGAGTTAGTGTCCCTAGTTCTGCCAGCTATTGCACTAAACCTTCTTGACAATATCTTTAATAAGATTTGTTCTAGCATCTGTAGAGGACTGTCAGCTATGGGAAACAACACAATCCTTTGTTTTTAGTAGTCTGTGATTATTAGAAAGAAAACTGTCCTTTTGAAAATTCCTGCCAATTATCCTGGTTGTGCCCTTTTGGTCTTATATACAACTGACAATCTCTTTCTACCTAGAGTAGTTAATATATAAGAACACACATTTTATGTTTACTCCTAGCTTTTTCCCCCTTTATCAATCATATACACTTGTTTTTATTATTTCTAATATAGGCAATGATGGATATTTGATATACAAGTATGAGGAAGAGTTGGGTGACTTTGGTTATGCCACTTAACATTGCTGAGCCTTAATTTCTCATCTGTTTTGACAGGTCTGATGTGAAGATTTGTATTGTAAATTTTACAGGGTATCAAAGTGCCATCTAAATGTCGATAATGATGATGATGCTATATGATATAGTTTCAAATCTCCTATATATTATCCCTTCTCAAGATTAGATGCTAGGACAGCAGATTAAACTCTTAAAAGTTAAAACTGTGATATTCAGACTATAAAAATAGTTGAACAGCTAACGTATTTGAGGTGCTATTGCATGATAACTGATAAAATTCTGAAAACGGTTCAGCCAAGTTCATGTTCCTTTTTATTTCTTACTATATTTCTTGCTTAATTAAAAAAAAAATAGTGTGCTAAGCTAGCTAAATGTGCCTAAGTCCATCATAGATATTACTTAGTACTTTGGTGACTTTTAGTCCCAAAGTTGGCACTGATTTCCGCATAGTTAAAATATTTAAGGTAAAGTACTAGTAAATTTGCCACATGAGGTTCATACTTCTGAGTCAAAGCTATTTTATAATTACATTATGTTAAAATATTGTTTTCTTGTGATATTTGCTCTTGAGAATTATTAATGTCTTACTTTCTGAAGTAATGTGAAATTAGTTCAGTTACTCACCAAAGGCACATTCTTTTTCTTAAAAAACAGGAATGTTTGGCAGTCAGGACCCTTGATCCTCTTGTCAACATCTCCAGTCTGATAATGAGGAAGTGTTTTCCTAAAAATCGCCTGCCACTGCCAACGATTAAAAGTTCTTTCCATTTCCAATTGCCAGTTATTCCTATGACTGGACCTGTGGCTCAGCTCTACAGTTTGCCTCCTGAAGGTAGGACCACACGCTCACCGCTGGCCTTCAGTGGTTCTTGGGATTGTGTGACTCTGTCGACTTTTTTTTTTTTACTTGTGTCCAACTTCCCAGCAAAAGAAGGTCTTAATGAACACAGTAAATTTTCACATTGTATTTTAGGTAATAAATATTTCTTTAAATGTAAGAAATTGTGGTCTAGTAATGAAGGGAAGTGGGTGGGATTTGTTACAAGAATGTAAATGTGAACTGTGAAAAAACGTAAGCATCATATGGGACCATCACTTGGTAGTGCATATAAAATTTTAATGTATAAGAATGTATGAGAATTACTTAAATGTCTAAGTAATTATATTTGACTTACGTTTGTAGCTTTTTCATGAACTTCATTTTTTAAAGTTAAAAATACCTAATTGGCAAACTCCCTCTCTCCCCCAAAAAACCTAGTCATCAAAAATGTTTTATAAACATATGAAATTATCAGAAGTTGACTATTTTCCATATAATATTGTGGGTACATAGTAAAGAAAGTAAGAGTTTAAAATTTTTAATTTTGGGAAAAAGTAGAATTTTTTGCTACAATCTAGAAAAAATGGAAAAGAGAAAGTTGTCCAGACTACTAATAGAATTTCTGAGGTATTTTCTTGTCACTTGATCACTTCCTTTGGGTAAAAAAATTTTTTTGAGGGTACCTTTTTATATTTAAAAGCATTATTTGAAATCAGTGGTTTAAGAGAATTAAGTAATTATAATTAGTTTTATTTTTGACACAGATTTATTAGTGGTATTTATCACAGAGTACACTTTTATGATTTTATTTTAGAATATTTAATTATTGAAGTACAAGTTTACTCCACAAAAAGTACAAAGTTTAGTTGCACAAAATGTTAAAATGGATTATTCAGAAACTTCCTTTAAAAGTTTTAAAAGTCTAAAATCAAGTCTGGGAACTTGAGTAAGGTAGCTAAATAAAAGCAGTTTTTTAGTGTTTTGTGCCCATTCCATTTAAAATTACCAATAGACTTTAAAAATATGGGAAAATATGTGCTAAATCTAAAAGCTAATTCTCATGGAATAAACATAGAACATGCAAAAAAACATGGCAGAAATATAAATAGATTAAGAAGAGTGTCATCCTTTCACTCACCCTAATATGAAATGCAGTATCTCTGACTCCAAAGTTGAGATTCAGTTTGTGCCTGATTTGGAGGGACAATAAAAAAAGCAGTTGGGCCCTCGCTGGTTTGGCTGAATGGATAGAGCCTCAGCCTGTGTGGACTGACCGGTCCCAGTTCTATTCTGTTTAAGGGCACATCCCCGGGTTGCGGGCTGGATCCCCCCAGTAGGGGGCGTGCAGGAGGCAGCCGATCAATGATTCTCATCGATATTTCTATCTCTCTCTCCCTTTCCCTTCCTCTCTGAAATCAATAAAAAAATATTTTTAAAAAAGCAATTGGGATCCCTTTCTCTTGTGTATCTCAGTGTAGGATTATGGGGTTTAAATGCTGATTCTAACTGGCAGATAGCTGGTGAGATTTGTCTGTGATATGACAGGTAGTAACACTGAGTGGGAGATAGGATATACCTCTTAATGTCCTTATACAGTGTCTAGAATAGTCACATGTACAGGGAAAGCTGACTTCTAGTGCAAAAAATGACAGACAGATGACATTTTTTGAGGGCATTTTTTTGATTTGTCTCAGGCTGATGGATCAGTGATTTAGAGATGGAGATTTACGTTAACTACCAAGCCTTCATGATTAAGATGTAAGGAGAAGGTCCTATTAGCAAATGAATAGGTAGAAGGAAAAATACCACCTTTCTGTTTTCTGTTATTTTCTCAAATATCAGGCTTCATTACATTTATCAAACTTTTCATTATTTTTTTTTTACCTTCCTCAGCTAGTTTGGTGAAGATAGACTGTTGTTTTTTTCCTTCATTTTATCCTCAGCATCCATTAGATTGCATGAGACATAATAAGTATGCATTTAACATTGGTTGATGAATGAATTGAGTTAGCCTCAATACTTATTTTCTTGGATATTAAATGCCTAAAGATAGGCAGTTTCTACTTGTTTACTCTTTTCTTCTCTTTAACCTCCTGAGCTCCATATCTTTAAAAAAATTTTTAGCACACAGCACAGTACATGGTACATAGTAGTCACTGAAATAAATAAATGGGAAGTGAATTGTAAAAGGGATGAAATGAGTTATTGAAATTTATAAAAAATAGGAAACAAGATGCTTTATTCAGGCTGTTGCAACTTAAGACAAAATTTTTTTTTTTTTGGTAAAGAATCAGATGCAGGTGGTACTTTTAAAAGACATTAATTTTTAAAAACAAACAGTCAAAAAGCTCATTAATTTTTATAGTGCTTTTCCAAATTTTAAAGCACTTTTCACTTTATCTCATAGGTTTTTCAACACCTGGGACAGCCTTAAAGACATTTTTAATAAGAAATTTAATTTAATTTTTCTTTGGTAATTGAAATACTTTATACAGTATATATGTATAAACATAACCTTCTACCTTTGGATGTACATGTTGTAGAATGCTTACCTCTGACCTACTTACTTATAGCACATTTTGTATCACAGTGGATGACGTAGTAGATGAAAGTGATGACAACGATGATATTGATTTAGAGGCTGAAAATGAAACTGAAAATGAAGATGACCTAGATCAAAATTTTAAGGTTAGTATAAATGTCTGTCTTCAGTCTACATTATAAATTGTATACACAGTTGTAAAACAAAGATTGGATAAATGGACATAGTTAATGGTACATTAATTTGTTCTGTCCACATCTTTTTATCATGGCTGACTATGGACAGTAAATTATTGAAAGAGAAAATTATGTTGCTTTGAATGCATTGGTCTGAAAAGGATTAATGCATTCTTTCTTCACTATGCCTGTTTTACAGGTAAATTCTTTTTAATATCAAAAGTTTTTATTCTGTATGTTAATAGAAAATATTAATATATTAAAATTATATTTATATGCATTATCAGTGAAGATGTAGGAAATGAAAAAACACTTTAAAGTACCATTTACAATAGCATCAAATCATTAATTACTTGGGTAGTTACACAATATATACAAAAGTTTATATCTTGACAATCACAAAACACTAGTTAAAGAAATCATAGATGACCTGAAGAAATGGGTAGATATAACATGTTTATGGATTGGAAGATTTAATACTATTTACAGGCAAAAATTTTTTTTTTTTAGTACAGAGCCACTATTTTAAGTTTATATTTTTGCAAAATAATATTCAATATTGATCTAGTAAATAGAGAAAGTAATGCCTCTGTAAATTTTTTATTTTGAATGCATTGTCTACTTTATTAGATACTAATCAAGAAAATTATATATTTTTGATTTATCAATGCATAATTTAAGATATATGAAATTACATATTCAAGTAATATTGATACAGTAATTAACATGATACTCTAAGTAAAACCAGTCTTTATTATTTATGGCAATGGAAAAAATCTTTTTATTGGTTATACAGGTTGTAGCTAAATTCCTGAATAAGAAATATGAGAAATACATAGTGTGTTTTTTCTTTTAAATTGCTTATTGATAGGAAATGTATATAGTCTGGTACGTGTATATAAAACATTTTAAGGATGGAAGCATAGTAGACTAAGGCAGAAAAATAAGCAGTCAATTCTGCGGTAGTAAAATAAATGCACAATTAAAAACAAATACCAATTGAAAATTAATATTCAGTTACCTCTTTTTAGCCACCAATCCTCCTATATAATAAAAGAGTAATATGCAAATTAACCATCACTCCACTACACCCACAAGCCATGCCCACCAGCCAATCAGGAGCGAATATGCAAATAAACCCAACCAAGATGGCTACGGCCACAGAGAGCAGGAGGGAGGCTTGCATTTCCCCGGCAATGGAGGAAGCCAAGCTTTCCGCCTGCCCTTGCCGGCCTAGGCCTCCACTCAAGGCTACAAAGTTTCAATGATAGAAGATACATAAATCCAAACAGAAATGGCGGCCGCCATGGAGCTGGAAAGAGCAGGAGGCTAGGGTTGCCCCCGGTGATGGAGGAAACCAAGCTTTCTGCACACCCTGGCCGGCCCAGGCCTCCACTTAAGGCTATAAAGTTTCAATTATAGAAGATACATAAATCCCCCCAAAAATGGCTGCCGCCACAGAGCAAGCAGAAGGCTTGGCTCTGCTCCAGGCTACAAAGTTTCAATTGTAGAAGATAAATAAACCCCAGATACCAGGGCCTCCGCTTGGGTCACCAGGGGCCGTTGTGGGCCTACAAACCACCACAGACCCCTCGCCCAGGCTGCCTCACGCCCCAAGGGAACCCCCACCCTGATCTGGGACACCCTTCAGGGCAAACCAGCTGGCCCCCACCCATGCACCAGGCCTCTATCTTATCTAATGAAAGAGTAATATGCAGATTGACCATCATCCAACACATAAGATGGCTGCCCCCATGTGGTCAAAGATCCTTCCCCCATGTGGACACAAGATGGCCACCACAAGATGGCCAGCAAGGGAGGACAGTTGGGAGGGACCAGGCCTGCAAGGGAGGGCAGTTGTGGGCAATCAGGCCAGCAGGGGAGGACATTTGGGAGGGACCAGGCCTGCAAGGGAAGGCAGTTGGTGGCGATCAAGGCTGCAGGGGAGGGCAGTTAGGGGTGATCAAGACGGCAGAGGAGGGAAATTGGGGGCAACCAGGACTGCAGGGAAAGGCAGTTGGGAGGGACCCAGGCCTGCAGGGGAGGGTAGTTGGGGGTGACCAGGCCTGCAGGGGAGGACAGTTAGGGGAGACCAGGCTGGTAGGGGAGGGCAGTTAGGGGCAAACAGGCTGGCAGGGGAGCAGTTAGGCATCAATCAGGCTGGCAGGGGAGTAGTTAGGGGGTGATCAGGCTGGCAGGCAGAAGCAGTTAGGGGCAATCAGGAAGGCAGGCAGGCGAGCAGTTGGGAGCCAGCAGTCCTGGATTGTGAGAGGGATGTCCGACTGCCCGTTTAGGCCCGATCCCACCAGGATCGGGCCTAAACGGGCAGTCGGACATCCCTCGAGGGGTCCCAGATTGGAGAGGGTGCAGGCTGGGCTGAGGGACAACCCCCTCCCCCATGCACGAATTTCGTGCACCGGGCCTCTAGTGAAGATAATAATGAGCTTGCATTTGTGTGAGACCAGAGTTGTTGAGGGCCCTAGAGACTAGCCTAGATAGTAGGTATACTGGCACTTGTCTTCCCATCATGCTGTACATTAATTAGCTCTTTGAACAGATACAGACCACATTGCTCCTGGATACATACCCTGTTTCTCTGAGGTCATACTTCTCCTTTAACCATACCCTCTTCTTTCTCAAAGGGTCACGGGAATCACTTCTGGCTGTTTTCCACTCCTTTTCTTTTCCCTGAAAAAACAGAGTGAATGGTGACACTGAGCTTTTCTGAGGGCACTTTGCTGGCCATGGAACATAGAGTGCATGATAATCATGAGTCTCCTGAGGCAGTGCATTGTGCCGACTCGGAGTCACTGACTACTCTATGGGCAAGCTGTGTCATTTTGAGCAAGCCACAAACCTCTCTGTACCCATTTCCTTCTCAGTTAAATGGAATTAATAATACTGTTCCTTCAGAGTGCTCTGATGAAGATTACATGAGATGGTATATGTAAAATCCTTGGTTAGTGTTTCACATATTTTCAATGCTCCATAAACGTTAGTTTGATTATTACCAATACAATCATATTTTTCAATTTAGCTTTCCTGCCCTTTAATATGAGCAAAATGATGGCAGTTAGGGAGATTAGGGGAGCATACTTGAGTCTTGATCTTGACACTAGTTTTTCTGTCTTCAGCCCAAATACTATATTATATTAGAATAACCTTAGGCAAAAACAAAACAACCAAAACAATAACACAGCAACAACCCAAAAATACAAGCAAATTTTAATTTATGGTAAAATTAACATACCCTTTGTTCAGCGATTATTCTCTAATTATATGTGATTAATAATTTGGAAAACTTTAAATCTGTAATGTACTCTGTAATTTTAGGTTTTTCTTAACTGGTAACATGCCATTTTTATTATTTCAGAATGATGATATTGAAACAGATATTAACAAACTAAAACCCCAGCAAGAACCAGGACGAACGATAGAAGAACTTAAAATGTATGAACACCTTTTCCCTGAGCTTGTTGATGATTTTCAGGTATAAATATGGAAAACTCAGCATCTCAACTGATTTTTATAAAATAGTTTTTTCCCCCTCCCTTAGGTGTAATAGTATAATCATTATTTTCATTTCTAAAAAATGAAAGTAGCATTGCATTTCTGAGTGACATTGGACAATTTAACATTCTGGGAATAAATTGCTTATCTATAAAATGAGGGAACTAGCTCATTTAACTGTTGGACTAGATTTTTAATTTTTTTATCACTTTGGTTTATCACTTTAATTGACAAAGTTTTTTACTCTTTAAAAATATTCTTTCAAGTGGTATTTCAAAAATCTTATTTTAAAGTCTTCTTCATATCAGTTTTGTTCAACTAAGGCAGTGGTTTTCAACCTTTCTAATTCTGCGCGACCCTTTAACACAGTTCCTCATGTTGTGGTGACCCCCAACCATAAGATTATTTTCATTGCTACTTCATAACTGTAATTTTGCTACTGTTAATGAATCGTAATGTAAATATCTGTGTTTTCCGATGGTCTTAGGCTCTACAGTCGCGACCCACAGGTTGAGAACCGCTAGCAGGGTTGCCTAAGACCATCAGAAAACACAGATATTTACATTACGATTCGTAACAGTAGCAAAATTACAGTTATGAAGTAGCAAGGAAAATAATCTTATGGTTGGGGGTCACCACAACATGAGGAACTGTGTTAAAGGGTCGCGGCATTAGAAAGGTTGAGAACCACTGAACTAAGGGGAAATGAGAGCTAAGAAGCTGCTGAATTTAAAATATGTATAGTCTATGCATGCTGAATTTCTTTTCCTGAAGGTCATTGTATAATTGTGGAATGTTCGGGAGAGAGGAAAGCAACTCGAAGTCTTTAAAATCGAAGTTGGTTCATAGGGAGAATGACTTGTTAATATTTCTTAAACTCAGTTATTTACTGGAATGCAGTTATTCAACCTGGATTACACAGCAAGTAAAGCTGATGGAATGATGGCAATTGGTAGATCTAATTTCTTATTCTCACTGTGCTGCTCACTTGTGGTGGGTCCTTGAATAAGTCTGAAATTGCCTAGGATCTTAACTAGGAAATGAAGGGTTTGAATCAGATAATCTCAGACTTATTTAGCTCTTGCTCCAAACCTCCATGCCCCTATATTCCATACACTTAATTTTCAGTTGCTTAAAGAAAAAAGATTTTAATGTGCTGTCATATGTAGGAAAAAAAAAAGGGAAGTACTTCTAGCTAATGTTCACATTTCTCAGTTCTGATTATTCAGGTTTTTCTCTGAGAACTTTTGAGCTTTGGCTGCAGTAAATTGTTCTCCTTCCCCCTTCCCTAGTGTTTGGTTCTCTCCATAGATTTGAGGTATGGAAAGTTACTCTGAAATCAGGGGTACTGAAAAAAGGGCAGGAATGAAAGAGAGGTTATTTGTCAAAAAGAGACAAAGAAGGTAAGAAGAGGCATTTGGCAAAGGATACAGGTTGATTTTCTTACAATCAACCTACAGGAAGTATTCTGGCTGCTCTGTTAAAACTTTTGTGACCAGGTAAGAACCATCCTATGTACTACTATCTGTAATACCTTAAACAATAAAATTAAATTAAAAAAAAAAAGAATTTCACACTTTGTAACCACGTGCTTATGAGTCTATCCGTGAAAATGCTTCTGTAAACGTAAAATGACACCACTTTCCTGCAACTCCAGGCAATAGCACGGGATGATTTCTCTTTCAGCTGAGTGTGTGACTAGATTGGATTTTTTTCCAGATGTAGGAAATGTTTTCAATTACCTGGTGCCATGCCTTAATTTTTGACTCCCTGTCAAAAAAAAAAAAAAAAAAAAAAAAGAACCATCCTATCTAATAAAGAGGGAATATGCTAATTGACTGTCATGCCCTTAAAGATGGCGGTGCCCACAGCCACAAGATGGCAGTGCCTAGTCCCCTTAGTCCTGCCAGGGCAGCAGGTGTGTGGCCCTGCCAGGCCCACCCCATGTGCTTGCGTCTGGAGTCCCCCAGTCCCTTCAGCCCCCCAACTGCCTAGGGCCGGCCCAAGGCACAGGCAAGCCTCGGATGGCGGCTGCCCAGCCGCCCAGGGCCGCCCGAGGCTCAGGTAACCAGGGCTGGCCGAGGCTTGCGCTGCCGGCAGTGGCAGCAGCGGAGGTGTGATGGGGCGTCACCTTCCCCTGATTGCCGGGTAGCTTCCCACCCCTGAGGGCTCCTGGACTGTGAGAGGGGGCAGGCCAGGCTAAGGGACCCCCCCCTCCAGTGCATGAATTTTCATGCATCAGGCCTCTAGTTTAAAAATAAAACCACAGAAGTAGAAAATACTGCTAACTCAAAGTAGAACAATATGTGAAAGGGATTTGGGGGAAGGAATTGATTATTGTGTGAAGAAATAATTTATTTTCTTCTTTGTGTGCACATGAGAACTATATAATATGATTAAAAATTGTAGGGATAGAGGTGAGTAATTTTTTAATGGGTGTGAAGACCAGGATTTTGAGTCTCATTCTTTCACAAGCCAGTTATTTTTTGTTGTAGGCTACAATGATGAGGTCTTCTTGTATGTCTGTCCTTTCGTTCATCACATAGATAGGCTACTCTTGAGGGTTTCTTGCTTAGTACCTATGAACAGGTGGCCAGCTTGCCTTTCGGTTTGACTGCTCCAAGAGCAGATTCCTACTTTTGGTCTGACTTGGTGTGTCCAGGGTCATTTGGTAAAGACAGGTTTGTCTAAGTGAGAGACCTCTGAAAAATCTTTTTCCCAAGCGAGGACTCCATTTTATTGTGTTTAATCAAAAGAAACTACTTCAAGTACTTCAGATAGTACATAATTATTAACATACCCTCTATTTTGCCAGAAAGTTTTACGTAGAGGGGCTAGTTCTATTTCTATAGCATATGCTACAGGAAATAGCACATTATCTTTTATTTACATAATTGGAAAATCATTTCAAATGACACTTGACTATCTCAGTTTTAGGTAGAAGAATGTGCTGTTCAAATACTTTAGTTTCTATTTTTTGAAGTCTGTGTTGGAATTACATATAGGCAGTGGTATTTAAATGATATACTTTTGAGAATTAAAAATATTGGTTGGGGCCCTGGCTGGTGTGGCTCAGTTGGTTAGGCATCATCCTGTGCACCAAAAGGTCACCTGTTTGATTCCTGGTCAGGACACATTCCCAGGTTGTCAATTCAATACAGCCAATCAATGTTTCTCTCTCCCTCTCTCTCTCTCTCTCTCTCTCTCGCCCTCCATCTCCCTTCCTTTCTCTCTAAAATAAATAAAAATATATTAGAACTATATTCGTTGGTTCTAGATAGGAAATGTTTGAAAGAATTTTTTTCAGCCATCATCATACCAAATACTGGCAGATCATGGGATAGCAAACATAAATGAAATTAATATTACGATGTTTTCCACTTTGATTTGCATGTCATTTTCAACATCAACTAGTGAAGTTGAAAATTTCTTGATGTTATTGTTTTAGTCCTGTACACCACCAACTTTGTATCCAGATATGTTAAGTCTCTTATTCATAGCCAGAGGGAGACAAAATGAATGCATTTGAAGGCAACATATGGAATTATTAAAGTAATTACCAACAGACTTTTGAGGGGAACTTACCATGCTTTAAAGGCCACGATTGTTTATTCATAATGACAATTATGGTTTGATTTGCTTTTGTTTCTTGATGGCAGAATATGGGAGGTGTCAAAATTCTACATTTTCACAGCTCTTTTTGCATACATCTATGGTAGCATGGTGATAATTACCATATGGACTTTTGTTCTGTTTTATTTTTATTTTTTTCCCTTTTTAATTTGGTTTTAAATTTTTATTAAAATTTTTTTTTGTTAATTTTCATCTGAGGATATTTTTTTCATTGACTTTTAGAGAGAGTGGAAGGGAAGGGGAGAGACACAGAGAGAGAAACATAGATTGCTTGCCTCCTGCACGTGCCCCAAGTGAAGATAGAGCCTGCAGCGGAGGTACGTGCCCTTAATGGGAATTGAACCCAAGACCCTTCATCCACTGGCTGATGCTCTATCCACTGAGTCAAAACTGGTTGGGGAGGTCTTAAATTCAAGTTATATGTGGGCAGAGTTTTAAGAGCCAAGTAGTTTTGTGTAGTTCAATGAGGAAAATTATTGTCTCCTTCCTACCTGACATTTCCTACAGTCACTTTTAGCATGTTTTTGAAGTTAATCCCCATATTTCTAAGTAATACTTACACTGCCATGTCTTGACTTTTTTCAATTTTTGTTCTTTTTTAAATTTTATTTTTGTGTATATTATCATGTTAAGATAGGCATCTAGTTCTTTTCAGCCTTTCTTTTCTAATATTTACATTTTTAGGTGATAAATTTTATTCTAATTACTGTTTTAGCTATATCACATAAGTATTGATTTTCAGCATTTTTATAATTTTTGTTTTGAAACTTTATTTTCATTATTTTTTTTCTTTGATTCATTGGTAATGTTAAAGTTGGCTTTTTAATTTCCATTTTTTATTGATTTCTAGCATATTGTTGTAGGATAAGAGGACATAATTCTTTATTCTTATAATCCTTTCACATTTTTGAGGCTTATTTTATGGTTTTAAATATGGTCAAGTTTTGTTACGATTTCTTGTGTCCTTGAAAGAGTTCTGTGGTTATATGCCTATTAGGAAAAGATTGTTAATCATGTTGAGAACTTCTTTTCTGTTTCATGGAGTTTTATTCCTATGCTATCAATTACTGTGCAAAGTATTTTAGAAATTTCTGTGATTGTGAATGTGTCTCTCTTTTAGCAGATCTATCAGTTTTTTTTAAATATGTTTTGAGGCTTATTCTTTAGTATATATAAATGTAAATTGATTTCCTTTAGAACTTTTTATCATTATGAAGATACTGTCTTCATCTCTAAGACTTACTAGTAAAAGGTTTTAAAAATATTAATGTAGTTAAATTAATTTTGGTTATTTCCCTGGTACCTGTTTGTTTATTTTTTTCTTTATTTTTATTGTTGATACTATTACAGATGTCCCTATTTCCCCCCTTTTTGCTCCCCTCCACCCAGCGCCCGCCACCCTATCCCCTTTTTTTTTTGCTATTAACACTTGATTCTTCTAATATTCCACGAAATATATTTATATCATGTTTATTACTTGTATTGACAGTCCTCTCTCCTTTGTCCTTAGAAGAATGTAAGCTGCAAAAGGGAAGAGTTGTTTTCTGTTTTTCAAAAGATGGGTCTTAAGTTCCTGAAACATTGCTTGGCACAAAACAGACACTTGTAAATATTTGTTGAATTAGAGAATAACAATTTGTGTTTTCTTTAAGAGGATTTTAATGTGTTTTTACTTTTCTAAGTTTCTCATGTTTTTGTTATATATAGGCATTATTTTTGTAATAGAAAAAGTAAAATAAGTATAATGAATTTTGTTGTTAAATACAGGATGGGGCAAAAATAGATTTACAGTTGTGATTATGTGAAACACAGAGTTTATTGTATTATTATTAATTATTGTATTATTTTCCATATGAACAACTGTAAACCTACTTTTGCCCCTCCCCTGTATTGTGTCCTTTGTTAGCAAAATTAAAATATATCCGTCTTTAAAATTTTAGGTTTCTGAAGAAGCATATAAAATGAATACGGCCTTAGTTTTGTTTATACATTTTAATATTTAGAGATAAAAGATTAAACATCTTTTTTATTTTCAAAGGACTATGACTTAATCTCCAAAGAACCAAAGCCATTAGTATTTGAGGGAAAAGTACGTGGTCCAATTGTTGTGCCTACAGCAGGAGAGGAAGCAGCTGGGAATTCAGGCAATTTCAGAAAAGGAGTTGTAATGAAGGAGAATGTGTCTCCCCTGGGAGATGAAGGTGATAAGAAACCTAGCTTTATGGATCTGGCAAAAGAAGATATTAAAGATAATGACAGAACATTACAGCAACAGCTAGGTGATCAAAATAGAACTATTTCATCAGTCCATGGCTTAAACAATGATATTGTGAAGGCCTTGGACCGAATTACATTGCAGAATATTCCTTCTCAAACAGCTCCAGGTTTTACTGCAGGAATGAAGAAGGACTACAGCCTCCCTCTTACCGTAGTCACATGCTCTAAAGCATGCCCACACGTGGCTGCTTGTGGGAATGTTCTGTTTGAGGGAAGAACAGTTCAGCTGGGGAAGCTTTGCTGCACTGGAGTCGAAATCGAGGATGACGAAGATACTGAGTCTGCTTCATCAGTGGAACAAGTATCAGTTGAAGTCTCTGATGGACCAACACTCCATGACTCAGACCTCTACATTGAGATTGTGAAAAATACAAAGTCTGTCCCAGAATATTCAGAGGTGGCTTATCCTGATTATTTTGGTCACATTCCGCCTCCTTTCAAAGAGCCTATTTTAGAAAGGCCTTATGGTGTACAAAGGTGAGTTGCAGATTCCTTCTTCCTTCTAAACAAGACCATTGTCAAGATATGAGGCACACTTACAAAAAATTGGGTATTTAGAAAGAAAATTACTCTGGATTAAAGTTACTGTAATTTTTATCCTGTGTTGGGAATTTTACATTGTTTTGAAATTATCCTTAAGAGTTTAGTTTATTTTATAAGCTCATTACTTATTCATGTGAAACCAGCATAATACACCTGACCACATCATGGAAGCACAGAGCATCACGAAGGGGACTTAGTTTGCTGGGAAGGGTGTGTGGGAGTGGGCCCGTTCCTTGGCACCTCCTGGTTGTATCACAGACTGCACCATCCAGAGGCAGCTGGCTTCTTGGAGTGCTGGAATAGCCCTCAGAAAGCACAGGTGCAGCTATTACGAGTTATTGTTGTCAGTCTCACTCTGCCTAATTTATAAACTAAACTTTATCCTAGGTGTGTATGTAGAGGAGAAAACATATATAGGGTTAGGTACTATCTGCGGTTTCAAGCATCCCTGGGATCTTGAAACGTCCCTCAGACTAACTACTCTACTCTGAGAAGTAGCTATGTATTAGCTAACACCAGCAGGCACCTTCCCACTATGGCTTTTGTGACCAATCTACCTGCAGTTCCAGGCACCTGGCTTTCTGATCCAGATCTATTCTGTTTCAGCTACAGTTTGGTACCACTTTTGGTGACTGTTGTGTTCCTTGGCTTGAATATTGATGGGAAGATTGTGGGGTCTCTGAGTGGCTGAATCTTCTAGAACAGTGGTAGGGATTTTAGGAATTTTCCAGTAAGTTGGTGTCTATGTTGTTGGACTGAGTCAGGGGAAGGTCAGGCCTAGAAAATCCTGGAGCTGCAGGGGGTCCGCCTTCCGCTTCCTGACACAAGTGTTTCCCTCCCCTGCACATTTCCTCTCCAGCTGTAGAAGAGAGAATGGACTCCGCAGAATGTGCAGGCCGGTTCCCAACTGCATTTTAGCTACATGTCAGTGAGGGTGGGTTTAAAAAATCTCTTTCTTATATATAATCTCTGGCTTTTCAGATCTTTACTGCTTCTAATAATGCTGCTATTATGTATACAAAATTATTTGCCTAAGAGCTAGAGAGTGGGTCCACACAATTTCTATGTAACAAGGCATAATAGACATTCAAGATTTAAAAAAACGATTGGAAAAAAACATAAAAGAAATGATTGGGCTTGTAACTCTAATATACATGGTTATTTTCTAGAACTCAGACTTTAAAAGTACTGAAATTTGTCTTGTTATATAGTTATAATTTTTTCGTATGCAAAATTTATATAGAGGAATGGTCATCTTTAAGAAATTTTTATTATTTTATACTTTATTTTTATCCAAAACTTCTGGAGAAAGTTGTGCCTTGGCATATATCAGTGAATTTTGGTCAAACGTCTCTTTTATGATTTCAGGACAAAAATTGCCCAAGATATTGAGAGGCTAATACATCAGAGTGATATCATAGATCGAGTGGTATATGACTTAGATAACCCAAAGTAAGTCTGATTTTTTTGTTTGGTTTTGTTTTACTTTTATTAGTTTCATTTTTACTGTAAAATTTCAGTCTTATTTTTAAAAGATAAAGATTATCTTTTAACTTCCACCTAGTTTACTGTCACTACACTTTCAGCTTTTAGCAGGGATATAATGATAATGTAGTAATAAAATCATGTTTATTTACTTAAATTGAATATATCACAAGCTTTTGTTTGTTCTTAAGTGGACTTTTAATGGGTTTAATAAGGTAAAGGTCACAAATTGATGCTTAAAAATTAATTTTTAAAAAATTAAAATTACTTCCACTTAAGAGAGTGGAGCTGTCATCTGAAATTCTTGAATTTTGTCCTGTAATATTTAGCTTTCATATCCTTAGGACAGTAAGTTACCACCCCTTCAGAAGGATTACAAGTTTGCTAATCCTCCACAGTCCCTGCTACGCTCCTTTGTCTCTTACTGTTTATAATCTGCTTCAGTCCTTGAAATTACTTGCCTGACTGTGATGCCTGATGTAGTAGTGTCATTTACGGTTTAGGATTATCACTAATATCATCACATGTTAGGGTTTATGTAAAAGTAAATAAATGAAAATTACAAATTATGAATGTGACTATTATTTAGTCATTTGCATCATCAAATGAGAAATTTAATTAGCCCTCAGTGGATTTTCCCCTCCCCCTTAACATTGTAATATTTTTGGAAAATTTCACATTTTATTGGTCTTATTTGGAGAAAATAAAGCACTTTTCAAAGACTTTTATTAAAGGATAATGACTGAAGTTGAAATAATATTCTTAAAAATGAAAAACAAATCTCCTTATTTATCTCTCTTAGTTATTTCAACATTTGTAATTCTGTGTCAGACAGACGAGGCAGATGTGGTAAGAACAGAAACTCAAGAATCCTGAGTGTGGCTTATTTTTAACTGAAATGATTTTGAACAAAATCTTTGAGCTTTTTGGAGTTTTCCCCTATGAAATGTAGCTCCAGAAGAGCAAGAATTTGTATTCATTTAGGGAAACAGACAAATAACAGACAAAAAAGAGTATCTGGCACCTAATAGGTGCTCAGTAAGTATTTACTAAAGTAATGAGTATGTAAAATGAGGATAATACCTTCATCTTTCTAGGTATTAGGAGATAATAGATAATGTAGTTATCTAAATTTAAAATAATATTTTACTTCAGAACTGCTTAGTTAGAAATATTAGTACTCAGAACAGGTCATGTGCATTTTAAAAAGTAAGTCTGGCTTTTTTTATATGATTACTAGTACATATTTAGAAATGACACTTATTCACTGAGGCAAAAATTCTTATTTTTATTAACATTTGCTATCAATGTAGGAACAAATCTCTACTTGTAATTATAATGTTTTCTATTAGCCAGAGTTTGTATTTTGCTTGTGTTGGTTATGTTTTTTGGTTTCAAAATAATAAGGAAGGTGAGATGGTAAGGATGTATTTTTAATCTGTAGTGTATTTTTATGTTTATTATTGCTTACCTTCTTAAAGGCAATGTATTTTATTATACTTACTTGAAAATTTTTATTTAGTTATATCATTCCAGAAGAAGGAGATATTTTGAAGTTTAACTCCAAATTTGAATCTGGGAATCTGCGCAAAGTAATTCAAATTAGAAAGTAAGTCATTTAAAATTTTCTCATTTTGTATGTGCACAGATACTTTCCTCATTTTCATCAGATTTCTTCATTTTCTATTTTCAGAAATGAATATGATCTTATTCTGAACTCGGATATAAATAGTAATCATTATCATCAGTGGTTTTACTTTGAAGTCAGTGGAATGCGGCCAGGTGTTGCTTACAGGTTTAACATCATTAACTGTGAAAAGTCCAACAGTCAGTTTAATTATGGTAAGACCGATTTTTCCCCAACTTAGAGGACACACAGGCCAAGGGATAGATAATTAAAAAATAGCTAACTTAAAAAAAAAGTTTGTGTTCTTTTGTTTTCTCTGGTTCTCAAAATTCAGATGTTATGCAAAATTTGACATAGACTAAGCTTTGCATTGTTAGTAACGAGAGTTATCCTTGTGTGGAGGCAAGCCCTTTAAAATGTAATGAGTATGGTTGATTTCATCCAAATTGAATGCCACTATAAATGTCTCATGTGTGCTGCTCAAGTTACTCATGTCAGTTCATCCAGAAGAGAATTGCAGAAAGCAATCTTTTTAAACTTTTTATTTTGAATAGATTCATAGAAAGTTAAAAATTACAGAAGTTGTGGAAAGGTTTCAAGTTATCTTCACTAAGATTCCTCCAGCGATTACATCATACATAACTGTAGTCCAATATCAAAACCAGGATTTGACATTGGTAAAATGTGGGTGCATAATTCTGTGCTATTTTATCACATTTGTAGATTACTGTAACTGTCACCACAATCAAGATACAGAATACTTCCTTAACCGCATAGCCTGTGCCTTCAGATTTCACCATTCAGTATGATGTTAGTTGTAGGTTTCTGTACATTTTTTAAATCTACTTGAGGAAGTTTCTATTACTAGTTTTCTGAGACTTTTTATTGTAAATGGGTGTTGAATTTTGTCATATGCTTTTCTTCATTAGTTGATTTGATCATGTGATTTTTCTTCTTTAGCCTATTAATATGACATGTCACATTGATTTTAGAATATTGAATCAGCCTTTTTTATCCATGTAATAAACCCCTCTTGGCCACTGTGTATAATTGCTAATATTTTGTTAAGAATTTTTATATTTCTCTTTAGGAGGGATATTGAGCAATAATTTTCTTTTTGTTTTGTACTGTATCTGGCTTTGGTATGTCCTGGTGGTACTGAGCTTATAAAAGGAGTTGGGAAATGTTCCCTCCTCTTATTTTCTGGAAGAGCTTGTGTAGATTTAGTATTGATTCTTAAACATTTGGTGGAATTCACCAATGAAATTACTTGGGCCAGAAGATTTCTTATTTGGTAGTCTTTTAACTTAGAAATTCAGTTTCTTTCATATAAATTATGTTTTATTTTGAGTGAGTTGTGGTAGTTTCTGTTTTTAGGAATTGATCCATTTTTTCTAAATTGTCAAATGTGTGTTAGTTGATCGGAGTGCTACCTTGCTGTCTTTTTGATGTTGGCAGGGTCTCCAATGATATCCCCTATTTCATTCCTGATAATAGCAATTTGTGTCTTCTCTGTTTTTCTTTGTCAGTCCTGCTTGAGGCTTGTCAATTTTATTGACGTTTTCAAAGAATCAGCTTTTTGTTTCATTGGCTTTCTCTACTGTTTCCTCATGAGGCATTTTTTAAAAAACTGGTGTGCCAGCAAAAATATTAAATTCATAGCCTCAGTTAAGGCTATGTATTTAGTACTTTAAAAAATATAGCCCTAGCCGGTTTGGCTCAGTGTATAGAGTGTCGGCCTGCGAACTGAAGGGTCCCAGGTTCGATTCCAGTCAAGGGCATATGCCCGGTTGCAGGCTTGATCCCCAGCAGGGGGAGTGCAGAAGGCAACTGATCAGTGATTCTCTCTCACCATTGATGTTTCTATCTCTCTCTCCCTCTCATTCCCTCTCTGAAATCAATAAAAATATAAAAAAACAAAAACAAAACTAAGAGTTCTTTGTCAGGCATCAGTCTTTATAGTCAAATATATCAGTGGAAGATAATATAATTGTAAAAACTTAAGAACAGTCATTTAAAATGGAAACATCAATTTTCAAGTGTTTAATCTGATAATTTTGGGGTAAAAGAAAATAATTCTTTATAGATATATTTTGTCTGACAAGTTGCAAAATCTCAGAGGTCTCAAGTCATTTGTTGTAAGGATGAAAAGCTTTTAACAACTAAGGAATGAGAGGCCATGTTATTTGTTTCAAATGTTTTAACTTGTTAAAAGCATGAATATGAAGATGCTCTTTAAGGAGGCGTTTCTGAAAATTGAACCTTTCAAGAGTTGAAGAGGTTGTTCCCAATTGTCATTATTTATGTGGAAAACAGGAAATTATCTACTCTAATCACTTTACATGTATGGCATGAAAGCTTTAGTCAGATTCACTAATTTAATGTACTAAGTATGAGAAGATTAGGTAGCATAATATCTGGTTTAGTTATATTTAAAATTTTGAAATAATCTAATTTTAAGAATCATCTCTGATTATATTGATTTGCATGAATAGTAGTATGAATATTCTTGGTAATTTATTTCACATTCTTAATTTTTGATTTTTAGGTATAAATACTAATCATTGAATGCCCTAATTCTTAGAAACATTTGTTTTTTGACCTTAAATGTTTGTATAACTTTAAAAATGACCTTAATGGACTCATTAAAAATACCTCAAACAAGTAAAGAATCTTGTATTTTTCCTATTTAACTTGTAAGTATAATGCTAACATAATATTTTAGAGGAGAAAAAGATAAATAAATGTAATTGTATTTGTATTTTGAGTGCTCTTTAAGAGTAAAACATAAAGGCATATTTATTGCTGAAATGATAATCAGTATAATTTTTAAACTGTAGTGCTAAGTAAGGTAGATGGTATTTTTACTAACTATATATACTTTATAAAATAATACTCTTACTACTTTAAACTTTATTCAACATTTAAATTTTTTAAATTAAAAACATACATTTGGAATGTTTTTTTTTTGTTTTTAAAAACTCCATACATCTATAAAATAATCTCTTCCTCTAGTGCCATTTTTAATTTAAAATGAATATAATTCTGCAACTAAAATAAAGCAATGAGATAGATGAGTGCTTTATTTTTAAATTTTCCTTCTTCCTTACCTCTTGCCCATTAGATATTATTATTTTTTTAATCCTCACCTGAGGATATGTTTTCATTGATTTTAGGGAGAGGAAGAGAGAGAGAGGGAGCGAAAGGGAGAGAGAGAGAGAGAGAGAGAGAGAGAGAGAGAGAGAGAGAGAGAGAGAGAGAAACATCACATCGATATTAGAGAACTATTCATTTGTTGCCTCCCGTATATGCCCTGATCAGGGATCAAACTCAACCTAGGTATGTGACCTAACTGGAATTTGAACTTGCAACTTTTTGGTGTACAGAATGACGCTCAACCAACTGAGCCTCCCACCCGGCCAGGGCTGGATATTCTTATATGTGTATCACACTTTTCAAACTCATTTTGTGGAGAATTTAGAAAAGAAATTGGTGTTAAGAAAATAAAAAACCATCAACAATGCATCATCCAGAGATAATTATTTTTACATTAGTTGTTTCCTACTAGGCATTTTAATAATGCAATATGTGATTTCTGTGTATACATAGTTATATACTTATTTAAAAAATGAGGCTGATAACCTATGCAAGTTTCATAATCTGTATTTTAACCAAACATATCAACATTTTTTTCTGGTCATTGAATGTTTCTGAAACAATTTAATGGGCATCCTATGGAGGTATTGTAACTTATTTATATAAACCTTTCTTTATTGGACATTTATGTTGTTTCTAATTATAAAATTTTCTATTTTAAATAATGCTGAGATAAACATTATACTAAATCTTTGTGTATATAATTTTTAGTTATCAACTCACAGGAGTGGAATTTTTAAAATCTATCTGCCAGCAGTAAATGTGTTTTTTTCCTGATTATTAAACAGTGGGTCTTTAATATAGGAAGTTGGTAAATTAAAAACAGTTTAAAAGACTCTTTTAGGAAGGAATGAGAAGAGAAAATGTACTGTTTAGCATTTTGTATCTATCCCTAAATTGACTCACATTCACATAATTTCAAATTTCAATTTTACTCTTTTATAGAGTTAGAATTACAGTAGTAAAGCTTATTTGTAATAATATATAAATATATTTTATTTTATTGATTTTTTTTAGAGAGGAAAAGAAAGAGAGAGAGAGAAACATTGATATGAGAGAGAAATATCTATCAGTTGCCTCCTGTATGCCCTCTATTGGGGATCAAACCCCAACCTTGGCAGAATTATTTGATACATAGAAATTTTTCACATTTTTATATTATCTGTTAACAGTATAAAGTAGTCATATCTATTCCATTCAGTATCTTTTGCCCTGAATTCTATTTTAATATTTTTTTGTTTTGAATTTGATTGATATCTTTGCATCTTATTTTTTGTAAATAGAGTTTGCATTTTGTTGTTTTACCCTTTTAATATGTGATTTTTAGCCTGTTAAAATTTTTCTTTATAATTGATTTTTTAAATGCATTTTATTTCTTGTACTTCTTTATAATATCTGTATCTGTTATTTTTTAAGAGACTTCAAGGTGTAGTGCAACACTTCTTTGAGTTGTGGAAATCTAAAATATGTATATAAAAAATAGGTCATGAGGCATATTTGGATTTTTCTCAGTCTTGCTCTATCTGCCTTAAGTTTAGTATGGATTCCTCCCAGATTCTAACAAGAAGTTGTCTGTTGATTTTCCTTTTTCTTTCCACATATTTTTAAACATTTAACTATGAAGTTGTTATAAGCTATAGAAGCAGCTATTAGGTAGATGTAATTTTTTTATGAAACTCTATCATAAGATTTAAGTTAATACAACATAGAGCAGATTTTGGTTTGTCATAACATGAATTGAGTTAGAAAAAGGAAGGGACCAATATTTTAGTAAATTAGAATTCAACATTTTAAGAATTTATAACTAGCTGTGTAGTTAATGTTATTATCAGATTAATTTTGAAGTCACTTTAAGAGAGGATACTGATGACTAAAAATATTTGCAGTAGAACTTCTTCAGCTGGAAGGATTTATTTAATTGCCATACGTGATTGATATCAGGAAATAATAGTAATTAGAAAAGTAGCTTATTGTTTGAAAATTATTTCTTTTCTTGATTGGGACATACTGGTTGGTGGAGTACTTAATGTTGGATTTTAGCAAAGGTGCCTTAAAGAGGTCTTGTTCTTTGGCAGTTCCCCCCAAAACAGGCTGAATTACTGCTGCTTTTGTTTCCCAAGTTGTCCTTTTCTGGGAATATTTAAGGGAATTCTACTAAATACTTAATTTCTTTTCTCCCTTCCTTCCTTCCTTCCTCCCTTCCTTCTTCCCTTCCTTCCTCCCTCCCTCCCTTCCTTCTTTCCATCCTTCCTTTACAAATGAATGATCTTGTCAACTTACATTTGAGAATTTATGACACTGTATAATAGTGCTATATGGTATCTGTTGTAATCCATGACTTCTTACCCTCACCCTCAATACTTGAAAGGGGTTTGCTCAAGTTACCACTAGATGGCAGTCTTGCATTTTAGTAAAACTTGAAGCTTTCATCACAGCTTCCTCTCTGGCACTCTTGCATTCTGTTTTCCTCTCCCATTCCCTTCACCCTCCACTGTTTCCCATATAAATAGGATTTTTAGCAACCGTCATATATAAATTGAAAATTGTAGAACCAGGCAACAAAATGGAATTTTGGAGTCTAGTATGTAGGATTCTAAATTGCCTACATTAGTTAATTGCATACTGTGAAGTTGAGCTGAGCAATCTCTTGACTAAGGAAGTCTTTCTTCCCTGACTCTCCAGACTGGATTAATCCCCTTGATAAATGTTCTTTGTAATCTTTTCCTTTCAGGGTGCTCTTTACATCTTTATGTTGTTATTGTGTGTGAATGATTAATACCTTCTCTGCCTACCCTTACCACTTGCTTGTAAATTTCATAAGGTCAGGGAAAGTGTCTCTGTTGCTGACCACTGTATTTATACCATGGCATTTAGTTCATATTCAGTAAATATTTGTTAAACGAATGAGGCAATGGATAGATTATCTGGTTTCCTATTTTACTCAGTGGCTTATAATTTCTTTCTATCATTATTTATTTGACACCCAGTTGCCCAAGATTTGGCCAATGGGATATCTTTTATGCTGGCTTATGTGTCCTTTCGACATGTCCCCATCGGATTCAAGTGACTGCTGTTAGCCTCTAGAGTGGACCAAGAATCTGGCCTTCCTCTTTCTTAGTATAAATCTCTGTTGTACTAGCCATGTGTTTTTTCTCCATAGAGCCACTGAGCCCAGAAAACATATGCCACTTGTGATAGGTGCCCCTAAGTTTATTCAGGCTCCATTTTAAAGTTTTCTTGTTCCTCTGATCTGTTAATTGAGGGTATTAGCTTCAACTTGAAAATTTTGTGAGTCAGTGATTCATGGTACATTTGATGATTAGTGCTTAAAACACCTTGTCTTTCTTTGTATCTGCACCTGTTGTTGAGAATGTACTCAATACAACTTTGGCCTTTACTTGTGTAGTATTAGAGGTTAATGTCATTGGGTGTTAGCTTCACTGTGGCAATTTAATATTTTGATTGTCTATATTCATATGACAAGATGGGAAGTTCTTAGTGTATTTGTTTTATGCACATCAAGGTTTTATTCTTTGGCTAATGACTACATTAATTATTCAAAGATAGTTTTTCTATATCACATTGAGTAGATTATAGTTTATTCAGCCTGAGTTATCTCATTTGATTGATTCTTATTGGGCACACTGTTTTGTTCATATGGTTTTTATTATAGTCAGAATTTCCAAGTATAGCTCCCTTCACTGCCCAGAATTAGCTTATTATTTTAAAAGTAATGTAAGAATACATTGTCTTTTATATAACTAGAATACTTCAGATAAATCTAATGTGCCCTTTGACCTCAGCCTGAATCTTGTTCCACCTTGTTATAAACAACCATTATGAATTTTGTGTGTCTGGAGGAGGTTACAGTTTCAATTTGAAATGGCTCACTGAATCCTAGGTAGAAATAAGAAAGACAGGGATCTTTTATGTACCAGTGAAATACATGAGTTTCAAGTATGAAAAAAAATCTTCACATACATCCGCTTTAAAACAACTGGTTAATTAAATAACGATAATAACAGCAGCTAATATTTATTGAATATTCATCATGTACTAGACCTTCTTCAAGTGCTAACAGATGTTATGCTCTTAATCCACACAACAAATATTCCAGCGCAGTCGTTACACTCATTTTATAGAGGGGAAACAGGTGTAAGTGGTTTAGTAATCTGCCCAGGATCATGCACCTGATGTGATGAAGTTGGAGTTCAGACCCGGGTAGTCTGGTTGCAGATCATGTACTCGTAATGACTTTGTTATTCTGTATGTGAAAAAATTAGTATTGGACTTCTCATTTGTGGCGCTGGGAGCGAGAAGACAGCTAAATAGATGTCTTTTGCAAAATATGTAATTTTTTGTCACTTCCAACAAACTACATCTTTGTGTATGTAGAAATCAGAAAATATGCTACCCCTGAACTATCTCTGGGAAGAATAAACGAGGAAAATGGTCTCAAGATACAAGACTTGGAATTTATAAAATGTGTTAAGTAAAAACATTCTATGAGAGTGACATGGAAGAAGTGAAAGTTAGTTTGGTGGGATTGCTTAGTTATTATTTTTATGTAGTATCAGAGAAATAGTAATCATAAGTATTATGATGGAAAGCACAATAGAAAACTTTTCAAATCAAAAGGAAATGTGGAGAAATGCAACCAAACTTGTAAAATAAAAAGGTAAAGAAGGAGAAGAAATATTTAATCAATAGTAGAAAGAAAATAAGATGGAAGGAATGAAATGAAATGTGTATCTGTCATTACTAACTATGAATGAGCTAAGATGTCCTCAAAAATCATGTATTGAGAATTACATAATTAGGGGAGGAGGGTGGTGGGAAGAGAGCAAGATAATCTTTGTGTGTGTGTTATTTAAATGACAGGAAAGTTGAAAATGATTGGGCAGAGATAAAGTAGGCAAATGCAAATAAAATGAATCAAAAGTGGTAATGTTAATGTTAGACAAAGAAAAATTCAGGTCCAAAAGCACTGAATAGATGTGTATTAAGTTAAAATCCTTGAAGATGCTTTAATAACCACAATTCTTTTATAAATTGAGATAAAATGACATATAATTTGTAATGTATTGACACATTAGTTTTAGATGTACAACATGACAATTAGATAGTTATGTACTTGCAAAATGATCACAATAAATCTAGCTAATACCCATTATGACACAGTTTCAATTTTTTTTCTTGTGATGAGAACTTTTCAGATCTGTTCTTCTGGCAACTTTCAAGTGAGCCATATAGCAACATTAACTCTAGTCACCAGAGATTTTAGATTTCCTTGCCTGTGATTAAAAATAGTAGTAATCAACAAAAAGTCAAACAAAAATGGGTACTTGGAAATATGTAATAGTCTTCTAAAAACAAAAACCCAGAGAGAAAATTTAAAACTTATATTAGAAATTATCTAGAATTGTACTGGTCAATACGGTAGTGACTTGCCTTATGTGATTATTAGAAATTTAAAATCCAGTTCTTTAGTATCTCTCAGTTTACTTTCTGTGCATAATAACCATGCCTGGTGATTGGCTGCCAAATTGGGCAGTACAGATAGAGGACATTTCTACTGTGGCAGAAGGTTCAATTGGATCTAGAAAGTACTACACATTATAGACTTATGGGACATAGCTAACTGGTATTCAGAGGAAAATTGAAAGCCTTTAATAACTGGCATTATCTTATATAATAAAGAGCTAATATGCTACTTAGACTGAACAGCAGAACGACCTTCCAGACGAAGCCGGGGCTGCGAGGGCTGGCTGGGGCTGTGAGGGCCGGCTGGGGCTGCGAGGGGTTGCGAGGGCTTGCATGAATTTCGTGCGTAGGGTCTCTAGTCTATATAAAAGCCTAAGTGACCATTTCGACTGACAACCAGCTGGTAGCTATGATGTGCACTGACCACCAGGGGGCAGACGCTCAGCACCGGAACTGCGCCCTGGTGGTCAGTGCACTCCCACAGCCAACCTTCTGCGGCCAGCCAACCTCCCATGGTCCCTTCCCCTGGCCAGACAGCCTCAATTGCCCCGATTGGGACTGGGTGAGACAGCCCCCATCGGCCCTGATTGCCGGCCAGGCTGATGGACCCCACCTGTGCATGAATTTGTGTACTGGACCTCTAAGATATTAGAAAAACAAGAAGATAAACCAAAAGAAGAACAATTTTAAAATTAGAAATACTATTTTAAATACTATTTTAGAAATACTATTTTAAAAAATAGAAATAAAAATATAGAAGCACTGGAATTGATTAATAAAAAGTAATGATTCTGAACAGTCTATAACTGTTCTCGAGGAAATAAGAAATGTATTAGGTGCTATATTGAGATGCTGTTGCAGCTGAGTTATACTTACCTTTTAAAAAAATAGATTTTACTTTTATTCCAATAAATTACCATTAATATATTCATTCCAAAGCTAGTGTAATCTTATATCAATACCTGGTAAATCTAATTAAAATAAAAAAACCAATTTTTAGATGCAAAAGTCCTAAATGAGATTTCAGCTAATCTAATCATATGCTGTAAAACAGTGGTCGGCAAACTCCTTAGTCAACAGAGCCAAATATCAACAGTACAACGATTGAAATTTCTTTTGAGAGCCAAGTTTTTTTTTTAAATTTAAACTTCTTCTGCCCTGACCGGTGTGGCTCAGTGGATAGAGTGTCGGCCTGCGGACTCAAGGGTCCCAGGTTCGATTCCGGCCAAGGGCATGTACCTTGGTTGCGGGCACATCCCCGGTGGGGAGTGTGCAGGAGGCAGCTGATCGATGTTTCTCATCGATGTTTCTAACTCTCTATCCCTCTCCCTTCCTCTCTGTAAAAAAAATCAATAAAATAAAAACAAAACAAAACAAAACAAAAACTACAAAAACTTCTTCTAACGCCACTTCTTCAAAATAGACTCGCCCAGGCCGTGGTTTTGTGGAAGAGCCACACTCAAGGGGCCAGAGCTGCATGTGGCTCATGAGCCGCAGTTTGCCGACCACTGCTGTAAAAGAATAGTATCTCCTTGGAATACAAAGAATTCACATTAGGAAATCTATCAGCATAATTTATTGCATCAACAAATTAAAGGAGAAAAGTCATGTGATTCTGTTAGTGGGTGCTAAAAAGGCATTTGATAAAATAATTAAAACACGTGTAATAAGAATTATGGAAGAAACAACTTCAGCTATGGAAATGATCATAGCACCTACCACAGAGGGTTGTTGTGAGGACTTAGTGACTTAAGTTATGTAAAAATGCTTAGAGCAAGGTCTGGTGCATCAGAATTATTCAGTGTTAGCACTTTTATTATTTAAATGTGATAGAGTTGATTTGTAAAAAAAAAAAAAAGACAAATATTCTATTGAATGGCAAAACAGCTGGATTAAAATTATGAACAAGACAGTTCTGCTTACCACTATATTCAGAATCAGTTTGGAGGTTTCATTTCTCTAAATAGAAAATAAAAGTAGAGTAAATGATATAAATACTAAAAGAGATAAATATTTTCAATTTACAAATGGTATGGTTTACATACTTAGAAAACCCAAGAGACAACTAAAGACTAAAAAGATACACAGATAAGTTTAACAAAGTGGTTCTGTAGCAAGAAAATTAAGAAAATGATTATATCTTTAAGTTAGGATTTAAGGAAAGTCAAATCGCATCTCAAAAACGATCATCATTTGTAAAATTAACATGAATTTCATTAACTCCAGTTAGAAACCCAGTACATTCTTTTATGAAATAGGATAAGGTGATTTTAAATTTCATGTGGAAAGTATATTTCTAAAACTACCCAAGAAAGTATACTTTATACTTAATCCTATTTTTGTTAACAGTCCTTCCTTCTCCTCCCTGCTGTAATCACATTTGTATGGGAAAAAGGTTGAGGAAGAAAATAACCGCGCTATTTTGGTGGCATTTTTTCTTTTTCTTCAGTGTAGATAATCCTTGGAGAGCTATAGAGTTATTTCCTTTTTTTTTTTTTTTTTTAACTCTTTCACTTGTGTGTGTGTGTGTGTGTGTGAGTGTGTGTGTGTGTGTATAAATATATATATTCCTTTTTATTTTAATTGATCTAACATAGAAAAGTTAATAGAAAAAAGTTTAATGACTTTTCACTCATTAAAGTTGTAATCTATTTTATTTAAACTGGAAATTAAAGCATATTGATTGACTTACAGATTTTAAAGAAATTTCTCAGATTTAAAAAAAAATATATACTAAAATAATGGAAATGTGTTGCCTTTTAACTTTCTGAATATTTGGTGCTTTCTACAATGGCAAGATTAATTTTTATCTCAAATATTTGGAAAGAATTTTCTTTTTCTGTCTCTCTGTCAAAGGTATGCAACCACTCATGTATTCAGTTCAGGAAGCATTAAATGCCAGACCATGGTGGACTCGTGTGGGGACGGACATTTGTTACTATAAGTAAGTATTCTAAGACTACTAGGACATCAATTTACAGAAGGGGATATTAACTTCACTCTATTTCAATTTAAGGATTAAAAAGTAGAGTTGTTATTGCATTCTTTGAATTGTGGTGATATGCTTTAGTGTTACTTCTAACAGAATCCTTTAAAATTTGAGATCAGTTTAGGGGTACATTTAGTGGAAATATAGTTGATCCTTGAATAATACAGGTTTGAGCTGCACGGATCCACTTATATGTGGATTTTTTTCAATAAATACCTGTGCTGTTTTCCATCTGTGGTTGGGAGTCCGCAGACTTGGAGGGCCAACTATATTCATTCATCTATCCCATGTTACATAGGGGCTTGAGCATCTGCTGATTTTGGTTATCTGTGGGGGTCCTGGAGCCAGCTCCCCATGGATACTAAGGGACAACTGTTATATTGGGGAGTCAAAATGTATACTCTGTTTTTTTTATGTTTTGTTAATCCTCACCTGAGGAGTGGGGGGTTGAGAGAGAGAGAGAATATGAATCTATTGAAGGTGTGATGCTAAGTTAATGAAGACTATACCAATTTGAAAATTCCTTGAAAGTCTATGTATGTGTCTGTAGGCCATAGCTTTTCTTCAGTTTGTGGCTTAAATAACACAAGGTGATTTGGAAATTTAGAAATTAAGTTAATAGACAAAGCATTTTTAACTCATCATATGTCACTGCTATTTAAAGTCTGAAAAGTAAATTTACATTTACCAAAACAAATAATAGGATAATGAGACCTCATGTATTCATCACCTAGTTTCAATAAGTATGAACCCAGGTTAGTTTTTAGTTATACTTTCACCACCCCTCTACACTGAATTTTTGAAAACATTTCCAGATACCATATTTTATCCATGAATACTTCAAAGGTCTTTGTCTTTTAGATATATATATTTAAGAGAGTCTAATAACCACAATGTCATTATCACATCCAAGAAAAATCCTTACTATGATAAAATATCCAGTCAGTGTTCAAACTTCCCCACTTGTCTCAAAACAAATGTTACTGGTTTCAGTCCTTTGCCAAGGACTGCACATTGCATTTGATTTATGTTGCTATGTCTCTTAAGTCTCTTAATTTATAGGCTTCCCTTCTGTCTCTCTTTATTTCTCCTTTGTTTATTGAAACTAGATAATTTGTCACGTAGGATTTCCCACATTTTGGATTTTGCTGATTGTTCCCTTGTGCTGTTAATGAATTCTTGTAGTCTCGCCGATTTCCTATAAACTAATAGCTAGATCTGGAAGCTTGATCAACTTCAGGTTTGATTTTTGGCAAGAAAACTTTATAGATGGTGCAGTGAATTGGAAAACATATAATCTCTGGTTATTTCTTTTTTTTTTATCTTAAGATTGACTAGTGAATTCATGTATGGGGTGAAGCAAAAGTAGGTTTACAGTTGTGAGTATGGGCAAAACACAGTTTATTCTTGTATTATTATTAACTATTATATTATTTTCCTTTTATATATAAACAACTGTAAACCTACTTTCGCCCCACCCACTGATCCATCCACTGCAAAGGTGTTCATCAGCCTTTCATCTAATGGTTGTAGCAGCCATTGATGATCATTGTCTACCAGTAATGTGTTTGGCCATCAAAGAATGGGTTCTAAGACATTTATTGATGTGTAGGGTATTAACTCTATTTAATTAGTGAATCCAGAATTGAACAGTAATGATGTTGCCTAATATAAATTAATTGTCTTATTAGTATCAAGTCTATTTTTATAGAATACTTAAGTTGTGCTTTTCACAAACGATGGTTTTTCTCCCCACCTTGAAGTTCTATTTAATATAATAGCAAGGAAAAAAAATCAGGATTTTATGTGGAGGAAATAAACGTTTTATGCTTTTCTATTGCAGAAATCACTTCTCAAGAAGTTCAGTTGCTGCAGGTGGGCAAAAGGGAAAATCCTACTATACAATTACATTCACTGTCAATTTCCCACATAAAGATGATGTTTGCTACTTTGCTTATCACTATCCATATACATACTCAACTTTACAGGTGAGAACTCCTTAAGTTGTATTATGACTATTATTGTGTTACATGTATATGTGTCCGATAATAGGAGAAAAATTGCTTTAATTAATTTTCTTAATGAAATAAGAAAAAGATCCAGTGTTGAAGATTTTAGATAATAATACAACATTTGTTGAAAACATTAAAGGGTATAAATGAGGATGTAGTCTTTATTTTTATGTAATAGAAAGGAAAATTGACATGATTTTTACTTTCTATCTTTGGGTAGAAATCTACAGTTCTTTAAGATTCCATGATTTTCAGATTTTAACTGGATGAGATTTCCACCTGTTTAATGAGAAGCATTGGATCTGATAGAAAAATCTAACAGTAGAAAAATGTGGATGCAATTAAAGTTTTCTATAGGGAATTTATTTCTTCTAATAGTTTTATATGGAGTCCTAGATCTAGGTTGCTTAGAATTTGGGGTACAAGAGTTGCTTTGTGGGTTCTTTTGAGATTTTTGATTATTTGCACTGTAAAACAAAATAAAACAAGTGAATTCAAGTAATTACTGTGGTAGATTTACTCACAGAACAGAATGGCTATCCTACTGACCAAGGATCATGAAGATACCAATTTACCCAGAAAGGAATTGGAGCACTAGGGTTAGAAACAAGCTTCCACATGATTAGAGAGGGGAAAATGAGAGAAAAACACAGTCCATGGAGCAGCAGAGGTATCAAGGCTGAGGACACTAAATGAGGCTCCCTTTATTTTAATAAAGATTGCAATAAAGGTATAATCAGGTATCTCTATGAATAACATAGCATCAGAATATATATACTGTTATTTAGAGGGTTACATGTTAGTGTTCTTTACTGGTGTTTACCTTTTTGGTGTATGTTGAATTCCCCTACTTTCTTTCAATCCCATGACCTTTTTTCCCAGGCATTTGCATGTTTCTCACCTGGACTTCAGCCAACCTTTTTCTTACTGGTGTCCTAAAACTTACTTTTATCCCGTTTCCTCTTCGTCTGTCTTTTTTCCACACTATAGCAAGAGAGTTCTTTGATGGCAAATCTAATCATATAAACCCCTGCCTAAGACTCCTTCGTGATTTCTCTAGCCATTTGCACAAAGTCTAAAATTTTCACCAAGTCATTTCTTTGCTGTCTTCTACCATTTTTGCCATCTCCATAGACTGTGTGAGCTATTATTTACTTAATATTTATTATTAAATAGTTTTTAAAATAATTCACTCTTTAAAGTTTATCCACATCCTAAGTTAATATCCAGGGAATTGCAGGTTTAATGTGTAGACATTTTTCTAATTCACAATGAAATACATACCTATTACATTTTTTAAAGGTAATCCACACATCACTTAGTTATCTCAATTACCAGTAGTTCGTGTTCTTCCTGCACACTTTTCCTCTGCCTGTACCTCTCTCCTCTGTCATCTTCACTCATCCTTTGGTTCCCAGTTTAAATGTAATATTTCCCTAGGAGACCTTTCCTCACTGCGCAGACTCAGCTAGGCTCTCCTTACTATAAGCTGTCAGTGCTCTGCATTGTCTCCAGGTAGGGTCCATTCCTTCATGTTATGTTCTTGGTGCCAGGCATAGTTTCTGGCACAGAAGTAGTGACCACACAGTGAATAGTGATTACGTGAATAAACATAGGCAAAAGTGTGGAAACCAACTAAGTATCTTAAATAAGGGATTGAACAGTGTATGTTTGGTATGACCATATACTAATGTATTATATGGTATTCATAATTGTGAATATGTGTGTGTTTGTGTAAATTACTAAGGAATAAAAGCAGGTTTTAAAAAGTCATGTGTAATTATAGTTTTGTTTATGTACATTGGCATTTGTTAGTAGTAATCTAAATGATGCAATTATGGATGTTTAAATTTTTTTCTTTGTTCTTTCTGTATCTTCTCCCCTTTTCACGGTGAACCTATATTAATCCTGAAATCAGGAAAAGTTGTTAGAAACTTTGTCTGACATAATTTTTATTCTGCATGTTTTACATTGCTGTTGTAGGTCTATAGTCATTTATCATTTCCAAATTCAGAAGGCTTGGAGAACCAAAAGCTTTTTCATAGCCCATTTGGGCAGCAAAGTCTGGCCTAAATTGATGTGAGCCTGTTTAGAATATTGGTTTCCACTTAGAGGGACTCTATATATGTTTTGCTGCAGATTTAATAACGTGCTTATACAGGCTGTCTCTGACCCTGTTTGTGGTATTGCACATTTCATGGTATATGCACTGAATCTGTCTTGAGTTCCCCAAATACTGATGTTTGAACGACATCTGGCCTCTGAGGGTTCCAGAGAAAGGATTAGGAATCGGATTGACATTTAGTTATGTGGAGATCTAGATGCATTTATTTCTATTTTTCATAGGGGGTTTTAAAATAATTGTATATTTTATTTTTAAATTTTTATCAAGATGCATCTTCAAAAATTGGAATCAGCACACAACCCTCAGCAAATCTATTTTCGAAGAGATGTGTTATGTGAAACCCTGTCTGGAAACAGCTGTCCCCTGGTGACTATAACAGCAATGCCAGAGTCTAATTATTATGAACATATCTGTCAATTCAGTAAGTCTATCTTCTTCACTTAAAATGCCAGTAGTCCTTACTTATTTTCCTTTGCTTTATATATATCTGCGAGGGCAATAACACCAGGAATAGGCATCAGAGGTCTCGGTCATGTTACTGCCTAGCCCTCGGTCTACTTCTGGGCCTCAGTTTCCTCATCTCGAAAATGAGAGAGCTTTTTGAGACGATCTCTAAGGTCCCTTTTGAGACTGATATTCTGTAGTTCTTATCCTTGTAAGTCATAACCATAATGTAACAAATTATTTTAAGAGTTTATGTAAAAATGTCATCAATTAAATTTATAGCTAATTTATAAATAAAACCACCAGGAAGTTATCAAGTGTTTTAATTCTAGCACCAAATAGCTACTTATTTTTCTCGGCCATTTATTTTTTTAAGGTTGCCTCAGATGTATAGCTGGGGTAGAAAAAATAAGAAAACTGTTCTAATTTTGATAAGAAAGTAAAATATTTTCAGGAAAGAGAAAGCTCTTGCTATGCATGAAAATATGATCAGGTGAGCTGAGTGTTATTTTGTAGATGGGTATATCTAAGCGCATAGTGAAAATATTTCTCTTTGTAAATTTCTGAGAAGATATACCTTTTTTTCTGTACTTGTCATAGTGACTGTAAAACAGGGATAAGATTATATTTTCCTTCTTTTCCCAATGACTTTATGAAAAATAAATTTATATTTAAAACGTCCCCAGCTACTTGTTCTTTATAAAACCAATATTATGTTAAAGAAATAATTTTTATGTTAGATTAATCATTGGTAAATAGGTGACTCATGTAGTGTTTATTGCACTATGTTCATATTATGAACTCCTTTAGGATGTGGCTTGTATGGGTTTATATCTGTTTTTCTCTCCAGGGCCTAGTACAGTGCTTGTTTATAGTAGGTGCACGCTGAATTCTATTATGAATGTATATCAGAATTCATGATTGAGTGGATATATTTCTAAAGCTCCAAAGTCAAACATCATACAAACTTTTAGTCGTTGTTCATTTTAATTTGAGATTTTATGTGTACCTTAGGAAATCGCCCTTACGTTTTCTTATCTGCTCGGGTACATCCTGGAGAAACTAATGCAAGTTGGGTAATGAAAGGAACATTGGAGTATCTCATGAGTAATAGTCCTACTGCTCAGAGCTTACGAGAATGCTATATTTTTAAAATTGTCCCTATGCTAAATCCAGATGGTGTCATCAATGGAAAGTAAGTTAAGCAATAGTTATAGAAATATTATAGATAATTGTGGTCAGTCTATATAAAATTGTTGAAATAATATTATTCAGGGTGAATTTGAAGAGCAAATCTAGTGACTTTCTAGAACAAATTTTTAGTGGGAAATTCATTTAAGATACATTTTTAAATGAAAATATATTTTGTATATTAGTAGTATGGCATTTTGACAAATTCTGTATTCATGACAGTATGATTTCATAAAATGTCTATCTTGCTTGAATTATTTTAGAAAAATCACAGTGTTAGGATATGAGAAAGATTTTTTTAACATATCCTCTTATATTTCTTTTTTAATTTTGTCAATGGTGTGATCTTAGTTGTAAAATTTAAAATCTCCTGGGATCTCTTTCCACTGATATGGCATGTTGTGTCCATCTGCTAACTTCTTCCTGGTATGAGGAAGTACAGTCTCTGACAGAAGGAATTCTTTAGCCTGGGGATGCTAGAAGATACTACTTTTTAAGTGAAGGTAGCTCATTGTTAGTACAATTCATATATTGTGGCAATTAGACAAGGTCTCTTTAGTGCATTGGAAAGATGGAATTTGACATGAGCATCTCCAAAGTTGAGGGTACTGTGCTTTATTCAATAAGTGTAGCATGAATCTCTCATAGTTCAGGAAAATTTTAAAAAGAGGATAATTTATTTTTAGGTATGTTATGGTAATGGAACTAAAATGAAATTTTATGTCTTATTTTAATTGACCAGTTAGAATCCTGTTTCTGTTTCTGTTATCACCTTCTGATTGTTTCCTTAAATTTTTGCTCAGTGGCTGTAATACTTAATACCTATGATTAAATAAAAATGTATTTAAGTATATATGCTTTTCATAAACTAACCTTTCTTAGCAGGGCCCAGATAGCACTTTTAATAATAACTAATACAATCAAAATATAAAATATTAGTATAAAAATGATTATTATGTAGTCAGAATGGGAAATATGGCCATTAATTTTTATAGAGTATGGAATAAAATCCCAGAATTGAGAATTAGTATTTTCTATAGCTTGGAAGTTTTGACCTATGAATCTGAAAGCTTACCACACTTAGTTGCATGTAACACAGGATCTTGGATACAGCAAATGCTTAATAAATGATTATTTAATGACTAAAATATGCATTCTGTTGAACCCACCATCTATACCAATTTGAAATTTTTAGTGAAATAGAATCATCAAATCAAATATATATAAGAATTTATTAGTATCAGTGTTTGTCTATCATTGTGTTTGCATTTGTATAGTCACCGCTGTTCTTTAAGTGGAGAGGATTTGAACAGGCAGTGGCAGAGTCCAAATCCCGATTTGCATCCTACAATTTACCATGCGAAGGGGCTGCTGCAGTACCTGGCTGCAGTGAAGCGCCTACCACTGGTAAGTGCCAGGATTTGTTTGTGCTTTGTACAAAGACATGTCTTTGTTGATTAAAGACTTAGTATTTTATACATTACTAGAGGCCCGGTGCATAAAATTGTGCACTCTGCGGGGGTGGGGGGGGTGGTGTTCCACAGCCCGGCCTGCGCCCTCTTGTAGTCGGGACCCCTCGGGGGATGTCTGGGACCCCTTGTTCCTTATCGCCCGCCTGCTCGCTGGTCCTTACTGCTTGGCTCGCTGCTTCTTAGCACTGCCGCAGAGGTGCAGAGGCGGGAGAGGCTCCTGCCACCAACGCTGCACTCGCCAGCTGTGAGCCTGGCTTCTGGCTGAGTGGCGCTCTCCCTGTGGAAGTGCACTGACCACAAGGGGGCAGTGCTTGCATCGAGAGTCTGCCCCCTGGTGGTCAGTGCACGTCATAGCGACTGGTCATTCCGCCAGTCGATTTGCATATTAGGCTTTTATTATATAGGATTTTCCGGTTATGAAAGCTAAGTGTTAATTTCAGAAGCAATTTCTTCAAAATATCTTTTTCTGTTATCAGTTACTTGTGTACTAATTATGGTATCAATATAATGTATTCATATTCTTATTTCATCAGATTTAATTTTTATAATTCTCATGAGCCCTTTACTTTTCTTTTTTATTTATGAATATTGGTAACTCCTGGTTGTAATTTTAGGTATTTAACTTCACTGTCTGAACAACACTGTGGTAATAGTATTTTCCAAATTCTCAAACTAGTAGCTTATATCTGAGCTCTTTAGTCAACTCTGAAGCTGGTCAGTCTCGGCTACTCACATGGGAAAGGTCGTATAGGTGGAGTGGGAGGCTCCAAGAGCTGTGTGAATGCGCTTCTGCTTTCAGCAGCTTTTGTTTAGAGTGTTTCCATTCTGGTAGTGTTTAAATGAGTTAATCTTCCTTTAGGAAAGAAATATTTTGCAGAGGGGGAAAATTGGCATGTGAGCCTGTCCTTCATTTTTAAAATGATGTTCTCAAAAATTAAATTGAAACTGTACTCTAAAAAAATATTTATTTTTATTTTTTAAATTATTGATTTCAGAGAGAGGGAAGGAATGAGAGGGAGAGGGAGAGAGAAGGGGTGGGGGAGAGAGAGAGAGAGAGAGAGAGAAAGAGAAAGAGAAACATTGATCGGTTGCCTCCCACCTGTGCCCTGACCAGGAATCGAACCCACCACCCTTTGGTGTATGGGACCATGCTCCAACCAACTGAGTCATACCAGCCAGGGCTCACAAGGGTCAGGGCTTAAACCACACTCTTTTTAATAGTGTTTTTCATGAGAACATCTTCATGTGTTTTTAAATTAGATAAATATTTTAACAGCTCTTGGGGCAGTGATGACTACAGATGTAGATTTGACCTATAATTGAATTTATTATTTTTTATAATGGCGCATAGAATCTGATATACAAGAAAAGAGTGGAATTTGTGGTTTGATGCAGGTCTTGCAAAGAACTTTCTATCCATTCTAGTAATCATAGATTTCTTTTCAAAAGTAGATATTCTACTTTTATTGACTCTACTTGTTAAATGGTGACTCAGTTACAGTAAAAGGATCAAGGAACACAGACCTGTTTATTGGCTTAATAGTAACTAGATTTACTTGGCAATAATGAGTTTGAAGGTTTTTAATTCTTAAAACATATAATCTTTTTAAGGTTTATTGTGATTATCATGGCCACTCCCGAAAGAAGAATGTATTTATGTATGGCTGCAGCATCAAGGAGACAGTGTGGCATACCAATAATAATGCAAGTTCCTGTGATATTGTGGAAGATGTGGGATACAGGGTAATTATCATAGATAAGTCAGGAGTTTTTGAGATACAACCATGCATACAACTACAGAAAATAATTTAGCATATAAACTACTCAGATTCTGTTCATGTTGCCATTTTGCTATTATGGTTTCAAATTTTGCATTTAAATGATTCTTCCAAATGTTTTTGCTTTTTTACATTTAGATGTTTATCTGGAATTAGTTCGATATGGGGACCTATTTAGTTTTATGTATAACCATTGATTAAAGAGTACATCCTTCCTCGGCTGATTTTATAAAGTCATCTGTGGCATACCATTTTTCCACATGCATGGGTGTGTTTTGAGGTATGCCGAGGACGGACATGAGATCTTACTGCTTCAAGCCCTGTGTGCTTTCATTCTTCTCCTACATTTATGCCTAGACAAGCACCCTAGGTTAATTTGCAAAAGAGTTTCAGTAATTTACCACTGCCCTTAGCAGAAGCTCAAAGTACATTTTTTTTTTTTTTGGTTCTCTCTCCTCCCCTTTTCCAAATAAATAAAATGTTAGAGTTATATAAAAAATGAAAACAATCGAGGAATTCAGAGTAGTCAGCGAAAGTCATCTCACAGTTACTGACGAAGCAGTTTTGCTATTCTGAGCACATGAAGTCATAGGTTATACCTATGTGAAGTTTTTGTTTGTTTTTCAGTGCGCCACAGCTACCTGTTTTTTCACCTGTTTGTTGGCCATCTTTCCTGGTCACAGGGAGATCTGTGTCAGCCTTTTGACAATTCCACAAGGTTTCCATTGTGTGCTTTTATTCTTGTTGTACAGATGTGCCAAAATTTATCCAGTTACCCTCTGTTGGTGGTCATTTGATTAGTATGCCAAATTGTTCTTCATAAAGATTATACAAATAGATGTTCCCCAATATAATGAATGATAGTGGTATTTCTCCACACCCTTATTGCATAATACTATTATTTTTGCCAGGTTAAAAAAATAGCTCATACTTTTAATTTGTGAATCTATAATTTTTAGGATGAGTATTTTCTCATATGTTTGACCAATTATGATCTCTCTTTCTTTTTCAAAATAGGCTTTTTGCATATTCTCTGCTTACTTTTGTGCTGGTCACCTAGTTATTATTGTTTTTTAAACTGTGTGTATTACAAGTGTAGCAAATTTTTTTGTGATGTATAGTAATTTAAAACTTTTATCATATTTATTGAATTCTTAAAAAATGGCTTCTGGGTTTTAAGGTTTTGAAAAACTTTTCTCATTCCAAGATTTAAAAGTATGGTTCTATGTTTACTGTTTTTAGTTTCATTTTAAAATTTTACATTTAAAATTTCAATCTAATTAGAAGTTAATTGAATGAAGATGAGTGACTGGAGCTTGTTTTTCTCAGTGGCTATCCAGTGGTGTCAGCATTAGTGAGTGATCAGTTTTTTCTCTAGTAACTGTAATAACTTTAACAGGTACCTTTGGTTCTAATTTTGAATCTTTTCTTTCTAGAGATACATCTTTCTGCACCAATATCACAATTTAACTTAACCATAGGCATATAATTTAGGTTAATATCTGTTCTCCAGTCATTGCCTTTTCTTTCAGAATTCCTCAAGGGGTATTCCCATATTTACACTTTCAGGTAAACTTCAGAATGATTTTAAGTTGCCATAAACATTGTGGGCATTTTGATCGTGATTGTCTTAGTTTTATTGATTAATTTGGAATGATTGACATTTACAGTGGCAAATCTTTTTTTGTTGTTGTTAACCCTCACCAGAGGATATTTTTTCCATTGATTTTTAGAGAGAGTGGAAGGGAAAAAGAGAGACAGAGAGATAGAGAGAAAAGAACATCAATGGGAGAGAGACACATCGGTTGGTTGCCTCCCGCACGCCCCTCAACCAAGGTACATGCTCTTGACTGGGAATTGAACCCAAGACCCTTCAGTCTGAAGGCTGATGCTCTAATGCAGTGGTCGGCAAACTGTGGCTCGCGAGCCACATGCGGCTCTTTGGCCCCTTGAGTGTGGCTCTTCCACAAAATACCACGGCCTGGGCGAGTCTATTTTGAAGAAGTGGCGTTAAAAGAAGTTTAAGTTTAAAAAATTTGTCTCTCAAAAGAAATTTCAGTCGTTGTACTGTTGATATTTGGCTCTGTTGACTAATGAGTTTGCTGACCACTGCTCTAATGACCAAGAAAACCAGCTAGGGCTACAGTGGCAAATCTCTTAATTAGTCAAGCCATCTTTCATGACTGTAACGTTTTTAAAACATGTTTTCTTCATGTTTTTTCTTACATAGTTTTTATTCCACTTACTGGTTGCTACTATACTAGTAAATGTGATACTTTCTTCCATTCTATTTTCTGATTATTTTTCTAGGAAAGCAGAAAATTCTAAATTAGTAAGAGAATTATGTTGATGTTTTGAATAGCAGGAGGTATAGCAAGAAGATCTGCATGACCCTGCTTTAATCACTGTGCTTTCACGAACATTTTAAAGATTAAAAACTTAGAAAAATTTTAAGTTAAAAAATTTCTTGAAATACTCTATTTTATCATTCTTATCTTTGCAGACTTTGCCTAAGATACTGAGCCATATTGCCCCAGCATTTTGCATGAGTAGCTGTAGCTTCGTAGTGGAAAAATCTAAAGAATCCACAGCACGTGTTGTAGTTTGGAGGGAGATAGGAGTACAAAGAAGCTATACCATGGAGAGTACTTTGTGTGGCTGTGATCAGGGAAAATATAAGGTAAAACATTTCAGGACTTCTAGCCTTAAAATAATATTTGAAGACTTTTTTTCATATTTATAATCCAAAGGTTTTCAAGTATATATTCCATGATACATTTGATATACTGAGTTATATGTAATTTGCAATGATGAAATTGAATTGTATGCAGTCTTTAAACATTTAAAAAATTTTATTGAACTAAATAGCTTGCTTTGGATTCTCACAAAATCTTGAGTATATTTATATTCATACTTTTTAAGAAAACATGTTATAAATACTGATTAGTAATTTATAATGAGTTGTGCAAGTAATACATTATTAATAAAATTTTTATGTCATATTTGTTGGATGTAAATATATTTTTATGCATTTAGAAATAAACACATTACACTTATAAAGTTTTTAAAATGTATTTTTATTGTTGAAAGTATTTCAGATTTCCCTCTTTCTCCTCCACTGACCCCCTCTTGTGTCTCATTTTTAAATGCATGTCCCTTTACTAAATATTTTTCTTTACTAAGACTACTTTTTGTAGTGCCATACACTTTTATTGGAAACAACCTGAGTTTAAACTCCGCTTTTGAAATTTAAGACTAATAAAATATTAGGTGACTTTGAACTTAAAAATTTTAAATATGGAAACTTAATGGACAATGAATTGGACTTTATACACGCAACAGCAAACCTGAACATCTTTCTTGCCTTGGCACAGGAAGTTTTTTAGGTGTCCTGTTTTGTTTTGTTTTTGACATAGGGCAAGAGGGAACTGAATCGAATAGTGATTTTCATTTACCTCACATAAAGATGGTTATAACTTTATGTTTTGAAAGAGCTAAAAATCTTCCAATTGTTTAGTATTAAAAATGTGACCATATTACAGTTGATGTCAGAATGTTTAAGTGGAGAGAGAGCCTAAGTAATGATTTTCAGTCTGTAACAAGCTGGAAAAAGATTATGTAGATTTTTGCAACTGACATTCAAGCTTTTGGGGCCTGGTAGAATAGAACTTAATGACATTTCAGTGCTTTCTGTTTTAGGTTGACCACCATATACTCTTCTTCCTAAGTGTAATAATAACTTTTGAATTCTCTCCAAATATTGTAAAACAGTGACTTCTAGTTTGCCAAAGTCATGATGAGAAAGAAAATGTAGCTTGAGCACCATTCCAGCCCCCAAACTCGGTCCCCCAATCATTGCTTTAGTGGACAACTCTGCCAAGGACATTCAAACTCCATGGAGAGAAGTGTGTTTTACTAAGCCAAGTTTTTTTATGTCTGAAATTCAATTCTTTGATCATAACATACACTTCTTTTTAGTTTTTTTCCTTTTTTTGATTAATAAACTTTTGTTTTTTAGAATAGTTTCAGATTCACTGAAAAATTGAGTGGAAAGTACAAAATTCCCACCTACCTCCATCCCCACACATGCATATAATTATACTTTTCAAACTTATTAATATTAGCTAATAAGTTGTGTGAGTCTAATTATATTTTAAAAAAAAGATTTCTTCACCCTGAGAATGTTCTTATATTACTGTATTTTAGGCTGTAAATGTTCTTTTCCTATGAATTAATTCAGAAATAGGCATAACCTTTCTAAAGCTCTTAAATTAAGATGGCCAAACTCTTTAAATAATCAATCAGTTAATCAGTCATTATTATAAAGGCATGTAAGTTAAGTAATAGTTTTTATAATTTATTTTCTTCAGTTAGCCTATGCCTTTAGTCCTGTCATTGAAAAGTGGTTTTACAGTACCTTGTCTCTAAATAATGTCAGCTCTCATCTATACATCCAACTTTTATTGGTGTAAGAATTTCACTTATTTTAGAGATTTATTTTTATCTGAAAATTACATGATAAGCAAAATCGTGATTTACACTCCATTTTTATCCTTTTACGTGTTTACATTTAACTTCCAGTAAACCGTATATTGTTTATTGAAAATTCTTGTGTATAAAAGGATATGGGGGTAGTGCTAAAAATTTCTCTGTGCTTTAGTAGACAAAATTTGAAATGAGCATTCTTAATTGACATGAAGTATAGGAACTTATTTTACTAATACCTCATTGGCTTAGATTTGTTTGTTTCTTTTTCTTTTTTTGACATAGTTACCTTTCTTTTATTTATTTATCATACAATAAAAGTACCTATAATGTTCAAGTATACAAATTGGAGCCTTGATTTTAACACTATAATATTTCAACATTGGCATCCAGAGTAGTGGATTACAAGAAATATTAGCGAGATCTTGTAAAAATCTATTTTCACACATGAACTCTAAGAGTAACATAAGCACAAAATGTTTATGTATTTTTTCTCCCCAGTGTATTAGTGAAAATAGTTTGCATTTGATGAATAAGAATAGACAGTTTAGAAATGATTTTTAAAGACAGTTTCCTTTATGACTTAGAATATCTGATATTGCTAAGACATTCTGTTTGTTGAGTCCTAGGTCCATACAAAATATTAATATTCAATCTTATTAATATAATTATAAATTCCTTTTATGTCATTTTAATGAGATACATCCAGAGGATAGCAGACATCATAGTTACACATATAATATTGCTTTATATCCAGGGCTTACAGATTGGTACTCGAGAATTGGAAGAGATGGGAGCAAAATTTTGTGTTGGTCTATTGCGTTTGAAAAGACTGACATCCCCATTGGAATATAGTCTGCCTTCCAGCCTGCTTGACTTTGAAAATGACTTGATTGAATCAAGCTGCAAAGTAACTAGGTAAGGCACACTTGTTTATTCTGTTGTTACCTTGTAGTATTCTATTAGACTTCATTAAATCAGTTAAGCATAGAAAAGGCACAGAGATTTTGACAGCTAAGAACATTTTGAAGATTACTATAATTAAGTTTACATATTTAATATTTGTTTCAAGTTGTAATAATATTCTTGATTCTTTAATATTGATTTTTAGATGAAATTTTAATGAAATATTCTTATATTTTGAGTACTGCTTTTAGTGATCTTAATGGTTTACCTTTAACCTCTCAAAAAAGCATTGTGGAAAATAGTATGTATATCAGGTAATATCTAAATTAAGAGGGATTTAGAATTAGGATTCATACTTTAAAAGGAAGTCTATTTTGTTGTCATCTACACACATCATATAACTTTCCAATAATTTTCTGGTTACATATACCAGAAACAGCTAATTTAGTACGCCTTTGAAACTTGAACTGTATCTGCCAAATATTCTTCTAAATAGGTAAATTTTGGTTCCTAAAATTCAATGTATATAAAATTTGATCAGCTATAGAATTAGAAACAATTCAGTATCATAGTTCTTAATCATAATATTAGACCTTAGCATTTTATAGTTTGATGTGTATGAGTAAGAATACTGTCATTATACAGAACCTTAATTTTTGTTGTTAGATATTGACTTGTCATCAGATTTAATTATTGCCATGCTCTATTATATATCAGCTTAGGAGTTTTAAGTATAGTAAAACATCAATTAGAACTCTGTTCATTGTGATAGTTGACAGAGTGATCACCTGAATTTTCTACCCTTGAAAGTGTCTGCTAAACAATAATGGAAGCTAATATAAAGATTGTTAGTTGTTCTCACTGATGTGTAGAAGCTTCCTTTTAAGTTATTTCATGTATTCTCTTCCCACCCCAGCTTTGTTGAGGTATAATTCACAAATAAAATTGTAAGATATTTGAAGTATGCAATGTGATGATTTGATATATGTATACAATGTGAAAAGATTTCCTATATTGAGTTATTAACATATCCATCCATTACTGTACACATTTGTGTGTGTGTGAGTATGAATATTTAAATTCTACTCTCTTAGCAAATTTCAATTATATAATCTAGTGTTATCAACTATAGTCACCATCACTTCCACAGATCTTATCTTACAGCTGAAAGTTTATATCTTTTCATCAACCTCTCCCTATTTCCTCACCCCCAGCCCCTGGCAACCACTTTTCTCCTCTGTTTCTATGAGTTCCATTTTATTTCTTTTCTTTTAGGTTTCACATTGAAGTTACATCATGCATTATTATTATTTTCTTTGGCTTATTTCACTTAGCATAATGTTCTCTAGGTTCATCCATGTAGTAGCAAATTAAAATATTTCCTTTAAAAAAAAAAGAATGGTTTATTGATTTTTAGAGAGCAAGGAAGGGAGAAGAGAGAAATATCAATGTGAGAGCATAATATCAATCAGCTGCCTCCTGCCCGCCCCCTACCAGGGATCAAGCCTGCAACCCAGGCATGTGCCCTGACAGGGAATCAAACCAACAACCTTTCCATGCATGGGATGATGCCTAACCAACTGAGCCACACTGGCCAGGTTTCCTTCTTTTTTAAGGCTGAGAAATACTCCATTTTAATCTGTGATAATTATGAAAAACTAGAGGCCTGGTGTACAAATTCGTGCACAGGTGGGGTCTGGCTGGCCGCCTCAATTGGGGCTGATCGGGGCCAGGCTGGCCGGGGGGAGGGGTCGTGGGCATTCAGCCAGCCGGCCCCGCCCCTGATCCGGGTGGGGGGTGCCGATTGCGGCCACAGTGCGCCTCAACGGTTATTCTAGCGTTCCAGTCGCTTGACTTTTATATATATAGATAAGTTTTCAATTATTCTCTTAAGTGTATCTACCATGCTTCATTCAATAAATATAATTTAGTTTTATAAATAACAATGGAAATCTAAAAAATAATTACAAGTTTAACAAGCTTAAAAACTGATTTGTAAAATTATTTTACTTAGAAATCTTGAAACCTCTGAATGTAAGACTTTATATTAAAAAGCTCACAGATTCTTAAACCATGTTGGTATTATTATGTATATAAGCTATAACTAACTTTCTTTTTATTTAATGTTTGTTTTTAACCTCTGTCTCTTTATATTTAAAAATGTCTCATAATTAGGACATAGTTGTTTTTATAAATTTTAATCTGACAGTTATATTTTAATTGAAATATTTAGTTCATTTACATTTATTATAATTATTGACATATTTAGACTTAACTCTACCAGCTTATTCGTTGTTTGCTGTTTGTTTCACTTGCCCTGTAGTTTTTGTTTGTTTTGCCTTTTTTTAGATTAATAGATTTTAGATTGATTTCAGGTTTATATTGATTTTATCCTCTTAATTTCCTTTAATGGATACTTGGTATTACTTCACACATTCTCAGTATATCAAAGTCAATACAGATTTGTACTTTTATCTTCTATTGGACAATATAGGATCTTTAGAACATGTTAACTCCATTTAACTCCCTCTCAATATATGTGCTGCTGTTATCAGATATTTTATGAGTATACTATTAATATTTTAAACTTACAGACATTATTACTGTTTTATGCAGTCTTTGGATTTCCACATACATTCACTGCCCTCTTCCCCCCTTTCCTTTTCATTCCTTCCTACATTTCACTTTTTATCTGAAGTAATTTTTCTTTTGTTCAAAGAATACTATTAAGTCTTCATCTTTAGTTTAGAGGGATATTTTTGCTGGATAGGTAACACTGTCCTTCATTGAAGAGGCCATTCTGTTGTCTTTGGTCTTCCACTATTGAGTTGTCAAGTTGGGTGTCAGTCTGATTGTTGCCCTTTGAATGTAATCTGTCTTTTTAGGCTAAGTTGCTTTTATGAATTTCTCATAGTCTTTGGTATGTAGGGATTTTAACTTAGGCTTTTACTTATTTTTCCTGGGTTCACAAGGTTTCTTAAATCTGTGGCTGGATATCTTCTGTCAATTTAGGGAAATTCTTAGCCATTTTCTCTTCAAACATTGATTCTGTTCCATTATGTCCTTTCTGGGACTCTATTTACCTTTAAGTTTGACCTTTTCATAGATCTTCTGTGTCTTACTCTCATGAATAAGTTTCTGCTCTTTGTCTTTCTGTGCTGTGTTTGGGCTTTTTTTTAAAACCTTTAATTCACCCATGCTCTCTTAGGCTGGGTCTTATCTGATGTGAAATTTATTTTTTCAGTTATTAATTGTAGTTAATTAGGAAGGATTTAGACATTTCCCCCCTAATCCTTTTGTACTTAGCAAAAGTGTTATTTTACATGTCACCTGAACTATTAAATAGTTTTCTCAGTACCCCTCTTTTAAAGGATTTGAGAAGTGATAAACCATTTAATAATACTTCTCATTAGGATTTTGCAGTGATGACTAAATTTTAGTATATTGGGCATATGGAAGAAGTATTTGAAATTTGAGTATGTTTAAAAATTATAGAAAAGTGAAGTTGAAAAATACCAAATTCTGTATAGTGTTTCATCGTAATACAAAATGTGCCCATATTGAAATGAAGCCTAATTATTGCCTTACAATCAAACAGTATTTGGACTTATTTTTTAAAAATTGAGATAAAATTCACATAGCATAAAATTAACTATTTTAAAGTGAACAGTAGAATGGGGTTTTAGTATGTTCACTATTTTGTGCAACCACCTGTCACCTCTATATAGTTCCAAAACTTTTTATCCCACCCCCCCACCAAAGGAGACCCTCATACCCATTAAGCAGTCATATCCGGCCCCTGGCAACCAATAGCCTGCTTTATGTCTCTGTGGGTTTATCTATTCTGGATATCCTAATATATAAAAGGCCAAGGTTGTAACAACCGATCACGACTGAAGGCTGACCAACCTGGAAGTCCTTCAGTCAGCGCTGGGTTGCTGTGGTGACCCAGCACTGACTGCCCAGCTGCAGCCTAGTGACCCAGCACTGACTGCCCAGGTGGCTGAGACCCAGAGAGAGGGGCAGGGTCTGATCCTCAGCCTCAGTGGCAGCTGTTGATCAGTACTTGCCTCTCTCTTTCTCTCCCTCTTTCTTTCTGAGCTTTGCCAGCAGCTGGGCTTTTCTTTCTCTCCTGGCCTCCAAGGGGGCTGCTGTTCAGCCCCACCTCTCTGATCAGGACCAGAGATAGGCCCGGAGATGCTGACTGGCATAGGAACTGACCAATCAGAACCAAATGTGGGTGCTGTGAAGAACCAATGGCTACCTAGGAGGTGGAGCTTTTGACGTTTGGCATAGGAACCAACCAATCAGAACCAAATGTGGGTGCTATGAAGAATCAATGGCTGCCTACGAGATGGAGCTTCTGATGCTGACTGGCATAGACACTGACCAATCAGAACCAAATCTGGGTGCTGTGGGGAGCCAATGGCTGCCTAGGAGTGGAGCTTTTGATGTTGACTGGCATAGAAACTGACCAATCAGAACCAAATCTGGGTGCTGTGGGGAGCCAATGGCTGCCTAGCAGGCAGAGCTTTTGATGCTGACTGGCATTGAAACCTACCAATCAGAACCAGAACCAAATCTGGGTGTTGTGGGAAGCCAATGGCTGCCTAGGAGGCAGAGCTTTTGACATGGCATAGAAATTGACCAATCAGAACCAAATTGGCCAGCAGAGGAGGGCAGTTGGGGGCAAGATTAGCCCTGCAGGGGAGGGCAGTTGGGGGTGAGATCAGGCCTTCAGGGGAGGGCCGTTGGGGGTGACATCAGGCCAGCAGGGGCAGGCAGTTGGGGCAACCAGGCCGGCAGGGGAGGGCAGTTAGGGGTGATCAGGCTGGCAGGCAAAGGCAGTTAGGGGCGATCAGGCAGGCAGGCAGGCAGGTGAGCTGTTAGGAGCCAGCGGTCCCAGATTGCGAGGGGGATGTCCGACTCCTGGTCGGACATCCCTCAAGGGGTCCCCAATTGGAGAGGGTGCAGGCTGGGCTGAGGGAACCCCCCTCCATGCACGAATTTCGTGCACCAGGCCTCTAGTTTCAAATAAATGGAATAATACAATGGGGTAACCTGTTGTGTCTGGCTTCTTTCACCTTGCTTGTTTTGAGGTTCATCCTTATTGAAGCATGTATTAGTACTTAATTCCTTTTTATGCATACAGCATGGACATTAGAAAATTTGATTAGAAATTGTTCCTAATACAACTAGTAAAATAAATAGAACTTAAGCTAGAGAAAGACTTTAAAATATGCTTAGTTTTACTTCTATTTTGTATTAAAATTTTTAAAAATCTAATTTGATGTATTTTGATAAAGGTAGAGTACCTTTCTAATAAGGTATAGGGAGTAAGTACAGGTCTGTGGACCAGTTAACATCATTATGCCCCTTGTTTAAAGGCTGTACTGACCCTGTCACTATAAGAGACTGCCTTGAAGTTATTATAAAGCAGTAATAAAGATACTGACTGCTACAGACTATTAACACCAGAATGAAATATTAAACTCTATATTACCCACACTTTATTTATTTGAAGCTAGTGTTTATACATACGTAGGAACTTTTTTTCCTGAGAAAATTAAATTAATATTGTTAAAGAAAAAATTATTTATGACACTTTTTGAAGAATGGGAAACAGGCTTTGTTCAGGAGGACTGCTACATGAGGTTTTGCAGTAGTGGAGAGAGATTGGGCTCAACTCTGGATACAGCAAGGAAAAGTGGAGGTTTATAGCCAAGGAGTAGAGTGGGGGTTGGTGGATGGAACATTCGGGCTGTGGGAGATGTTGGCTAATGGGACTTGACAGAATTTTTGCTGAAATCAGGCCAGGGTGATTAGATGTTAAGAGTGGGGGATTTTTGATAAATTGACTCAGCAGGATTCTTGCTGAAACTGGACTAAGAAGGCAGAGCCACCAGACTAAGGACACAGCCCATGGTCAGGGCTACTCCTCAAGAGGACTCAGAGGAGCCTGACTTAAGTTTGGTCAAGGAGAGGGTCTCTGTCAATATAGATGATTTGGGGCCACATGTTAACAGTAATATTGAATACGTAGTTCTGTAGTAAAGCTTACTGGTATTAATGTGCTTTGTTTTTAATGTGAAGTTTACCATTTAATCAAGCCAATCTTAAAAGATCTTTCTAGTTAATGGCTGTGATGACATACTTGAGCCTGGTTTGCATTTCTCAGTCATTTATTGCTACCACGTAGGAAATTCTTTTTTAAAAAAAATATATTTCTTTAGTGATTTCAGAGAGGAAGAGAGAAGGAGAGAGAGATAGAAACATCAGTGATGAGAGAGAATCATTGTTCGGCTGCCTCTTGCACACCCCCCAACTGGGGATCGAGCCGCAACCCAGGCATGTGCCCTTGGCCAGAACCGAACCTGGGACCCTTCAGTCTGCAGGCTGATGCTCTATCCACTGAACCAAGCCGGCTAGGGCCACGCAGGGAATTCTTACAGCTATACTTGCTATTGGGATATCTTCTAGGCAGATAAATCATGCCATATAATTGAAGATCATATCACAACTTCCAGTCCACTTGAAATCATAGTGGCTTATAAGTACAAGTGAACCGATTGTGTTTTTGTGCTGAATCAATGAAATGCTATTGTACTTACAGATACAGAGGAGATCAAAGTCATCTAGAAAAATAAGTTTGAGATTTATATGAGCACCTCAGGACCCCAGGCCAGATTAGATTATAATGAAAGCTTTGAGGCTTATAATACTAGTAAGAGAAGGAAATGCTCCTTATCATTGAGACCTAGATAGGTATCAAACTAGTAATTTCTAATCTCTAAGATTTAGCTATACAAGGAATTTGCTGACTATATATTTTATAGATATTTGTGTGTTTTATTTTTGGTAGCTCTTGGAAGAATGAAGTTATTCCTCTCACATAAGTGTCTACTTGAGACTTTAACATAAAAAGATAGTGTATCAGAATAAGGAAGAATACATATTCCTTCAAAGAGGATTCATTCTATCCTTTGGTAGGCTATAGAGTAGGGCAGATGGCTCCACTCCAGTGTGGGACCTAGTTGACTTGAGGTGGGTTTGCAAAACCTGTGAAACTTGTTTGATCCTTGGTTCACCCCTTCCCCTTTCTAGGGCGTAGCCCTCCACATGTCACAATTGAAGGCCTAAGACTTCTTTCCTCAGTACCACAGTTCTGCCCAAAATTCTGTGTTTATTTTCTGTTTCGTTTGTTTTGCTGCTTTCCGCTCTGCTTCTCAGTTTTGTGTATTATGTATTTTAAAAATTTGTCAAATGCCATTAGGGGAAAACTGTTGGGGTCACATCTGTGCAACTCCCTTCTTTCAGGAAGCTTGGCAGCTCTGAACTCCCGTTTTTGCCTGCAATCCTTTGAAATTGCTGAAAGCTTTGATGACTTCCCTGCCTCTTAGCAGCTGCCCTTGCCTGACCTTGGTTGCCTATGGACTTTGCCCCAAGCACCCTTTCCCTTGATTGATGTTGCTTTGTATCCTTTCACTGTATACCAGGTGTACCGGTTAATAATGCGGATTTTTTTAATAGATGGAGTTACACATATGTTGATATATATATGTGATTTCATATGTATGCTATTTTGTTGTATTGACAGCAAGCTTCAAAACTTCATATGTCAAATTTTCTGAAGGTGTTAACATCATAGATATTTTTACGCTTAAAAATGTCTAATTTCGTGCCAAAAAAAGAGCATTTGTGGGAAGTTTTAATTCATTATTTTGAAGAAAAGTGCTGCTGAAAGCTTCGGGAAGCTTATGGTGAACATGCTCCATCTTAAGATACTTGTGAATGCTGTTTTAAATGCTTTAAAAGTGATGATTTTGATGTGAAATACAAAGAACGTCCAGGGCAACTGAAAAAGTTTGAAGACCAGCAATTACAAGCATTATTGGATGAAGATGCATGTCAAACTCAAAAACAACTTGCAGAAAGATTAAACGTTGCTCAGCAAACAATTTCCAATTGTTTATAAGCAATGGGAAAGATTTTAAAGGAAGGAAAATGGGTGCCACATCAACTGAACGAAAGACAAATGGAAAACCGAAAAGTCATCAGTAAAATGTTGCTTCAGTGGCACAAAAGTCTTTTTTGCATCGAGTTGTGACTGGCAATAAAAAGTGGATTTATTTTGAGAATCCCGAATGCACAAAATCATGTGTTGATCCAGGTCAACCATCAACATCGACTGCAAGGCCAAATCGCTTTGGAAAGAAGACAATGTTCTGCGTTTGGTGGGATCAGGAAGGTGTGGTGTATTATGAGCTTCTAAAACCAGGTGAAACCATAAATACTGATCGCTACCAACAACAAATAATCAATTTGAACCACACTTTGGTAGTAAAATGACCAGAATGTGCCAGAAGAACTGGCAAAGTAATTTTGCTTCATGATAATGCACTATCACACACTTCAAAACCAGTTAAAGACACATTAAAAGATCTTGCCTGGGAAGTATTAACCCACCCGCTGTATTCACCAGACCTTGCTCCTTGTTCCAATCGATGGTACACATGCTTTCTGAGCAGCACTTCAAAACGTACGAAGTGGAAAACTGGGTCTCTGAATGGTCTGCCTCAAAACAAGAAAAGTTCTATTGGGACGGTATCCACAAATTACCTGAAAGATGGTGGAAATGTGTAGCTAGCGGTGGACATTACTTTGAATAAAGCACTTTTGATGTTTCTCTTGAAATTATCGTGTTTTCTTTGATTACAAAATCCGCATTATTAACCGGTACATCTGGTAAGTCTTAGGTGTGTGCTGAATCCTGTAAGTCTTTGTAGCAAATCACTCAGCCCAGAGTGGGACCCCCAACCCGTGCGTGCCATTCTGAATTTCTGTTAAGTTTGATTATTATCTCAGAGATTTTAGTGTTTTATTGAGAATGATCAGAGACAGCTGGTATTGTAATCCCTTTCTATGTGTGTGGAAACTGAGGCTCAGAGATGCATTTACCCAAGGTCATCCATCTAGTAATTCCCAACAGAACCAGGAATGCATCCAGGTATAACTCCAGAATTCCCCTGTACTTCCATTATATCTTGTGTCTTCCAAGTAACCGAAAAGGAGTGGCTTCAGTTTTTTAAGCTCTCCTGTGTTATGCGAGAATTTAATCATTTAATCCTCCATGTGTCTAAGGAATGTTTTCAGAATAATAAAGTGAGTTGGAGTTTATTAGTTAATTACTGTTTCCCAAGGACAGTTTAGTTATACTTTCCAACAAAGCATGTGTAAATTAGCTTTCCCCCCCACTCCAAATAGATAACATTCTCTTGTTAGATATTCTCTACACTAGGTCTGAGTGTTTGTATGTGCATTTGCAAGTGTGTGCAAGAACTTACATGCATCCTTATATGTCCATCACTTAAGATGGACAAAATTGTTCCTTGTATTTTCTATGGATAATTTTATTCACTTTGTGATATTTAGGAGATGCTATATCTCTTATAAGATAGAAATCAAATTATATAAGTAAAATATTCTCTAATATTTATGCACATAGATATTTTCTGCCACATCAGACCTGACATTTCAACCCAAAGATACAATCAGCAAGTCACAAATTGCTGAGACTTTGGGCCATGGAATTGTTTGTGCATCAGTTTCACAAATTCTGTTCCACGATATCTTTATTGTGCTGTCTTAAAATAGGTAGGTTAGTCTCAAAATTGTAGCCCAGCGTGAGATTAAGGAGGGACTCAGAGTTACAAAGGTAAGGCAGTATTTTTAGTCCCGTTGGCCTGGGGCAGCTCTTCGGGCTCTTTAGGAATTGAGAAATATTTGATTTACACTTTTCTTTAACAAGGTAGGTTTTATTAATGTCACAATAACATTTTTTTATTTGTACAGCTTAAGAGTTCACAAATGCTTTCACATTTACTACCTAATTTGAGGCAAACAACTTTGTGAGGTCATGGGGCTGATATTGTTATCTCGGATTCTCACGTGAGAAAATCGGGTGCTTGGAGAGAGACACTCGCGTAAGACGTGGCTGGTTAGTAGAAGAGAAGAGGCACAAGAGAATTTCTGACTCCATATACAGTGTTTTGTTTCTTTCATGCTTGTATAGGTAACAGAGCTGAAGATCTACATTCTGATGTCTCGGATGGCCAATCAGCTCTAATGGAAGTAGACGGGTGTACGTTTGAGGAAGATGGTGAATTCTTTAGGTTTAATTTTATGCAGTGCTGATTAATAGCTTAATATGAAGATAGCTATAAAACATTGAATCTGAACAAAGCACAGTTTTTTTTCTATTTTAGAAATAGTTGCTATTATAAACCTTTTCTGCATCATGATGACAACATGCAGCGGAGAATTTTACTGCCTTCATCTGTGAGAAGGCCCTTTGGGTGAAGGTTTTGTATTTTCCTTGAAGCAGCACAAAGAGGATTTGTATTTAGACTAAAATGCTATTTTCTTTTATAATGAAATGTTCCATATTGAATTGTTTTTGGCTTTGTCATCTTTACACTAAGAATTAAAATCCAGAATAGAAGGCTGTTCAGGCAGGTGTATCTAGGACAGCTATTGGAAAATGAAGCAAAAACAGGGTAAAAGGAGTAACTTACATGAAGAAAATGAGGGAAATGAGGAAATAGTGGTGGGAAACCAAAATTACAGCAATGGGAAAGAATTAAATGTTGATTAGACATTTTTTATGATTGAAATAATATTTGAATTCCTATATACTAATGGAAAGGGATTAATTATTTTATAACCCTAGGGCAAATTACCTTAAAATCTTTCTCTTAGGTGATGGTTATTGTGTGATAATGTGTGTGAAGGTACTTCCTAAATTGTAAAGTGCTTAAAACGTATGTTGTAATTATTAATAAAAGTGAAACTGAATTGCTGTGATTGGTCTTGTGCCTTAATTTTTTTACTAAAATGAAATCAGTGGGAGGGGGTGATGTGAAAGTCACTGAATGCAGAACTCGTGGCTCCTCATAGACAGTGCAGTGGACATTTCTTTTAGGGCCTGCAATGTGTCAGGCACTTCTGGGAGCCGCCAGGTGGTACTAAGATGGGTAAGTCACAGTTTCTGACTTTAAAATGCTTATGATTTAGTACTGAGAACACAGGCCCCCACAGGTAGATGGTTTCAACTGCTTCTGATAGTAATCAGGTGGAATGTTCGTGCAGGGTGCAAAGGGAATAAAGAGAAGGGGCTCTTATCCCAAGCTGGGCTTTAAGAAAGGAAGATGTAAAGATGAGCACAAGCTGCGGTTTGAAAGAAATGTGAGTGGTGAGAAGGAAGATGTGAAGTATGTCCTAAGCCAGTGGTCGGCAAACTGCGGCTCGCAAGCCACATGCAGCTCTTTGGCCCCTTGAGTGTGGCTCTTCCACAAAATACCACGGCCTGGGCGAGTCTATTTTGAAGAAGTGGCGTTAGAAGAAGTTTAAGTTTAAAGAATTTGGCTCTCAAAAGAAATTTCAATGGTTGTACTGTTGATATTTGGCTCTGTTGACTAATAAGTTTGCCGACCACTGTCCTAAGCAGAGGAAACAGTTTCCTGTAAGCGAAGACCTGTCAAGTGTGAGGCAGGGAGTGGTCTGGACATTGATTGGCAGGACTTGCTTGCTGAGAATTTTGGTTTTATGACTCAGTGAATGATACTGAGAAAACGCAAGAGGAGCTGGCTTGGTGGAGAGAACAATGAACGTGCCCCATCAGTTGAACGTGCCACATTCACAAGGTGCCTGTGAGATAGACATGTGACTATACTAGCAAGTCCAGGCATACACAGGAAAAATTCAAGGCAGAAGCTGGGGCTAGACATTTGGATTTGGAAATGATCAGAATGTAAATTAAAATACATGAACTCACTCAGAGAGGGCATGCATACAAGAAAACAGCATTGTTATGAGCACCTACTTTTGCGGCATACACAAGGGGTGAAGAGCACTTGATCAGCATTGAGAAGAGACAGAGAAGAGTCAGAATTTCCCCCACAGTCAGCACAGCAGAGAGACCTAGAAAAAATGGACTGGAAAGTGGCAGCTGGAATAGCAGTAAGAAGGCTGCTTTCCGTGGAGTGATGGGGTTTAACCTTCCTTCCCTTCTCTCTCAGTATTCCTCCAGTTCCTTGAACCTAGATCTGATCGTTTCTCCCCGCTCCCCTCTACTGCTCACCCTCCACCTCCCAGTACATAAGTTAGCAATGAGGGCCCAGCCCCATCACCATTGCTGGAGGTACTCTGAATACTTCAGTGGCAGGCTGGGAACATGATTTTGTTAGATCTGCAGATTAACCATCAGGGCCAGTATGGGTTACCGGAGTGGAATAGGAGTATGAAACTGGTCCGCTCTGGGTATAAGGATGATCATTTCTTATTATGACAGTGTCCAGGAAGAAAACAAGCAAGTATGTGGCAAGAGATTGGTCTTTTCTTGCTTTCTCTCCTTTCTCTTCCCCCCTCCTTTGCTTCAGCTAGTCTTCTGTTTGAAGAATCACCTGAGACATCCTGTGAATTTGAAATAACAAGGTTAAGTAGAGGAATGAATTAGTTTTTGAAAAGAAAGAGAATAATTATCATTTTGAAAGGCAAATAATTTTTTTCTTTTAATCTAACTTTCCCCCCTAAAGATATAACAGTCATCATAAATATTTTAGATGCATAATTGAAAGCCTTACACTTGTTTTTATGAGTGCGAGATCTGTTGTAAATTCTCCCATAATCCTCCAGGCCACTCAGCTTGGTTTATGAGGACTACTCCATCATAGTAAGAGGTAGTTTGCTATATATAAGGTCAAGATGATTTTGTAATATATTATTTTCTCTTATTTAATGAACAAAATTAAAACAATTCTAGGAAAAAGGATACTCTTACCAGATGAGTTTGCTTTCTCCTCTCAGAAAATTGGAACCTTATAATCCACTCACTTGTTTTTCTTGCCCAAACTTGCAGCTATCTGGACCGAATTTGATATTCAGTTGCACGAATTCTTTCATTTTAGGGGTCTAATGACATCTGCTTCTCTGCTCATTTTAACAGATTATTGTTCCCTTTTTATTGTCTGACTTTTAGCTTTTAATTGCACCAGTGATGGGAAATCCATTTGGAAGCAGGTGGGATATAAACGAACATACATCTATATGAAATTAAGATAGTTTGGGTCACAAAATGGGGACACTGAAATACTGCTGTAGTGTTTTGTTGATAGTGACTCTCCCTCTCTCTCTCTCTGTGTGTGTATGTTTGTGTATAATCTCTCAAATGAGGAAAATCAGAATACTGCTATTTTCTTGAAGAGAAAATAATATATATCCTAGTGGAAAGATTGTCTTAATCCCAAACAATGTACCTGATGAAATATGTAGAAGCACTTAGTGCTTTTAAGCAAATATATTATTCTGTGTCCCCAGGGAAAGTAAGTAATATGAATATGGAATGTTCACTTGTTTTTAATTTTTATTCTTGACCAATAGAAACTGAGGATGGATATATGTTTTTATGGCAAATAATCACTTTACAGACTTAGAAGTGATGTCAGTGCATTACTGGAGGAACCAATTAAATACCCAGTTTCTTCTTTTTTTATACTTTATTGATTTTTAGAGAGAGGGGAAGGGAGAGGGAGAGGAAGAAACATTGATGTGAGAGTGCACCATCGACCAGCTGACTCTCACTGGGGACTGAGCGTGCATTCCGGGCATGTACCCTTGACTGGGAATCGAACTGGCAACCTCCCGGCATACAGGACGACACCCAACCAACTGAGCCACACTGGGCAGGGCTACCCACAGTTTCTTATAAAGCCTACTGAAATTATTGGTTGCTTGGTTTATAGATGAAACTCTTCAAAGAAGTAACCTAATGAGAGTCTATTGTTTTTTGTTGCTCTCTAATTGTAGGATGTATATTGACGCAATATAATTAAAAACTAGCATTTCACCCTTTATTATCAATGTAAGAAGGTTTTAACTGTTATAAATCTCTTACTTTGTTCATTTGGATAACATTTTTAAAGTTGGCCCAACCAGATTTATTACATTCAAATCAGAGTTGCTCCAGTGTGTTCAAATAATCTTATCTTAGAACCTTAAGACCTAACGAAGCCTCGTATGTTCTGTGTGCTTTGGCTGCAGCCCTACCACGTACGTTTTGGATGAAGATGAACCTCGATTCCTCGAAGAAGTTGATTACAGTGCCGAGAGTAATGATGAGTTAGATATTGAATTAGCTGAAAGTGCAGATTATGAAACTTCTACTCAAGAAGAAGTACTTTCTGACTCTGATTCATCCAGAACATACCTACCGTGAGCCCTCTGCCGTCTCTTGTAAATGCAAAGAAGAAATGAACTATCTTGATTTTTATTATATGAAAAGTTTGGAAGAAATGAGTTTATAGAGAGCTGACTCGTAAAGATAAAAAGAAACTTGGGCCTGTTTGGTTTCAAGACAATAAATATGTTATTAATTCATGATAAAATTGGCACTTGCTTTATTTTAGCTATTCAATGCACTTTATATGGCATTGAATCATCAAGTATTGGATTTACATTTTTAAAGGAAAACCTGAGTATCATTGCATGAATTTTTATCTCCTTATGGTGATATCCTGCATCAGATGGATAATTCTGAAGTGTGTGAGAATATAAAATCTAAATTCTAGAGTTGTTGAGAATCCTGAGCTTTTGAGAACTAATATATATGTACATGGATGTCTATGGATGTGTCTGTGTAGGGAGGGTGGGTAGATATTGAAGATAAGACTGTTCTTCTGAATCATGTGTAACTGTTGAGCTTGATTGAATAATCCAGAGTTTGCCTTGAAACCATTACATTCTACATTTACCAAATTAAACAAATAAAATCAATATTAAATATTGCATTCATTTCGTCATCCTTTCTAATCAGTTCAGATTATTGGTTTATAGAATCTTTGTGAAAATATTATAAAAATTCAACATCTGAACACACATTGAGAAAAATTTGTAAAATAATGCTTAATTTACCAGTGTTAAGTGTTTCATGGTATGGCACACCTCTACCTGTTGTAAAAGATGTAATTGAACAGCTCTTTTGTCTAAAATGGTGTCTCCTGGGTGCACCTGGAGTTTATCACTGCAGTCAGTTTGTTAAGCTTTAAAAATGCAGTGAGGATACAGTCCACTGTTAAATGTCTAGTTGTATGCAAGCGTGTTCAGCGTTTCCTGAGCTGTGCTGTGTTATAAGACTTACGGAAGTAAATCCATTCAGGGCATGCTGACACTGGCACCCGAGTCCTAGATGACTGCAGTGAGTTTAGGCCTTTTCTTGTAGTGACATCTTCCCAAGTTTAAGCTGTCTTGCTGCAGGAATGACTTTGTTTTCAAATAAAATATAACAAGTCCAATTACGTTGGATAAGCGCTTTATGAACTAAGTTTCTTTTATAGCAAAAGAAATCCAAAAAGATACCTCATTAACAGATTCTTTTTTTTCCTTTTTAAAGTTTTTATTGTTGAGAGTATTGCAGTATTGTAACTCCCCCATCACCCCCCTTGCACCCAGTTCCCACCCCACCCCAGGCCTTCACCCCTCTATTTATGTCTGTGTCCATGGGCAATGCATATATGCATATAAATTCTTTGGCTAATCTCTTCTCTGGACTCAGGGGCTTAGGTTTTAGCACATGAATTTTGCTTATTCCTGAGTCATTATTTTCAGTCTTTTTTTTTTTAACCTGTAATAATTGGAAAGAGATAAAAGTATATTTCAGATTTTCTCATTTTCCAAATCAGTGATTTTCATTGTATTATTAGAGGCCTTTTATCCACGATGTAGCTTCCTTTTGGTGTCATGGGAACCATGTCTAAAAACAGCATGGAGCAGTTGATAAAGAGGTCTTTTCCTCTAAATAGCCTAATTCTTGTTGATCTCAGAAAATAAAGACTAAATGGATTGTGAAGTTGAAGAAAACCTCTTGGTGTGTGGTGACCTAATAATTTAGAAGAGATCAGGATACTTTAGCAAGGCAAAGTATTACGTATTTAATAATTTGTCTAATAATTTATCATAGTTACATATTTTATACATAACATAATTACATATTTAATTATATATTTTTTCAGAGTAGATTATGGAGCCACTATGTCCATATTATGAATTTTTCTTGGTTCTTATAACATTATAAATTAAAAACCAAAGCAGTCATTATGAAAAGCAGCTCTACAGCTACTATAATGTGCAGAGTAACTCAAAACTTCATTATGTTAAGTCGTGTAAAAATCCCTTGCCATGTACTGTTACAATATTTTGTTTTGATGAAGTTCATCTTTTAGCATATGTTACAAACCTCAATATACCTTTTAGTAAGTAATTATCCATAGAATTAAAGAGGAAGTCTTTATGGTTAGGAAATGATCTTTTTTTCTTAAACAATAAATAGCTTTGGAAATATGAGAAATAATTTAAAATCTTTCCTAATTAGGATGTAAAACTAAGTTTCATTGGCTAGTCATAGCTAAAATTGCCCTCTTACCTCTGTGGCTATGTCCTTTCAGGACTTTCAAAGTATGATTTCAGGACTTTTTCATAAGCCTGAAAATTAATGTGTAGCTGATCAACTGAGACTAATGATGGAGTTTAGATTTATTTGCTTTATCTTGTGTTTGAAACTACAGTGAATTTCTCAAATGTAGTTTTGGTCTAATCCAGTGGTTCTCAAACTGTATAGTGTACATCAGAATTATGAGACCTTGCTTCCCAAAACAGAGATTACTGGTCATATACATCTGGGGTGGGACCTCTAAATTTGCATTTCTTAAAAATTCTCCAGTGCCGTGGGACCACTGGTGTGGTCTCATGTGCTCTTTTGTGATCACAGTTTCCTAAGAATCTGAGGACCTCTGACTTGGAAATTTGCACCAGAGATGGATTAGATCAGTGGTCACCAACCTTTCGGACCTCACAGCCCACCAGTGGTCCGCGGACCACCGGTTGGCGATTGCTGGTTTAGATCAAACTAACTTGTAGAATCAAGAAAATTTGCGCAAAGTCACAGGGTCATTTGGGCATGGCCAGGGTTTTCAGCCCAGGTCTCCTGACAACTAGCCTCATATTCCTACCACAAAAGAAGATGCTGCCCTTTGCCTTTCCCCAAAGAGTGAGGAATGTTAAAAGCTCCAGGGTCTCCAGTTTGTGAAATGTATTCAGGCAAGGCAGAATGCAAACATTGCTGCACATTGGCCTTTCCCTCACTGTAGTCATAGTGTTGTTTGAACCCAAGATTTTGTCTTCCATTCATTCGTTTCTGCCACTTTTTCCAGTTTTTGTGTGGTGTTTGGAAACATGTACATTTGTTTGAATCCTAATTAAAATAAGTAACCTGGAGTTTGACTTCATATAGCATACTAATAGCAATGAATACAATACTTTTAACTTTCAAATGTCCAAGTTATGATGACCATATTGTGAGCACTGAGATGGATAATGTAGTAAATGTATTAATGGAATTGTTTTGTGCACGATCCCGAAATAAATGGCAGTCATGAAACTATAAATGCATCTTTATAAATCCTTTTGTTTTCTATGTACTTTAATCATAAAACATTAATTGAAAATCAGTGATTTTTTCCTTCTTATTTTGGTGAGGGTTCAGTAGCCATATGTAAACCTTAGTTCTCTCCATTAGGAAAAAGCTGTTGAAGCAATATTTTATTTTATTTTATTTTTTTCAGAGGAAAACAATAATATTTATTATTTGTTATGCATCAAGCACCAAACAGTCAATATTTTAATTGAAAAGCTATTCTACCTTACACAATAGAATGTTATTATTTATGTTAAGTAAATATTTCTCAGGTCTGTATGTCTGAAACCTGTCTGGAAAACCAGCCGCCTATCGGGCCCGTCCTTGGGGGTGGCTCCACCCAAAGCACACATTCTAAGAGAAATTAAAAAGCGGAGAGTTCTTTCACCCAAAGGGACACTCTGGGAAGGCAAAGACATCAGATGTCCACTCAGACACATCAGACGTAACTAATTTTTATACCTACCAGAAAAGTTTATGGGGTTAGAAATGAACCTTATTTTTGGCAATGCCAGCTCAAAACTTAGGGGTTATTTCTTCCAGTTATGACACTTGTTGGGGGTTTCAGAGATAATATTGTCCCAAGAGCTGACTTTTCAGCATTGTGAAAGTTCTCCAGTAGTAATAAAGGTCACAAATGTGCAATATTAATATTGAAAGTGAGGACTTCTTCAGTGGTGTATCGTAATAAAATGGACATAGGGAGTAAGTAGAGGGGGGTCAGATTCTTTTGTTGAGTTACATCGGGACCAATGAGCAAATATAATGGGATGACCTCTTAGTATTATTCAGTTAGCAATTTCAAAGCTACTTCCACCCACCCACTGATTAGAACTGCAAAAGCCTGCCTTTCATCCACACCAGATTTGTAGATAAAGAGCATTTAAATAGCTTTTTAAAGTTCAAGAAGTGCTTTCCTAAAAGTTATTTGAGCCCAGCTGGCGTGGCTCAGTGGAGTGTCGACCTATGTATGAACAAGGAGGTCACAATTTGATTCCTGGTCAGGGCACATGCCCAGGTTGTGGGCTCAGTCCCCAGGGTGGGGCATGCAGAGGCAGCCAATCAATGATTCTCTCTCATCGATGTTTTAATCTTCCTTTCCCTCTCTGAAATAAAAATATATTTAAATTAAAAAAATTTATTTAGCGTCTTGCAAACACTATTCATAAATATATCATTAGCATTTCCATTTAATTTGTGAGAATGTGAGGCTTGGAGAGGCCATCTGGTTTACCTGGACTTGCTAGGATGCAGCAGAGGTGGGGCTCAGACTTGAGCCTGAGGCCCTCTTCTGAGGACCCTGTGCTTCCTCACATGCAGCCATCTGGTGGGTCTGGGCCATCGCTGTGAGTGAGCCAGCCCAGCCAGCCTTGGATAAGTAGTTTGATGATATTGGAAAACTATGCAACTGTTTATCATCACATACCATAGGGTCCCTGAGGAAGGTGGGGAGAGCTAACCCTGACAACAACTGTTGAGTGCCTTTTGAAAACGATCTCGATGGAAACATTTTCTCTTGTAGCCCGTGGAATGATTCTCATATTTTCCAAATCAGTATTTTTATGGTTGGTTAGGAGAAAGGCAGTATATACAGAGGTGGTGACCCATTGTTTCGAACCATTTTATATTTTTTTTCAAAGGAAAGAGACCCTTGAGTCGTTTGATTTTATGTTTAACCGAATAGGTAATGGTTTAGCACACACCTTTGTCTGTCCTTTCTGGTTTCTCCTAAGGCTTGGAAAGGCTGCTTTTCTATCTCCGATGGTGAGGGCAAAGCATTTTGAAGTCTCACAGACTTCACATCAAGTCAATTCTTATTTCATTTTCTTTAAAGAACTTACGTTTCCACTGAGAACATAGTTTATTCTGTAGCTCATTATCACTTTAGCTGCCAGGGCTAAGAAGTAAATCTTAGAAATAAGCCCATGATTACGTGTTTTTCTAGATTTAATTTTAGAGGAATATAATCTTTTTACAAAATAAGAATCAGACGACTTAAACCCTGCAACTTTGTATTAGTTTATGATCAAATTATTGGCAAAACTTTCATAGACTTTTAAATTCATTGGTTGATTTATGCTTAACCTGTATCATCTCTAAATTCTGTAATCCTAAGGGTGTGAGTTAAGAACTGTAAGCTCTGTAACCCTTTGACAAGGTGCCCTCATGCCTGCCTTGTAGCAGACATGCTTTATGGATAACTTAGGGTTTGGATACCCAGCTAAGCGAGGAAGAGAACTCTAGGCTCCTACATGGCTTTGCTTCTGGTTAATGTGATATGGGTGGGAGGTTTCACTCTATCTTTATAGGCAAGTCCATCAAACTCACAAAAATTTTCAGACCATTCCAGAGCATGCCAATCTGTTCAATACTTAAGCAGAGTAAGACTTTACCTTTAGTTATTCAGTATGTTAATATTTAAATAGCACCCTCCCAAGTGAAAGCTACCTGCCTAGGAATGTACAAGGGACAGATGTAACACTCAGAAGGGTAAGTTCACCAGAGGTCTTTCGAATGATAGTTTTACTCTTGAACCTCCCCCGTTGCCAGCACCACCCATGTGTTCTCTGGCCCCCCAGGCTTGTTTTGCTGTCCCAGCGGAGAGCCCTGCATCTTATTAAGTGTGGATTCTTTCAAATTATCTGATTTTTTTTTTTCAAAGGGACAGAGGATGCCCTTTCACAGGTCTATTTTTTAAATTTGGAATTAGTCTGCATTGGCCGAGGGATTTAATGTCCACTTAATTAATTCACCAAGTATTACTGTTGCAGCTTGTGAGGTTATAAAGACCTAAAGTAATAGAAGCAACCTATTGACTGAAGGAAAATGGTGCAATTCAGGAGTTCAGTCTGCTCTATTCCCTCAAGAAAATAATGCATATTTGTAACAAAGAGAGGGAAGAAAAGCAAGAGACATTCTATAATTCTTTATATCTAGCTTAAAACTGTCTAGAAATTGCCTCTTCATTTTGGGTCAAAATATCATTAGACTTCTTGGAAATTGGAGACACTTTAGTTAATGAATGACTAAGAAGCACAAATTCAAGAGACTAATTCAGCTCTTGCATCTTTGTTGGACTCATGTCCCTATTTTGTTGTCTTTATTGATGAACCTGGGCCATAATATTCTTGGGAAAATTCTGGTATTGATTTGGGAGGTCACTCAGTTGAGTAAGTGGAGTTCAGTTGAGTAAGTGGAATCTGATTTAGATAATCTGTTGGGGCCAAGGTCTACTTTTTATATTCAGAATTAGTTTGCATTGGCTGGAGGATTAATATCCATTTAATTAATTCACCAGATATTACTGTCACTGCTTATGAGGTCCCAGAGACCCAAATTTGTAGAGTGTCAGGCACAAAGCCCAGCACACAACAGCTCAATAATGCTGTGGGCAGTGGCCCATTTGACTCCATTTCATTTGTTCTACTTAATATTTCAGAATGTTTCTGTCCTTCTATGGAATCTTTAGTGCTGAAAAGGCTCTCAGAGGTTATGGAGTCCCACTATTTTTTAGATTAACAAATTCAGTCCAGGAGAGGTTAGGTGTCTTGCCTGAAGCCATCCAGCTTTCTTTCTTTTTTGCTTTGTTTTGTTTTGTTTTGTTTTGTTTTGTTTTGTTTTGTTTTGTTTTGTTAATCCTCACCTGAAGATATTTTTCACATTGGTTTTTAGAGAGAGTGGAAGGGAGGGGGAGAGATAGAGAGAAACATCAGTGTGAGAGAGATACATCGATTGGTTGCCTCCCGCACTCGCCCTGACTTACATGCCCTTGACTGGAATTGAACCCGGGACCCTTCAGTCCGTGGCTGATGCTCCACCATTGAGCCAAACTGGCCAGGGCTACCCAGGTTTCTGACTCTGTTCTTGCACCCCCTCATCGGATCCTTTCTCATATGTATGCTCTGCTCTGCGGGTACCTCTTTTAAGGATGAGCAGAATGGACTCTAATTTCAGACATGTTTCATATTCTTTTGGCAATTACATCACCCGTCTTGCCATTTATAGCTTTGACTTTATAGCTTTGGGGAAGCACCTTAAAATATAATTGCAAACACTCTACCCATCCAAATGTTCACTCCCCATGCCTAATAATGAGGCTTTTAAGTGGTGGCATAGGAGAGCAGCATGATGATAGCTCATGTGAAATGAGAAATCTGGGCAAATGGGATTTGATAATGGATTTTCAGTGACATTGGTTGTCTGGTCTGCAGTTATGTTGGTACATTTTGTATTTTGAAAGGCACAACATGTCAGGTTATTGCCCAAATACTGGTTAAGATTTGGATTATTTTTCAGATTTGTAGCCAAGTACTTCAGGATTATCAGGTAGGCACAATGTAAGCACATGAACCCTCATAAGCAGAAGAGGGGGCAGAAGTGTCAGACAGAGAAAGGAGGCAGAAAGAGGTCAGAGAGACTGGGAGGGCTGCTGCTGGCCTTGGAGGTGAAGGCTGGAGGCTGGAGACACACAGAGCGGGGCGTTCAGGGAGCTGGGAACAGCACTGACCCAAAGCTAGGAAGTGAAGACTTCAGTCCTGCCAGGAAGGGCATTCTGCCAACAACTTGCCTGAACTTGGAAGCGGGTTCCTGCCCAGAGCCTTGCAGCCCTGCCGACGCCTGGATTTCAGCCTTGCGTGGTGTCACCCCACATGGAGAACCAACTAAGCCGTGCTGTGGATAGACTTCTGCCCCAAAGATACTGTGAGATAATACACTGTGCTCTTCTAACTGGGCATTTGGAGTCATTTAAATCTGCTAAATTCATAGCAACAGAAAACGAATCCAAAGGAGGGACCTGGAGAAAAAGGAGGAGGGAAAAGAGCCAAAGCCAGCCACCTTGCTGCCACGCGACCAGTTCTTCACGTCCCCTGAGCCAGGGGTCCTCAAACTTTTTAAACAGGGGGCCAGTTCACTGTCCCTCAGACCGTTGGAGGGCCGGACTATAGTTTAAAAAAAACACACTATGAACAAATTCCTATGCGCACTGCAGGCCCGGGACGAGTTGGCTGCTAAGCAGGACAGGCAGCGGCACCCTGTGGGCCGGATAAATGTCCTCGGTGGGCCGCATGTGGCCCTCGGGCCGTAGTTTGAGGACCCCTGCCTGAGACGGAAGCAGGCCTGCTTCCATAAACGCAGTGACCACTTCCTGCTGGCTTGAGCCAAACGTGTTCGCGTTTGGCCTCAGCTTCAAGGTGATGCGTTTTATTTGTTGGGGAGTGTCTGGAAAGTTTATTTTAATCTCCTTTGGAGTCAAGAGAACATGAGAATGGGGAAAATACACTCTCAGTTAAAAAAGTCAAATTGTGCAGAGTGGGTTGAATTTTCAGGCTTTCTATGTGATTCATACTCTTTGTGGAAGGATAGTCTGGCTTAGGTTTTTAGGGAAAATTGATAAGCACATGCCAGATGGGATCGGGAAGCAGCCAGCGCTGTCCTTGAGGACTGTGGGTCGGGGAAGTTGCCTGACCCAGGGGGTGCAAATAGCTCAGCCAGTTTCCATGTCCTTCTTTGCAGGGAGCTGTTGACAACATGTAGCCGTTCTTGGCAGGGAATTCCACAACTCCAAGTGCTCTCATCCACATATTCTTATTTTCCTTCAGTTTTGAATTACTACAATGCTGCATTTTTTTGGAGTGATCTTGGCCATTTTAACTTTTTAATGTCAGTAAAGTGGACTTTTCTGGCTGTTTATGCTAAGAGATAAAAATCAAACCAGATGAGAATGTGCACACCTTTCCACAGACTGTCCCTGCCACCTGGCGCTTGCTCAGCTTAAGGAGATCAGTCGTGCTTCCAAGCAACAGGCCTTCCTTCCCAGCCCCTTCTCATGCCCCCCAGAAAACCTGGGGAATCTTGTTCTTTGGCCTGTTACTGTGCTTCATCTTGTTACTATTAGAAACCATCCTTCTGGGTTTGATGTGCCCATGCTGTGGCGAGCCCTTCGCCCTAAGCTCTGGCAGGCTCCACGGTCCTCCTGGGAAAGCCACTTACAGCCTTGGCTGCACGTTTGCTGGCTTTGGGTCGGGCACCTCCTTAGAGGTGCCACCCAGTCAGCTGGTGCCAGTTGAGCTGGGCTTACCAGTCAGAGGCCCATGTTTCTCTGGGGTGTTTGCTCCTGTCCTGCCAGCTGACCATGGTCAGAATGTTCCAGTCTCACCAAGGGGCTGTAATAGCGTGAACCTCAGAGACTTGGGTAGTTCCCCACCCCTGTGCTCCCTGCGTCTCCCCTCTGCAGCCCGCTCTGGGTAGAAGCAGTTCTAGGGGGGAGGCCCTTGCTAAGGCCCCAGGCAGAGGAGGCGGCTGCCTCACCTCCACAGAGCCCGAAAGCTCACCTGAGCAACCCTTTCTTGAGGAAACTGTGTTGGGCCCATCTAGACAGAAGGGCAGTCAGAGGTCTCATAAGGGCAGCTTCTTCAAATTCTGCCTGGTCATCTACCTGCTGAGTCTCAGTCAAGCTGATCATCTCCCAGGGTTGTTTAAAAGAGCGTTAGCTAGCATGGATGGACCTGGAGAGCATTATGCTAAGCGAAATAAGCCAGTCAGAGAAAGATAAATATCACATGATCTCACTCATATGTGGGATATAATGCTCAACATAATTTGATGAACAAAAATAGATCCAGAGACAAATGGCATGGGAGGTGGGCGGGGAGGCGCGGGTTAGAGAACAACCAAAGGACTTGTATGCACGCATATTAGCATAACCAGTGGACACAGACACTGGGGCAGTGGGGCTTGCCCGGGGTGGGAATGGCTGGCGGGGGTGGGGGTGGGTGGGGGGCGTCACTAGGGGAAAAAGGAGACTTGTGTAAAACTTTAGACAATAAATAAAAGAGCATTAGCTGCTAGTTTGGAATGGTTGTGTCATATAAGAGCAGCCTGTGTGTGCGTGCGCGGTGCATGTGTCTGGTTAGTGCAAGTTCAGCGGGTCTGTGGCTCCCCGAGCGTCTGTCGGGCCAGGAGCAGCCTGACTGCACGTCGCATGTCACAAAGCGTTTCTTCCAAGTGGTAAACACACACACAATCCATATTGTGTTTTAAGGACTGAGACAATAGTTCAAAGGATTTTCCGGGCTATTTTTAACATTGAAGTCTGGAAGGAAAATGATGTCACATGCTGGGAAAAGTGTCCAGATATTCCCACAGACCACAGCTGAAGAATTCTGGTTTTTATTTGTTTCTCTCAGAGTTGGGATCCCTCAAAAAAGGTGAGTTTCAAGTCCCTCATTCCAAAAAGCCTTGCAGCTTGCACTGTGCCTGCGGTGGCCTTCTCTCCTGTGGTTTGTCCAACAGACAGGAACACTCCTGCAAGCCAGCCGCCTGGGTGGGAGTGAGCAGCTGGTGGCAGGGGAGTGTTCTCCTGGTGGTGACCTCAAATTCCAGAGAAGCAGAAGGCCAGCCACATTAAAAGTGACGAAAAAAAAAAAGGGTGATCACGTTAAGATTTCCTTCCTCTGCTCTGCGGTCCTGGACAGTTACTGAACCTCTCTGATTTCCAATCATCTCATTGTGGTCTAGGGCAGTACCTACCTCAGAAGACCATTGGGGGCATTGCTATGATAATGAATGGCAACAGCGATTGCAGTGCACGTCACAGGCTAGGTCAAACAAATATTGGTTCTCATCTCTCCTTCCCTCTGACCTGGTTTATTCCACCATGCTTTATCTCCCACGTTGTCTATCAGGGAGCCGGGTACGAAGGTCTCCCCAAACTGCTCAGGCCTGCCGCCTTTAAGTGAGGAAGAGCACCCAAGAAATAAAGCAAGGAAGTTGTGGAGAAGGAGGAGGAAGGACAGAGTGGTGGCTTGTTCTGCTCCATTTGGGGAGGGGTCCACCTCCCTTCAGGGAGGGGCGGTTTCATTTACAGATGAATGAGAACCTCCCATGTCCACGAGACACTCTGGGGGGGGGGGGGGGCGGTTCCCTCTGGGGTGGCAAATTGTCAGTCAAGGGTAGGGCAACCAGGACTCCCGGAACAGCCCAGCCTGGCCTGCTTTGGCATTTAGGTGCAAGACGATGATCCTCCTGGCACTCTTCTTGGTGAGAATTATATTCTTTAACATCTTATTTCACCTTTGCCCCTTCCCCTGGGTTTCTTCTTTGTTTGCTTTTAACAGAGAGACTGGAGACAACTGATTATCTCTTTAGAGGAAACATGATGCTTTCCTAGGACACTCCCCAGGAGGAGGAGGGGAAGCGGTCACCCAGTGGGAGAGAGAAGGCCCTGCTTTCAGAGCCTGGCGCAGGAATTCGCGCCTGCGCTTCCTCTTGGAGGCGCATCTGGGGTCAGCTTTGGGTGAGGGTGGGTGACAATTTCTCGACTATCATGTAAATCTGGAAACGGATCCAGCTTCCTGCCCTCTTCTCCTCACTGCTCATTCAGTAATTATAGCTCAGTGACTTCATTTTACAAAAGCAAGAGTCTCAAAAATGGTGCATTTGGTGACCCTGGTGCTGGGACAGTTATGTCAACGTTATCCTTAAAGAGAAGGGTGTCCTTTTCTTATAAGGATGATGCTCATGCCAACTGGTGGCATTGTATTCAGACCAGCTCGCTTCATCTGCTGGTCAAGCTTTAGGCTTGGTCATTGGTCTAAGGCAGTGGTCGGCAAACTGCGGCTTGCGAGCCACATGCGGCTCTTTGGCCCCTTGAGTGTGGCTCTTCCACAAAATACCACGTGCGGACGCACACATACAGTGCGATTGAAACTTCGTGGCCCATGCTCAGAGGCCGGTTTTCGGCTCTCAAAAGAAGTTTCAATCGTTGTACTGTTGATATTTGGCTCTGTTGACTAATGAGTTTGCCGACCACTGGTCTAAGGGATGTGGGGACGAGCACCAATGAAGGATGGCCCAGCAGGGTAGGATGGGTTTCTCACAGGCGCCCACCAGTGTGGGTGCTGCTGGTATAGGGACTTGGAGAACCACTGCTCAGACATCCTAAGGAATGCGTTGGAAAGTCATGTGTGAGTGGTTTTCCATTCCTTCCAGTCCCCTGAGCAGCTGAGGATGTCCGGGGGAAAGGGTGATTGGAGTTGTGGCTGGAATCCTAGAGAGAATTGGATGCCACTAATGACTGTCACCATTGGAATAAACAACATGTGCCTTTTCTTCTTCAGGAATGGTGGGGACGTGACCAGATAAGGGTGTCCTCCCCAGAGGCACGTCCACACACAGCTCCCTCACGTCTCCCATTCTGCAGCCTGTTCCCCATCACCGTTGAGCCGGGCCTGTCCTGCCACCAGTCTGCGGCCTGGGCTGCACAAGCAATCCTGGATCGAGGCATGTTTTATCCATCATGACTTAGTTGTTACCATACACAGTTGTTTATTTTTCTTTATAGAAAAATGCAAGCTGTGTGCCTGCAAATGCTGGAAGCTCAGAATATTCCATTTGTTTGTGGAGAGACAGACTGGATGGCACAATTTCAATCAGACACTGAGATGCAGCCTGGCATGCCCCTGGGGAGTGGCGGTGGCGGGGGGGGGGGGGGGGGGGGGGGGGGGGGGGGGGGGAGGGAATAATAACACCGCGTGCTCTTCTTCCTGAGAAGCCTGCACTGTGCGCTCGGTTAACTCTTTAGTCCCTGGCAGGGGCCCTGGAGGGTGTATTCCTCCCATGATGGTTCCAGGAACTCTGGTCCTTCCCCTTCCTGGGGACAGGCAGGGCAGTGTGGCACAGGCTGGGCCCCATTGATTTGCTCTGGGTAACAGGCCTGTGTCATTTTGCTTCCCAAGTGGAAATGGCCCTTTTCTCCATAATTACAAAGGTAATAAATGATCATCATTTTTTTCCTGGAAGCAAAGATTAAATACCAACATTATCCTCCTCCTCCTCCTCCCTCTCCTCTTCCCTCTCCTCCTCCTCCTCCTCCTCCTCCTCCTCCTCCTCCTCCTCCTCCTCCTCCTCTTCCTCCTCCTCCTCAGGCTCCCTGTCTGGATCTATCCCTCTATGTATCTCTAACCTGCCTGTCACCTGTGGCCATTGCCCTGGGTTAGCACATGTGGACCTATGTCCTACATTGTGATGGCTGAGTATTATTCCATCATGTGACTATCTCAGCCCACGAGTGAGGGACAGTTGGTTGGTTGCCAGTCGTTTTTTCTTTTAAAAACTGGACTGAATTGAACACCTGTATACCTATGGTTTAGCCCCCTTGTTTTCTTATTTTCTCAGGCTAAACTCAGCAGTGGAATTGCTGGGGAAATGTTTTTGAAGAACATTCCTGAACTGCCCTTCTAAAAGCCTATGCCAATGCCACCCAACCCCACAGAGTAACACTCTCACACCCCAATTCTTTGTCACTTTCTGGGGTTATCTTCTTTTAGATTTCTGAATGATCACTATACCTTGACATGGGAAATCTTTATGTAATAAAGATTTTTAATTTCCTTATTATAAATTGTAGTTATAATACGTATTTTATTATTACAGTATCATTATTTGGCTGTTTCCTTATTTCAGCTTTTTGCTATGAAAATGTTTAAACTGTGAGAAAAGTTGAAATAGTAATGTAATGAACTCCCACATAGCTTCCATCTAGATTCAATTATTTCCTTAGCTATGTATGATTTATCTATCTCCATATCTCTATGAATATGAATTTACTTTCTTTTCTTTTCTTTTTTTTTGGGAGAGAGGGAAAGATGAGAGAAATATCAATGTGAGAGAAACATATTGATTGGTTGCCTCCAACCAGGGCCGGGGCCGGGGAGGAGCCTGCAACCAAGATACTTGCCCTTGACCGGAATCAAACCTGGGACCCTTCAGTCTGCAGGCGGATGCTTAATCCACTGAGCCAAACTGGCTAGGCCTCTATGAATGTGAATTTAAATTTTCCTAACAACCACGGTACTTTGATCACACCTAAGAAAATTATTAATAATTTTATATCATCTATGTCTAGTCAAACTAGCCCAGTAAGTATATGCAGAGTATTATTTCAGTATAACAGCTGCTATATACTCTGTGGACACAATACTCAGGTCTCTCCGTCCTGGTTTAGGCGTTGCAATCAAGGGGACTGTGTTATTAAGAGGTGCTGAGGCTTGAATGAAACATTCTTCAAAGGGTGGGGGAGGCCAGGGTAGGATTTTCTTTTCCTGTTGAAAGTTTTCCTGCAAGTTAGCAAGTTTTCCTGCCGTGGCGGTGTCAGGGCCAAAAGAGGGAAGAAACTGGACATCTGGGGACGGTACCTGCCCTGCGGTGCTGCGGCCACAGTTAGCCTGCACGAAGGACACTTAGCCCGGCAGGAAGGACACGGTGAGCTGCCACAGGGGCGGAGATGGGATCTTGGAGTTGCGGACCGGAGAGAGGCACAGTGGTGGCTGCACAGGACCGCCCCGCCCCTGACAACGCCCGGGCCTGTGTGCAGGGCGGCTGTGGTCTCCCTTGATGAGGGCCTGGGCATGCTGACGGCTGGTGCCTGCTCTCTGTGCTGTCTCCCTGTTCCTGACGCCCCGCGGGGAAAAATCTAAGCAAAGGTTTAGCCTGAAGTTCCCGGAGTGTCTCGCTGCTGCCCGGAGAGAGAGTCCACTTCATTTAGAACTTGGAACCCCCGTGGTTTTCAGCAGTGACCCGTAATGAACTGGGTCTGAGAAGCAGGCAGTGAACTTGCTGGCCTGCTTAACCGAATATCCTATCTCTAGCTCTGACTACAATATGTGTTTTATTGCCCCACGTTTTATTAGCTCCCAGCTGGAGGCCAAGCTGCGAGGCTTTCTCTTTGGGAGCAGTGGGAATCTGGGCTTCTCGCTCCTGAGCATCGCAGCTTCCCCAGCAGTAGACCCGAACCCTCGCCACTGAGATTTCAGCCATGGCAATGGTTGGCGTCTTCCAGCTTCCAAAAGCAGTCGTTCCCCTTTCGTGCTGGTTTGGATTTATATGAACTGGGTCATGTGAGCTGGCAGGGTGTTTTTTAATGAGACTGGTGATGCCAACCTAGAAACGTTCACATCCCTGCTATTCACATAAAGCAGATAAAGTGGAGGGTGCACCGCAGGGGTGTTTCTGGGATGCGTCTCCGAGTTGGATGTCTGCTCTGTTTCCAGAGGGCGGCTTCCTGTGAAACACCTTTGCATTAGATTTGAAATCATCAGTGATTTGTTATTTGGTGGCACACATTTGGTATTTGCAATCGAGAGAGGGAGAGAGAAAGAGAGAGAGAAAATTAGAGAGAGAGAGAGAGAGAGAGAGAGAGAATTATAGAGAGAGAGAGTTAGAGAGAGAGAGGTGGTTGGGCATCAGGCATCAGGGACTTGGGGGCCAGTCTCAGTTTAGCCCTTTCTGAAGCCACTGAACCACTCCCAGGCTCAGTTTCCCCCAATCCTCTTCATCTCTGACCTTGAACGTACCTCTCAGTTCTGGGACTCTGTCAGCACAAATGAGCTCTTTAAAACTGCGATATTGCATTTTTTATTGCATTTACTAGGATGGTGAACATAGAACCATGAGTTTTATCTTTAATCATAATTAGAAGGGAAAAATAAAACTGAATAAATGGTATCTGTAAAATATATGTGCCATAACCAGGCTATGAAAGAAAATTTGTTATAGCTCAAGATTTTTTGAGAATTATTTTATAGACAAATGCTAATTCTCCCATATATGCAAAATCGAAATGCTTCAGTGATCTCTCTTGACTACCTGAAACTGTTAGCATGTGAGCCATCTATCCATCTACCTACCCATCATCCACCCACCCACCCATTTATCTATCTACTCATCTTTCCATCCATCTACCCCCTCTCCGACCTCCCACCCATTCATCCACTCATCTATCTACTTATTCATCCACCCACTCATCCATCTATTCATTTGGTCATTACTTCTACCTTTTTAAAGCACCTACTGTATAACAGCTTCTGTAAATGTGATGCTTTAACATCTGCCCGCTTGCATATTTGAACACAGTTGTTCTGGACAAGCTGATGCTGTGCTGAGTCCCCTTGCTCCCAGAGGTGTGCTTTTCAAATACAAAGCAGCCAGTCCAGAGCCTACATCCCCACCACCTCCTTGATTGGTTTCTCACATGTGGGGCCACTATCCACCTGCCCTATTACCCGAAGGCCAGATGCCAGGTGACTGGGAAGAGCCCCTGTACCCAGAGCTCTTAAAATTATTCCAACAAGCAAATCCCTGGCCTGCGTATCCTGCCTGGCCCATTACTTCCCGTGAAAAGCACAATGAAAGCTCGTGTCCATGTTTCCCCCTCATTCCCTCTGCCTCCTGACCAACTCTGGTGCTTCTTCTCCATGTGACACCCCACCTTCTCCCCTCTCGCCGCCCCCGGGGGTGTGGTGTGCCCTCTTTTCTTGGGAACTTTGAGTAGCAAGCTATATCATTTTAATGACAGTCCTCTCCTGATTTGTTGGCTTTACCAAACCTGAATAATATTAAAACCCCTAGCATGGGCCAGGCCTTGTGCTAGGCACTGCACTGTGAAGACACCCAAGGCAGAGTCCCTGCTTTAAGAATCCTTACCGTTTGCATGGAGACACAGAAGAGCAAACACAGAGCGGCAGCGGAGGCAGGGTGGGAAATGTGGGATTCCCGATTTTGCTGGGAGCACCAGGGGAAGGGAGCTGGAGAGCGCTGTTTGGGGCTGGATCTTTGAAACACAAGAAGCAGGGAAAGCACGTGGAGAGGCACGGAGCTGGAGCAGCCAGGGCGGAGGTAAGAAGGGGCCAGTAGTTTGCTGGGGCTGCAATGCAGGGTGGGGGTGGCAGGACGCCTCTAAAGGCCATGCTGGGGGCTGGGGACATGAATCTCTGAGTGACGAGGAGCCAGTGAAGGCTTAGAAGCTGGTGGGAATGTACCTTCTCTTCTAGACCAGAAGGGAGTAGGTGTGAACTGGCAAGTAGAGGGAATACTAGGTGTGAATGTTTCTCTTTCTCTCTGAATCCAGGGTTGAGTGGAGGCTGAACATGTAAGGCAACAGGACCGTGTGGATGGTGCTACCAACAGTGGAAGTGTAGCATCAGTGGTTGCGTCTGAGTGAGCCTCACTGCGCACAGGCTGAGCCCCAGGGGCACGGTGGGTGATGCAGAAGCCCCCGGAGGAGAGGGACACAGGCTTTGCCCTCCTGAAGTGTGTGGTCCGGTGGTGGAGTCAGCAGCCTTACCCCTGGCTGCAGAACAAAGCCGAATGGGGGAAGTGCTCCAGCTGTGAGCCTGAGCCCCAAGGGATCGGGACCAGCTTCCTAGAGGACATGGCATTTGAGGATTAAAGGCTGTGGAAGAGGCCACCAGGCTGAGAAAGAAGGGGACTGATCCTCTTGCAAATATGGCAAGCAGAAACCCTCTCAGGAGAAAAAGAGAAGTCAGCCCACGGGGTGGGAGTAGGGGCTGAGGCCAGTGTTAAACAGCCTCTGCGGCTTTTTCTCCATCTTTGAGAGTGCAGAGCCTCGGCAGGGACTGGATAGTGATGAGCATGTTTCCAATGATCACATCGAGCTTTTGATCTGTTTTAATTATTTGTTTCCTTCCGCAAACACAAATTTGACTCACTGGTGCTGTGTTTAGCCAGCTGCTCTGCTTGGAGGTGCTGGGACGATGGACCATGAATGTTTCCCACATGGAATACGAATGCCCTGCCTTTCTCCTGGCTTCACACACATGGAGATCCTACTCTGTGCGAGGTGATGAGGCGTGCAGGAGGGCCTAGGTCCCCATCTCAGGTTGCCTCAAATGCTTCTGTCTGTCGGCGTCTCTCTCTTTCCCCAGGAGGAGATTCTGGAGGAAGACAGAAGAAAATATGATAAGAATCCCGATCAATTAGAACCCAACCTACAGAAATAGGAACACTTTGCAGGTGGGTCAAAGCTGGAGACTTGCTAATAAATAAAAGGCTTTCTGGGCAGGTCGTATGGGATTCAAGGTGTCAGCTCTGTATTTGAACTTCCCGCACCTTGAGGGTAAAACCTTCAGCAATGATCAGTATGGTTCACCCAACTGATGGAGGCTGCGACTCAGTCATGAAAAAAGAATTTAAAAGTACAGGCTTGTGAATTTTAGAATAAAAGAAAAAAAACGAGTTTATTGAGGCATATATTATATATCATATAATTCACCTGTTTCAAGTGTACAATTCAATGTGGTTTTTTTTCAGTAAATTTACTAACTTGTGCAGCCACCACCACAAATCACTTGTAGAACATTTTCATCACCCTAATAATATTTCTCATGCACATTTACTATTAATCTCCATTATTCTCTCCCTACACCCCAGGGCACCATTAAACTTCTGTGTCTTTGTAGAGTTGCCATTTTTTGACATTTCATATAAATGGAATAATACAATATGCAATTTCTCGTGTCTGGCTTCTTTCACTTAGAAAAATGTTTTGAGGTCCATCACGTCTCATTATGTGTTGTTATTCTGTTTCCTTTCATTGCCAAATAATATTCCATTGTATGGAACAATACATTTTTTTTTATCCATTGCACATTTGAATTGTTTTTAATTTTCATCTATCATGAATAATGCCGCAAAGACTTCCTGTGCGTCTTTGTGTGGGAGAAAGGCTTAAAACTTGGAATACAAAGGTTTGCTCTGATTCTCAGCTATCCAGAATAACATTAGTTCAAGAAAAATGTTTTATGTGCAGGCCAGGGTTTTATTATTCCAACAGGTGAGTACAAAAGAACAAAGACTGAACCTGAGTTGCTAGAGAAATCCAGCTGAGTCCCGAGGCTGAGGTTGGCTGTTAAGATGAGGTAAATTGACAGGCACTTCTGAATTTCAGACACTTGATTCCTGAATATTTGAATCAATCACTTTAAAAAAAGTGAAAAGAGTACAACTTATATACTGAGAAGGGAGGAAAAATAAAATATAAATTACAGCCACAAAAGGCAGAAAAAGATTGGGAGACAACAGGAACAAAGAACAAGATCAGAAATAGAAAACAGTAGCAACTATGGTAGATATTAACCTAATTATATCAGTAAACACTTTGAACATCTGTAGTCTAAATGTATCAATTAAAGGACAGAGGTTATGAGAGTGGATCAAAACATAAGACCCAACAATATGTTGTTTTCAAGAAACTCACACATATAGATTAGAAGTAGAGGGAAGGAGAAAGATATACCATGTTAACACCAGTCAAGAGAAAGAAGTAGCTATAGTAATTTCAGACAGTGCAGACTTCGGGGCAAGCAAAGATATCAGGATAAAGAAGGATATTACATATCACATGATCTCACTCATTTATGGAATATAATGAACGGCATAAACTGATGAACAAAAATAGAACCAGAGACATAGAAGCATTGAACAGACTGTCCAACCTATGAGGGAAGGTGGGAGGGGTGAGGGGGTAAGAGATCAACCGAAGGACTTGTATGCATACATATGAGCATAACCAATGGACACAGACTGTAGGGGGGTGAAGGCATGTACTGGGGGATAGGGGTGGCTGGGGAGAGGTGAATGGGGGAAAAAGGAGACTTATGTAATACTTTAAACAATAAAGAATTAAAAAAGGAAGGATATATAACTAGCAGCCCTGTGCACGAATAACTAGTAGCTGTTGCCCTCCTGTAGCTCTCCACCTGCTACTCTGTCTTCCTATAGCTCTCCCTGTTCCCCCCATAGCTTGCTGCCCTGCCCCATCCTGTAGCTCTCCACTGCCGGCTTGTAGTTCGCTGCCTCACCCTCCTGCAGATCCGTGATCAGGTCGTTATGCGGTTGGTCATTACGCCTCAGGGCATAATGGATAATTAGCACATTCCTCTCTTATTATTTAGGATGATAACTCAATTCTCTAAGAAGAGAGAAGAATCTTTAATGTGTATGCACCTATCAACAGAGCATTAAACTATATGAGGCAAAAGCTGATAGAACTGCAAGGAGAAATAGATGACCACACTATGACAGTTGGAGATTTCAACACCCTTCTGTCAGAAGTGGACAGATCCCGCAGGCAGGACGTCAGTGAGGACATACCTCAGTAGCTCATCTCAACAACACCATCAATCAACTGAATGTAATTGACTTCTATAGACAACTTCGTTCAACAACAGAAGAATACACATCCTTCTCAAGCTCCTTTTGTCCCCACCATTTTCTCAAATTGTGCATTCTGTAATATAATAGAACCAAATCTCTTATTGTTGCAGATGGGGAAACTGAGGCCCGTTGCGGTCAAGTGACTCTACAAGGGTTATTCAAAGTATGTGTGGCAAAGCAAGGACTTAAAACCTAGTCTTTGTATACATAGTCCCAGCATTTTTAAAATTTTATTTAGTCACTTCCTTATGCAGATCAGGTGTACATACATATGTTTATTGAGCATAAATTAATTTGGCTTTGTGGGCCATATGATTACTGTCACACTCCTCAACTCTGCCGCTGTAGAGGGAGAGCAGCCATAGACAAAATGCAATAAATGGGCATGCCTGTGTTCCAATAAAACTTCATTTACCAAAACAGGCCATGGGCTGGATTGGCAACCCCCACCCAACTGCTGGTATAGTTTGCTGACATAGGTCAAGAAGGTGGAGTAAATCAATAGATGTGAGGATTTCTTTCACAATGTATATGTATATCAAATCATCACATGTTACACTTCCAGTATCTTACAATTTTATTTGCCAATTATACCTCAATAAAGCTTGGGGCGGGGGAGGGGGGAAGGAAATGGAGTAGTTACAATCTTCACATGAGAGCCATTGCCCAGGTAGAAGGACACCTAAGATGCCATGGGATCCCAGAATTTGTACAGCCAAGAGCTTTGTGTGCCAGCCTGCCTCTGCCACCCCAGAGGGGATGTCTGTTTAGCTTAGAAGGTTGGGGAACCTTGTTTCAGAGCGTCACATTTAAGGAGCCGTGGGTGGGAATATGGGCCTGGACAGTCTATGTGACAATGTCCAGCTTGTTCTCCAGATCTTGTCAGCTGGCACTGCTCCAGGGCTGGGGCTGCGTTTAGAGGCTGATAAACTTTCCAGAGACACATTTTGCCAACAGACACGTGCCCCAGACACAGAGGGGCCATAAGGAGAAATGGGGCTTGGGCCTGATGACCAGAAGGATCTAGGGAGAGTCCAGACACCTAGGACACAAGACAGAGGAGCAGCTGAGAAAAATAGCTATAGCGTGGGGAGTGGCTGAGGAAGCGCTTTTTTTGGCTTCATGGAGGAGGCAGCATTTGTGGTGAGCCTTTCCTTCATGGAGGAGGCAGCATTTGTGGTGAGCCTTTCCTTCATGGAGGAGGCAGCATTTGTGGTGAGCCTTTCCTTCATGGAGGAGGCAGCATTTGTGGTGAGCCTTTCCTTCATGGAGGAGGCAGCATTTGTGGTGAGCCTTTCCTTCATGGAGGAGGCAGCATTTGTGGTGAGCCTTGAAGGTTGGGCCAGATTTAAGACAGGTGCAGGTAATAGACAAGGGATGGGAGAGTGTGGGCATGTTTGCCTAACAGCCAGTGGTGTCATTTGGCTTTGAGGTTTCGGACAGATAGTATTTCTTTCTATATATATATATATATGTATTATTGATTTTCCACAGAGAGGAAGGGAGAGGGACAGAGAATCAGAAACATCAATGAGAGAGAAACATGGATCAGCTGCCTCCTGCACACCTCCCACCGAGGATGTGCCCGCAACCAAGGCATGTGCCCTTGACCGGAATCTAACCCGGGACCCCTCAGTCCGCAGGCCGACGCTCTATCCACCGAGCCAAACCGGTTTCGGCCAGATAGTATTTCTAAAAGCGATCTCAACAACACCTACCATGGCCCATGCTCTTCTCCCCTCTGAAGCTGTGGCTGGTACCCTGTATGCAGCCACTAGAATGCAGTGTAAAAGACAGCGCCAGATCGCTGAGGCCAGGCCATAAAAGGAGTTGCAGTTCTTGCCCCACGCGAGTGGAAACACTTGTGCGTAGAGCCCAAGCCCCATGTAAGAAGCCCGAGCCTGCCAAGCCTGCCATGGTGCGAGGAAGCTGCCCACAGGGAACAGCCACACATTGGTGCTCTGGCACGCAGTCCTGTCCTCCTCCCACCCATTCAGATGATTCCAGCCTCCTGATACGAGGGCACCCCAGCTCCAAGTCTTCTTGGGTGACACCCCAGACATTGTTGATAAAAGGTAAGCCGTCCCTCTGTGTCCTCCTGGTGCCTGACCCACAGAATTCATGGGCAGGTGAAATGATGGTTGTTTTATACACTGAGGTCAGGGTGGTTTGTTCCACGGATTCTGAGAAAGTGGGAGGGAGGAGAGTGTGAAAAGCTGCTTGGCCCAGGTTCTTCTATGATCGAAGCCAGGTTCAATCACTCAGAACTACTGAATGGGCAATGCCCACAGATATCCAAAATGGATAAATCCAGAAATGAAGGTATAGGGGTGCCTGTTATCTGAATGTTCATTATGCTGGTATCTATAGTTATGAGGTTGTCTAATTCAAAATTATATGAATATTGATCAAATTAGTTTCCACGAAAACAGCCTCATAACACTTGCAGTCACGCCCCCCTATCACTCTAACTCAGTCAACTGCAAATCTGAAATAAGATTTAGGGCGTGAGGCCGGTTGACAAACAGGGAAGAGAAAACCTGCCGGGGTAACCACTGCACAGTGCAGTCACAGGGAGGAAGTGGATTCGAATTACACAAAATAAAGAGAAGTCCTTGGGAACATCTATGAAGTCTTCGAAGGCTCTTTGTGAGAGTGAGCATTCTATAAACTGTGAAAGTCAAATATGAAGCGAAGGATGTCGCATCCTGCTGCTGTACAATTTTGTTTGAAAATTACTCCCCAGACCCTTTAAATGCTTGATTTATTTTTTACTCTTTCCAAGAATTAGTGCACAGTGGCCATTATGTTTTATTAAATAAAAATACATTTATTTTTTATAATTTTAGTTTCAGTTTTCAAGATAATCTCCTAATCGCCATTTAGTGTGAAATTTTGATCTCAGTTTTAAATGGATTCCCTGTAAGTGGCTTTTTCCGGTGCTAATTGTCCTTGGATTGTGAGGAACTCCTGTCTAAGCGCATGATTTAAAGGGATGATTGTACCCAACCATTTAAAACAGACACCATTGAGATAGTGGATACCTTGGTGGAATGAGGTAGAGACAGAGTTTTATTTTTGATTGTATACATTTCTGTATTGTTCAAACTTATTTCATTGTATTTTATCTTGCTAAGGACACATACAATTTTCAAAATTTGATTTTTTTTTCTTATTTGATAAAAATATCTCAGTGATGTAATTGGTAAAAATGGGCATGATATGAGGTCTAATGTGGGTCCCTGGATATGAGTTTGTGGCAGACACCGTTGTCACCCCATCCTCATCCCCTCAACCCTTACCGTCCCTGCTCTGAACATGCCCACAGCTTCCTACGCAGACACCTGTGGCTCAGCCTGAGGCTGTCTCTGGCTGCTGAGCCCATGCACGGCAAAGACCTGAGTGCCGAGTGCCAGGGAGTTGGCGCCCTGGGAGCACCAACAGTGCCTCAGACATAATGGATGGGGCAATGCTCTACAGCATCCCCAAAGGTCCCCAGCAAGAGTGCGCCCCGGTTGCCCACAGTGGTGTTCCGCTTATTAACACCCTCTCTTGGCTCCCCTCTTCCCCCTCCACGACTAGTGCTTCCTCTCAAGTTAACTTGCACTTGAATCCTTGTCTCAGAATCTGCTTTGGGGGAACCCAGCCCAAGACCTAAGTTCTAGTGTGTGTCCAGGGAAGATTAACTGCCTTTCTCCCTTGAGCAGGGGAAGTAGGTGAGGAAGTTCTGAGGAGGTGAGCACTTTTGAGAGGAGAGAGTGGAGAGAAGAAACCTTCCAGGAGCTAGGTGCACCCCTCAGGCAGAGGGCTGGCACAATGTTCCCCTGGACCCCACACTCCTTTGTTGGGGCAGGGGATAGTAGAATGGCCACACCAAGAGGGAAGGACCAGAGGTTGGCCCCTTTCATTCTTCTCATCCTTGAGAAGGTCTGAGGTCACTGCTGCTGGTAGCATTTAAGAACGCAGAAGCCTGCAATGGGAGACCCTGGGTCTGGATGCAATGCATAGGTGTGTAGTTTACGTCTCCAGATTGAGAATCCACAGCAGGACTAAGAACAGGTTACACACCCACACCCATCTTCCAGACCCAGTACTGTTTCTAGGTTTCAGATGTTGCTCATCTTCTCACAAAAGCCCATCTTCTTACAAAAGCCCATCTCAAATATATGCAAAAGGATCAACATGGAAGCCCAGCTGCTCCGACCCTGTTGTCCTGAGGAAGCAACAGGATTTTAGAAATGAATAGACTGACCTTGTTTGCGACTGCTTTGGGCAATACAGTGCAGTGGAAGGCACACTGTGCTGGTTCTGGACCCAGTCCCTAAAGGACTGCAAGCTCCCACTTCCTTTCTCTTGGAACTCTCTCTCTGGGTGTTCTGAGGACCTAGCTTAATCCATCCCCTGTTTCTGTCCATAAAACTATGACATTATTTTTATAATTTTAGTTTCAGTTTTCAAGATAATTTCCTAATTGCCATTTAGTGTGAAATTTTGATCTCAGTTTTAAATGGATTCCCTGTAAGTGGCTTTTTTAATGGTTGTTTAAGCCACTAAGATTTTCAATAGATAACCAAAATCGGTATGTTGAATCAGAGCCATGGCATTTAGAATTCACTCTTATTAATATTCTGTAAATCAACATTCTGTGTAGCAAGAAATAAATTTAGAACTACAATTTTCTTAAATACATATTTTTTATCATTGTACCCCCGTTTAAAAATCTATAGACTTCCAATCATGTAATGAATTAAAATAAAAATTCTCAATTTCTTGTGCGGTAGATTGTTTATATTAATGGTCCAAATTTTCATGCTTCCAGGGTCCATGCCCTTTGGTACCCCCCTCCCACAATGAATCTGCACTTATCCACATGTTATAGGATGGATTGTGTCTCATCCAAATTCATATGTTAAAGTCCTAACTACTAATACCTCGAAATTTAATCACACTCTGGATTTGGAGATAGGACCTTAAAAGGGGTAAATTAAAATGAGGCCATTAGTGTAGGATCTAGTCCAATATGACTGGTATCCTTATAAAAAGGGGGAAATTAGGCCACAGACATGCATTGAGGAATGACCATGGAGAAGACTCATCTACAAGCCAAAGGCTTCAGAAGAAATCAGCCATGGCAGCACCTTGGTCTTGGACTTCCAGATCCAGAAATATGAGGAAATACATTTCTACCGTTTAAGCTACCATCTGTGGTACTTATTATAATAATCCTCAAAAATGAATATGCCATTTGTCTTGCTCTCGCCAATGGGATGGTAGTAATCAAACAGAAGATTGAAAAAATGCATTTAAATATCTGCTTCTTCTCTTTTGACTCCTGCTACTACTAAGACAACATACTCAAGCTATACTCCCTGGAAGAATGTGAGAGACTCATGGAAAAGAGCCAAGATCCAAGAGCTCCCAGCTGAGGCCAACTTGGACCAAACAGCCCACAGCCAACCTGCCGTCTGACCACAGATGCATGAGCCAGTTCAGCTAAATCAGCTGAGTCTGCTCAGATCAGTAGAACCACCCAGATGACCCAAATGATTTGTGAAAAATGATAAATTGGTGGCGTTTGAAGTCACAGTTTTGGGGTGGTTTGTTATGCAGCATAATTGTAGCCACAACTAACTGATATTCCCCATTCAAAGCCTTCCACAGTCTGCTTGGTGTTACCTCCTTCACCTCTCCAATAAGCTCTATGATCACAACAAAATAAAAAATTAAAGTGAAACCTCTGTCCCATGTGTGCTTTTATACTTCTATCCATTGCTGACATGATCCCCTCTCTGGCGCCCAACTGTCACCCCTGCATTGGCTCCCAGAAACATTCTACTCTCTCTCCCAGGAATCCCTTCCTAATCTTCTGCATTAGTCCCTTGCTGCTTCCATAACAAATTGCCATAAATTTAGTGCCTTAAAACAACACAAATTCATTCTCTCTCAGTTTTGGAGGTCAGAAGTCTAAACTGAAAGCTCCTTAATTTAGTACTTCCGTAAAGTCCTTTCTGTCATACAAGCTAACATAGTCACAGGCTTTGGGGGTTAGGACGTGGATATATTTGGGGGCATTATTCAGCTTATCTATCTCCTGCTAGATAATGCTGTTCTGTCCACCCTCTGAATGTTCTCTAAATCGGAAAAAAAAAATGCCCAATGCTGTACTTGATAAAAAGGCTGAGATGGTTAGAGGTCTGTATCCACTATTAGTGAACTTTATAAGAAAAGATTTTGTGCATTATTCATTTTCAAATCCATAGCACTTATCATAGACCCTGGCACAGGGTAGGAGTTCAGAAAAGATTTCTAGATATTTAACATACATGCAACCCACAGACCCCTGTGTGCAATCTATAATAATAAAAGGGTAATATGCTAATTAGACCAGACATCATTCCAGACGTCCTTCCAGACGAAGCCAAGGCTGGAGGGAAGCCCGGGTCCCGGGTGCCAGGGGGAAGCCTGTGCTGGCAGCCAGGGGAAGGAAGGCCTACTCTTGCATGAATTTCATGCATCAGGCCTCTAGTTGTATATAAGAAGTATGTCTGTGTAAATAGATGTACATAGACACACAACTATCTGTGCATAATTTGAAAAAATATATTTTTATTGATTTCAGAGAGGCAAGGAGGGGGAGAGAGAGAGATAGGAACATCAATGATGAGAGAGATCATTGATTGGCTGCCTCCTGCACGCCCCCTACTGGGGATCGAGCCCACAACCCAGGCATGTGCCCTGACCAGGAATCGGAACTGTGACCTCCTGGTTTATAGGTTGATGTCCATACCGGCTGGGCTCTGCATAATTTTTGAGTGAGTAGGAAATACTTGTATTGAATGAATGATACTGATTTATTTAATCACCAAGTGAGATCAAAGAAGACTGTTTCTAAAGCACATATTTCATATTTCCATACTCCCTTTCCTTTTTTTTTCCATACTCCCTTTCCTACATTTCCCATCTTCCAGTGACTCAGACCACACAACCATACACAGTGGATTCTCACACACTCTATCTACAGCATCCCAGGGGAAGAAATGAATGCTTTAATCCTCTGGATTGGAAGGGTGAGCAGTAAAGCCTAAGGCAGCTGAAACACTAGACAAGTTGTGGAGGTGTGAGAAAAATGCAGGTGGCTGGCTTCCTAGGCCAGCACTTGCCCCTCGGATGGCAATGATGAGTGTTCAGTATTGCATCCAGGTGTACATCATTACCACTCCTCCTCATTTGCATCACAGCTTTGGGAGGAATTATTGCTTTGACTGGACATTTTCCATGCTTGGTCTGCATTCAAAGAGAGAGGAAGGATGAAAATCAAAGAAAAAAAAATGTTCTCTGCTTTGCAGCTAGATGGGAAAATTGTTTGTGTGTGTTTGTGTGTGTGATATGCAAACAAAGAAAAGGGGCAGTGCTCCAAACTTAGATAGCAGGGGCTGTGGGTAGTGATTTTCCTTAGAGCTCTGGGTGGATAGATATCAAATGACATGAAATAATGGGGTTAATCAAGAGCATGCATGAACCAGAGAAAGACAATAAATGTTCAAAATTATGTTTACATTTATAAAGATAAAAGTTAAATTAAGGTTTAAAAAATTGAATGAAAAATCATACATTTTAGCGTGAGCTCTAGTCTTAGGCACACCATTGGAAGAATAATGTGATTTCTAATCTTAGGTCTGGAACAAACATTTCAAGAAACAGAGCAGTTTCAGTTGACAGAGAGCAGAGCTAACTAAAGGAATGTGTTGCAAACAATGATTTGTTTTGTTTTGTTGCTTCACTAAAGACCAGTCCCTTCTTTACCAGCGGAAACAGAGTCACTGCTGCCTTTAAATCCAATGAGACTAGAGAACAAAAGATCACAGACCCCAGAATTCCTGGCATCAGTCTTGGTGATAGTATTTTGGAGTTGACACCAGAAGCAAAGGAAATAAAAGCAAAAATAAATAAGTGGAACTAGATCAAACTAAAAAGCATCGGTACAGCAATGGAAACCATCAACAAAATAAAAATGCAACCTAAGGGATGGGAGAACATATTTGCACATTATATATCTGACAAGACATTAGTATCTAAAATACATAAAGAACACATACTTGTGGTGATGCTCTGGACTGAACCAATGGACTTTCTTTCCTTCCAGCTGCTGCTTAGCTTCAGCCCATGGAAAAGGAGGGAGGCGAGTGAGGCTGGGAATTTGTTCTCCTGGATCCCTTGGACGGCTGTGCCCTTAGACAGATCACAGCTCTTCTCCAGATGTCATCCTCTCCGTGACTTTAACCTTCTGGTCCTCAAGCACTCCCCGCCCTCCTCCTTATGTCCCAAGCGTTGAGTCCCAATGACACTAGTGCAGGGGGATTGCACTATTCCTTATGGTTCCCCTACATAACGGTATATTGTCCTTTCATTTAATATTTCTTGCATGTCAAGTCTTTCCTGCTGGAACCCTGGTGGAGACAGGACCTATGAAAAGTTGTCATTAATTAGGCATGGTATTAACGACCTCATTCTAAGAGGACTAAGGAGGATGGCTAATATTTGGCACATTTTCACATTTCAGTGTGTGCAGTCTTGATATTACACTTGCTCTGGTTTCTTACAAACCTTGTGATCCTGCACAGGCAGGCAGAGCTTTGAATACAGCTGCAGTAGAGACAGATCAGCACTGAATGTCCTAATTAGGGCTCAGAATTCCTTCCCTGCATCACTCCTAAATCATCCCTGATGCATAATGCAATGAAAGGTACTTCCAGGACACTTAAAACGCTCTTTCCTCCCATGCAGGCTGGCTAACAAAAAGCCCAGGGATATTCTCAGGGGGGGCACAGAATCCTGGTGTTCGGGGATTTGGGCTAAAGTACAGCCACACTTATATTGGCAGACGAGTCTGAGAGAGGATCAGATCAGCAGGAATTTAGCGTAAGGGACTGTGACCTTCCCTCACCTGCTGGACAGACGGAGCTGGCTTTCAGAAGTCTGCACAGGCTGGATTCCACTGGCGGATCGTGAGCTCCTTAGGGCCAAGTTTTAATTGAATAATTCTGTAGTTTTAACTACAGACACCAATGAAGCGCTTGTTGAATGAGCAGTGTAGACTCTCAACTCGTATGGCTTTAGGGAGCTCAGGAGGCCCTCTCTTCATTCCCCTGCCTCCAGTGGGCTTCCAGCAAAGCAGCAGGCTCTCCAGTGTGAGTGAGGAGCTCATCCACATATTTACAGTCTCTCTCTCATCAATGGCCATAAAATTGCAGGTGAAGCTCATTTTATTGGACATAAATAAAAATAAGTAAGACCTTTATAGTAACTCTTTTGATATCAAAAGGCATTCAGACCTTCCCTGGCATCTTTCTCTTTCTGGACTGAATTGTTCCAGTTTCTTAAAAATTTCCAGGTCTCAAACTCAATAGGGTGTGAGGAAACTGGCTAGAGATTGGCTTGAATTTATACTCTACCTGGATTAGAGACAGTGTTTCCTGGACTTATTCTGTTTTTACAGAGCAGCATGTTTAAGAATAAAAATTACTCAGAAGCTGGTCATTGATATTGAGGGGCCTTCTTGAAGGCCACTCACTTCCCTTAAGCAGTATTAGGGGAGATAGGCAGCAAAAAAGGATGCATTGAAGAGAAATCTTTTAATCCAACTAGGGTTATGGCTTTTAGCAAGTGATACAGAGAATTGGTGGCATCAAACCACGCATGTAGGTAAAGGGGACTGGATCACTGTGCAGTCCCAAAGCACAGGCTGGTTCATTTGTCTTCCCCCCAAAAAGAGAGGAATTAGGTCCGAAAGAATGAAGTATGGGTTTTTTTTTTTTTTTGTGTGTGTGTGTGTTTTTTTTTTGCAGATGTATACCAGCTAATCCCTTGAGTAACTTGGAACAGAAAAAAGCAAAGAAAAAAAAAGTAACTGAGCTGATTCAGGGGCTCTGAGCAACCAGCAGCCAAACCAGCCTAGAGTCCTCAGGGAAATGGTGAAGAAAGCATACCCATTGGTTTTCTGACTCCTGGTGAAGATGAGAGCTTGAAAATCACCTGAGTGGGTGTGGCAAATGCTCTCTGCCAAGCAGGTAGCATTTATGGTCCTAGTGGTGGAGCGGAGGGCCTCAGGGTAAGATTCTGCCTGGAGCAGACCCCTCAGGACCCCACTCACCCAGTGCATGAGCCTTAAGTTAAAAAACATACTGAATTGTGGTCTGCATCTATTCTGAGGTGGAAATAGTTTATTTTATTAACAGCAGGCTCTGTGGTTACATCTTAGTTCCAGATAAAGCTCTGGGTAGAAGGTGAAGCTCTAAAAGTCTAGTGTCTGCTGAAACCAAGGCCTTTACTCTGCAAAAGAAGGGGGTGATTTTTTTTGGAGGGGAGAGGCACTCTTAAACAGGAGGGCCAGAGAGAAAAAGGATAGAAGGGAGGAGGGTAGAGGAGTTAGCAAAATAGGATCAATTGAGGGGCCAGGGTCTGCAAGGGTGGGGCAGTCAAGAGGTATTTTAGGAATGCCACCACCCAAAGCATGAGTTGTTCCATGTACCAGCTGGCTGTGCATGGAACACATCATACCTCTAAGGAGAGCAATTCACTGTACAGGTAGGAATATTTGAACTTGAATACTTATGCGTATCCACCAGATGTCAGTAAAGTGTCTCATTCTAACAAGATAAGTATACTGAAGGCAATTTTCCAACTGATGAAAGTATCTCGAGGAAGGGGTGCTTTAAAAGAATTCACACACAAAAATAGTATGTGCTGGCAGAGGCCTGATTTTTGGCCTTCTTCCACTTACTATTTAAAATATCTTCCTCTTACACTTCTCAAAAAGAGAAAGGGAGGAAAATGCTCCCAAATTTTCTACCCTCTGGGAAGCCATCATATCTAAAATCTACAACAAAATAACCAAACCGAATTGAACACAACTTTTATTGTACTGAAATGTATTTGATTCATTCTAAGAACACTTTCTGTTTCACTCATAACCCATCATGCTTCACTCTGGGTTTTTTTTTTATTGTTTAAAATATTACATATATTAGTACATATATCTCCTTTTTCCCCCCCATTGACCTTCCCTCAGCCTCCCAGACCCCCTGTCCCATGCCCTCATCCCCCCCACCCCACAGTGTCATGTGTCCATTGGTGTGCTTATATGCATGCATACAAGTCCTTTGGTTTATCTATTTCCCTCCCTCCCCAGCCTTCCCACTGTAAATTTGACAGTCTGTTCGGTGCTTTACTGCCTCTGTATCTATCTTTTTATTCATCAGGTTATAATGTTCTTTATTTTCCATAAATGAGTGAGATCATGTGGTATTTTTCTTTCATTGCCTGGCTTATTTCACTTAACATAATGCTCTCCAGGTCCATCCATGCTGCTGCAAATGGTAAGAATTCCTTCTTTTTTATAGCAGTGTAGTATTCCATTGTGTAGATGTACCATAGTTTTCTAATCCACTCATCTGCTGATGGGCATTTAGGCTGTTTCCAAATCTTAGCTATGGTGAACTGTGCTGCTATGAACATAGGGGTGCATATATCCTTTCTGATTGGTGTTTCTAGTTTCTTGGGATATAATCCTAGAAGTGGGATTACTGGGTCAAATGGGAGCTCCATTTTTAGTTTTTTGAGGAAACTCCATACTGTTCTCCACAGTGGCTGCACCAGTCTGCATTCCCACCAGCAGTGCACAAGGGTTCCTTTTTCTCCACATCCTCGCCAGCACTTGTCATTTGTTGATTTGTTGATGGTTGCCATTCTGACAGGTGTGAGATGGTACCGCATTGTCATTTTGATTTGCATCTCTTGGATAATTAGTGACTTTGAGCATGTTTTCATATGTCTCTTGGCCTTCCTTCTGTCTTCTTTCGAAAAGACTCTATTTAGGTCCGTTGCCCATTTTCTTATTGGATCATTTATCTTCCTTTTATTAAGTTGTATAAATTCCCTGTAGATGTTGGAGATTAAACCTTTATCAGTGATAACATTTGCAAATATGTTCTCCCATACAGTAGGCTTTCTTGTTGTATTGTTGATGGTTTCTTTTGCTGTGCAAAAGCTTTTTATTTGATGTAGCCCCATTTGTTTATTTTCTCTTTAGCTTCCATTGCCCTAGGAGCGGTATTGGTGAAGAAATTGCTTCGGCATATGTCTGAGATTTCTCTGCCAGTGTATTCTTTTAGTATTTTTATGGTTTCCCGTCTTATGTTTAAGTCCTGTATCCATTTTGAGTTAATTTTTGTGTATGGTGTAAGTTGGTGGTCTAGTTTCATTTTTTTGCATGTGTCTGTCCAATTTTCCCAACACCATTTATTGAAGAGACTGTCTTTACTCCATTGTATGTTCATGCCTCCTTTGACAAATATTAATTGAGCATAATGGTTTGGGTCGATATCTGGATTCTCTATTCTATTCCATTGGTCTAAATGTCTGTTCTTGTGCCAGTACCAGGCTGTTTTGAGAACAGTTGCTTTGTAGTACAGCTTGAAATCTGGTATTGAGATCCCTCCTACTTTGTTCTTCTTTCTCAGGATTGCTGTGGCTATTCGGGGTCTTTTTTTATTCCAGATGAATTTTTGGAGAGTTCTTTCTAGGTCTGTGAAATATGCCGTTGGTATTTTAATAGGGAGTGCATTGAATCTATAGATTGCTTTGGGTAGTATGGACATTTTAATGATGTTGATTCTACCAATCCATGAACATGGTATGTTCTTCCATCTGTTTACGTCTTCCTCTATCTCTTTTTTCAGTGTCGTGTAGTTTTCCGCGTATAGGTCTTTTACCTCCTTGGTTAAGTTTATTCCTAGGTATCTTAATTTTTATGGTGCGATGGTAAATGGGATTGCTTTTTTAGTCTCTCTTTCTGTAAGTTCACTACTGGTGTATAGAAATGCCATAGATTTCTTGGCATTAATTTTGTATCATGCTACATTGCCGAATTCATTTATTAAGTCTATTAGTTTTTTGATGGAGTCTTTAGGGTTTTCTATGTACAGTATCATGTCATCTGCAGATAAGGACAGCTTTACTTCTTCTTTTCCAATTTGGATGCCTTTTATTTCTTCTTCTTGTCTAATTGCAATGGCTAATATTTCCAGTACTATGTCGAACAGGAGTGGTAAGAGTGGGTATCCCTGTCTTGTTCCTGTTCTTAGGGGAAATGGTTTTAGTTTTTGCCCATTGAGTATGATGTTAGCTGTGGGTTTATCATATATGGCTTTTATTATGTTGAGGTATGATTCTTCTGTCCCCACCCTGTTGAGAGTTTTTATCAAAAAAGGGTGTTGGATTTTGTCAAATGCTTTTTCTGCATCAATTGATATGACTATGTGATTTTTATCTCTCAATTTGTTTATGTGATGTATCACGTTTATTGATTTGTGAATATTGTACCATCCTTGCATTCCTGGGATAAATCCTACTTGGTCATGGTGTATGATCTTTTTGATGTAGTGCTGGATCCGATTTGCTAGAATTTTGTTGAGGATTTTGTCATCTATATTCCTGAGGGATATTGGCCTGTAATTCTCTTTCATTGTGTTGTCTTTATCTGGTTTTGGTATTAGGGTGATACTGGCTTCATAGAATGAGCTTGGAAGTGTTCCTTCCTCTTGAATTTTTTGGAATAGTCTGAGGAGGATAGGTTTTAGTTCTTCATTGAATGTTTGGTAAAACTCCCCTGTGAAGCCATCTGGCCCCGGGCTTTTGTTTGCTGGAAGCTTTTTGATGACTGCTTCAATTTCTTCCATAGTTATTGGCCTATTGAGATGTTTAGATCCTTCCTGATTGAGTTTTGGACGTTTATATTTTTCTAGGAATATGTCCATTTCCTCCAGATTGTCCAGTTTTTTGGAATAGAGTTGTTCATAGTATTTTTTAACAATTCTTTGTATTTCGGTGGGGTCTGTTGTTATTTCTCCTCTTTCATTTCTGATTTTGTTTATTTGGGTCCTCTCTCTTTGCTTCTTGGTGAGCCTGGCTAGAGGTTCATCAATCTGGTTTATCCTTTCAAAGAACCAGCTCTTGGTTTTGTTGATCTTTTGTATTGTTTCTTTGGTCTCAATGTCGTTTATCTCCGCTCTGATCTTTATTATTTCCTTCATTCTGCTTACACTGGGCTTTTCTTGTTGCTTTCTTTCTAACTCTTTGAGTTGTAGGGTTAGGTAATTTATTACCATTGTTTCTTGTTTTTTGCAGTAGGCTTGTAGAGCTATGAACTTCCCTCTCAAGACTGTTTTTGCTGTGTCCCAGAGATTTTGGATTGTTGTGTTTTCATTGTCATTTGTTGCCATGATGTTTTTTATTTCTTCTTTGATCTCTCTGGTAACCCAGTCATTGTTTAATAGCATGCTGTTTAGTCTCCATGTGTTTGATGTTTTTGGATTGTTTTTATTGTAGTTGATTTCCAGTTTTATGCCACTGTGATCTGAGAAGATGCTTGATATGATTTCTATCTTTTTGAATTTGAAGAGACTTTGCCTATGACCCAACATATGGTCTTTCTTTGAAAATGAACCATGTGCATTTAAGAAGAATGTATATTCTGTGGCTTTGGGGTGAAATGTTCTGAAGATGTGAATTAATTCCACCTGGTCTAGTGAGTCATTTAGGATTGATGTTTCTTTGCTGATTTTTTGTTTAGAGGATTTGTCCAATGGTGATAGTGGGGTATTAAAGTCACCTACTATGATTGTATTGCTGTCAATCTCTCCCTTGATATCCTCCAGGAGTTTTTTTATGTATTTGGGTGCTCCTGTATTGGGTGCGTATGTTTACCAGAGTTATTTCTTCTTGTTGGATTATGTATTATGAAGTGGCCTTCCTTATCTCTTATTATGTCCTTCACTTTGAGATCTAATTTGTCAGATATACGTATTGCTACCCCAGCTTTTTTTTCATTTCCATTTGCCTGAAAAACTTTTTTCCATCCCTTCACCCTCAGTCTGTGTGCATCTTTTTTTCTGAGGTGGGTTTCTTGTAGACAGCAGATATATGGGTCATGTTTTCTTATCCAATCTGTTACTCTATGTCTTTTGATTGGTGCATTTAATCCATTTACAATTAAAGTTATTATTGATAGGTGCTTATTTTTCGCCATTTTTATTCTTTACCCCTGTGTTCCTTCTTCACTTCCTATTTATTTATTTTTTACAGCAGACCCTTTAGCTTTCTTGCATTGCTTGTTTGGAGGGAATAAATTCTCTTAGTCTTTTTCTGTCTGTGAAGCTCCTGATTTCACCTTCAATTTTGATTTATAGCCTTGCTGGGTACAGTATTCTTGGATTCAGACCCTTCCCTTGCATGACTTTGTATATTTCATTCCATTCCCTCTGGCCTGATGAGTTTCTGTTGAGAAATCAGTCGCTAGTCTGATGGGGGTTCCTTTGTAGGTAACTTTCTGTCTCTCTCTGGCAGCTTTTAAGATTCTTACTTTGTTGTTGGTGTCTGCCAATTTAATTATAATGTGCCTTGGTATTTGTCTTTTGGGATTCATTTTGCTTGGGACTCTGTGACCTTCTTGGATGTGTGTGGGTTTTTTCTTCCCTATATCAGGGAAGTTTTCTGTCATTATTTCTTCAAACAGGTTTTCTATTCCTTGCTCAGTTTCCTCTCCTTCTGCAACCCCTATTATGCGGATGTTGTTTTGTTTCGTGTTGTCCCAAAGTTCCCTTAGGCTCTCCTCCTTTTTAATTTTTTTTTTCTAGATGCTGCTCTACTTGGGTATTTTTTCCTACCTTGTCTTCTAGCTCACTGATGCTGTCCTCTGCTTCTACTAGTCTACTCTTGATACTTTCTATTGAGTTCTTTACAGCAGCAATGTCATTTTTCATTTCTTCTTGGTTCTTCTTCATTTCCTCTTGGTTCTTACTCATATTGTCGAATTTGCCTTCCATTCTTTTCAGCCACCTTATGACCATTTCTCTGAATTCTTTCTCTGGCAGGTTGCTTGCCTCCATTTCATTTACTTCCTTTTCTGGTGATGCCTGCTTTTCTTTCATATGTGGGCTGTGTCTTTGTCTCCCCTTGGTCTCTCTTCTCTGGGTGTCTAGTTATGTAGTTCTTTCTCTCCTTTCCGTGGTGGAGTGTAGAGCTCCTCTGAATCTGCGTGTTTGCGCAAATTGGGGACCGGTGCTCTGGGGTTCGGAGCTGTTCGGTGGGCGCCGCAGTTGTAGATTTTCAGGCTTTTAATAACATCCACTTTCCCCTTTAAGATGGCACGGTCTCTGCCGCCGAGCAGTGCCACTTCTGAGTGTGCGGCGCTCTGCTGTGAGGCCATGCACTGCGATGCGCACAGTCCCCGCTCCTCCGCTGGCTGTGGAAGCGACATAGTAGGCAGACTGAGGAGAACGGGGGTCAGTCCCTCCTGCTTCACCTCCCAGAAACACGGGGTCCCCAGAAACTAAAACAAAATAAACAAACTTTCCCCTCTCTTCACTCTGGGTTTTTATAGTGTGTATTCTGTAATTATCTCATGTCTGCTTCTCATAAAAGCATTTAGATTTTATATTTTTACTTAATATAAATAATTTTTAGATCAATAATTTACATTTTTATTTAAATTATGCATGCATGTAGTTAAAATTTACTATTAGGCTTATAATGAAAACCGCCAGTCACTCCACCTTAGTTTCCAACCCACTTTATACCTTGGTTATACCACTTTCACCTCTTTTACTTGTTTCTTTTGCTATATACAGTCATATATCTAATAATTTGCTTCAATGCCTACTTTTTGATTTGTTTGTTTTTTTCATTACCTTCTTATTCCAGTGGTTGAGTATAATAGTCATGCTAAATTATGCTAGCTGCTAAAATAAATAACCTCTCCATCATGCTAGCTTAACATGATAAAGGTTTACTTCTTTCCCAATGTAGTTCATCAGGGGAAGTAAAAGGTTGTTTTCCACACATCCAGGAGCTTGAGCTCCTTCCAATTTTTGATGCCACCATCTTCAACATGTGGCCTCCACATTGTCCCCTGAATAGGAAGACAGAACAGATAATTAAATGTGGGGCATTCGGCCAGTTAGGTGGGAAGGTCAGGAGAGTGTGGTGTTGGAGAAGCAAAGGGAAGGAAGTTAGCACTTCAGAGGGCATGATGAACTGTGCCAAGTAAGGAAGGGAGGGAACTGACCACTGGAGTTAGCAATGTGGATGTCACTGGTAGCCACACTAAGATGCTAAGATTGTGGGGTGGAAAATTTGATTGGAGTGAGCCTTAAAAGGGAGAGGAATTGGGATGAAATAGCATGTAAGATGGCCTTGCAGCCCTACATTTGTTGAGGCTTATTTAATCCTGACAAGTTCTCTCTGAGAATTATTGTCCCCATTTTACAGGTAAAGAAACTGAGGCACAGAGAAATCCACTGACTTGCTGAGATCATATAGAAGGGAGAGGCAGGATTTAATTCTGGAGCTCCCAGCTCCTAACTTCTGTTCTAACTCTGGAAGCCTTTATTTTCCTATCTTTCAAATGGGAACATGATTATGTACTTTGCAGAGTTATGCTGAGAATTAAATGAGATAATGTATATAAAGTACTTGGCATATCACAGGAATTCAGTAAGAGTTTTAAAGTTGTTAGTATTTAAAGTTGTTTTTTTCTCTTATTTTTTTGTTAACAAGAAGTGCAACAATGTTGATATTATTTGAACCATTTGTTATGATGCAGGGGTGGGCAAAAGTAAATTTACAGTTGTTCCTATAGAAAAGACATGCAGGTTATGATTATAATAATATAGGAACAAACTCTGTTTCATGTATTCACAACTATAATGCTACTTTTGTCTACCCCTGAAGTCTTCAAAATCCACACCCATGTTGGTGGCTACATTCATCACACGAATGTACAATAATTTATCTAACTATCCCGATGTTATTAGAAGTGTTTGATATTTTACAAAACATTATGCTGAAAAACCTTGTGTAAGTATTTGTCCACAGTATCTCAAATTATTTTTTAGGCTAGATTCTCAGAAATGAAAATACTGGGTAGAAGACATGAAATGTGATGAGCATTCTAATAGCTAACTTGTTGTGCACATCCTTAATTACTATGTACAGCAGTTCTGTGAAGTACAATCGCTGTTCGAGGAATATGCTGGTTTTGTTTTATGTACATGTGCTTTTAAAACGAGAATAGGCCTTTTTGTCTTTTTCTCTTGATTGTAAAAGAAATAACGCACTCACTGTAAAAAATATTCAGACATAGAAAAGCATAAGGAAGAGAGTAAAAGCCACCTGTCTTTCCATAATTCCTCTTGACATTTTGGATTCTGTGCCTACATACCAAAATATGTGCATCCAAATGGGAGAGGGCATGCGCACCTACACCCAGTTACAAAAATGGGATCCACACTATATACTAGTACACTAGGTTACATACTGATATTTTAAGAAATGGTATGAAGAGATGGCACACCTAGAGAAATGGACATGAAACATAAGTGTATGGCTGGATGAATGTTCATAAATAAACACCCAGATCAAGAAATAGAAAAAAGGTGGAGCTCTTCATGAGGCTGAATGGCATCCTTACCCAGGTGCCATGCTGTGTCATTCCAATTTTAGTCTGTGCTCCTGAAAGGAACACTTAAAGTGTATCAAGGATTTCTTTCCATGATAATAAAGAAACTATATTTCATTGTATATAAGATGTCATTGATTGTTAGTGTCCCATTGTTTTATGTACTGCTGAAAAAGACAGACAAAATTCTGCCAGTTAAACTATAGCACAACGCCTGTGTACTAACCAGTTTCCTTTTTTAAAAAATTGAGATATAATTGACATATTACTTTAAAATATATTATTATTGATTTCAGAGAGGAAGGGAGAGAGATAGAAACATCAATGTTGAGAGAGAATCATTGATCGGCTCTTCTCCTTCATGCCCCGTACAGGGGGTCGAGCCTGAAAGCTGGGCATGTGCCCTGACCAGGAATTGAATTGTGACCTCCTGGTTCATAGGTTGATGCTCAACCACTGAGTACTATGGCTGGGCTTTTTTAAAAAAACAAAATTTTGTATTGCTTTTAGAAACAGATTTGAGAGTGTGCAAGAGAGAGAGAGAGAGAGAGAGAGAGAGAGAGAGAGAGAAAGAGAGAGAGATTGAGATTGTTTTGTTTGCTTGCCTCTGGGACACATCTGGACTGAAGATCAAACCCACAACTTGGGTATGTGCCAGCGACCTTCCCATGTATGTGATGATGTTCAACCAACTGAACCACACCGGCCAGGGCTGACATATTACTTTTATGTTTACAACATAATGATCCAATATTTGTTTACATTGTGAAATGATCACAATAAGTCTAGTAAACATCCATCACTAAACATAGTTACACATTTTTCTTATGATGGGAACTTTTAAGATCTGCTCTCTTCGCAGCTTTCAAATAAACAGTGGAGTATTGTTACTGCAGCCACCAGGCTGTGCATTGCCCCCCATCACCTTTCTGTCTTATTATAGAAATTTGTAGTGTTTGACCCCCTTCATTCATTTCTCCCCCTACCCTCTCCCTGCCTCTGTCAACCACCAATCTGTTCTCTGTATCTATGAGCTTGATTTTTCGTCCGTTAGTTTCTTTAGATTCCACATATAAGTGAGATCACACAGTATTTGTCTTTCTCTGTCTGATATAACCAGCTTCTTCATACTTCGAGATTTCCTTCATCTATTCTGAGGTTTGCCAGTTCTTCCACCTTCAGCTGCACGGCATGGTGTGTGAAGCCAACTTTTTGCATTTTCTTATCTTCAGCCACTTCTGGGTATCTTCTTCTTGAGTCCCATTAAGCTCTTGGTTGTTTCTACTCCAGAAAATATGAAATTGTGGTCATTCTTCCAGTGAAGAGATTTGCCTCAGTAATATTAAATTCATGCCCTGCTTTTCTGCTTCCACATCTTTCTGCACATGCTATATGATTTTGCCTCAATGCTGGTTATGGTGAAGTCTTCTGAAAGACTTTAAAGAATAATAAACTCAATAGGTGTAGTACCATTAAAGCACATAACACAATTTGCAATGACAACTTTATAAAAGCTTTGCTGGAGTTAAGTTCAGGTGTGCCCAAGCAGTTAGGACAGCAGAACTCCTGCAGAAAATAAGTCTTAGAGTCAATGAAATACAGTTTCTACACACCATATTTATTTTTATAATTGGGATTTTATTGGTTTCCGTCTGACCTGTTTATAGACAGTAAACACAATCTATTCACAATTCTCACACATAAGAGGCCATACATAATTCTTTTCAAAAATTTTTTTAAAAAACTATGTTTTTATTGACTTCAAAGAGAGGAAGGGAGAGGAAGAGAGAGATAGAAACATTAATGATGAAAGAGAATCATCGATCGGCTGCCTCCTGCACACCATCTATTTGGAATTGAGCCTGAAACCCCGGCATGTGTCCTGACAGGGAATTGAACCATGACCTCCTCGTTCATGGGTTGAGGCTCAACCAGTGAGCCACACCAGCCAGGCCATAGATAATTCTTATACAGGTACTAACAATCTAAAAATAAAAGGTTGCACTCCTTTTCTAAAAAATTATCCAGTCACTTTAGTTAAAATTTGGAGGTAAATTGCTTTTTAAAACAGGGTGTCAGTACCTATATAATAAAATATTGATAAGCTGTTAGGTCTAAAATTCCACAGATTCATGATTTAATATTGTACTTACAACAGACTAAAAGAAGTCCCATCTTTCACAGCCTATTAGTAAAGCTGCAGGATAAACTGGACTGCTGAGACCAAAGATGTCACGAATGGCACTCAGGTCTGACTGGAGAGTCAAAGAAGGGAGCAGTTTCCTGAGAAAATAATTCTACAAAGAACATGATCTAGAAGAGAATCAATTTGAAATGTTTGTGACATGCCAAGGGAATGATTATGGCTTTGAATTGCATTTAATTATGCTTCATATATAGGATATGACCTTCCCCACCCCAGCTCATGGGATGGTAATTGGTGAACAAGGTATCAAAGATGTCCTTAATTCATCATTTCTCTAATTCCTGGTTGTGCAGAAAAAATAAACAAAGACACCTGATTTTAGCTTTTAAGAAAAAGTATTAACACTTACCTAAATACCTAAAAAAATTCTTAACTATTTCTAGAGCTTCTAAAATTCTTGCCCTTATGAAAGAGTTGAACAGTACAGGAGATATGGGGGTCATGGAGAAGAATTGGGATATGATGTTTATCACTGACTGGACTCTCCTCCTTGTTCTGTTTTCTGTAGATAAGTCATTAGTTTCTTTGTGCCTGACTCCGGCCTCTTCCTTTGACTCCACTTTTATTTGTTTGCACTCTGAAGATTGATTCTTCCTTGTTGCCTTTCAGTGGCTTAGTTTCTTTCTTTCTTTCTTTTTTTTTTAATAATTCTTTATTGTTGAAAGTATTACATATGATCCCCTGTTTCCCCCATTGACCCCTCCAGCCTGCCCCCACCCCCCGCCCCAGGCCTTCACCACCCCATTGTCTGTGTCCATGGACCATGCATATATGCATACAAGGTCTTTGGTTGGTTACTTCCCATCCACCCTCCCCCGCCTTCCCTCCAAGATTCTGCACTCTGGTCCACGCTTCCATGTCTCTGGATCCACTCCGTTCATCAGTTTATTTTGTTACTTAGATTTCTGTGGCTTAGTTTCAATGTTTGCAGAAACAGTTTGGTGGGCCTTTAGGCTGATCCCATAGGGGTTCTTTAGTGCTCCTTGGGCTGAATCGCCCTTGCTCTTGGGCATCTTGGTGGTGCTTGCAGTGGGCACCGAGAGGGAACAGGCACCTCGCCGCTTTACTGCTGGGACCTGCACCATCCCTTTTCATGGCTGCATAATAGTCTATCGCATGTAATAACCTGCTGATGGTAGGAATGATCTTGTGGCAGAATTTTAGGTTTCATTAAAAGAAAAAGAATCTTTTCTAATAATAATAAAAAATAAAATAAGAGAGGGAGAGGAAGGCTGGATGGGCAGAAAAGAGAGTAAGTAGGAGGGACAAAAGGAAAGTTCTAGGAGGTTGGCTCTGGAGAGGACAGCTCCTTGCCCCTGCCAACCTTAAATCATGAAGTGGATTTAGCTGGAAGAAGCCAGAGGCAGGATTCTTAATCCTAGGCTAGTGTGTAAATGGGTCCGGGCTGGATATGGCTGGTGCTGTTGACAAGAGACACTTAGGAAAGTATTGCCTGATGGAAATAACGTGTGCTATGTAATGTCAGTTCTTAAATTTGGCTACTGATTAAGTTCTTAAATAATTAGCAAATTCCAGTTTTTTAATTAATAAAATTTATTTTGAGAGCAGTTTTAGGTTCACAACAACATTGAATGGAAAGTATAGAGGGTTCCCATATTACCCCCTGTCTCTATACCCACATACCCTCCTCCACTATCAACATTCTAGCAAATTCTAATTTTTTCAATAATATTTTTGGTGTGCGAAAATAATTTGTTGGGAGGTGGGATTTGTAGCAGGACTGAATTTTGCATCAGGCTTGGCATCAAGCAAAAGCAGAATCTACATATGGGCATAATTAGATATGGTTTTATTTATAATGATGTCTGATTATATATGCATGTGAAGTACATGAATTCAAATGTCTGTTCTGACAGGAAAAAAAATAGAGTTAGAAAGATAAAAGGAATGAGATAATGATATAAATGTTAGACCATTCCATCCCCTATTTCATCCAATAAAGTTATGTCCAAGAGACATAACTTGAGACATAACTTATGAGAAAGGGGAGGTGAACTGCTTGTTTTCTCTAATGATATGAACAGTTTTTCTTTGCTGCCTGTAAGTATTAAAAGTTAATATTTTTTCATGACAGGAAACTCTACTTATATATTTTTAAAATGTTTTTTATACAATATTTCGGATCATTAACGTCAGCCTTCCATTTAATCTGTTGCTCCACTAAAGGCATTGTGTCAATATTGTAGGACAAATTGTCTTTGCTGAACACTGACAAGTACTGCTATGTATATCTGTCTCCATTATGGTGAGATTTTTACAATAGTAGATTTTTTAGTCTTGTGTTATCTAGGTGAAAAATCATTTGCAAATCATGTCATCTCCAAATAAATTTTCTCCTTTCTAACTTCTGTCTCCTTTATAAAATTTATACCTCACTTTCTCTTTCTTAATACATGGATTAGAAATCTCCAAACTGGTTTGAATAATGAAGGCAAGCATCTATTCTTTTTTCTAATTTGGTTAATGTGGATATTTTTCATCATGTTTCGAATCCACTTTCCTAGTATTGGTTCATAAAGAGTTTTTTTTAAAAAAAGGAGAAATAGATTCTGAATATTATAAAATATCTTTTCAATTTTGATTAACATAATCGTATACTTTTATGTTTTGACTCATTTTATAAATTATGTGCATTTTTCTTAATATTTAATTATGCTTGCATTTCTGGAGTAAAGTCAACTTGGTGCATTATTATTATATACTTTTAGATTTAAATTGCTTATATTTTATTTATGAGTTGAAATCTATATTCATAAGTGAGATCAGTCTCTGTGTTTTTCCTAGCCTCATCAGGTTTTGGATTATTAACTAATTAATTTTTATCTCATCTTTTTTTTTTTCTTGTTTTGAGTCTGTGATTTTGACATCTAAAAAATTCCTCTAAATTCTGTACCATATATATTTTTAAAGTATACTTTTCATAAAGTTGAACATAGACATACCCATAATTCAGCAAATATATGAGGTAGAAACTCTATTGTAATTCTAAGCCTATTGCAAATCAGGTTGGTATAGTCCCATAATAATAGAGATGTATTAAGAGACATACACAAGGATGTTCATGGTAATATTGTTTATAACAACAAAATTTTGAAAACCATTTAGGAGTTAGTAGAAAAATAAATAAATAAATATGTTGTATATGCAATATTACACATCATCATGAATTAGTCTCGAAAACAAAATATTGTATAAAACATTAAAAAGACTATATAAAGCATAACTTCATGTAAAAGCTCAAAACTGGCAAAACTAAACACTGTATTTTTGGGGATATATTCATATGTATGTCTAAAGGAATTACAAAGAAAAGAAAAGGAATGTTTAATACAAAATTCCAGATAGGAGAGATGAGGGATGGAGGCTGTGACAGGAGACGGACACTCTTGAGGACTTCTAAGTTGCCAGTAACTTTTCTTCCATAAGTTAGGTTATGGATAAGTGGGTATTTATTTTATTGTTGTTGATTTTACTCTTTTGAATAGCGTACTATGCTAATTTCCTAGGAGTGCTATAACAGTTTGTCACATAGTAGGTGTCTTAAAACAACAAACATTTATTCTCGTAGTTCTGGCAGCTAAATCAAGGTGTCAGCAGGGCCATGCTCCTTCAAGGCTCTAGGGAAGACCCCTTCCTGGCCTCTTCCTTGCTCCTAGTGGCTCCTCACGATCCTTGGCTTGTAACTGCATCACTCCATTGTTGTGACTAAAGATATTGAGTGTTTTCCATATGTTTATTGATCATGTGGATAGCCTTTTTATGAAATGTCTGGTTTAAGTCTTTTTCTTTTTTTTTAAAAGAAAGGAAATTGGATAGTCATAATTCAATAATATCATCGATAAGGAAAGAAAGATTTATCTTTCTTTATGTTCTATTTTTCTTTAGTGCATTAGTTAAAATGTTCTGAACATGATTGAAAAGCAATGTTCATAGTAGACATTCCTATCTTGGTCCTGACTTGAATGGAAATTACTTCAGTAATTTATTATTTAATTATGATTTGCTGTGGTCTTTTCCATGTTCAAATAATGTCCTTCTATTTTACATTATCTATAATTATAGCTCTAGAGTGATGGAGAAAGTAAAGTGCTGATGGTAAATTTGAAGGGTCTAGTATCAAATGAGAGCCAGTTATTTGATGCCTCTAATTCTACTCAAATAAACTTCTTTTAAGACTGTTCTCAATTATTGTTTTGACTTTTCTTTATCACATTTTATTCTCTTTTTCTCACATATATTTGCAAACCAATATTTACCTTTTTAAGTATGACACAGTCTGATGTTTTCTCTTCTATTTTTCATTTAAAATACATTGGTTGAGACCTACTTCATTGATTTTGTGATCCGTTAATGGTTTGCAATCCATAGTTGGAAGCATTTCTTTTTAAGTTATTTGGTGTCTTTATTTCTAGGCTGAGGACTGGGTTATAATTCAATGAAATATAGGGAATAATTGAGGACATCTGTTAGTACTTCAAAATACTATCCTGCTGCATCACATAAAATAAAAAAAAGGTAAGAAGCTTTTAAAAATGAATTCCAAAAAAATAATAATAAAAAAGAAAATAAACACTTCATAAAAACAAAAAACAAAAAACAAAAAAAGAAGACAAAAAACAACAACAACACATAATATCCCCAATGTTAATAAAACTAGTAAGATATGAAAAAAAAATAAATAAAAATGAATTCCATGGAATTACTAGGCTTAATCACACTTTGTGGCTTGGTTTATTAAGAGAATTGAGACATTTTTACTGAACTGATGACTATTTAAAATCATGATTTTTCATTTGGCAGTGTGAAAAATACTTCCTGATTAAGTAAGAAAAAATGGCAAATAGTAGCTATATTAGTCACTATTGATGTGATAACACTGAATAACAACTCCAGAATCTCAATGGCATACAACAATTTCCTCATCCACTCATCTGCAAGTTAGTTGGAATGGTTCTGCTTTAGGATAAGAGTTGGGTTCAAGTCTGTTCCAGGTGTTCAACATCACCAACAGCAGCTGCAAAGGGCTTGATTTTCTCATGACAGAAGGACAAGGGGGATTGCAAACCCATAAGAGGTGGTTAGAGGCTTCTGCTCTAAAATGGCACAGTTTCTTCTGTCTACATTCCATTGGCCAACACAAGTCACATGACTGAACACAACATAAATGGAATGGGGAGGTAAACTGTGAGGACTTTGGCAAGGATGAGAAAGGAAGAAATAATTCTTGGCTAGTAATACACTCTTCTATAAGAGCTAGTAGTTCCAGAATCCCATCTCTATCTTATTCACTGATTTCTGCAGTCATAATATTCACAACTCAAAATAAGGAATAAATTGGCCCTTTCTTTCATAAAAAATTTTATGTACTTGATAAAAATTATTACCTTTCAAGAAAAATGTTACATTTGCATTGTATAAGAACTTGTTTTCCATTATATCTAGTTGAAAATTTTACAAAAAGAAACATTAAATATTTATGTCAGGTACCTAGGGAAATGTGTCCTTTGGATGATTTTATATATTGCATTTTTGAGGCCTCAGCACATGCTGCATTTATTGGAGTAAATATCTAACCATGATGAAATCAGAAAAATTTAATGGCTCTCACTTAGGAAAAACAACCTCCTTCTTAATTCCCTGTATGATGAAAGTTCTTACTTTGACTATACCATTTCTCTCCCTGAGGGGCCAGCACACTTATTTAATTAATAGCAGCTCTAAAATTATTGAAATTAATTTATTCTCAAACTTTGATTGCTGTACTTTCTGGTCCTTTATAGAAAAATTTTTCAATCCCTGCTCTTAATAGTAAATATACATCAAAAGAACAGTTTCAAAAATGCAAATATTATAAAATGTAAATACTTTGGTTTCTTAAAAAATGTAAATACCTTTGGGTTTGTCTGTTACTGCTGCGTGGCCTTGCCTATGCTGACTTCTACTCATATATCCTGAACTAGGGTTGCCAGATATGCATCACAAAATCCACCCAGTGGATTCAAGAGTGAAAAATGCATATGGACAGCAAAGGCCTCGTGTCCCTGAAGTAGGGGTTTGCAGGAAATGGGGTCCATAAATCCCTCTTGACTTTCTTTCTCTGCTCTTCTTTCTCAGGGCTTCATCTATACTTTGGTGAGTGTAATTCTTGGAGAAGCATACTTCTTGGAGAATTATTTTCCTTTGTTTCCAGTCTTATAAAAACATTGCATCTCTTGCTTTCATATGTAGTTGATGGGCTGCTTGGGGCCTTTATATCCAGAGTCACTAGTTGGACTCCAACTTAAGCGGACAGTTCTGCTACTCTTTTACTTAAATTTTTTTTTCTTTTTATTGATCTTTTTAGAGAGAGAGGAAGGGAGAACAACATTGATATGAGAGAGAAACATCAATTGGTTGGCTCCCATATGCACCCTGACTGGGGATCGAACCTGCAACCGGGTATGTGCCCTGACCAGGAATTGAACCCGTGACCTTTTGGTGCACAGGACTATACTCAACCAACTGAGTTAACTGGCCAGGGCTCTGCTACTCTTTTTCAATTTTACGTTGTACCAAACTAAAAACCATTTTAAAGTATAGGAAAAGCAACTGACAAAACCTACCACCTAGTGACTAATTTTAAAACTGGTACCAGAAATGAAGCTCTTTACTTAGTTTTTAACCCCAAACTATTGTTCCAAGACAGAGATAAGAGCATCAAAATTGCTAGAAATTGAACAAAAGTAAATTTTGTGTTTCAATTACTTGAAACTCTTTCTTTAAAGAAGTTATTTTGAGAATAGCCTGTGTGACATAAAGGACACATCCAAGATAATTGTAGAGGGAAAGGAACCAAGCCCAGCTTATCAATCTAGAGGAGGGGGTCAGACAGCCTGAGGTGACCTTGACCCACCATTTTCTATTGACATTCCCTGGAAGGAGGCTGTAGGAACTGAAGTGCTTGCATTTTCTGGATTTGTTTGCCTGTTATAGCCTACTAGAGGCCTGGTGCATGACATTCGTGCACTGGGGGTTGGGGGAGTCCCTCAGCCCAGCCTGCACCCTCTCGCAGTCCAGGACCCCCAAGGGGTCCTTAGCGCTGCTGTGGAGCCGGGAGAGGCTCCCGCCACTGCAGCTGCGCTTGCCAGCCATGAGCCCGGCTCTTGGCTGAGCAGCGCTCCCCCTGTGGGAGCGTACTGACCACCAGGGGGCAGCTCCTGTGTTGAGCATCTGCCCCCTGGTGGTCAGTGCGCATCATAGCAACTGGTCATTCTGCCATTCGGTCTATTTGCATATTAACCTTTTATCATAGACCTTTCTAGGAGATCCAGGGACCCCTGGTTTCCCAGGATTTTGTTCCCTATGAACAAACAGTGCCTGGCACAGGGCAGGCACTCATAAGTATTTTCTGACTAAACAAATTGCCAAGTCCAGAGGCAAGACTGAAGATGTAATTGGAGAGCCAGGAGATTGCTGGCAGGTGGAGGTGAGATTTTGAGGAGAAAGTAGGTGAGAGACACAGAGAAGTTCTGAGTATTAATTGTGGATAAAGGTGGGTGTCTGCAACTCCCTCTGTGTTGTGTGTCTTTGGCTCAAAGGTATGTGGTCTTGGTTTCAAAGGCCAGAAAGAGATTTTAAAAAATTGAAGTGAAATGGATTTTATTTTGAGAATTTATACATCAGGAGTAGACAGCAGTGATGTAAAGTGAAAAAGGGATTTTTAATACCATGCCTTCATTCTTTTCTTTAAACTAAAAATGCATGTTTAATTCATAAATGGAGGTGGCTTGCCCTCGCAGGTGCTCAGTAAAACAGCTTCTGCAGAAAGAGCAAAGCAGATGGGGTTGGGAGTCTGATGGGGCCCTGTTTCTGATGGCTGACCTGTAATTTTTGTTCTCGTTAGCAATTGGAAAAGCCATATAAGTCCTTGTCTCTCTGCATCCGTCTGCTTGTATGCATGGCTTCATTTCAACAGCTGTGCTTTTAACACCAGAGAACTCAGCCCGTTTCATTTTGTCTGCAGCTAAAACCCTACAGTTTCAAAATACTTCCTTATGCTAACATCTAATCCCAGAGGTAGGTATTCTACTTTAGCGCTCAATAAGGATGCAAAAGGTTACATAGCTGTAGGTCTCATGGAAAGTAATGGAGCGGTGGCTTGAGCCCTAAGCTCATCGGTTGAATTCAGTATTGTTTTCACAAAGCTGACTGCCATGATGGTCTCCCGTGAAGGAAGGCTCCTAGTTTAGCTCAGGAAGGTCACACAGTGCAGCCCGGGGGAGGCAGTGTCTAGTGTGAGGCTCTGAGTTCTTGGAGTGCGAAGAAGCGAGCACCTCCTTGGTAACCTCTGGTTTTGCTTGCTGCTCTATCACCAAGTGACGTGGCTTGCAGGAGCCTGCTGTTCTGTAATCGGAGGAACAGCAGCAACGCTCTTCTAAAGGGAGCTACTTATGAAAAAGCAGAGACATTCTAGCAAAAGCTATGACTATGGTTTAAAAATGAATACCTGGGTGGCTGAATTGATGTTTCATCTTTTTGTTTTTCTTGCTCTTGAAAAGAGCCGAAGAGAAATGATAGGAGACGAACACACATGCTCCTGTTTTCTTAGCCTTCTTGAGAACTGATCTGATTTAGTGTAGCATATCGGGGTGGCAGCTATGGGGTCAATCATCCCTGGAAAAGGACACCTTTAAAAATTTTTTTTTTATGAGTGATTCACTTGACCTGCTTTCCCTGATTTTCATTGTTGAATGGGAAGATGGAAATGCAGAGGATTTTCAGAGTACCTCAGGCTTAATCATCCTGAGATGTGTGAGTACCTGGGGACCGTGTTCTCCTGGGGAGATGTGACTGCATTTGGGCTCACTTTTCAGGAGGCCTCTGTCCTGTGTGTGCTTTAAAATTCATGGGGGAGGACAAACGAATCTAGTGTGATACTTTCCCAGGTGTTTGGTGTCTTGCTGACTTGGAGGGCTACACATCCCCGGACAAGCCATCATTTCCTGGAAGGGCTCACAGTCTGTCCTTTGGAGCTTATTTCTTCAGGGGACACAAGCAGGTACAGAGGCGCTGTGGGGCCCCTGGACACCTGGTAAGGCGCTGTGGGGCCCCTGGACACCACACAAGTGAGCCCTGACAACTGCTCTGTGGCTGTTTCCCAGAGAATTTTGACCTGTTGTGAAAATCGATCATTGGAGCTTGGAGAATGACTGTTGCCATGGATACATATTGGTGTAAGCTGTCCTACAAACTACCTGTTTGTAAGAACTTCCCTTCTCCTGCCCCATCCATGTGGTTCAGCTGGCCCTGCCCACCTGGGTACACCTGATTATCTTGGGGTTAGCATCTGACATAGCTGGATTTCCTGGTGTTTTCTGACTTTGATCCAGAGAAAATAGAGGATGAGGCCAGGCCATGGAGATGGTGAGTGGTGAGCTGGGTTGATGAGCGGAGCCCCCATATCAGCTCTGTGCTGTCTACCTCTGGAGCTTTACATGAGAAATAAATACATTTCTAACTCATTTCAGCCACTGTTCATTTAGAGGGTCTATTACTTGGAAACACATGTAATCCTGTTGTCAGACAATGAACCGTGATGGGTGATCCATGGGAGTTGGGCACAGTAGGGGGAGCAATGTGATAGTGATGTGTCCCCCCAAATGTGTCTCTGGCTTTGAAAGAGTATTAATTCCAGACAACAGGCTGACTGTGATTGCGAATGAAGCGTTCTCTCTTCTTCTCACGCATTTCCTGCTTTCAGAGGGCAATTGGATGAACTCTAGAGATTGAATAGCTTTAGAAAATGGATGCTGGTGCTTTTATTGACTCAGAGCCCTTAACCGACATCGCTGTACTCAGCACCGGTAGGCTTCAGTTTTGAATGACGATGGCCCATTATTAACAGGGCAGGCCTTTCAGAAAAGAAGCTTTCCAAACTGCCTGGGCTTCCTTATAAATGAGTCAACACAGAGTGTGCTACTCTATTAGAGCAACATACAACCACAATAAAATGTGTGAACATCCTTTAAAGCTATACAAATGGAAGGTATTTTTGTATTATTATTACTATTATTATTATTATTATTACTATTATTATTATAGCAGGATATTCCTGTTTTCTTTAATATCTACTGTGGAATTATTGATGAAATCATTCAACCGGAAAATAGGGGCTTGCTTTTTAAACGATCTTCTCCCAAAGCTAGTTTGGCTCAGAGCTTCGGAGAGTCCAGCTGTGTACGACAAGCTGCGGCTTGCCAAGCATGCTCCCTTCATCTTCATTAGTTTGATCAATCCTGCTAACAATCTTTAATCTCAAAAGAACGTTAGGTTCAGAGAGCTTATGAAATTTGCTCAAGCTCAAGTCCCAAGATTGGGGGGCGGGGAAGGGGGGGAGCTGTGATTCCATTTGGACTTTAAATCTGAAAATGAGGGGCAGGGGGCCGGAAGGAAGGAGGAGACCCTGCAGATTCCCCTTGGGCGGGGCACACGAGCAGTTGGCGCTCAGACAGTGGGTGCTAAACACCGGATCAGGCCATGTCAGCCTGCAGCCACATTCTCACCTGGCTTGCCTGGACGCACCCGCCCCTTCCGGGCATATTGAGTCCTGATGGACCCCTGGCATGCTGGGCACATGTGCAGAGCTTATAGGAAGAGCCTCTCCAGGCAGCTGAAGTGTAGCCGCCTCTTAGCAGATGGTGGTTAATAACAGGCTTTGTTCTCCAGGTTCTTCTATTTTCAGCCACCCAATGCAATTTATAAAGAAACACACACACACACACACACACACACACACACACACACACACACACCCCTCTCAGCCCTTATCAGATCCCTTTTATAATTATAGAATAAGGTGCCTGCAAACTCCCAAGGAGCTGGTTTCCATGGCAATGACAAGCTATTATATTCTAAAGGGCACTCTAGAACTCCGCCCCCTGGTCCTCACCAGCGCCAGCGCTGGGCGTCTTGTTATTGCCGGGTTTCAAAATAAACTTGCTGCCTAATCGTAAATTCCACATAATTAGAGATGAGCTAATCGTTAGCCTCCACCTTTGTGCGGCCCACTCATCATGCCAGCAGTTTCTGGAACAGTGACGCTGACGGACTGTTTGATGTCAGAACAGACCTTCCTCCCGCAGGAACTGGGTGCAGCACAAACCCATGTATGGCGGGGACCCTCCACCCGGAAAGGCCCTCTGAGCTCAGTGATCTGCCTGGCTGCTCCAGCAAGATGGGCCACTTAGGCGGAGCCCGGGCCGTCAGATTGGTGGCTCTCTCCAGCTCTCCATTAAGGAGAGGCAGAGAAAGCTCCGGGAGGTGGCATAGAACTCTGGTACTTTTTTAGCCACCTGCTGTGACCACATGTGACATTTGAAAGGGAAGGAGCTTTTCCCCTTTCTCTCTCTCCCATTTCCTGTCCTCTCCCTGGCTGCTCCTTCCTCGACTCGAGGTTGCTTTTAGCACAGTTTGTGTCTTGGGCTTGTAGGTTTTGTTCCTGTCTGTGAGTGATCATTGTCCAGATTTCAGCAGGTGGGGACCCCAGTAGTCCTTGTACTCGGTGCTGGGAGAACAGTGACTCACAAAAGAGCTTGCAGTCTCCCAGGGGCAGATGATAATGCATGACAAAGGGAAACAGGATCATGTCAGATGATGCTGTGAGGGAAATAGAACAGGGCTGATGTGATGGAATGTGCTTGGGGTTTTGGGGGCTCATTTAAAATACTTGAGCAGAGGCTTGGGGAACAAGAGGACTGATTGCAGTCCACCTGGGGGAGGGGAGGGGCTCATCTACTACATGCAGCCTGAAAGCCATTATGTCCAGTTGGAGTTGCTACAGGACCTATGACACTGCCTCCGGGTGACTCATCTGCTGGCTCTCTCACCATTGCCCACTCTGCCCTTCGTCACCCAGGTTACCTTTAGAGCTACCAGCGGGTTCTTGGGCATCTGCTTGGTCTTAGTTCATGCTGAGCAAAGATTGGAGCATGGCAGCAGGTGGCTGTTGGTCAGACTGGGCCTTCCCTGGCTCCCTCCCCGCAGGCTCTCTGTTTGGGGAGGGGGCTGCCTCCCGCCATGAAGGCCCAGGTGTGGCCAGGTGTCTCCCTCCAAAGAGGTGCTCTCTCTGGGTCCTGGTACTCGCACACTCTCCTTGTCCCTTAAGGGTCAGGGCTTACAACAGTTCCCAGGAGACACTCCCCACACACGTGGTTTCTTATTGCCATCGCCTTGGCAGACCGCCCTGTTATTTCACACCGCTCCCCACCGCATGTGAGCAGACTTGCTTTTTCTTTCTGGCCCTCCACTGATTCCACCTCTCCCTGCCACTTGTACCAGCTTCCTTCCTACCTTTTCTCTCATTGCTCACCCACAAAACGCTTTTCCTTTTCCCCTCTGCCTCTTTGATCCTGCTCATCCAAGGTCCAGCTCGTCTCACTTCTTCCCCAAACCTCCTGTCATCCACCTTCATTTCTCCAAACTCCTAGTTTTCTAAGGATCAGCCCCTGGAGCTTAGCGGTCACTTCTTTATTCCCTCCTTGCTTCCTGTCTGTTGGTTTCACTCCTTCAGCTAGACGTTCAGCTTTTGCAAAGTTGGGACCATGTCAGGGTGCTCTTTAAGCAGTCTGCACAGAGTGTAAGGCGCCTCTTACCTGGTGGCTATTAGTCCGCCGCTGCCTGGGCGCTTTGCCGAGATGAGGTGCTGTCAGCTTGTGAATGTCAGGTCAGGGTAGGGCAATGGACAGTGTTGTTGCATCTGGTGTCCTGATGGGTGGGATTTTGTCGCAGTGACACTACATGGGGGTCACACTTTCTTCTCATTTCCTAAAACATGGTAGGTAATTCCAAAAACCTCAACTGGTTTCCTTCTCAAAAGAGAAATTGAAACAAATGCATGAGATATGTTTAGAAAAAAGAATACATTGTAAATTCTGTCAACACAGAAAGGAACAATTAATAACAGGGTGGGGGGGGGGTGGGCTGGAAATCCCCAGATAACAGTGTGGATAGGACCTGGGTGGTGAGTGTACTGAGGGAGTGAACGTATGTGCTGCCATGAGGTCCCAGGTGGGGCTTACAGCATAGCTTTAGACTCCCCAGAACCCAGGGAGACATAACTGAAGGCAACAGATTTTGTTGCTTCTTTTGACAGAAAAAAATCAGACTGTGGCTGATTTTTAAAAAAAGTGCTGCTAGAGAATAATTTATTTTAAAAGCAAGATTCAGAGGCTTTCTCTGATTAAAATCAGAGGAGGAAAACAGAAAGGCAAAAATAAAAAATCCATCCAGACCAACAGGAGTGCAGCAGGTTACTATACTGATTTTATTATTATTATTAATCAACAGGATTATCTGTTGGGAATACATTTTCAAAGTATTCACTTTCTTAAAGAACACCCTATTAATAAGGAGCTCTCTCTCCTGTGCTGGTCCCGCCTACACTTGGGTTCTCTAAAGCAAGTTTCGATTAGTTTCTCTGGCCTCTGGCAGGCAGCCGGGTAATTTGAGGCTTCACTGGAGTGGGATAGGCCACTGCAGGTTGAGCTCTAAGAGCTGACTCCAGTGTGACTTTGCTCTGGGTAACATAATGCAAAGCACTTGGATGGCTTGTCCATCAAGATTAAAAATGGCCATTTGGTGGTATTTTCCATTTATTAAAGGAGGGCAGTGTGTTTGGTGGTTCTTCCAAGTAGAAGATCTTATTCAGATAACATCCCTGGATTGAACTGTGGATTTCTTTCCATGGGGTGTGGGGAGGAAGGATTCCTTTGGGACCTTCCTAACAGTATAGCACATGAGATGGGTGGGAGAGCTTTCTAACTTCAACCCAGAACAGCATGCAGCTCTGCACCGCACCCCCCCCCCCCCAAGTCACCCATGTGCCAATGGAAGCCCCTGGTGACCAGCCCTGTCCAGAGGACACATACGTATCCATTAAGAGCAGACTGCTGGCTGGCAAAGGAACAGCACAATGTGTGTGTGTGTGTGTGTGTGTGTGTGTGTGTGTGTGTGTGTTGTGGGGGGCGGGTGGTCCATAGCAAGAGGGTGCTTGTGTCCCAAGGATGAGGTGTATTTAGGGGAGGGGGTTGGAGCAGCAGCAGGAGATAGAAATGGCAGATGCCATGTGATTGCTTCAGATGATCCAAGAACTCATAGGATATAATCTTGGGGTTCCCCAGAAGAACCTGGAGTTGGAGGAGTCTATGAGTGGCTGAGACTCCGTGGACAGATGGGGCAGGAGTCAGAGAAACGTGAATGACAAGCAGAGTTAGGGAACTTAGAATGGGAGACAACCTGACCAGTGGGGTAATTGGAGATATAATAATGGGTTTAGAATCTGCATGTTGATGTTGAAGTGACTTGGACATCTAAGTGAAATGTTCCGTTGTGTTCTTTAGGAGAGAGGGGGTGATTGAATACTTGGGAGTTTTAAAATTACTTATTTCCTTCAGAAGGCAGGTCCTTTAAATGCACATCAGTCATTTACACATTAGTATAAACAAAAGGTCTGCAAGCAGGTTTTGGTAGGAAGGGAAAAATAAGGAACCATCTATAAAACTGGTGGGAAAGAGGTTATAACTGAGACAAGAAATTCAGCCACAGCAGGAGTCTAGTTTCCAGATGATCTTCATGGAGAGCACTGGGCCATTTCTCCATCAGGTTCAGCCTTCATCTGTTGCCAAGTTTAAGGAGAAACAATTCTATCTCTCTTAGACTCATTTCATATTAACAGACTTTTGGTTTCAATATATTCTTCTTGGACCTTGTATTTTATTTGCTCCATTGAGGTGTAATGTACACATCATAAACTTCGCCCATTTCAAGTGTACAATGAAATGATTTTCAGTTAAGTTGACTGAGTTGTACAGCCATCACCACAATCCAGTTTTAGAACATTTTCATGACCTGAATGAGAGCTCAGACCCATTTAATGTGAACCCCATTCCCAGAATTGTTTTTATTGTGGAAAATGGGGGTTCAAGCTATGCTCCAAGTTCTTCAGAGAAGATTATTCGTGAGCCCTGGGGTCAGGAAGGCTTGAGTCTTCTCCTGGCTCTTTTACTTCGGGCTAGTGAGCTTGTTAACTACTCTGCACATGAGCTGTTTGGCTGAAAAGGGTGATTAGTAAGATCTAACTTGTAGGATTTTTCAGATGATTAGAGATAATGTATGGGAGGGCCTGACACATAGGAGATGTTCAGCGAAATTATGAAATTATTTTATCAGGAATACACAGATGCTTGCAAATGATAAGGATTGATGAGGCACAGCACTGAATTCTGCGGTTCATTATTTTACCATTTTGTGATTTAATCAGCGGGATAGGGTAGGAAGGAGAAAACACAGTTTAATACTAGATGTTGGCTGCTTTAAAAAATCCAATGCATTTAAAAAAATCTTACTTTATTTTGATTTACATTGCTCACATTTTTTCCCTTTTAAAACTACATAGAGGCCTTCTTTCCAAATGGCTTGACTCCTCCTCACCTCCCCGCAACTCAACTCTGCCTTCCACAATTTTGTCTTGCTTTCTTCAGAAACGGATTTAAAAAAAAAAAAAGAAAAAAAAAAAAAAGACTGGCTTGGCTTTTCAGAGCCCGGTAGTGATTTTCTCTTCTGTTATGAAATTTTAGACCCATAAAAGGCAGTTGCCATTTCCTGTGGATGTTCCGGTTCTCTATTCCGATTTCATATTTATTGCCATATGAGTCAAGATCACAATAAGTTGTTCCATTGCCCTGCTTTATTGATACAGGGCCTTCCATTTATGTGGGGGAGATGTTAGCTTAAAGGCTGGCTGCCAGGTGCTAGGTACCTGGAAAACTTAACATAGCCACCAGGGGGCGCCTTTCTCCTGAGTCTCCTCCGCGGTCCTAATCTGGGGAGGGCGGGAGGGCCAGAGCTGAGGCAGCTTCTGCCCTGCTTTTCTTCCTGAGCGATGCCATAGGCGAGGGGCTGTTATACCCAAACTCTCTCACTTGAGCAAACCTCCACACTAGGACAGCTTCCTGGGTGGACAGCTCCATGCCACTTTGAATTTTGGGGGTCCCTCCATGGCTGCTTCTGGGGAAAGCATTTTCTACCTGCTTGGTCAGAATCACTAGAAGGTGCTTGCTAAAGATATTGTCGGGTTTCATTATACAAAGTGAATCAGAGTCTCTGAGAATGGGGTTCAGAAGTGTTCATTCTCTGGATGATTTTCATGCACACCAAAGTTAGGGGCTTAAAGAAAAAGAGTGTGGAAATAATGTTTGAAATGAATTAGGAGATGTAGTTACTGTCTGTAACAAGAAATGGGCTTGTATTAGTTTCCTGTGGCTGCTGTATGTGAGAAACCACCTGGGTGGTTTAAAATAAGAGAAATGTGTCCCCTTAGGATTCTGGAGGCTGGAAGTCTGAAACCAAGGGGTCAGCAAGGCCAAGCTTGGATCTCAGGGCCTTTCTCCCAGACTCTAGGGGAGGATCTGTTTCAACCTTTCTCTTAGCTTCTGGTGTCATTGACAATCCTTGGCATTTCCTTGCTGCAGAATGCCAATCTTTGCCTCCCTCATTGTTTGAGTTTCTTCTCCCCTTTTATCAGGACACATATTGATGATAAGGGCAGTCATATTGAATTAGGGCTCACCCTCATGACCTTATCTTAATTTGATTACAAATAAGGTCATATTCACAGGTACTGGGGGTTAGGATTTCAATAAATCCTTTTTTGGGGGACACAATTCAACTCATAACAGACTTATATAATTTCTTACAGCAAATCTATCTCCCTTTTAAGTTTCCAACACACTGAGTAGCAGGGGAAAACTAAATTTAGTCCAATCCAGTAAACTCAGTCCAATTCAGTGATTTAAATGGGCTATTCATCCTCTGTAGGCATGACTCAGTTAAATGCTAAGTCTTTCTTATTTCCTGTTTCTTTTCTTTATAGTGCCACAGACTGTGGTTTAGAGGATTGGGTTTACATGACTGCATGGTCATGGAGAAAGGGGCAGGCTCACTCTATCCCTGGCTTTTTGCCCATCTCAGCTGCATGATGGCAGCTCTGGTCTATTCCAGCAATAGTTTCCACTCAGGAAAGACTGCTCTTATCTGACTTTTTGGGATTACGTGCTGGTACCCTTGTCTGGAATCCCATAATATTGGCCACTAGTTCTTAAAATTTGGAAATCTTTCTTATAAAGATTGGCTTTCAGGCTATTGTTTTATTAAAGTAACTGAGAAAATCAGTGATGAGACACAAGTTTGATGAATGGCTTTTATTTTGTTTTCAATTATAGCCAAGTTCTTCATCCAGGAGGCAAGGAGCCTCATGATTTAGTCTCTATCTGCAAGGGAATATTATATAATAGCAAACAAAAACCATGTGGTATGTTAGTTGGCTATCACTGTGTAACAAACCATCCCAAAGCTCAGTAGTTCAAAACAAGGGTTGGCAAGCTGTGGCCCATGGCCAAATCCAGCCCATAGCATGTTTTTGTACAACTCACAAACTAAGAATTGTTTTTGCATTTAAAAAAATATATTTTATTGATTTTTACTGAGAAGAAGGGAGAGGGATAGAGAGTTAGAAACCTCAATGAGAGCAAAACATTGATCAGCTGCCTCCTGCACATCCCCTACTGGGGATCAAGCACACAACCAAGGTTCATGCCCTCGACCAGAATCAAACCTGGGACCCTTTTCTGTCCATGGGCCAACACTCTATCCACTGAGCCATACCAGTCAGGGTTTGTTTGGCATTTTTGAAGTGTTTTTTAAAAAGTGTAACAGAGACCATATGTTTAGTCCAATGTAAAGCCTGTAAAGCCTGAAATATTTACTATCTGGCCCTTTATGGACCAAGTTTGCTGACCTGGGCTTCGAACAATAAGCATTTATTGCCCACAGGTCTATGGGTTCTTTGGCTCCTGGATGGACTCCAGGCATTTGAGGTCAGCTATGGGTCAAACAGCGATCTTAGCTGGTCTTTCTCTCATGGTTGGAGGTTGGCTGGCTGTGGGTTGATCTAGGGTGGCCTTGGCTGGGCCCAGGGGGCTCTTTGCCATGAGATCACTTATCTTCTAGCAAACCAGCCTGTCCCTGCTCACCTGGCAGCACTAATATTAGAGAGAGAGGGGGGGGGGGAGAGGGAGAGAGAAAGGGAGAGAGAGAAAGGGAGAGAGAGAGAGAGAGAGAGAGAGAGAGAGAGACAGCGAGCAGAAATGAGCAAGGTCTTTTGAGATACAATTTTGGAGTAGACACACCGTCCCTTCTGCCACATTCTATTGGCTGGAGGTCCTGGCCCAGATTCCAGGTAGAGAAATAGCTGCCATCTCTTGATAGGAAGATAGGAAGAGCTGCCAAGTCACATTGGAAGAATTTGATTTAGAGCATGTTAGGGACATGTGGATCTTCTTCACAGAAGTTTTAGGTTGTAAAACCCTAGGATTAAGATTTTTAAAGTTTCATGCTAAGGCTGTCTTCTTTTGCTTTCAATAATGTTTTCCTATTTCCAGACCCCCCACCTGAAAGAAATGAGAGGTCAGTTTTATTTTTGCAGACTTATAATTAATAGTAGTCATGATATTTTCCTGTTCCTTCAATCCATAAACTTCTGAAATTTGAGCTGGTTTGGGGCATCTTTGAGAGGTAACTCCAGATGCATACCTATCACTCTCATAAAGTTGCTAGGAGGCATCTCTTTTCAGGAGATTAAAAAACGCACCTTCTAAATGGGTGCTCAGGTGAACCATCTAGAATGTCATCCCAGCCAACCACAAGATGAGTTTACCACCAAACTTCCCTTAACCCAATCTGCAAACTGTGACTCTGTTGGGAGCCCCACAACTCTCGCTTGATGCTGTTTTAAGAGGGAAGCTAAAGAAAACCACGCATATCCAAATCATTCACTTTTGGAGTCAGAAGAAACCTCCAACCTTTCTCTGATACACACACACTCTGCCACCTTTTAGAAGCACTGGCTGAACTCTTGGCTGTCTCCCACGTCAAGGCGTTCACTACCTACTAGGACAGCCGTAACCAGACTCGTGAATGTAGACTGTGCAGGGAGCGCCAAGACACTCAAGGAACTAGTCACTTTCTGTTTAAAGCATGACTTAGTGGCCAGCATCTGGTTGGCAAAATAAGAAAACTGAGCAATCCCGGAGATGTGCCTGAGGGAATGGTGGCCCCACTCAGTAGGGGATGCACTGTGCTCCTGGGCATTCTTTCCAAATTCCAGTTGTAAAAATCAAGTCCTACTGAAGCCCTAAAATGAGATCTGGGATAGAAATTCCTTGGTGGTTTCCCTAAAAGGCTGATGGCTAGTGTGGGAATGGGGGGGCGGTATGCTGAAGACAGAGACCTGTGTTTGCTTAGCCCATTTTTATGGGGGGCTCTGGGGGGTGGGGGCTGAGACCAGGGGAGGGAGCTTCGCTCACTGGGAAGAGGTCAGGTGCACGAAGCGGGCTTCCTAAAGTTGTGCAGGGTCTGGTGGGTTTGAAAAATTATTTCCAAGGTTGTCATATGTGACAGAAATTGCTGATCATTTGCCCATTTGCCTACTCTCTGATCTCCCCTTATTCATTATTAACTGAACCCCATTCTGTTTTGGGTAACTCTGTGCCTAGCTGCAGACACTTACGTTCCCACATTCTCTTGCAGTTAATGGTGGCAGTGAGATATGAGAGAATGTCTGCTGGGAATTTGTGGGAAAGCCTTGCCTCCTGATACAGGTTCTGCTCTTTTTTCTTTCCCCTTCTCCTTTCTGACTGTCCTGTGGATGCAATATCTCTACGGCAACCACAGGGCCACAAGCATGGCTGGAGTCAGCCCCCAAAAGCTGCCCCGGCTCAGGGCTGCATTCCTGGACTTGTGCTCTGTGAAAAATAAACCCCGGTGTGTTTAAGCACTGTTACTTTCATCTCTGATGTAGAATTTGCATGATACAGCATAGCTCTTTGGATGTTCTGACTCCTTATTGTGATACCTAAGAGTCAGGCCTGGGTGATCTCAGAGATAGTCTTCTCATGGTGTTGCTCTGTGGAAACGACAGAAGTAAGACAAATGAGGACTGTTGTGTCTGCAAGATCCCCGATCTGGGAGACTTCATCTGGGCAGGGGAGCTGAGTGTTGGCATGCACACCTTGTGCCCACAGGATGGCATAAAAGATTGGTGTGGTATGGCTCAGTCGGCTGAGCATCATCTTGTGCACCAAATGATCACCAGTTCAATTCCTGGTCAGGGCACGTGCCCGGGTTGCGGGTTTGATCCCCAGTAGGGAGCTTGCACAAGGCAGCTGATCGATGTTTTACATGGATGTTTCTCTCTCTTTTGCTCTCTTTTTCCCCCTTCTTCTCTCTCAAAAGTGAATAAAAACATATTTTTAAAAAACTGGTGGGAAACCAAGGTGAGTGTGCTGCTCTGCATCAAGATGACCCTACACGTCTGACTCTCATCCTTGGCAGCTGTGCCTGCCCCATGTGGGTGGCTGCTTAGCCTCACAATGAGCTGAAGAGGCTGTACCTGCTGGATTCCGAGGTCCTCATTCTTCCACAAAGCTGCGTACACATGGCACTGGGGTACAGCCTCTCTATGTCTTGTGAGTCTGAGGGCCAACTCGGACCCAGAACCACTGCTGGGCCAGACCAAGACCCAAATGAGTTTGTCAAGACTAATTAGCAACACCTTGTTCCCCCATTAACAATAATTATCTCATTAGCCTTCTATATGGTCTTTAGTGTTGCCTCAAATATATTTTTTGCATGTGTTGGGGTATAATTTTCGTATGTACAACTAAAAAGTTTTCCTCACAATGGCAATCGCCTTCTGTTAGAATAAGAAGTGTCAGGTCCTCAGGAGGAGTGGGTGGGAGCCCGGGAGGAGAGGGTCATTCCACCTGCTGTGGGCAGGAGGGGGCACTAGAACTGAAAGGGCCTGGGCTCCGAAGGCAGGGAGATGGGGAACGAAGTCCCGATGCTGTCATTACAGCTTCGAGGTCTTGGGGATTTATTTAGCCTTCCCGAGTCTCGGCGACCTTATTCGTACACTGGGAATAAGTCTCTGTAAATGAAATGCAATAATATAGCTAAATGTCAAGCACAGTTCTGATCCAGGCCCAGACCCAGGCTTCCCAGCAATGCTAGTTCCCTCCCTTCTTTCCAGTCTGTAACAATAACAATCGCAACAACATCGGTGTCTTGCTTCCCTCTTACAAGGGAGTGAGGTTAAGTGCATGGACTCTGGAGTTGGGCTTCTGGGTTCAAATCCTTGGTCTGCTTCTTGAATAACTTTGGGCAAGATATTGAGCTTCTTTGTGGCTCATTTGTTTCATTTGTAAAATAGGGATAATAACAATGCCTACTTCATAAGGTTGTGGTGAACATTACAGAAGATGAAAATCAAATGGTTGGCACAGTGCCTGGCACATATGAGGGGCTCAGAATATGGTTACAATAAAGAGAGTGTTTTCCAGGACTCAGGTATCATCCTGTGGTTAGTACCACCTGCATGTCGCTGATGGAGCCGGGGCTCAGAGCCACGCCCTCTGGCACTGAGCTCATTTAGCGCCTGGCACTGTGCTCCATCAGGAGAGATAGAAACCATGAGTGAGACACAACTTCTGTTTGCAAGGAGCTCAGGGTCTGGAGACAATGGGTATCCAGGAAATGAGAACAGTGAGGCTCACAGTCCTTTACTCCCCGCAACTCTCCCTAGAAACAGGGAGGATGTCCCGAATGTAAACAGGTGGTCACCCGGGACAAGATGGAAGGAGCCAGAAGCAGACCTCTGAGACCCCGCTTGTTGTTTTCCCCTTTCGCTGCATCTGCGTGCTCTGGTGCGGGTCTTTCCCTCACAGATTTATGTAACATATCATCACAGGCACGTCTGTGTGTTTTGTTGATGCCATTTAAATTCTGTTACTATTTAATACCAAGAACATCTAAAAAGAACATTTTGAAAGACTTGAAAAATCCAATTGGTCTCTTGGTAATTTGATTGTAGGAAATAGGAGAAGATAGTATTCTGAATAGAGTGCTTTTAAATGAATCATCATTGCTTTCTGGTACAGGCAATAGATGGACTCAGATTGGTCAGGAGAGGCTCAGCTGCAAGTGGCAGAAAAGCCAAAATAATAATGGCTTAACCAAGATGGATGCTATTTGTCTCTCATGAAAAAGAAATTTTCAGGAGACAGGGCAGGGCTGACAGGGGGCCTCATGGAGTCCCCGGGAAACCAGACCCCTGCCATCTCCCTGTTCTGCCATCCCTAGAGCATAGCTTTCTGCTGATGGACGGAGACGCCCTCCAGCCTCCACCATTGCTCAGTGCCTGCACCCCAGCCAGAGGAAGGAAGGAGGGACAGGAAGGAAGTGCACTCATCTTTGAAGGCATCTCCCAGGAGTCCCACATCCTGCTTTTGCTCACACACTATTGGTCAGTGTGTAGTCACATAGCCACTTCTAGGTGCAAGGAGTCTTAGTTCAGGCTGCAGAGTCTGGGCCCTGGTCGGGTAGCTCATTTGGTTAGAACGCTGTCCCAACATGCTGAGGTTGCAGGCTCCTTCTCCAGTCAGCACACATACAACAATTAACCAATGAATGCATAAGTAAGTGGAAAAATAAATAGATGTTTGTCCCCACCCCCCGCCCCGCAAAAAAAAAAAAAAAAAAATCAGTTGAAAACACACCATAGATTGTGTGGCTTTTAAACAATGGGAATATCTTTCTCACAGTTCTGAAAGCTGGAGGTACATATACAAAGTTTTGCTCACCAAGGGAAGCTCACTCGAGCCTCGGGGTCCAGGGCATTTTTGGGGGAGTCAGTCACATCGGCATGCAGTGCCCATATGACCGATCCTAATCACTCAGTCTCAAGCCCGCCCCTCAGAGGTCACACTGATGGAGTGTGGTCCAAGCCCGCCCCCACCCTCAATAAATCACATCGTTAGCATAACCTGCCAGGTATGGCCCAAGCACCCAGGTGTGCAGAGACACTTATCAGTGGTTATTTCCCAGAAGCTGGGCAAGGTCCAGTTCTGGAGACCTTTAAAGTGTCCAGGGTTAGGGCATCTAAACCCCTTACTACACATTTTCCCAAAGTCACACACCTGTGACAGAGCCAGGCTCAAAATGTTCACCTCCTTGGAAGTCATCAGGGACACTTGGAGGGAGTCTACTTGCCCATGGCAGAGGCAGGTCTAGAACGCTCATCTCCCGACCTCCTTCCAGTACACCCACAGGATGGAAAGCATGATTTGGGATGGATTCTTGCACTCAGATTGGCTCCGACACTTAGGGGCTGTATGACCTGAAGTTATATAAATTCTCGGTGCCTCAGGTTGCTCATCTGCAAATATGAAGATGATAGCACTATCGTCTACTCATAGCGTTTTGGTGCGAAGTAAATATGTCAATTAACAGAGGCTCTTAGAACAGTGTCTGGCATATGATATGTCCTCGATAAGTGAACACTAGTATTGCTATTAACATGCTGCTATTCCTCTGAGTCTCTTCTTCTTCTTTTTTTAAAATATATTTTATTGATTTTTTACAGACAGAAAGGGAGAGGGAGAGTTAGAAACATCGGTGAGAGAGAAACATCAATCAGCTGCCTCCTGCACACCCCCTACTGGGGATGTGCCTGCAACCAAGGTACATGCCCTTGACTGGAATCGAACCTGGGACCCTTCAGTCCGCAGGCCGACACTCTATCCACTGAGCCAAACCGGTTAGGGCCTGAGTCTCTTCTTATGTCTGCAGAAACCCCTGGAGCTGGCTCAGAGCCTGGCTCTTGACAAATACAAGCTGTGCAATTTTGGAAAAGTCACTTGACTTCTCTGGGCTTTAGTTTCCTAAAGATGCTAAGGTTCCTTTCACTTCTATGCTCAGATGCTGAATATGAATATGCTTCATCGATGTCTTGGGCTATTTAGTCATCACAAGTATGCACACAGTGTGTATGTGTGTGTGTTCCTGGGCAGGGGCCAGGGTAGCTGAAAGCAGCAGGGATTCAGCTAATGTTTCTCCCCCCAGGTTCTATGTTGTTGAGCAATCCTGAATCACAGGCCTGTCAAGGAGCCTGTCTGTGTTTAGGATGAGAAACCCTCCGCTCCACTCAGCCCTCTCTCCACGCTGTCAATGCCAGTGCAGTAGGAAGAGTTGGAGAAGACAATCTCCAGTATTTCAGAAGCTTTGGAGTTGCCCTGAGACAAAGACCCCAAGGTGATGGGCACCCTTCTACCCTCCTGAGAATGCAAGACTGCGTTTTAACTCAGCCACAACTTTGGGCTCACAAAGAGGCAAGTGCTAGGTGGTGTTTAAGAGGAGGACCTCAGGAAGGAGAAGGGGTGACTCCTGTTAGTCCCTTCCTTTTCCCTCCTTTCCCCCCTCCCTCCTTCTTTCCCCCTTTTCCCTTCCCTCTCCCCCCTCCCTCCCAAGGCTATTCTTTTCCCTGCCCCTTCCCCCTTTTCTCTGCTGCCCCCCTCCTCCCCGGCCACCCTCTGAATTTCTAGAGGAAGTGCTACCTCCAGCAGGTACTGAGCCTGCCTCCCTGCCTCAGTACCCTGCAACGCCCCCCACGGCAGGGGCCTCACTCAGGCTTCTTTTTTAAAGCGATTTATAAAAGGAAACAGACGCTCCCCATGCAGCCCGAATAGCAGCATTTCTATCATCAGCCGTCATGACGTGAGCTGACAGGGGAGCAGCCCCACCACGGGGCTGACAGTTTGATGGGTCTAATTTTGGCGCAGATTTCTGCAAAGAGGCAGCTGCCAAGAATGCGCCATTGGTGGCTAAGGAGGACTAAGTGGCTGGGGAGGCGGAAGGGGAAGCAGGCAGGTGGTGGGAGTCTACCATTGCAGCTCAGTGGGCGCCACAAGCCTTGTGCAGCACCAGCATCGCTGGGCGACTGACTTCAGGCTCTCCGTGGAGTTACTCAGCATCTGCCCAGTTTCCGGAAGGGGCCCATTTTTGGTCTCTGTCTGAAAAACGGAGGTAGAAATTAAATAAATTTCCCTGAGATAAGGAATTTGGTCATGGTGACAGGGGACCCTGGAATCCCCATTCTCGGTCCTGGGTACACATTGCTCTGTGAAGCAGAGATGACAAGGTAGCATCATTTCCCTCTTCACTCTTAGCCCCACTTACTGTTCCGACATGAGGTCCCAATGCACGTGTCAGAGGATTTAGTGACAAGAAAACCAAAACAAGGCAGGAGTCCTTCCTCCCTGCTCTGTGCTCCTGTTCTGGTGTCCTCTCCCTCCATGGTCACTGAGGTCTAACTTGGCAAGTGATGGGATCAACCAACCATCGGCTGCCCCTCTCTTGTCCACACTCTGATTTCTTATTTTGTTCCCTTTTGAGCCTGTGGATTGGGAAGCCCAGGAACTGGCATCATTTATTCATTCCACCAACATTAATGGCCCTGTGCGCTTGCCATTCTGCTACACACCAGAGCCACGAAGCTAAATAATGCATGCTTCCTGCCTTTCAGGGTTGGAACATCTAGTGGGGAGAACTGATATGCAGAGAGGTAGACTTTGGAAATGCAAATTAAAGACCAACTTGTGATTTTCAGATTGGTAACATTTAGAAAGCTTGTACATATTAAGTGTTGTTGAGGGATAAAGCAACTGGGTCTCTTATACACTACTAGTGATATTAGTACTTGAAAGTAGTTTCATATCTATACTAATAAAAGCCTAGGTGGCGTCTCGCCCTTGTGTCATCACAAGATGGCCGCCCCCATGTCGTCACAAGATGGCTGCCACAAGATGGCCACCCCCATGTCATCACAGGATCAGGGGAGGACAGTTGGGGGTGACCAGGCCAGCAGGGGAGGGTAGTTGGGGGCAATTGGGCTGGCAGGGGAGGGCAGTTTGAGGCAATTGGGCCGGCAGGGGAGCAGTTAGGCATCAATCAGGCTGGCAGGGGAGCGTTTAGGGGGTGAACATGCTGGCAGGCAGAAGCAGTTAGGGGCAATCAGGCAGGCAGGCAAGTGAGCAGTTAGGAGCCAGCAGTCCTGGATTGTGAGAGGGATGTCCGACTGCCAGTTTAGGTCCGATCCCTGTGGGTCCAGATGGTCTGCTTCTAGAACAGCCGTGGGCAAACTACGGCCCGTGGGCCAGATTCGGCCCGTTCGGCTGTTCTATCCGGCCCGCGGAGCCGAAAGAGTGGAGGGTTCTCTTGCTCTCCCCTCCACTCCTTTACTTTGAATTTATATTAGTTCACACAAACACTCCATCCATGCTTTTGTTCTGGCCCTCCGGTCCAGTTTAAGAACCCGTTGTGGCCCTCGAGTCAAAAAGTTTGACCACCCCTGTTCTAGAATCTAGAACACAGGTGTGGCAGCTTTCTAAACACATGGGCACTGAATGCATTTCCTTGCCAGGCTTCAGCAAACGGAACCTGTGTGAAGAAGGTTTTCTAGCTCATTGTTAGACGAAGAGCCAATCAGGGGTCCCAGATTGGAGAGGGTGCAGGCTGGGCTGAGGGACAACCCTCCCCCGCCCAATGCATGAATTTCATGCACCGGGCCTCTAGTTATTTAATAAAGGGGAAGATGCAAATATGCTCTGACTAGGAAGGCTATAATTATGTACCCAGGAAAAATGATTGTGCATGCCCTCATGATAGTGATGTTCAAAACAGTAAGGCACTGGAAACAATACAAATATCCATTAAGACCAGAGTGAGTAAAAACATTTTAGAATACTATACAGCAGTGAAAGTAAACGTACTACTACTACACACATCAATATGCAAGAATGTTACTAACAAACAATAGAACAAGAAAAGCAAGACACAGGAAAATGTATTGAATGTGACTTTCTTTATACAAAAGTAAAAAACGGACAGAATTAAGCTACATATATAGTAAGCATATTTTTAAAACCAACAAGAAAATGATAAGCGCCAAAACCAGAATAGTGCTTACTTCTGAGGGTGGGTGGGACTTGGAAGGGGCACAGTCATAACGATGTCATGGCCAAGTCTTTGCACGGGCCTATACCTGGGATGTTTACGATATCCAGATGGTGTTTTTCCTTATTAAAAAAAGTTCTATAGAGATATAATTAAAATAAGCCACACACTTAAAAAGTATAATTTCATCATTTTTGACATATTTTTCAAACTCGTTTTGGTTATTCTAAGTCCTTTGCATTTCTGTACCAATTTTAGGTTTAATTGCTTGAGGGTTGAGCAATGCCAAAGGTTCTTTTATATCAGCTTTCCAGTGACTCCAGTTATTTAGTTAGTGAGAGAGGAGGTGGAGCAAAGAGCAGTAGTGGATTCAGGACTTCCAACGCTAAGGTTGAGGATCTGTGGCAGCCTGGTGTCCCCAATCAGAGGAGGCCAAGCCCACTGCTGAGTTGGGCCAGCACAGCCAGTGGTGTTCATCCACAAAATACTCGAAAGCTCCCCAAGCACCCCATGACCTGGGCACCGAATGGCACCCTTATCCTGAGTATCACCCTGACCATTTCCTCTGCTGATCTCTTTGAGGATGTGGTGGTGACAATATACCGACAGTCAGAGCCAGAAAGGTGATCCCCATCTAGTGTCCAGAGTCTTGGGTAGTGTTTTCACGCTGTGTCTCAGGTGAGAACATTATGAAGAACGAAGTGGAAACCAATCTGTCCACGAGTGTGAAAGACCCCAGGACTGCACTTCCCTCTGCCTAAGCCAGAATCACTAGAGAACTGCATGAAGGGTATGGTTCCTCTCTTCTCCCCCAATGCACATACGCACTTGCTTGGGTGTGTCAGAAAGCTCAGGGAGGCAGATGTGGAGGACACACATCATCCAGCATCCAAATTCCTCTCTTCCTTTGAGTACCCTGATTTCCTGTTGGGGCAGTTTGCTATTGTGCATCCTCTTGGTGGGTGGGTAATTCCTGGTGATAGCCATCTCCTGTTGCCTGCCACTGTGAATGTATAGACTGAGGCTTTATCTATCTTGCTGGAGTGCTTGGGGACGGGACAAGCTTTGCCTGGTAAACACTGGGTTCTGGGACATTGCATGTGGAACAAATGAAGCCAACTTGGCAGGAATGTGGAAGTAAGAATTTGAATTTTGTCAGCGACTGCAGCCAGCCTTTGTCCGTGCATGGTGATGTTTTGGTGTCCCTTATACAGTGCGTGCTACCTAGAGGATGCTCAGTAGATGTTAAATGAACCAGTGCATGGACAGAAATATTGTTAGTGGATCCTATTTCTACAAAATAAAAATGCTATCTAGAATCACAGACTTGTCAAGCTGCAACAGAGGTTGGTTTTTTGTTCTCATCTAATTCAAACCCTTTATTTTGCTGATAAGTAAGGGAGTCCACGGGATGTGGCCAAAACATCTCTTCCCTTACTTGCCAGGCCCAGGCAGAGCTGGGTTCTAAATATTCAAACTCCCAGTCTATTTTCCTCTCACCTACTCTATCTCCAAGTCTTTCAAAATATCTATAATAATGAAAGTGGAATATGCTAATTAGACCGGACAGCCGAACGACCTTCCGGACTTCCTTCTGGACAACCTTCTGGATGAAGCCGGGGCTGCGAGAGCTGAATCCCTTGCACGAATTTAGATATCTGCCTATTTAACTAGCCACACACAGACATAAGCATATTTATAGAAGAACCACTGAAAAATTGTACCAGTACCGGGTAGCCTTGATACCAGCCAAGATTCAGAGAACAGCAATTAAAGATGCTAATTACCAGGACTATAGCTGGTTATTTAGCATGATCTTCAGGATCCCGAAACATCTTTCACTTTCTTCATCTTGCAGACCAGAGTTTGCTGTAAGTTGACTTCCTTAAGTCACTTAGGCAGACTTTTGGAAACTGGCCGACACCTCAGCCTTTTGGATGGGACTACTGGGTTTGTGGGTCCAGATGGTCTGCTTCTAGAATCTAGAGCACAAGTGTGGCAGCTTTCTAAAGACATGGGCACTGAATGCAGATTTGCTTCAGCAGATGGAACCTGTGTGAAGAAGGCTTTCTAGCTCATTGTTAGACGAACAGCCTAATGGCCAATGCCCATATTTGTTACCAGGCAAATAGGAGAAAAGCTGCAGAAATGTCTAAGACTGTCTCTACCTGAGGGCATTGTCATTAGTCTTCAATAAACAAACTCTATGCTGTTAAATCTCCATAAAGTTTGTGGCAGTCTCTCTTTGAGTTGGTATCCATGAGGGAAAGTAAAATCTCAGTTAGAAACCAGGCCCTGGCGTCTGCAGCCAGGGCTCCTCAGTGGGAGTTGAGTCCTTCCAAGAGCAGACCGGAGGCAAGGAGTTGGGTTCAAGTGGTTGGTTTGGGAGATGGAATGAGGGAGAGGGGAGAGTGAGACAGGAAAGAAGAAGGAGCCAATAACAGTTGTGATCATGAGCAGATTACTGTTGTGGGCAACTGAGGTCCAATCCTGCTGGGGATCCTGTGAGAGATGGTATAGGTTGCACCCCAGGTTCATCCCACGGCTCGGGAGGGAGATGCAGGGTTATCCACCAACTCTTGTCCTTTATTGCTTGAGGGCTGTTCCTGAAGTGTCAACTCCCTAGCACTTTCTGTGTGCAGGTGACCTCTGAAGTTGGCCAAGTCATGTGGGCGGGGAGCCAATGGCATATGCTGCACTAAGGAAATGCTACTCCAGCTACTCGAGAAAATAGGATCTTTGTATAGCACTTTATAGTTCCTCTCTTTAAACATCACCATGACAACCACCACAAAATAGAACACCTCAAGTTAGGAATCATTTAAAATTTCAGGGAATGTGGACTCTAGGAGAGATTTGCATTTCCATTTGATAAAAAAAAGCCTTTACAGGAAAAATTCTATACTGTAAGTTAATTCTAGCTCTTTATTGTCCATATATATGCTGTTAGCATTAATACCTCTCTCTCTCTTGCATAATTAGAGTACAGTGCCAAAAACCAGGTAATTTTTATTGATGATATTGACACAATTTAGTGACCTTATTTGCAGTTCACCAGTTTTACATGCATTAATTTGTGTGTATTTAGTCTGATGTAATTTTATCACCTGCATAGATTTGTGTGGCCACCACCACTTTGGAGACATAGGACAATGCCTTTGCAAGGATCCCCTGTACTACCCTGTTTAGCCACAGCCACTTCCTTCTCCCCCTCATCCACCAGCCCTGGCAGCCATTCCTTTTTTGTTCCTCTCTATAATTTTGTCATTTCAAGAATGTCGTATAAATGAAATCATGGAGATATAAACTTTTGAGATTTTTTAAAAAAATTAAGTGTATCTTCCTTCAAGTTCATCCAAAGTGTGGCATATATCAGTAGTTTGTTCCTTTTTATCACAGAGTGGTATTTCATGGTTTGGATGTATCACAGTTTCTTTAACTATTCACCCACTGAAGGACATTTCACTTGGTTCCTGTTTTGGGACCTTGTGGACAAAGTGCTATGAACATCTATGTATGTACAGGTGTCTGTGTGAACATAAGCTTCCATTTCTGTGGCATAAATGCCCAAGAGTAGAATTATTAAGCCACATGGTAAGTGTATGTTTAGTTTTATTAGAAGCTGCCCCACTCTTTTCCAGAGTGGCTGTGCCATTGTACACTCCCAGCAGCGATGCACCAGTGATCCACACCCTCACCAGCATTCAGAGTTAGTATTGATCTGATTTGTGTTGATCAAGGAGTCAAGGGGATGGTCTTTGTTTGGTTTACAAACTTTATAGGAAGTCAGTGCCATTCTTGGGTCACCTAAGTGACATCTCTTATCATTCTTGCTCCTCTGTTTTCTGACTGCTTCTCCCCCACCCCCTTTTTTTAACCTTGAAATAGCAACATATATAATAGTTGTAATAGATCAAAGCATTTCAAATGACTAACTTCTCTCAGGTTAAAATAAAGGGCCAGTCCCCAGTCTGCAGAGATAAATAACTGACTCATATCAGCCTGAATCAATGTGGGAAGATGGATGGGATAGAGAAGAAAATGAAGGGTGGAGAGACCAGAGGAAAATGACCAAAGAAATCTATTTTCATAAGATGAAAGGAATATTGAAACAGTTTGTGAGATACGTGAGATAAGCTAAGTATGCACAGCAATGAAATTTATTTGTAAAGATACTAGGCTGTGAGCTACTTTTAAGAGGGACTGATTGGTAACAAAGAATTAAAGGACTTAGAATAACATAATTTGGGTTGAAAAGGGCATGAACTTTCATCAGTGTAGATGTCATCTTAGAAATGAGGCCACAGGTTTAGAAATGATGTAACTAATGCCCAGAGCAATTAAACTGTTTGTCCAAAGTCACACAAGGAGCTGACTGCAGACGGGAGCCAGAGCCCCACACAGCACAGCCTGGGGTGCAGGGTGCTTCCTACACAACTATGTGGGTGATTCATTTATAAAAAGATTTTTACTTTGACCTCTATCAGGTATTTTCATGTCATACCAGGCCATGCCCGGCTTTCCTTGGCACGCCACCTGCTATAGGTTGGAAGCTTCCCAGTTGTTTCAAACTGGTTTATACCCTATTTTATACCTTATTGGACTTTTGAGAATGACATTGGAGGGCAGTTGATGTGTCCCTGTGTAGCACAATGGAGGGCCTTTTTTACAAACATTCTCTTGTCTTCAGATGATGGAAGGTTCAGAGGTAAAAAGAAGAGCTGGCCGTTTAAAAAGACAGATTAACCAAAGTAGGTTTTAAAATAGCAAGTCTTAAAGTGATTCAATGTTAATTGAATATTGAGTAAGGAAGAGGTAGGGAGTTAATTGAATGAGTGAGTTTGGGGTTTCGGATAATTTTTTCATGATGCGAAGGAAATTATTTCAGAGTTTGGCACAGATCGGGGTGGGGGGAGAGAGAGAGAGAGAGAGAAAGAGAGAGAGAGAGAGAGAGAGAGAGAGAGAGAGAGAGAGAGAGAGAGAGAGAAAGAGAGAGAGGCAGCATGATCTTTGGAAAGAGTAAATGAAAGCCGTTTGTTTGGTGGGAAACAGGCTTGTTGGACTGTTGGTTTTCCTTTAAGCTTGTGAAATTATATTTCAAAAAAACATTTTGGATTGTTATAAAAAGCTGCATGCTATCTGAAGAAAACTTAAAATATGGAAAGCAAACAGAACAGAATAAATATCATCCATGATCTCATTATAGGTACCACTGACATTTTAGTTTATATCCTTTTAGTTGTTTTCTAAGAGTATATATCACATATAGTTATATATATAAATGTTTATAAAATATAGGATCATATTGTTTAGTAACCTACCTTAAGACTTAGTCCATAAACATCTTTATAATGTAACTTTAAATCACTGCCTAGTATTCTATTGTACAGATGTTCTTTAGTTAATTCACCCAATATTGTTTCCCTGTTATAAAAAATGTTATAACTTTATTTTTGTGCTTATCTACAATTATTCCTTAGGTTATGTTTGGAATTTCAGTGCCAAATAAAATGTAAATTTCAGAACTTTTGATTTTTATTGACAAATTAACAACCCAGAAAAAAATTGTATCAGTTGTCAAGTTTATAGGGCTTTCCATGTCCTTTCAAAAGTGAGTTCTATTATTTCTCTTTTTAAAAAACGATGTTTTTATTGATTTCAGAGAGAGGAAGGGCGAGAGAGAGATAGACACATCAATGATGAAAGAGAATCATTGATCGGCTGCTTCCTGTATGTTCCCTATTGGGTATTGAGCCTGGACAGGTGCCCTGAACAGGAATTGAAACATGACTTCCTGATTCATGGGTCGATGCTCAACCACTGGGCCATACCAGCTGGGTTAGTTTCATTATTTCTTTTTAAATTGTCAGTTTGATAAATAAAAATTATGTATGTTTATTATTTCTTTGATTGTTAAGGACATTATATTTTTATAAAAAACAAATATTTGGGAGTCTGTAACTTTTTTAAAAAAATATATTTTATTGATATTTTACAGAGAGGAAGGGAGAGGGATAGAGAGCTAGAAACATCGATGAGAGAGAAACATCGATCAGCTGCCTCCTGCACACCTCCCACTGGGGCTGTGCCCACAACCAAGGTACATGCCCCTGACCGGAATCGAACCTGGGACCCTTCAGTCCACAGGTTGACGCTCTATCCACTGAGCCAAACTGGTTTCGGCATCTCTGTAACTTTTGAATCATGTTCTTTAATTATTATATTTTTTTATTGGGGTGCTCATCTTTTCCTCGTTGATTTTTCAAAGCTTTATTAAAATGCTGAGTTTATTCCACATGTATAGTTTTTTCTCCTTATCACGTACATTTGAGCACTGCTGCTACTATGTCTTATCACAGCATTCCATGCGTACTTAAAGCCAAGCAAAGGGTGGAGTTCCATCTTTAAAAACTAAACAGGCATTTTGGACAACACATTCTTGGCAATGGTACCTGGACAGCATTTATCACACAAGGTAGGGAGTGTCCTCACTCTGCGTTATAAAAAGGACAGTCAGATATCAACTGTTACAGAAATAAAATAAGTTGGACATTTTTAACAAACAGTTTAGCTTTTTTCTTAAGAGACTTCTCCCACTGCCAGAGACCCTGAAGACCCACATGGCCAGTCATCTGGAAGCAATTCTTCATGTAATTGGTGAACTTTGTGAGGAAAATCACTTTTTTCTATACTTGCTTGCATGTTTGCTTTAATATCTTCTACAGAAATAGGTCCTTTTGGCGTTTTGGGAGTTTTTTTAAAAAAAATTATTACTATTTTTTAAAGGATTCTTAACTTTTTATCTTGATGTTGATGATTTTGAATCTTTTCTATTTTGGTTTGATTTTTGTGCATTTGTCTGGAGTGTCTCATATATACTCCTTTAATGGAGCTCCTCCTCCTCCTCCTCCTCTTCCTTCTACTTCTTCTTCTTCTCTGCCATCACCATCACCACCATCACCATCATCATCATCATTGTCATCATTAGCAGCAAGTTTGAGTTTTTTCTGTGGAAACTTTCTAGATATACTTAGGATTTTCACTTATCCTCTTCAGCTTCTGACTCTGCATTTTCCTCTGACTGATTAAGTGCTATCCATTAATATGCCCAGGCTCTGAACCATAAGCCACAGGTGGTGTTATTTCAAAGTCCCTGAGGTAAACCATTGGTTGTACAGATATTTTCGAAGTCGCCAGCTTTCCTTTAATTAAACTGCCTTCATAATTCATTGCCTCTGCTTCAACAGTCTGCAGTTCTCCCTTTGCACCAGTCCCTAAACTGACCATTCTTAAAGATATAAAGATAAATGTCTCCTTTATTCATTATAGTGTGAGTATCCACACGACTACAAAAAGAAAAAGTATGCCCAAGTAGGGAAAAGAATTCAAAATCAGAATTGATTGGATTTAAATACTGAGATTCCTAAAACTTACTTTTCTCTGCTTTGATGACTTAGTTTTAGACAGGTCATTGGCTTCTGTTTGTGTTTTAGATTTTGGGAGTGACTCATAGGCACTTAGCAAAAGTAATTGATTAAATTACCCTTATCAGTAATGACGTTGTTGGGCTTCCTTGCTATCAGACACTCAGCTCACCAACTGGGCAGCATTTAGTTGACAGCCTGGTCGCCAGTGAAAACAATGTGGGTTAAGTCTCACTTTAACAAGTTTAATAGTACATCAATACAGACAGTAGTTGCTCTATTGTATCCAGACGTTATTAAAATTAAGAAGTGGTATGCTAAATTGTTTGTTTTCTTTATTCACACAAAACAGATGCTCAAGACTCACTTTACTTAGACATAGTAAATTAGGGTCAGCTGTGTTGAGTTAATTGAATATTTTGCCTTCTCTGGAAGAATAAATGTAGCAATTTTTCTGCTCTTTCTGTATTTAAAAACAATACATGATATTCTTAATACAATTTGATGGTGTTCAAATGCCTAGTTGGAGTTCAAGGGTTATAAAGCCAGATTCTTATGTAGCAGGTTGGGAAAGTGTTGAGGACTGAACTGTGTGTCCTTCTCCCCTCACATTCATATGTTTTAGTCCTAACCCCAATGCGACTACTAGTATATTTGGAAATAAAGGCTTTAGAGGTAATTGAAATTAAACAAGGTTAACAATTTTATACAACTGGTAGATTTATAAGAAGAGGGATAAGAGAGACCTTCCTTTTGCTCTCTCTCCCTCCCCTCCCCTCTCTCCTCCCACTCCCCATAACTGCAACAGAGGAAAGGCCATGGGAGAAGGTGGATATCTGCAACCCAAGAAGAGAGCTCTCACCAGACACTGACCCTGCTGACCTCTTGATCTTGGACTTCTAGCTTCCATGACTGTGAGAAAACAAATTTCTGTTGTTTAAGCCAACCAGTCTATGATATTTTATTATGGCAACCCCAGCCCACTGAGAGAGAAAAAAAGGCGATGGAGTGTGAAATACATTTCTGAAGGGAATCAATGGTAGTTATAGACTGAAAGCAGGGAGCATTACTTTGGGAATGCCCCTTAACCACCATAGCTTGGAACCTAGCATGGTCCAGTGGAGACAGGACCTACCTAAAAACATGAGACTGGGTTGACCTCTCAGCATTGCTGCTAGCTTGCTATATGATCTTGCTCCAGGTCTCAGATTCCTCACCTGCAAGAAGAGGTGATTGGGTTAGCTCTTCTTTATGTTCATTCTAGTATTTTGAAAAGCCCAAGGGGCATTGTATTCTAATTATTGGAATATTCCAGTTAGGTGCTTCAGAGTTCCCTCATGAGTAGACTTTGGGATCCTCTTTCAAGTGAGTGATGCTAGCTAACAAGGTGATATTATACCATCTTTCAACCTCAAACTCAAAGTTCATTTTGGAACAGGAAATGGTAAGGTGACGAAATATCCTCACCTCCAAATTGTGTCTACCAGTCATATGCAGTTTGCGATGCTTTATTTTATCAACGTAGAGATTTCAATGAGTGAGTTAGAAATATTGGCCCAGAGGTATTCTTTCTCCTTCTCTTGTTCCTCCTGAGGGGAAAGAGGTGATTTGGTGACAGTTTTTAAATATGGCAATTAAGACATATATCTCAACCATTCTCCATCTCCTCAAAACAAAAGGAAAGCAGACCAGCTCTGGCCAAGACATTTGGCCCACCCAAAGGATGGTTCCTTAATATTAACTACTGGATTACTAGAGGTAGGTGACTAGGAGGACTTCAAAATGACACAATATCTCTGTGTGCATCATGCTTGAACATGGCAGCGAATAGGCTTCCTGACCTTTCATTGACCCAGGCAGCCTCTTTAATGGTATATGAACCTGTAGCATCAGCTCTTAATAATGTGGCCACTCTGAACCACATCATAAACTTGAATGCACCAATTATAGTGATGGTAATGACTTTAGTGCTTCCTGGGCCAAATCTCATTCTTCCCCACGCATTCTTTCTTTGAGAGGAGATGATGAGAGCAAGGGTAGTGCCATTTCATAGGGGATTGTCACTGAGGAGGTGGCGATTGATCAGAGACCTGAAGGAAGTGATGGAGGGTGCCACGAGGACCTATGCGAGAGCAATCCAGGCAGAGGCAGAAGCAGAAGCAGGCCTAAGACCCTAAGTTGTGTTAAGCAGCTTGAAATTGCATAGGGATGGTTTATAGGAGAGTATCCCAGGAAAGAAATGTAACTCCTTCATGTTAATTTTTTAAGGGAACTATGAGAACGATGCCTTGGAAAAGGATAATATGGGACTTTCTCTTTCCACTGCCACATGAGAGCCCTGTCCCCTGTGAGCCATCCCTCCTTGCTGAGCTGCTTCTAGAATGGCATCTGTATTCAATCAGGCTAAATTGGGTTAGGGCACAGAAACCTTGACTAATATTTAGCTCATGAGTGAAGTCTGGACGCAGGAGGTTCAAAGGTTGGTTTAGCAACTCGGCAACCTTTCTCTCATGGTGATAAGATGACTACAGTAATTCCAAGCATTTCCCAGTGGTGCCTCAAACAGGAAGGAAGGTGAAGGTTCAAAAGGAAGCCTCTAATTTTCTCCAAGAAAAAATGAGCTCCTCAGCACGATTCTGCTTAAGTCTCAGGGCTGGCACTCAGTCAACAGCCCTCCCCTAAAAATGACTGGTACACAGGAGTGGACAGCCAGGCTTGACTTGCATTGAGCTTGGCCTATCCTGAGTGGCTGAGGAAGGGGCTTAGCTACTTGGAGCTTGTTGCGGCCAAACCAAATTGGTTTCTATGACTCTGGAGGGAGGGACGGTTGCAGGTGACCTGCAGTGTCTGCCATACCAGCATATCCACAAATTCCCCAAGTGTAGTCACAGAAGAGATGACAGTTTTTCTCTCTGTATTCTGTCTGGATTCGGACCCTCATGGATGTAGTTCCTGACCACATCTAGAGGATGGACTCACCCTGTCCCAACTGGTTCCTCCAGAAACTGACCTGGGGAAAAGATTCAAGTGCAAGGAGTTTCGTTGTCAAGGAGGGAGGTGTGATACTGGGATAGGAAGGCAGCCGATAACGGGTAAGTTAGGGAACAAGCTGCCAAGTTGAGCAAATGAAGCTTAATCTTGTGGGTAAATGCTGGGGAAGTACATTCCTTGGAATTCCTTTACGAGAGAGGAGGGAGCTGAGGTTTTTATCCTCCAGTTCCCTTTGTTGACTGGCTGATGGCAGCTCCCGGCTCTCCCGGCCTGGCCTGCACACGTGGGCAGAGGGGTCTCCTGTGGCTCTGGAAAAACTCTCAAACCCAGAGATGCAGGAAATTCCTGGTTGGGGTCATCCAAAGCCCATAGGTAGGTTCTAAGGGACATGGGAGGGGCACTGACAGCATTTGCCACACACCCTACCTCTAATGTATACAAACCTCTTCCTTGATGTGCACTAAAGTGCTTAGATCTGTCACTTTATCAGTATTCCCCAGAAACTATATGCTCCTCAAAATACACATGGACCAGACTTGTATAACTTTATTGACACAGCAATCTGCACAGTACCGTGTGTAAATAAGTACTCTCTCATATGCATTTTGAAGGTGTCATGTTGGGGATAAGAATGACTTCGCCCAGCCACAACATTTGGGCCAGTAGTTATTATCCTCATGGTTAGTTTATACATTGATACAACCTTTTTTTTCCATTCTAGCAAATGGCTCAATTGGTAAAGTCCTTGGAGAGCACAGCTTGTGTCACACAGGGTGAACCTACACCACACCAAGGAAGTGGAGATTGCAGACCCCTATTAATGTGATTAGAGTCAGCCCAGAGAAAAAATGCAGCACTCCAAATTCTAGAACCATAACCACATTTTAAGCCTAAAGATTTCCTTGTGTCTCCTTTGAATCCAAATGAAAGAAGCACAACATTTTTTAAAGTATTTACATGCAGCATAAGCTGTTTTTATAAATGTGGGATAATTCATTGAGGATAGAAGTAATGTTGCAGAGGCATCCTGAGAAAACCTTGCTTTTGATGTAATCTAGTCCGATGGGTTATTTTTCTTTTCTCCTGCTTTCCCCTCTCCCCCCCCCCCCCTCCCCGGTTCATTTTTGCCAAAATGAGTTTCCATATGTTTTATCTAAATGAGTCACATTCAGAGAAATCATTCAAATGATCCGTGGGCACAGATACTTTTCTTTCATTGGTGGCTTGAAGGTGGGTGGTTATGAGGAGTGGAAATGGTGGTGGGCTCTTCTCCAAACCTCAGATCCTTTGGCTTGCTCTGATTCTCTGAGCATTCTGCATCTCCAACTTCATTCTATACCAGAGGGAAATAGCCTTAGTAAATTGCAAAGATTATTCAATTTCAGTCCACTTTAAGTGCCCTTAAAGGGAGACTGCACTCATGACTTCTCAGGGGGTAGGTGATGCATCTTGCCACGGATAAAGTGCTGGTTGAGAGGGTTTAAATCACATTTGTAGCTTGGGAGACTAATACTGGAGGCAGCTCTCTTCTTAAAAAGTAATGCCATCTGTGTCCCTGACTGTACAGAGCAAAGGGTGGGGGTGGGGAGACCAGAGCTAACTTGTTTAAAGACTGAGAAAACCATTCAAAGGGTGTCTTTCAAGAGACATAAACACCTTACCCAGGTTAATAATGACTCTCATTGTATTTTATACTTTGAGCCAGAGAGATGCAATTGTTTTCCCTGTGGCACTTTGTATTGTTCAACCTGAAATATACACAAATCTGAATCCAAATGAGATAATACATTTGATCTAATGCTTAAAAAAAAAAAAGAGATCTCTGTTGACTGAGCTTAATGCTCTATTTGAATTTTACCCTTCCAATCCAAGGTTATCTTTATGAGTGAATATGTATGGAGCACTGACATCTGGATGGCCTAGATATGGAAGGTTTATTCGTAATTCCCCCCCCCCCCGCCCCCCAATTTGGTTGATGTTCTCGAATGAATGGGTATGTTGTCGATTGTTTTGTGGATTTCATTGTTACTTGGGTTCAATAATCTCTATGGCCTCTTGGAAAAGACTCAATTCAATTCCACACACCCTTACTGAGCACTGACATTGTGCCTGATGCTGGGATAATACGCCAGCCAGTCTGTCTGGAATCCTGCACAATTGCTATGCTCTCAGATGGACCACCCACAGCTTATTATTCTCACTGATATTTGATTTTGTCCCAAAAAGGGATAAAAGGAAAGTAGAAGAAAAAAAAAGAAGCTAAAAAGGAAAAAAGGAAGGAAGAAATGAGGACTCTAAAAATTTCAGATTATTCTAAGCAGAAATCATGTCTGTGATAAGAACAGCTGAAGTGGCTGCCAACACCTTTTCTTTCCCTTTTGTATCTGTGAACATCACTCTGTTGGATGCATTCCACTTTGTGGGCAGTGTGATACACCCAGACTCCCGCGATTTCAGCTCCTCAGATGTTTCTAAAGTCGGTGAATGTGAAGTTCTTCTCTGGTGATGAAGTAGCTCATGTCCAACCTGGCTGTTCCATGTCTGCTTCGACAGCCACATTGGCTTGGGTGGAAATCTGTGTCTCGCTCTCTCTTCCTTCTCACTCATTTCCCTTGCTGGCTGGGTGGCACTCCTGCAGTAACCATCCCGCTGGCCCCTGTTAGGTGAACTTATTTCACGGACCAAAGTGAGTGGAACATAAACAACCAAAGTAAGTTAGGGTCAACAGGTCTGCCTAGATTGTCATTATTATTTTTTAAATGTATTTATTATTTAGACTCTACTTGTTTCTAAGGCAGCTTTGTGATGGCATACAATAAAAGAAAGATAAGTAATTAGACTCATATAACAGGGATAAAAAATGAAAACTTATCATATGAAATGAAAGACTTAGGCTAATAATAGCTATTACAGTTCAACACTAATTTTAGTAGTAGGCTCCTAGGCAGTCCAAATTTAAAAATGTAGTGAGGGACTAAACTTTCATTACCCAATGAGAAAAGAATACATATTAATTCACCAGCAGGTGAGTTTTCTCTATAGACCACTAACTCTTTTTTTTTTTTTTTTTTTAATCCTCACCCAAGGATATTTTCCCATTGATTTTTAGAGAAAGTGGGAGAGAAAGGGAAAGACAGAGAGAAATATTGATGTGAGAGAAACATCGATTGGTTGCCTCCTGCACTAGCCTCGACCAGGGCCTGGGCCAGGGAGGAGCCGGCAGCCGAGGTACATGCTTTGACCAGAATCAAACCCAAACCCGGGACACTGTGGTCCTCAGGCTGATGCTCTATCCACTGAGCCAAATCTGCTAGTGCAATACCACGAACTCTTAATTGATATTTATTACACAAATTCTTGTATACAGTCAAAGACTAACTATTGAACACTTTTGAAAAGAAGTTTGTTGGTTCATGTAAGAGAATCAGTACACTTTTTAGTCTAAACTTCATCTAAGATGCATCTTATCTAGGCCAGGAACATGGACATGAGCTTTTGGCAGGAAATGTGATCACTGGCCCACTTTATCTTGTACCAAAGGGGTTTGCATCTCAGGCTCTTAAGGCTTCACCATGTGCTCTTCCTGCAAGTGTATCTTGCCATGGTCATGTGGTTACTTGGTTACATGGTACAGACTTCATTAAAAATTTTTTCCCCCTGAAGAAAGTATTCCTTTCCTTTTTTCCTTTTTATTTTTTCCTCAGCTTTATTGAGATATAATTGATATATAACATTGTATAAGTTTAAGGTATACAGTATGATGATTTGATACATGTTATTTTGCAAATTGGTTACCACAATGAAGTTAGTTAACATCTACATTCCTCACATAAGTACCCTTTCTTTTGGTGGTAAGGGTATTTAAGATCTACTCTCTTATCAACTTTCAAGTATCTAGTACAGTATTATTACCTATATTTTTATGTTGAATTTATTTGTCTTATAACTGGAAATTTGTATCCTTTGACAGAAATCTCCCCATTTTTCCCATCCTCCAGCCCCTGACCATTCCACTCTGTTTCTATGAGTTTGGCATTTTTAGATTCCATGTATAAATGAACTCATACAGTATTTGTCTTTTCTGTTTGTTTTACTTTTTTTTTGCTCAGCCTAATACCCTCAAGTCCCTCCATGTTGTCACAAATGGGAAGGTTTCCTTCTTTTTATAGTTGAATAATATTTCTTTGATGGATGCTACATTTTCTTTAGCCATTAATCTACTGACAGACACTTAGGTTGTTTCCATGTCTTAGGGACTGTGAATAATGCTGCAATGAATATGGGAGTTCAGATATGTCTTTGAAGTATTGATTTCAGTTAGAGATTCTTGAAATTGCCTCTCTCCATTCACCCTCGGAGGTCCTTGAGATAAGAATTGGTTGCCTCTTTGATGCGCAGGTGTGTCCCTAGAAGTCTCTGATTATTTTTCAGGAAAATACCAGGCCTGCTTAACAGCTCTGGTATCCTGCTAGCAGCATGGTACCCTGTTACCCAAGAGATCACATGTGATGTGTGCCAATGATGAATGCTGGTACTCTAACCACTCAGTAGATGAAAACCAAGCTTTTGGAGAGACCCTCAGAATTAGGTATCATTTCATTTCAGCAGCCAGTGCCACAACTAATTTTGTTTATCTTTTTAGTATTTGACAAAAATGTTCTTGCTCATGAATATTTAGGATATTTAATTTCTAAAACTCTGCTGAGAGCAATGACATCACAAGTGAGTAATACTGTATGTCCCAGCTTCAAAGACTGACAAATAGTTTGATGAAAGCAGCAAATTGACTCTGGCTCAGAGCCATTTATACAGCAGACATAGAACCCAGATGTCAAATGTCAAATATCATTTAAGAACGAAAGAGCACTAAAGCAACAGAACAGTTTACCTGGATAGGTGAAACTGCCCCAGTCAGGAGAGAACACAAGAAGGGAATACCAAGGATAAAAACACATGAAAAACATTTAATAGCTCTCGGAACATATGGAAATTAATGATATTCAGATCTTGCAGAATACCGAGATTTTTCAGCTTAAAATAATCTTCCTGCTGATGCACAGTTCCTGGAGGGCTCCCAAAATGCCATGGAAAAAATTAGATGCAGGCAAAAAAAGCAAATCTCTGAGAATCAGAGAACAGGGTAGAAACAAAGTAGAATTATTTGTGACTAATTGAAGAGACAGTGTTATGGAGATGGCACCAGTTGGGACGTGGATCCATGCCCCAGTTTTCTCCTTAACCATCTTAATTGGTCATGGGCAAGATTCGTGTCCTTAATTTCTTTATTTGTAAGGTGGAGTTTTGTTTTATTAACTTTCAAGGTACCTTTGCATCTTTAAAACTGCATAATCTATGTAAATGACAAAGACTCAGTACCCAGAATGACTTAAATCTGAAGAATCTCTACTGAAGTGGATAGACTCACTCCAAACAACCCAGTGTTTGGAAATCTATTAAGAATTTGTAGCAGAAGGAAGGACTGCTCAACTTCCAAGCTCAACTACTACTCTACCACACTACCAGAACAGAGCATGGGTGGGAGAAGACAGGTAAAGGAAATAGAGCTAATCCATGGGAAGCTGACGTGTAGCCACATTCCCCATTCATCCCCACCTGTTTCTGCTTGGAATGGGGATTGCATTGAGTAAAAAGGTTTAGTGGGGCCCTGGGTGGGTTGGCTCAGTTGAATAGAGCATCGACCCGTGGATTAAAGGGTTCCATGTTCGATTCTGGTCAAGGGCATATGCCCAGGTTGCAGGCTCGATCCCCAGGAGGCAGCTGATCAGTGATTCTCGCTCATCATTGATGTTTCTATCTCTCTCTCCCTCTCCCTTCCTCTCTGAAATAAAAAAATATATATATTAAAAAAAAGATTTAGTGGGGTTCAGTGCAACCCCTAATCCCAGGAGTGAGATTTCACTGAAGATAGACTTCTCCAGCTAAAAAGAAAAAAAGAAAGATGTCCCTAAGGTCTGGGTGAATGCACTCAACAATGACATATCTGATTCTCTTACACTTATTTACTATAATTGAATCAGAGCTTCAAAATCCTTGAACTCTGTCTTCCGTTTAACCCCAAGACCTTATTGGCAAGCAGGATGCCTTCTAGAGAGAGGACAAAACCAGAAAGCTTTTAGCTTGCCGTGGATTCAAGAGTGATAGATCTTGTTCAAACAGCTCTGAGACCTGCAAAAATCACAAGAGTGTTGGGAGGTCACCAGTAGATTTTTGAATTATTAACACATGTTTAACAATTAAAGAAAGACATACTGATAGACTATCAAGGCAATTAATTATTTAGTTGTACAAAGTGAAGAATGGAAAAGAGATGAAGTACAGTGATTATGAATCTTAGGCTGCAAAGGCAGGTATGCATGAAATACCTGTCATGAAATTTACTTATCTGAAATCAAGTCACATCTGTTCCAAGCCCTCATCCCACAGGGCTAATCCAAATTTAACCTCAGGGGTTATTAAAACTTTTTTCCCCACCCTCTTCCAGAATCATGTAAAAATCCCTATTGAGAAAGGCTATGTCTTATATGAAACTGATGTACAGAAGTGGTCTGACTTCCAGGGGCTCTGCTGATTCTAAGGTGTGCTTGGGGACAGGAAAAATCTTGCTTAAGTCTTGGATATCTTAGGTGTACCCCTCCCCTTCATTGCCTCTCAAAGCTTGCAAGGAAGCCAGATGTGGTTGGCCACCCTGGGGTCCTCCACCACCTTAACAAGCTCAGGGCCATCTTATTTCTTCTCTGCTGCCTTTCTTTTCCTGCAAAAGAATTAACTTCTCTCCCAATTCCCTTCAGAATTTTCAAGAGAGATTTCTTTCTTTATTTATTCTGGAAATACTGTATCAGTCTCTTCCCCCAAGCACTTCTGTACTCACCAGAGGCTGACAAAAATTAAACTTCTTGAAGACAAAAGTTAATTAAGTTTCTCATCTAATGCCAGAAATGTAATTGAAAATTTCAGAGAATGACTTAAATTTTTTTCTTTTCAGTATATGTCTATAGATACTGAAAAGAAAAAAATTTAAGTCATTCTCTGAAATTAGATTGTCACATGATGCCAACCACGTCTAATACTTTAATGGGAACACACTGTAGATTTAACACTGTTTAAGATTGTTAGCTATTCTGATATTTACTGAATGGGGTATAATAGAGTAAATGTGTTAAGTTGATACCATCAACCGGAAATATGGAACAACAATTTGTAAAAATCGAATGGTATTATTATGTATAAATTGATCAGGTATTGGAGCAAGGATTTCCAGAAAAGAGCTTTCAAATTAAATGAAAATACAGTGGAGAAAGAAAAGGTCAAGTTCAAGTATCAAGCAATTGCTTACAAAATCCTGAGCCTGAGAAGGGCTAGACTTTTAGTTTCCCACACTATCAAAAATGGAAGTTGGGGATGGAGCAGAGAGGAGCAGTGGGACCTTGGTAAACTAGCGAGGTAAGAGACCAGGAGCAGAGATGTGGTGTGCATTTTTCAGCTAGCATGTGGACAAGCTGGTGACACACTCTGAAATGCTGGCCATGCACACTGGGGATTGGTGTCTCTCCTGTCCATCTGTCCATCTTCTGAATTCCAACAAGGATGCTAATGCAAGATATCTGTTGGTTTAAACCTGAAGCTTAGCCTTCCTCTGTGTCTTATTATGAAATAGTTCTTGTGAACAAAGAAAAGCCCTTATGTAACCCTTAAAAATTTCATTGTTTATTTCATTCATTCTTTTCTAGATTAAATTTGACACCTAGTGCTCTTTTTCCCAAGGTGCTGTTTGGTATTTATGACGACAAGCAAAGCACATTGCCGTCCGGGCTCTCACACTGGAACTGGGGTAGATATTGCACTACAGGCAGGAAGAGAAAATATATTTTATGGTGTCAATATGGTGCCCTTTTTGTCTGGCCATTGGGACAAATCAGGGCGCATATATATGGCTTTACCCATGAAAGACATCTTAAGTTAGTTATATGGATTGAGAACTTGTTATTTAACTTACAACTTGAGATGGCTACTATAAAGAGTTATGGCTAGGTGAGATGCTCTAGAGTGACATATGTCTCAAGTCTGGAAAAATGGAAGTCATTAACTGGCAACCTGAAAACTGTAAAGACGTGTCCTCAGCCCAGAGGAGCCTGAACGTAGCATCAGATGCAGCTTTACATAGCTCTCCTCAATGCTCCTGGGGCACAGGAAACTGGCACACACCTTTCACTCAGCATTGTAAAATTGCCACCTTATTATTTCTTTCTTTTATTTTTTAAGGAGGGCACACTGCAAGGCCAACTTCTCAGGGACTGAAAAGTTGGACAGCATGCCATTTTTCTTTACAACTGAGTGAATATATTAAGATTTGTTCCACTGCCTGAGAGACAGAGAGTGTCATGGTTATGATACGGGAAATTTGGACTGGAAACATGCAGTGTTTCCCTGGGCAGGATGGTCTCCCGGGTTCTTGTCCGGTGGAGTCGAAGAATGAAACCATGGACGAAAGGTGGTATAGCAAAGGTGGAAAGTTATTGAGAAACAAGCACAGACTCCCATGTGGGGAGGGGGAAAGAGTCTCCTGAGTTCTTTTTCCTATGGTTTATAAAGGCTGCAGATCTTTGTGCCTTGATATCACCTCTGATTGGTCACTATCCCCTTCTGATTTGGTCACTATAGTAACTCCAGAGCTCAAAGGTCTAACCTCACATGGGACGTGGGAGGCTCTCCTCCCCTCCTCCCCTCCTCCCCTCCTTCCCTCCTCCCCTCCTCCCCTCCTCCCCTCCTCTCTTTCTCCCCTGCTCCCATTCTCCCCTCCTCCCCTTTCCCTCTTTGTTTCCCTATTCCCTCTGGGCTTCTTCTCTCTTTGAATGAGGGCTTCCTTCCCTTTAATCTGTAAATGTATACCCTTCTGCCGCTCCTAGTCCCCTTATTCTATAGAAATGTACCCTTTGCAGCTTCGTAGCCCTGTGCTTTTTTCCATGGACCCCTTAATATTCTAAAATTTCCTAAACCTGCCTATTTCACCCCTAAAAACTTCTATCTTACCCCTAAAAACTCCTTTCAGTTCAGAACATGGATTTTAGGGTCAGCCACCTGAGGTTCAAATTCCAGCTCCACCAGTCAGTCACTAGCTCTGTGACTTTGGGCAAATTACTGTACTTTCTGTATTTCAGGTTAAATGAGTTTATAAATGTATTATTTGTACATATGTATATGTGTACACACATATACATATATATAATATTTATATATAAATATACTGTCTATAAATATTATATATTTAGAACAATATCTGGCACACATTAGTACTATGTGTTTGCTATCTATTTGAGAAACGGAAGTAAAGTTTTGCATATTTACCCACAAAATTTTAGGAACTGATTTTGAATCATTGTAAATAAGTCTTTGATCAACATCAACCATCTATAATCTATAATAATCCTATATAAAAAGAGGTAATATGCAAATTGACCTTCATGCTCTCGCACAAGATAGCTGCCCCCATGTGGTCACAGGATGGCCACCACAAGATGGCCGGCAGGGGAGGGCAGTTGGGGGCAACCAGGCCGGCAGGGGAGGGTGGTTGGGGGTGACCAGGCTGGCAGGGGAGGGCAGTTAGTGGCAAACAGGCTGGCAGGGGAGCAGTTAGGCATCGATCAGGTTGGCAGGGTAGTGGTTAGGGGGTGGTCAGGCTGGCAGGCAGAAGCGGTTAGGGGCAATCAGGCAGGCAGGCAGGCGAGTGGTTGGGAGCCAATAGTCCCAGATTGTGAGAGGGATGTCCAACTGCCGGTGTTGGCCTGATCCCTAAACCAGCAGCTGGACATCCCTCGAGGTGTCCCAGATTAAAGAGGGTGCAGGCTGGGCTGAGGGACATTCCCCCGCCCCCATGCACGAATTTCGTGCACTGGGCCTCTAGTAAAAGCATAATATGCTAATTAGACTGGACATTCTTCCGGATGACCTTCCGGACGAAGCCCGTGCTGTGAGGGAAGCTGGGTCCCGGGTGCCTGCCATAGGCTGGAGGGAAGCCTGGGTCCCGGGTGCCAGAGGAAAGCTGGTGCTGGCAGCCCAGGGAAGGAAGGCCTACTTTTGCACGAATTTCATGCATCGGGCCTCTAGTTATAAATAAAACACAAAAGACTCCTTACCCAGAAGCTAAACAAGCATTAGAGTTAGAATTTCAATGTCCTATTTAAGTTACCAATTCACTTCTGAAACCTGCAAGAGATTTGTTCATTTCTGATATATTTATCTTCAAGAGGAATTCAATCTTGCTAAGTGTAGGTTTGTTGAAGTCAGTTATAAAATTATCAAAACTTTGTTATAATAACAAGTTTATTTTCTTCTCTTCCAATTATTACTCCTATTTCCCCCGCCCCCACACTTCAGCAAATTCACAAATATTAACATTTCATCATGTTTCTCTAACTTTGCAAACCAAGAATTACTAAAAACAAAACAAAGCACAATAAAAGCACCACAAAAGAAAAACAAACCAAAGATATTTTCTCTTAGAGCTTTTCAGTCACAAAACTCTATTGTTTTCTTTCTCCATTCATTTCCTTGGGTGTATTAAATGCCTAGCACATTGCAGATGTTGACAAAGAAGCCATTGCAGATGTTCCCCGTGAGCCTTCTAATTTAGCTCTCCAGCTATGAGGTTACCTTAGGAAAAGAAATATGGGATTCTATTTCCTCAGGAAGCCACTGTTCCTGGAGCATGTGGTAAGACGCAAAATAAACAATGCAACACAAAGCGCCCGGGGAGGCGAAGGAATGTCCAGGAAAGTTAAGAGGTTTTGTTTCATCTTAAAACATAGCACATACAATCCAGTGCTTTTAGTGCAATAAGAGTTCGGGATTGACTAGAGTCCTGTAAAAAGGGGATGGATATATAAAAAATAGAATTTAGTATTATTCTCCAAAATAGGGTTGGACCAGTTTATGGGGTATTGACAGTCTAATGGGATTTCACACAGTACAACCAACAAAGATGGAAATTTGGAATCTTGTCACATGAGAAGGGTTGGAGGGAAGTAAAGATGTTAAGCCTGGTATTGAGGGGGAGGAGGGGTGGAGTCAAAGCTGTCTTCCCATATTGGAAATGATGATTTGGAAAAGGGGAAGTAAATGTGTTCTCTGTTACTTTAAAGAGCATAATTGGCATACAGGTGGAAATGATAGCAAATTAAATTTCAACCCAGTATAAGAAAGAACCAAGAAACAGAAAAATATAGGTTGCTTTGGGACAACAGATAATGTTCTTGTCAAATTAGCTAGTCTGATCAATAACTGTTAATCATCTATCAGCAATTCTTTAGAAGACCACATTGAATGGAAGGTAGGCTTTGCTAATCTCTCAAGTCCCTTAAAACTGTAACATTCTGTGAATTATAAAATCATATTGAAAAATCAAGCTTCTATGCCAGGAACAAACAAATTGCACAGAAGGAAAAATGTATGTGGCTTTCCAAAAGTAGAATAGAAAGAAACTTAGTGTATTTTCTCAGTCTTCAATGGGTACATGTAGACTTCTTTTATGAGCTTTTATTAGGCACCTATTACATGCATAGAAAAACGTCCTGCAGTGGGCAGGTGTCTTGCTTTTGGGGGGACCCAGCATCTGCGCTCCTTCGCTATGATTTTGGGAATTCTTTTACATGCTGGGGGAGAGGTTAGTCCTACTTCCTATTCTAGAAAGTGGCAAGGGTTGTGAGGATTCTCCTCAAGGAGAGTGAGGGTTTCTGGAAGAGGTCCTGGAGCAGCAAAAGCTCTGGTGTTCAGGGTAGTGTGCATGAACCAGATTGGAGATCTCTGTGGAGCACGATGTAGCACCTAATGCCTGGTGGTCATGGCCAGAGGCATCCTCACCAGGTCTGCAATGTGATTTCAGACATTGTTCCTGATAGCAAATCCCTAAACCTCATTCTCCAGCCTCCCCAAGATTTCTATGAGGCATGTGATATCTTTTAATAATTTTTTTCTACCTATATCAGTCATAGTTAATACTGTTTCTTGTTTTCATAAGACAACAACCTGAATGATACCTAAATGGCACTAGGAATGGTTGCAAGCAACTGATTTTCAAGAAAATAGGGGAATCTGGTTCTTTTTTTGTGTGTGTGTGTGTGTGTGTATGTGTGTGTGTATGTTTTGGTTGGGGATGAAGATGGTGGAAATCCAACTAAGTTGTGGTGTTCTTTTTTTAAGATCAAGAATATGTGTGCATATAGAAATGTATACACATATGCACATATGTTTTTATTTTGAAATAGGGAATAAATAATCTTTTTTGTTCTTTTTACCTTTTGACCCCCTTCACCCATTTTTCCCTCACCTACCCAACTGCTGCCTCTGGCAATCACCAATCTGTTATCTATATATCTGAGCTTGGTTGTTTTTCTTTTTCTTGTTTGTTTTATTTTTATTTTTTTTTAATTCTTTGAAGTATTACAAATAGTAGTACATATGTCTCCTTTTTTTTCCCCATTGACCTCCCCCCAGCCTCCCCTTCCCCCCAGTACATACCTTTACCTGCCCACCCCCCCCCCCCAGTGTCTTTTATCCATTGGTTATGCTTATGTGCATGTGTACAAGTCCTTCAGTTGATCTCTTACAGCCCCCCTCCCCAACCTCCTCTGCCTTCCCGCTGTAGTTTGACAGTCTGTTCAATGTTTCTTTGCCTCTGTATCTATTTTTCCTCCCATTTCTTTCCTTTAAAAAATCTTGCCTCTGCAGACTAGAAATAAACATATAATAACAAAAAATGTTTGAGTCCCAATTTCAATGTCCAACAGTTCTGAGTCCCCGTTTCAATGTCAAACAGTTCCTTATGTGTACATGTCAGCAATGATATCTGGATGGTGGGCACATGGTGGCAATGCAGGTCCAACCCTCTCTGGTTTGGTCCAAGGCAACATGCTGCATCGCACAGCTGCTGACTGCTGGCGTGGCAAGGTGTCATCAACGTCTTCCATCTCTGGACTGTTTCTCCTCTTGCCTTGGTGGTTGGAGCAGACCTGTCAATTCCTCTCTGTTGCAGGAATCCACATGGTCTTGGAGTTGTTTTCTGAAAATATACAAACATATTCTCGACCAAAAGTTAATAAAGGAATCTTTTCTATATAATTGATTTGGGATCCTTTTTATTTTTGCCCCAATGATTTTCCTTTGTCTTATTTAGACACCATGTGTGTTTTTCATGGGTGTCTTGCTGTTAGCATTACAAATGAAAACTAATTTTGTAAAGTAAAAGTTTTCTAGATGTAATTTACTTATAGGATATTTTTCCTTACATGATATTACCCTACTATCCCCCCTTTTTTGATTGATGAAGGCTTTTGTAAATTTTATAAAGCAGTCTTGATAACTTTAAATTTTATTTTTTTGCACAAAAATATGACTGCTTTAGTTTCATTGCATGTTCAGGAATTTTACCATGAGATGAACTACCGATAGAAATTTTAGTTACCACATTAGGAACAGCTTTTTGTCCAGCACAATTAAATTTTCTTGAATATTCACTTATTTCAATTAGCCTATTTAAATTAATCTGAAAACTTGATTATTATTTTACTGTCAAATTTAATACTCTACCAACAATCTTAATTTACCCTGTAAATATTAGATTCCACATATAAGAGAGATAATATGGAATTTGTTTTTCTCTGTCTAACTTATTTCACTTATCATAATGCCCTTGAGCTTTATACAAGTTGTTACAAATGGCAAGATTTCATCCTCTTTTATGGCTCAATAATATTTCATTGTACATATACCATATTTTATTTATCCGTGTATCCACCAATGGACACTTAAGTTGTATCCATGTCTTTGCTAGTAAATAGTGCTGCAATTAACATGAGAGTGCAGATATATTTTTGAGTTAGTGTTTTTGTTTTCTTTCTTCCTTCCTTCCTTCCTTCCTTCCTTCCTTCCTTCCTTCCTTCCTTCCTTCCTTCCTTCCTTTCTTCCTTTCTTTCTACTTTTACCAATTTCAAAGAGGAAGGGAGAGGGAGAGAGAAATAGAAACATCAAAGATGAGAGAGAATCATTGATTGGTTGCCTCTTGCATGACCCAACTGGGGATCGAGCCCGCAACTCAGGCATGTGCCCTTGACCGGAATTGAACCCGGGACCCTTCAGTCCACAGGCCCTCACTCTATCCACTGAGCCAAACTGGCTTGGGTGTGTTTTTGTTTTCTTCAGATTAAATATTCAGAAGTTAAATTGCTAGATCATGTGGGAGTTTCAACTTTAGTTTTTTTGGAGAACCTGCATACTGTTTTCCATAGTGGCTGCACAATTTACATTTCCACCAACAGTGCACAAGGGCTTCCTTTTCTCCACATCTTCCCCAACACTTCTTATTTCTTGTCTTTCAGGTAATAGCCATTCTAACATGTGATATCTCGTTGGGGTTTGATTTGCATTTCCCTGATGATTAGTAATGTTGAACATCTTTTCCTGCACCTGTTGGCCATCTGTATTGGCCAACAACTGTGAAGCAGTTGTGAATTAAGTAACATCTGGGAAGATCACTGAAAGACTTCCAAGTTATAGACCTTCTAAAGTCTAAAAACTGGTGTAGGAGTGGATTCTCATGTAGCTAGATAAAGGTAGAAAGAATATAATGTTAAATATTCTTTACAAGCATTCTGGATTAGATGTGCTAGTCAAGTGGTGGGGAGTGGTTCCAACTGGTTGCTTGTTTCAGTGTTAGATGGAGTTGAGGTGCCAGCCTTCCCTTGGTATTACATAGAGGAAGAAATCTCAACTCTTCGAAGATGAGAATGGTGCAGTGGATTTACCATGTTTAACATGCATATACTAATTATGTCCCATTGATAAATATACCAGTAAAAGATGCATCATCACTTTTGTAAAGTCCTATAGCATCTATTGTCCATAGGCTGTAGAGTTAGTGCATGATGTTGAAGTTGAAATGTGTTCTCTATTTTGAATGTGGGAACCAGAAGGTGGTTATGCAGGTACACACTAGACAACAGAGCTGGCATCAGAACCAGAACTTTCTGATCCCCAGGAATTTCTGGTGAAGGTCAATTGATCACAGTACAGTAGAATAGAAATGGATGGGCAGCCCATTAAAATATTATTTTATTTGTATAACTGCAAAACAGTAGATCTGGTGAACAGAGGCCTGATGGGAGCTACCAGAATAGAGGCACAGCCCTGTTTTGTGCTTGGGTCCTAATTATAAATCCAACTGAGTGATGACATAGAGAAGCCGATGCCATTGGAAGGTTTTTATTACTTACATTTCCTGAGAGAAGGCGGTGTGCCATGCAGGGCCACAGGGGAAGCATGGGGATTTGGTCTGGAGGCAGAAGCAGGAGCAAGGGGGAGATCTTCAGCTATAGTCTTTATGGGGGTTTCTGTGGGAAAGGCAAGCCAGGGCTGGGGAAACAGTTTTGGGTTGGCCAGTTTGAGTAACGTCGGGGCTCTTAATTTACTGGCACGTCAGTTTGACTTTGTCAAGTTTTATTTCACCTTTGTTAGGATAGATCTAGTGTAGTCCTGACCCTATTGTAGGCTCTCTGAGACCTTAAACACATTTTGTGGTTATGTCCCCAGTTATGAGAGTGCATCTGTGGTTCACATGTCACATGTCACTTTAATAGCTCTCTTTTCTTGTAATTTTTAATAGTGTAAAGATAGCTCATTTCATTCTGGTTGAGAGATCTAAAATCTGGTGCTTCCTTGGAGGATATCTTGTTAGTAGACCTCGAGACTCAGGTTTGAATGGGGATGAAGTTGAGCTTTTATTTAGTTATGCATTTATAAATTTCAAACATGAGAGCTTTGCTGTGTAGAAGAATGCCCAGGCTATCACTGCCTTCCTAACAGTTTTTGTCTATTGAAATCTGATCTCTCCCCCGTAGAGACATGCCACGGGTTCTGAATTACTGTGTGACGATCCTATTAGTCACTGTAAAACTGCTAATGTGCCCCATTTAAACAGGCACTTTGGATTTCAGACGAGCACAGGGATAGAAAGCAGAGCTGACGGCTGCTCCATCAATCATTTTTCTAGACTGTGCCCTGCAGCTGTTTAGCATTATCACTTATTTACTGTTTAAAATAGACACTTTATAACAATAACTCAAAAGTCAACATGGCCACAAAGGGGAGAAAACTGGCCCTTGAGGTCTGGGGAAACTTTGCGGTTGGATATATATTTAAGCTTATGTTGTTGGAAGACATCTCATTACTCACTCTGAGTGGCCCTTAGTCAGCCACATTAAAGCGATCAAGCTCACCGCAGAGTGACTAAATGGAAATCTACAGCCCACGTTGCCTTTAAACCCTTCTCATGAAATTGAAGTGCTTAAATACCTGAGAGATTACCCTCATTCCAGAACTCAATGGCTATAGCTTAACTGGTTTAGCTTTCAGACTTGGTTCCTATATACTAATTAAGTTTGCCAAACACTGGCTCCTTCCATAAGAAGAACTGTATCATCCCAGTAAATTTTTCTCTTAAGCCAATTTGTGACAAAATGTAGCAAGTAAATTATGAGAGAGTGAGAGAGCAAGTGAGAGAGAGAGAGAGAGAGAGAGAGAGAGAGAGAGAGAACGCTGAAGATGACAATGATTTAAGCTTTGTTTTTTGTTTATTTATAAGCTGGCTTAGGAAATTTGATCATTTCAGTCATTGTCATGATTGCTATAAATCATCACAGGAGGATAGACCGTGGTGAGGTCCATTTTGCTCATTAAAAAGGCTATGTCACAGTTCAGCATTTTGTGAATATAAACTGGACCTCAGATTTGAATTGCTTTGGAAGGCAGACTAGTTAACCACCTAAACTGCAACTAAGCTCTAAAACTTCAAGTAAGATATTCTAAAGACAACTCCCTATTTATGGACCAAGGTAGGGCAAAGGGAAAATGTAATGGAAGAAAAATAGAGAGAAAAGTTTCTCTTAATATTTGCTCCAGAGTGAAAACACTTTCCCTGGTTTCTCTCAATGTCAGCACTAGAAATGAAAGTGCACAAAAATTAAGGGAAATTCCACTGGCATTATGAGGCCATCAACCTCAATCAATCTATGTAAATTATAAAGATAAAATAAGAATTTGGGATTTTATGCATAAAAATCAGCTCTTTTTTAACGGAAAAATTATTTGTGAATGGATCAGACAAGAATTTATGGTATCTATTACCTGTGAAATATGGTTTCAATTGCCTTCTGTTTATATTTGAATGAGATACCAGTTTTGTTACCTGCCCCCCCTCCCCCCGGATTTAGTTGCCATCAGATGGTTTTCTTTGTACTCTGTGAAACTTGAACTGAAAAAAATGTAAAGATGCTCAAGAAATCTTGAAAAGTAAGTATTTTCAAAATTAAATTTATGCTTATTTTCAGAAAGAGGAAATTTATTAAAAAAACCCCACAAAACCCCAAGTGAAATTAACATATTTAAATATCCAGGGTTTTAAAGCACTCTCCTTGGATGACAATCTGATATACAATTAGATAAATACACAAGTTCTTTTGGGTGGGGGCACTGAAAAGTTGTGGGGGAGGGGATGCCAGGGGGTGGGCGGGGATTCGACTTGCTTCCCCAAGTCTTGCCAGTCCTTTTCCTCTCTAATAATGCTTTCTATTATCTCAGAAGTAGAACCATCAGTGGATGAAGAGAGTACAATTGGCACCCCTGCACTGAATACCAACCTAAAAGTATGGAAGGGCGATTAGGATTGTTGAGGGTGGGAGAGAATAGCAAGATGAAAGAGTATTGGGGCCATGTAAAAAGAACAGTTTCTGCCCCCAAATTCAGCCCTTCTGTGGGTCAGGGTCCTCACACATCAGATGTGCAGCCTTAGTGCTCCAGTTAGGACTGAAATGACCCCTTTGAACATTCAGGACCCAGGGACTCTATGGCCAGGTGATCCACGATGACTGTGCACTCAGGTCTAGGATCCCTCATGAGGCCGGTGTCTGCCTCCGCATGGGGAGATTCTTGGTTAGAACTACAAAAATTGACCCAGGAACACTTCTCCATCTTTGTACACCTTGGGAAAGTGGCAGGACCATTCACACACAGAAACTTAAGGATCAAAAAAAATGGTGTACCCCAAGGGGGATGGAGAGGACTATTGTGGGGGAGCCCGAGTCCTAGCCAGAGATGGATGGCCAGGGGGCAGGACACATGGTGTGGTGTAGGCTGTTTGTTGTCCCTAGATTGGCTAAGACCTGTGGTCTTTATGCATCTCAGTTTCTCTTCTTTGCAAGTGGCTGATGATGCTGGGGGCTTCCCAGGAGCTCGTCATTCCAGGAGGCCCAGGGGAAGTAGTCTCAGAAAAGGCCTTCATTGAGGATAGGTAAGTCCCAGATCTGGGCTCAAATCACCTGGCATTCTATCTCCAGAACCACCCCCAGATCCCTCCTTCTGAAAATGGCTTTAATTACAAATGGGTTTTCTGAGGTACAAGGCGGTATGCAGTTTCCTGTAGAACATGACTGAGGTTTGGGATCATTCCTAATATTCGTGGGGTTCCAAGCAAGAGTAAAAATGGTAGCCCAGCAACCAAATGCCTATATGTTTTCAATGGAAACACCAAGCTACAAACGCTTAAGCAAAAATGGAAAATAAAATGGATCAGGAGAAGATGTGACTATGGTCTGTCTGTTTAGCACAGGTGCCACTCCTGGGAAAGACAGATCACTCTTCATATCTGTAGTTTGTATATTAGAGCATCTCTATTCTGAATGCAAATAAGAATTACCTTGGGTTACTTACAAAAAAAAAAAAATACGGTTGCCTGGGTCCCGATCTAGAACTATTAATATTGTGGGTGGAGTCTGCATAAGGCATTTTAAAAAAAGACTTAAAAAATTTTTTAAGACAGAATACTTAGAGATCAAGGTTGAAAAAAAGACTTAGGCAATACTAATGTGCAGCCAGGAGTGATAAGCTTTTATCCTTAAAAAAGGGATTTATTCTCTTAGAACTCTTTTGGTTCTTAGTATGTCAGATTCCATGATCATTTTATTTGTTCCAAAGTTTGATTTGTTCATATACTTTTCCCCATATGTTTTCCCCGATTACCTTCGCACTGTAATAGCTCCTGCATTGAGCATCTTCCCCCTGGTGGTCAGTGCGCATCATAGCGACCAGTCGTTCCACCATTCAGTTGATTTGCATATTAGGTTTTTATTATATAGGACAATAAACTTGCTTAATTAGACCTGCTTTCTGATTTAGCTAATCTTTTTCCGGCCCAGTGAAGCACCCCAACTTCTCTTTCAGGTGATTGTCAGTAACACAGCAGTAAATATCAACATGAAGCAGATTATTATTGTAGATCATGCAGGGAGAACAAAGGGTAAAATATTTAACTGTAGCAGTGTTTGACTATATTCTGCACAGTGAGAAAACCTGAAGTCATTTTCAAGTTCCAGCATTTCTTCTTTTCAGTCAGGTCAAGTTTCTAAGCTTTCTAAATCTCCATTTTCCGGCTAACGAATAGAAAATAGTATTCCATCGAGTCTCCTATCTAGCTACTCCAGGACTTCTGTGAGAATCAAATGAGATGAGGCATGGGAAAATGCTTCACAGACATTTGGTTACAGTGTGAAATGTTTCCACCTGGCTATAAAGCAAGTCATGATCCTGGGCTGAAGAAACTCCAAGGAGCCTAGTCACTAGGGAGAGGAAGCCGGGCATTGCTATGTGACCTCATTACCTGGTGCCCACAGCCACCATTTCTGGGCTGGGCTGTGGGCTGCATTTTGCACCATGGGGTCTCCGCAGTGTCAGCTGTGATTTGGTGGGCTGTCGCTCCAGGGTGGTGGTAGGGCCTGTGTCCCACTTGGGGGTAGCCGAGTATTACTTTGTGATCACCAGGTCTGCGATGCTGTTTCTCTGTAAATGGCCAGTGCGTGTCACGGCTGCTCCTACATTGAGCATCTGCCCCCTGGTGGTCAGTGCATGTCATAGTGACTGGTTGGACTGACACTTAGCATATTAATCTTTTTTATATATAGATAAGTGGTATGATACAATATTATCTTTGTCTGGCTTATTTCTCTTAGTATAATGCACTCAAGTTTCATTGATGGTGTTGCAAATGTCAGGATTCCTCTCTCTCTCTCTCTCTCTCTCTCTCTCTTTCCCTTTCTCTTTCTCTTCTAAGGCTGAATAACACTCCATGTATCTATGTATCACATCTTCTTAATCCATTCATCTATTGATAGACGCTTAGGTTGTTTCCATACCTTGGCTATAGTGAATAATGCTGTATAAAATATGGAAGTGCAGATATCTCTTTGAGATAGTGACTTTATGTATTTTGGATATCCTATATAATAAAAGAGTAATATGCAAATTGACCGTGCCTCCACTACACCCACAAGCCATGCCCACTAGCCAATCAGGAGTGAGTATGCATATTAACCCAACCAAGATGGCTGCGGCCACAGAGCAAGCAGGAGGCTTGGGTTTCCCCAGCAATGGAGGAAGCCAAGCTTCCCGCACACCCTGGCCGGCCCAGGCCTCCACTCAAGGCTACAAAGTTTCAATTATAAAAGATAAATAAATCCCAACAAAAATGGCGGCAGCCACAGAGTGAACAGGAGGCTTGTGTTTCCCTGGCAATGGAGGAAGCCAAGCTCCCGCAGCCCTGGCCTCCCCTCAAGGCTATAAAGTTTCAATTGTAGAAGATAAATAAACCCCAGATACCAGGGCCTCCTCTTGGGTTGCCCGGGGTTGTGGCCGGCCTGCAAACCACCACAAGCTCCTCACCCAGGCCACCCCACGCCCAAGGGAACCCCCACTCTGATCCGGGACACCCTTCAGGGCAAACCAGCCAGCCCTCACCCATGCACCAGGCCTCTATCCTATCTAATAAAAGAGTAATATGCAAATTGACCATCACTCCATCACACAAGATGGCTGCCCCCATGTGGACACAAGATGGCTGACACAAGATGGCCAGCAGGGGAGGGCAGTTGGGGGCGATCAAGCCTGCAGGGAAGGGCAGTTAGGGGTGACCAGGCCAGCAGAGGAGGGAAGTTGAGGGCAAACGGGCCTGCAAGGGAGGGAAGTTAGGGGCAATCAGGCTGGCAGGGTAGCAGTTAGGCATCAATCAGGCTGGCAGGGGAGTGGTTAGGGGGTGATCATGCTGGCAGGCAGAAGCGGTTAGGGACAATCAGGCAGGCAGGCAGGCGAGCAGTTGGGAGCCAGCAGTCCTGGATTGTGAGAGGGATGTCCGACTGCCCGTTTAGGCCCGATCCAACTGGTAGGATCGGGCCTAAATGGGCAGTCGGACATCCCTCGAGGGGTCCCAGATTGGAGAGGGTGCAGGCTGGGTTGAGGGACACCCTCCCCCCTGCACGAATTTCATGCACCGGGCCTCTAGTATATCCATAAGTGGGATTGCTGGATCATATAGTAGTCCTATTTTTAATTTCTTGAAGAACAGTTTTCCACAGTGGCTATACCAGTTTACATTTCCACCAAAGTGTATGAGGATTCTCTGTCCTCCCCATCTTTTACCAATATTTATTATCTCTAGTCTTTTTGATAATAGACATCCACAGTGAGATGATATCTCATTGTGGTTTTAATTGGCATTTCCCTAATGATTACTGATGCTGAGCACCTTTCATGAACCTGTTGGGGCAAGGAACTGAAAATTTTTATTCAGTTCCTCTGTCCATTTTTAAATTAAGTTACTGTATTTTTGCTATTAAGTTGCATGAGTTCTTTACATATTTTAGACATGTACCCCTTGTTGGATATGTAATTTGCAAAATTTTCTTCCCTTTCCATAAATTGCTTTTTCATTTTGTTGATGGTTTTCTTTGCTGTGTAGAAGCTTTTTAGTTTGATGTAGTTCTACATTTTAATTTTTGTTTCTGTTGCCTTTGCTTTTGTTATAAACCCCTCCCCCCCCCCAAAAAAAAATCATTGCCAAGACCAATGTCAAGAATCTACTCTCTACATTTTCTTTTAAATGTTTTATTATGATTTCAGACCTAATATTCAAGTCTTTAATATATTTTGAATTGATATTTTATATTGTATTTGTTGTAAGATAGTGGTCCAGTTTGCTGAGGGTTTTTCAAAAATCATAAATATGTGTTAAATTTTGCCAAATGTCTTCTTTTTTTTATATGAATTGTTATGATCATATGGTTTTTCTTCTTTAGTTTGTTGATACGGTGGATTACACTAATTGATTTTCTAATATTAAGCTAGCCTTGCATACCTGGAATAAATATTGGTTTTGGTGTATAACTTTTACTATACATTGTTGGTTTCTACTTGATAATATTTTATTGAGGATTTTTCTGTCTGTGTTAATGAGAGATATTGGTCTGTAGTTTTCATTTTGTGTACTGGTTGGGCATTAAGATAATGCTGACCATATAGGGTAAGTTAGAGTTTTCTTTGCTTCTGTGGGTGCAGGTACAGTCCAAAAGGATGCGGGAATGCTGGGCACTGAGCGTGGCTGGTTCCTGACATGGTCTGTCTGCTCTGGCATTGTTGGGCCGAGTGTGGTTGCTGTCACTGCATCTGTCACTTTCAGCTTCAGGTCTGCCCCAGGTCTGACTACCAGCTGGATCCTGCAGTCTTTGGATTCTAGAACAGATTAAGGTTTTTTCCACACACCTTTTGAGTGACTCTGAAGCTAGATGCCTCTGGCCCTCTCTGACTAGATAGCTCACACAGCCATTTTTCACTCTATGGCTCTCTTAGTTTAAGAAAAAGTATCCACAACTTCAAAAATAAGGAAAATATGGCTGGGTGTTATTTACGATGAATTGTGAAGGATCATTAAAAAGTCCTCTTATGAATCATCAGACACTGTAAGACAAGATTTCTCAACTTTTTGTAAACCTCTCCCGGGAAAAAAATTAAATTATATGCCAATTTAATTAATCAACTCAATCATTAACTGGTTTGATTTACCCCTAATGGACGAAAGTAAATGGGAATATGATTATTCAGGTAGGGGTGAGTTTTGGAGGCCACAATAAGAACATGCTTAGCCCATATTTTATTTATTTTCCCAAATTGCATTTGAGAAACTATTTGGCATCCCAAGTCCTAATGCAGCAAAGATGTAATGTGATTCTTGTCACTTACCACTTAAAACCTAACCAGTGGGCCAGCTCTTGACATTAGAGACATAATATTCCACCACAACTTCTCTCAGGTGGTAAAATACTGCCAGTATTTAAATGCTTAGCATTTTCCTTCCTGAGCTGCTTGAGTCCCAGAAAAATAGCCCTGGGCACTGTGAAGTGCAGCTTTCCTGAATAATTTTGATAAAACGTTATTGCCTAATAACATATTCAGTTCCGTAGGCTAAGTTGACCAACTCTGCATGGATGAGAATGCTGTCCTGGGGCCTGTGTCCGCCGCTGCTGCCCTCAGTTTCTTGCCCCATGAATTTCCATGGGAGCCTTGTAGTCTTACAGTACAATTTTCGCAAAGTTGAAAACCTAGCTCTCATAGGAATATAGGATAAACTTGTGTCACAGATTTCTTCAGCTCATTAATGAAGAGGCCAATAAGATGGTAAAGGTGATTCCAGGAGGATTTGAGGAACTAAGTATTTTATTAAGAAGCATTTTTAAAAATGTTAGAATAAGTTCTAGATTAGATGCAATAAAATTTGTTAATCTCCTACAGGGCAGATTTTTGTTTGGTACAAATTATTTTATGTATTAGACAAAAATCATCAGTGTTTCTCCTGGACAGAAAGCCATTAAGTTATAAAGTTTCACAAGATATAATTACTAGATAGCAAAGTCAACTACACCAGTGTTCTCCCAGATAACGGAATAATCTTTTGTCAGCCTCTTAAGCCACGCCCAGCGTAACATTGAAAGGACGTGATTCCTCATCTTTGCCTTATCTCCAAGTCTTGGATAATATCTATTAATTGCAGCTCTTTGAAATACTGGTGACAATGTCTGAAACTTATCTCTTAGCAAGAAATGCTGCTAACTCAGTGCTTAATTAAAGAAAACACACAGCAAGTTGCAAGAGTGCTCTGGCTTTTGCTCAAACACCACCTCCTTGTGGAGGGAGAGTATCCCTCATCCCGCATCTGCAGCAGCACCCCTGCCACTTGGCACCCCCTTCTGTGCTTTCTTTTGTTTCAAAGCTCTTTTCCACGGGCCTTATGTAACTCTCCTTCATTGTTCTTGCTTGTCAGAGTGTAATTTCTTGAGGGCAAGGACTTGGTCTTTCCTGCTCATTTAACAGCTCCACCCCTAGGTCATTTCTAGGAACATATTTGCCAGTCAAAGAATGTTAGTTGAATTGACTAAAGTGAATTCTTACTATTTCCCCATTTGGCAAAGAAAGACCAGAAATAATAAGGACTTTGGGGGTTCCCAAGAAGAAAATCCCACGATGTCCTAAAGGAAAGAGCCTGTGCTTCTACTTGCCTGCATGAAGAGAGAAGAAATGCCGGGGATGCTACAAAAATGCAGAATAATTTAGGGAAAAACCTCTGTAATAGTGAAAACACTGGAGCTAAATGCCTTAAAAATAAGCCAACGAAAATCCATTTAAAACAAACTAAAGATGACTGAGGGATAAACCTCTGTCATGGTGAAAACACTAGAGCTAAATGCCTTTTTAAAAAGCAAACAAAAACCATTTTAAAAAAGCTAAAGATGTCATTGCCAAGCAAAGACTGACTTTGCAAGAGGCCCCCGGGGGTAGAGTTGGCTCTAATGAGGAGGAGGGGTTTGGGGGGAAAATTAAACTTAATTGCAAGGATGAAAAGTTGTGGTGTATTCTTTTGAAAGAAGCCAAGGATGTTACCATTTCTTGAGTTCCTGTAAAGTGCAAATCACTGGGAAGGGTCCTTAGGGAGGAGGTCTGAAGGATAGATACTTGGTGAGAAAAAGAGAGGCCCTAAATGACCAGATAGGTCTTTTCCATGTCTGTGTTGATGGTTTTATTGCTGCATCACAGAGAGCTCAGAGCAAACTTGAAAATGGAAGAATTACTTGAGGATGAGATTTACTAGAGCAACAAAGTATTTGTCTTCTAAGGAAACCTGGTTGAAAAACAAGGCTTATAAGCTTTTAAACAGAAACATACTTTATTTAAAAAATACAAGAGTCTCATGATTGTTTTAAAATATTTGAGCCTACCCCCAAATTAACCATATTCTCCATAAATCTTGCCTGTGGAGTAATTTTTGAATTCAGAAGAACTAACCTTTGAAAATGTGTCATTCCATATACAATGAAGCTAAGCTCTCTTTTGTTTAAATTATGTAGAATAGTGAATTTTAGTATTTACTGACACTGTAAAGACTGAAGGTTTCCAAGCTCCTCAGTGTAACACCAATAAAGAAACATCAGTATCAAATGCAGTCTTAGATGTGGTTCTCAGTTTTTCTTAAATATTCTAAAACTTCCAAACGCAAGCTGTTTATTTCTGTCCACTGCTTGCTCTGTGGTGGTGACTCAGTTTATGTTTTATGAGCCATCTGCTGAATCCAAGGTGCCCATGTGGTGTTTGTCTTTAGAATCTCTCTTGAGATCCAGGATAGAGGCAGGAAAGGATCTCACCAGGTCCTGAACTATCACAGGGAATGAGAATAGAAGGTCATGCAACAGCACAGAAGAACAGCTGTTGCAAAAGAAATACAAATACAAACTTGATTCTGCATTGAATCTTTTTAGTTCGCAGTGCTTTTAATCGGAAAGGGACTTCAGAAATCATTTAACCTCCATTCGACAGGCAATGACCAAGACAGAAATTATGTAAGTTTTGGAAGAGACCTTTTACAATGTCCTACTGTTATAGACAAGGACACTAAGGCTCATAGAAGTGAAGGAACTTGTCTAATGAGCCAGAATGGATTAATGGTAGAGTTTGGACAAGGATGTGAATAATGTTCAGGTAACACTTAAGAAAATCTTTTGGTGCAGGAAAATAATGGACAATCTTTATATGTCATGACCTTATATGTTTCTGTATGCTTGTCTAACTTTAAACATTTTATACAAAATACATTTAGGAGCTTTCAAACTATTAACATTTTTTGACTCTGAGTCCAGGTAATAGATATAAAGAATCTCTGTTCATATGGAAACTAGCACACAGATGTCTCTCCTAGTTAATTAATGATGTATGCACATAGTTTATGACAATAAAAAACTATTCTCAGGTCTACTTGATTATGACCATGCCATTTTTTCTTTCTAAAGGAAAAATGGCATGGTCATAAAGACATACTGTATGTCTTTCTGGCATGTCTTTCTTCTGGTATATAAACCCATATTTCCATATAATATGCTATTTTACAGAAACAACACTATAACCTAGTTATCATTCATTTGGTATTATTTATTAATTTCCCATTATGGTCATTGAGAAATGATCTGTTAAATAAGGGAAGATGAATACTGAAGTGGGAGTGTATGCTGATTTTACTGTATTTAAGGAGCAGTTTAATTCTATAACAAAGACCATATGGACTGTGACGATCAGGGCTCATGTATCTTGGAAAAGTCACTCTCTGACTCATTTTTCCATTTCACTTGTTTGTGCTTTTAGGATATTGAAGAAACAACTAATGTGAAGGTGCTTTCTGTTATTCAAAGCAGTCAATTAAAATATATGCTTTTGATAACTCTAGGAAAATGGTGGTGGTGGCACAACAGTAGTTCATGGAACTCTTCAATTGTTTATGAAAAGAAGCAGAGCAGTGAGATACAAAACCCAACACCCATGGGCAACATTAACAAAGTCAGGCCACAAGTATCCTCAGGAATCTCAATCTACAGGTGGGAGAGGACCAACTGCGAGCAGTCACAAGAGCTGTGTGCTATTGGTTTTCATGTGAGAAAAAGTGGGGGAACCCAAAGGGGACCTGAGAACAGGAGAATCCCCACTTGGCCGGCAGGTGTTCACTGGGAAGGAAAGTGAATGCATTTGAGAGCAGTGGCTGAAGCTGGGAGAGTTTATTCATTCCCATCACAGTTAAGTGCAAGGGAATGATGAAAGGCTTGGAGGCCCAGCTCTCAGGAGCTCTCCGGCCTGAGCAAGCATGCCTTCTTTCCAGGACCAGCCCACACCGAGGAGGGGCTGCTGCGTGGGAGCTGGATAAAAGAAAAGAAGAAAGGAAAGGGCCCGAACACAGAGATGGAGTGAGGACGTCTCAGAAAGCAAGATACCGTATGCCTTCACACAACATGGGAACGACAGGAGAGGGAGCTCTGGGAAGTCAGACGAGCTGCCAGTATCATGTGTTCTAAAAGTTCAGGAAAATGAAATTCACATGAAAATGAGCAGCAGAGCAATAACTAGCGAAAATTCCATACGTTACTAAAGGATAAAAGGGACTAGGGAATAGAAAAATCCCTTATGGATGACGAAAGCATGCCAGAAAGACATACAGTATTGTTGTTTAGCTTCTTCATATGAAAGATGAGGAAAGTGAGAATTGGAGAAGTTGGTAAAGGGCCGCATTTTCAGAAAATTAAATAGTGACAAAGCTAGTATGTCTGGGCCATAAACGTTTAGACCTTATGTATTTTAATTGTGATACTTTTAAATATCATAGATAACTTTGAATATTTTAAAAAAACTACTCCTTGTTATCCCTGTGATATGCTAAGTATGAACTCAGATGGGTATAAATTCTCCTTTGAGGTGCCACAGGGTACAAACAATTGGTCAATAAAGTTCATGACTTTCCAGCTCACTTTTAGTTCCACCGAGACTAAAAAATGTACATTTTAAAGCAAAGAACATTATATGAAGGAAAACCATAATGTTATAGAGATAATTTAATGGATATGTATTAGCTATGCATATTGGTATTTAATCTTGATCCCCTTAAAGGTAGATATAGTTGAGAAGTTAAATGGAATGGAAACAAAATAAGTCAAGAAAAAGTTAAGATTAGACATTCTCAGAATTTTGTGTGAATTTGAATTTGTGTCATGTATGTGTGTGCGAGTGTGTGCGTGTGTGTGTGTGTATGTGTGTGTGTGAGAGAGAGAGAGAGAGAGAGAGAGAGAGAGAGAGAAAGAGAGAGAGGAGAGGGGAAAAGAGAGGCAGGAGGGAGAAGACAAAAAGAATAAAGGAAGTTAATGTGCTGTAGCTTTCCACCCAAAAAAACTATAATTAGGCAAGTGCCCTCATTTGTGGATTTTTTACTGTTGAAAAGAATGTTTATTTCCTCTTGTTCTTAGCTTGGTCTTAAATTACTTCCTTATGGAGCTGATTTGGTGAGGTCTCCTCCTCATGTCATCAGCACCCCTATGATCACTATTCTGATAGTTGTCCTCATAAAATAGGAGAGAGAGAAAGATACCTTGGCAGGGTTTCTTAAGACCCAGGCAATCTTCATTTCAAACTGGACCCTCAGTGGGGACAGATTTGTAGCCCTGCATTGGTAAGTACCAGAGGGTCAATTCAGGGATGATTATGCTTCCACTTGACTCCCTACTATGCTCCAGAAGATTATTTCCCTTAAGAATTCAAATGTTTCCACTCCCTTTCCCCCCTGTTTTTGATGTTCTGCCCACTCCACTTATCTCCTTTATCCATCTTTGATGTTTTCAGTCTCCATGAGTGAAAAACTAATTGTAGACTCTTCTTCCATGTTTTTTTGCCACCATTGTTTGTGTTTTTGCAATGGATGACTCACATCTGATTAGTTATGGGAAGGAAAGAATTCCTCAGGGTATAATTGAAAAGAAAATTGGTGGGTTTAGAATGGGATAGAAACACAGACTACCATTTAGAAATATTACCCTCCAACCCTGACATTATATAGAAAGTTTCTTTGCTCCATCACTTCTTTATAAGTGGGCGCCATATACAATTCTTGATAGTCATCTCTTTAAGAAAAAGTGATGGCATCTCCTTGGCAGAACTGAAAGTGGATCTAGAAAAACAAAGGAGGCCAAAAGATATATAGCAAGAAGGCACATCTGGAAAAATTCCCCATATATGTGCAATACATTTGCTGTGTGTGCACAAGAGGTCCAAATTTACAATGTTGACAGAACCCACATCGTGACCTCTGAAGCTAACCTGTTTGGATTACTACGGAGCTTGCAAATCTAAGTCATTCTAAGTTGGTACTCTCTGGCTGTTAGCCAACTAAAGGTCTGAAGTCCAGACCTCCCAGTGACTGAGAACAGAAAACTGTTAGTGCTTTGGAAATGTTTCAAATCTTTCAGGCCATTAGGGGACCATTTGGTATTCTAAGAAAGATAATTCACTAAAACAAACTGTAATAGTATAGAATAGCTAATGCAATTCTCCAAGTTTCCAAATTGTTTATTTCGTATTCCCTAGCAAGCTATGGGCACCCCAGTTGGCATTCATCTCTTTCCACCAATTCTCACATTGCCCTTTGAGTGTTACTCTGTTATAACACTTGCACCAATCTGCTTTGTGTTAAAATTGTTTGGTACTAAAGTGAAGCAAGACTGTGTCATAAGGGTATCATATAAAGCAGGCTGAGATGGAGGAGCAGGTGGTCCAAGACGCATGGAGGAGTCAGTGGGACCAAAAGGGTTCTCTGGTCTAGGTGGGAAAAACAATAAAGAGAAGGGAAGCTAGTTGGTTATGGTTAATTAATATTCCAGCTTCTCTCTTTTAGTAACATTTGACAGAGTTTGGCATCCTGTGTGCACCAGTTAGCAAATAGACAAGGCCAGCAATGGCTAACACCTGGCACTGGGATTTTAGGAAGAAGGGCAATGAGAGAAGGAACAGAGAGGAGAGATGATGGTTTGGCTGGGGTTGAATTATGAAAGTATTTTTAGTCATTTCAAGACTCATGGCACACAGGTGAGTCCCAAGAAGGCTGGGAATATAACTGAAAATATATCTCAGAGTCTCCCATGTCCTTTTTAGGAAACCATGAAGAGGCTTCTCTCGAATAGATATTTACACCTGATGCTTTGGAGAAGTCTCTAAAACTGTTTCTGGATGGATTTATGGCAGGTGCCCAACTTTGTTGCTATGTCCATTTTGGATCTAAAATTTTGTTGTTGTTCTTGTTGTTATGGGCTAATCTGAGCACTGTAGGGTGCTTAATAGCACCCCTGCCCTCCAGACCTCAGTGCTGAGCCACTGCTGCTCCCTCCTCCTAGAAGCCCTTGAGATGTCCAAGTGAGGTGAGGTCTCGTCTATGTGACACTAAATGTGGAAGCCACAGTGCTCTGGGGAGGAGAGGAGAGGCTACCTCTCCTTTTTTATATTGATCGTCTGGGGGATGAAGCATATTGTAGTACCCACCCCCTCCATTTTCCAGAAGTATTTAAAAAACACTGAGCAGAATCCAGTACCTTCATTTTGCCATCTAGACCTGGAATAAAATTTGAACCACCTGGGGCTGTCCCACAGGACTACTCACAGTGACAGATGTCATCTTATTTTAATGCCCTTCCCCTCGGAGGGTCTTATACTGGACTATGCTCTTTTGGTTGCTCCTCCCTTCTCCATCTCAATAAACCAGACCTTAGTGTTCTCAGATCTCAGGTGGTTGCAGGGCAGGAAGATAAGCATTCTGAGAACATCTTTCTTCTTGGTTTTTGTTCTCAAAAGTCTCAACTCATGGGAGAGACTATGCTGGGTCCTCTTGAGAGAAAGGAGAAATATAGTAGCACCCCCTTATCCATGGTTTCCCTTTTTGTGGTTAAAAAACATTAAATGGAAAATTCCAGAAAGAAACAATTCATAAGCTTTAAATTGTACACAGTTCTGAGCAGTGTAATGAAATCTCCCTCCATCCAGCTCCATCCGCCCGAGACATGAATTATCCTTGTCCAGTGTGTCCATGCCTTAGACACTCCTGCCTGGTTGTCACTTAGTAGCCTCTTGGTTATCAGGGTGACTATCCTGGTATCACAGTGCTTGGGTTCAAATAACCCTTATTTCACTTAATGATGGCCCCTAAGTGAAAGGGTAGTGATGCTGGCAATTCAGATATGCCAAAGAGAAGCTCTAAAGGGCTTCCTTTTAGTGAGAAGGTAAAGTTCTTGACTTAATAAGGAAAGAAAAAATTGTATGTGGTGGTTTCCAAGATCTGTGGTAAGCACAGATCTTCTATCTGTGAAATTGTGAAGGATTAAGGAATCCATGCTAGTTTTGCTATCTCACCTCAAACCACAAAGATTATAGTCACAGTAAGTAATAAAATAGAAAGGCATTACATTTTATCATAGTATCCTATATAATAAAAGGCTAGTATGCAAATTGTCCCCTCAACTGGGAGTTTGACCAAGGGGCGGGGCTGGCCCGCCAACCACCCTTGGCCCCTCCCCCCAGCTGGTCTGGCCTTGATCAGCCTGATCGGGGTAGGCAGGCCAGACCCCACCCATGCATGAATTCGTGCACCAGGCCTCTAGTGTATATATAGGAAAAAATACAGTATATACAGGGTTTGGTGCTATCCCAGGTTTCGGGCATCCACTGGGGGTCTTGGAATGTATCCCCTGCAGATAAGGGGGAACTATTGTATTTTCCAAGTCAGAAGGGCAATAGAGAGCTGTGGCTTCCAGGGGCACCCCTTTCCCTGGCAGTGCCTCCACGGAGGTGTAGCAGTTGTTCATAAGGATTACTAGATTCTACACATCAGGACTCCTGCCTTGGCAGTGATTTTAATGCTCATGCTTGACCCAGGAGTGTAGAGACACCTGCCTCCACAACTTGGGCCATGTGACACTCAGGTGACAATTGTATGTCCAAAGATTGTCACAGTGATGTTCCCCATCTCACCCGCTCTTCTATAACGCAGCCTGCTATCTCCTATCAAAAGACGTGATCTACTTCCTTTCCCCTTGAATCCTGGCTGGCCCTAGGACTCTCTTAAAACCACCAGAATCCGGAGTTAGTTCAGAACAGGCTGTGCAGCTTCTACCTGGTTCTCTTGGAACACTAGCTTGGTGGGGAGTCACATGTAGGAAGTCCAGTTACCCTGAGATTTCCATAGTGGGGAAAGCACATGTAGATGTTTCGGTTGACTGCCCGGCTGAGCTCCCAGCCAGCAGTGAGCCGCAGCTGCTGACTATGTGCTGTGGCATCTTGGATGTCTAGCCCAATGGCGTCTTCAGATGCCTGAAGCCATAGTCAACATCTGACTGCAGCCACGTGAGAGAATGAAGCAAGAATGGCCCAGCCCAGCCCCCCACCCCCCCCCTGCCAAATTCCTGAACCACAGAACTATGAGCGTAAGAAAATTGTTGTTTTAAGCCATTATGTTTTGGGATAATTTGTTACATAGCAATAATAACTGGAATTATTTCCATCTCTCTTTAACAAGCCTACGGCTTCCATATGGCCCTGGGAGGGCAGGAATCTCATTGTAACTCAGTGGCGTCTCCTACCGGCCCTGTAGGACTGAGTCAGATAGATAAGATTTTACTTTTGATATGATCATCTGACTTTTCCTGTGTATGTGAGCTTGTGAAGGAGAATTCATACTTGCTACACATATCTGCCCAACTGTTTGTTTTTTCTTTAGAATGAGCTCTTCCCTTGCAGCTCTTCATCCTTTCTGTAAATAGCCTCCTGGGAGGCCCATCCTAGAGTCTCATCAGGCCTGGCAGGCATGTCTGAAATCTGTGGTCAACATCACTGAGACCCAACCTGGAACCTCGACTGCTCTCTCCACTCGTGGGTTAGTCTGAAAGTGTGGGCACAGTTAGTCTAGTCTATGACACCACCAGAACCCTTTCAGATCTGGGCCTTCAGTGATGCTGGCCATCATCCTCAATGTCCACTGCTGCATACTCTGCCTCTGATATGATGCTTAATGCATAGTAGCTGCTTAGTAAATATTAGTTGAGAAGCATAAACTGATGTTGAGAAAAAAGGCAGAAAACATGGAATAAGGGATTTAGGTAAAATTTAGGATTTAGAAGTGGGACAGAAGAGTTAACTGTGCTTATTTTTCACTTGCAATTACCTTAATTTTGCACTTAATTAAATACCGTATTGTCTTGTTTATTACTTTAACTTTGTTTATCTCGTTTTTTGCAACTGGGTTGTAGAGTTTTAGACTCCTGTATTCTCGGGATGGCAAGCATGGTGATGAACAGTGTCAGGCCTCAATAAATACTTGATGCTTTGTTCTCTCTTCTTGTTTTCCAATCTGTGTTCTTGATATCAAAAGATATTCCAGGATGGACTGATGACGGACTTATTGGGACCCTCCTTTATTTTGAGAAGCCTTGTCTCAGAGCTCTTAGACACATATTAAAGAGAGGGGGGCATTTTTCAGTGGAGCCACTGAGGTGCTTCACAAAACAAACAGGATTTTCATTAGGAGGGTGTTTATTAAATGAATGTGTCTTCATGTCTTAAATAAAGCTGGGGAGACATAAGAGCTAACTGTCTTCATTAATAACAGAACCTCTGATCCCTAAAGGGAGGGTCCGTATCATCAGCCAGCAAGAAGTGCTGAAAGTCAGCTCCGGAGCAGGGAGTGAGAAAGGAAATGTGTGAACAATGTAGCCAAGCCCGTCTCCAGATGACAAGACTTCTGAGGAGAACATGTGCTGAACTCAGGCACATCCCGGAATAATCAGTTTCAGGATATGGGCCTTCCATGTGCTGTCTGATGGTGGGACTGGCTGAGGAGGAACAGTCTGGGGGACTCAGTGGAGATGGTGTGTACTGAGGTCAGTGTCCTCCGGCTGCACCTCCACGGGCTCTCTTCCTGGGAGACTTGGGGCTGAAAGCAGGGCAGCAGGTGGTCCCAGGCATGGAGTTTGGAGGAGTGACCACCTGGGATGGATGTTTTATAACCCTACTTCCTGCCTGAGTGACTTGAGCACTTCATTTAATCTCTGTATACCTGAGTTTTCTCATTGATCCCATGGGGTTGAGACTACCTCAGAAGATTGCTGGGGTGATTAATTAGGGTAATAAGTATAAAACCTTCCTGGTGGTTCTTAGCAATAAATGGTGGTATCAGAATTCCCATGCCTACTTGAGACCTGCTCCCATGGCACACCAGTTTTCTAGCACAGTCTCTAGACAAAAAGGGACCCTGCATAGAAACTGTGAAAGCCACCAGCCTAGATGTGGTACAGGGCTGGCTGTTGTGAGCAAAGAGAAGCATAGCAGGGGGAGACCAGCTGAGACCAAAGGAAAGTTGTTTCTCTGGGAAGCAGAGAGGTTTTTCTCCCTTTGTAGCAAAAACTGGCTCTCTGGACCTTACCAAATGAACCAGAGCACAAAGAGGCGTCCGACCAAGGGGTATCATTCTGCTCCCACCCACCTTGCTTTTCCGTAGGGAGTGGCTGATGTCTCGTAACAGGTCTGCATATAGATCATGCTTTTATTGCAGCTCTCATTACCCAGGACATGGGCATGGAAACAAGCAGTTAGTATTTAGTCATTGAAGCCTTTGGCCAGCCCCACAGCCTCCATGGAACCACAGACATGGCTCCTTGGAGGGAAACCCCATCTCTTCTTCCTTCTAAGGCATTTTAGCAGGACAAGATGGTGTCATCCTTTTCTTTGAACTTCAAATATAAGCTCCCTGTCTTCCCCTTCATTCTGACTACAGCACGTGGGTAGTGGGGTGCCGGTGCACTTCCTGGGGAGACCCTGTAGGTCTGGGCACTGGGGGAGTAAAGCCCTGAGAGCCAGGCAGTTCCTGTGGGTTTTGCAGGGCACTGGGAGAAAAAAACACAGTGTTTCTACCACACAGACTCCCTCTCTCTGGTGGGGGTCCCCTGTAGAGTTTCGGGCAGGGTGATATGTTAGAGACAACTTCTTCTTCTCTTCCTCCTTCCTACTCCTCCTCCTCCTCCTCTTCCTCCTCCTCCTCCTCCTCCTCCTCCTCCTCCTCCTCCTCCTCCTCCTCCTCCTCCTCAAGAAGGACACCATTAAAGCAGGATGACTTCAGAGTGAGGAGATGCAGGGAGAAAAATGGGGTGGACAGAGGCTGTGGATCATTCTGTGTGTGCCCTGGAGGCCCTCTCATGGCATTCTGGGAAACGTTTCATCATGCTCCATGAAAGCATCGTTGGCTATTGATTACTGCTTTCTTTTGGGTGGAGAACACCCCTCACCCCCTTCACAAGTCTTGGTTTACATTATTCTGTTACAGCTTTTGTTCAAGTGCAAAAATCCCTGGATGCCTCTGCTCTTCTATTTCCTTTGTAACTCCACAGACCTGCAAGGCTCCCCATGCTCCTCTGCCCGAGATACTCAGGGGTCTATGAGAGGCACTCATTGGGGCACTGGTCACCTCAGAAAGCATTTGTGGAGGAGGCCAAAGCTCCCCAGGACAAGGCAGGAGGAACTGGGAGCTCCCATAACTAGGGCAGGGATTGTAGAGCATCCTGCCTCCTCTGACCCAGCCCAAGCTGCTCTTCTATCTAAAATATAGGCAGTGGCCTATTGATTGCTGAGATATGTTTTAAAAAGCATCTGGAATCAGGCAATTAGTTTCTGCTTAATGCAGAATGTCAAATCAGGGCCACCAATTCTCTAATTGATCAATTGATTCATTATTTCCCTCACATGGCTAGATGTGGACTCAGGCCAATGGGAGAAATAAAGTAGAAGAAAAAGTTAAGAAAGTAGAGCCTAAGATTTATTAGCCCCCCACAAAAGAAATACATTGTTTATCCATTCATTTCCCAGTAATTGCTTGTTTACTAAGGTGGCCACTCAAAGAGAAAGCCAGTAGCAGAGATTGTCGATAATCAAGAGGGGTTATGTGTTTACTGTAAGTAGATGGTGTTGTGTTTCAAATGCTAGAGCTCCCAGATCATAAAGAAGCACAGTGGAGTGAGTGTTTAGGTTGTAAAACTAAATGTGGCCTATCATCCATTGTGAAGGAGAATTTCTCTAAAGCCTATGGGCTTTCAGAGAAAGCTGCTCTGGGTAAGAGGAGTTACTGGATGTGATAAACTCACTCTTTGGAGCTGAGTCCTTGGGAGATAGCATGCTACATTGCAGAGGGTGCTGGCTTTTAGGTCAGTTAATCATCATTTCAAACACAAGATTATCTCATATGACTTGCATTAATAACTGTGTAATCTTGGGCTTGTTTCTTAACATCTCTGATCACCCTTGTCTGAGAGGGAAAACAGCATTACGTGTTAAGAATGTGGACTTTGTAGCTAAGATGAAGGTAGGAATCCCAGCTCTGACATTCTAGCTATGGGATCTCAAGTAAGTTATTTTATTTCTGTTTCTTCCTCTAGTGAGATGAGGGTGATAATATGTGAGGGTGAACTGATGCCCAGACCCAGGTTGTCCTGGCTGACCTGAATTTACCTGCAGGTGGGCTTCCTGTGCTGATAGCTGTCCATCTCAAGCTCCTGGCTCTCTTCTCTAGAAGGCTGAGGGCTTTCTCTTGGCACCAGGAAGCTGGCTTCACTGAACAGGTAAGGCCTGGCCTCATTGGAGCTGATGCCCATGGGGTAACCTTTAAACTATGGGAATGGGAGTCCTTAATAAATATCCCAGCTGCCCCACGCTCTGGTGGAACAATTCTAAGAGCATCTTACTAGGTTCCTCAGATGGTCAGCAGTAGGATTGAGCCCATTTGCCCACAGCAGGAACATAACCTTTATTGAGCAGTCTCCCTTTTGTGTCTCGCATTCACCATTCCTTCCTTCATTGTTCATTCATTTGTTCACCTCCCTAAATCAACTTCCTGAGCCCAAACCCTTGTCTCAGGGGCTGACTTGGGAGAACCCAAATTAAGACACCTAGTATCTATGCTAAGTAAATTAAGGCACTCAGAGCAATGCCCTGCACTTAGTAAACCGAGTGCATGTTAACATTTTTATTAGCTTTACTTTGAAGATTTGGAGAATTAAATCAATGTATAGTAGTTATTATAGTGCATTTTCCACCTACTATGGCCAACCATGAGTTCAGTACTATTTTTCCTCTATAGTTTTCTCTCATATTCTGTTCTTTGAACCTCTCTCTTTATTCTGACATTGTCCATTTCTCCCCTTTCTTCCCGAAACTTACCAGTATTCTTGCTCATCCAAATTCCTGACCCATAAAATCAGATATAATAAAATGGTTGCTTCTTAAGCCATTAATTTTTAAAAGGCTATATTGAGGTATAATTGGTATGATAACTGCATATATTTAAGCTATTTTATTGATACGTTTTGACAAATATATATAGAACCATGAAACCATTAGCACACTCGTGTCATAGTAGATAATGAAGATATCCTTCACCCCCAAATTTCCTCAAGCTCCCCTTGCTCCCCTTCTGCTCCTCCTTTCCCACCAAGGCAACCCACTGATCTGCTTTCTGTTACTAGAGATTGGTTTGTATTTTCTAAGTTTTGTGTAAATAAACATAAGAGTGTGCTTTTATTACACACTAGAAATTCGTGCACAGGGGTGGGGGAGTGTCCCTCAGCCCAGCCTGCGCCCTCTCGCAATCCGGGACCCCCTCAGGTAGGGTCCCTAGGCCTGGCTGGCAATCAGGGCCTATTGAGGCTATCCTTCCCCCCGGCTGCCGGCAGCTGGCCCCACCCCTACCCCCTCTGCTGCCACTGCTTGCCATCTGTGTGGTGCTGTCTCCCCTCCCCCACCACCAGTGACCAGTTGCCTCCCTCTGTGGGTGATCACAGGGGGCGGGGGGCAGGTTGATCACCTGCAGAGGGAGGCCCCACCCACCCACCGCAGCCTGGATCTTCCTCTTTGAGTCGGCCACGAAGAGGGAGGGCCTACCCACCTGGGGCTCTGGATCAATTGATTGCAGGGCCTCCCTCTGTTGGGCAATCACAGGGGATGGTGAGGGCAGGGGGCAGGGGGCGGGGCCCCCCACCCTTGGCCAATCACAATGCACCTGACTTGGCTGGCCTGGCGCCAGTGCGCATCATAGCATGGTCATCTGGAAGGTTGTCTGGACAGTTTTTCTGCTGTTCGGTAGTTTAGTCAATTTGCATATTACACTTTTATTATTATAGACTAGAGGCCCGATGCATGAAGATTCATGCAAGAATGGGCCTTCCTTTCCCTGGCTGCCGGCACTGCCTTCCCTCCAGCCCAGAGCTCCTTTTCTGCCTTTGCTCCAGCTGGAGCCGCCTTTCCGCCTTCCCACGCTGCCCAGAGGCCCGGAGCTGCTGGGGCGGTGCGGAATGCCTGCGTCGTCACCATGGTGACGATGCAAGAGTCCCACCCCGCCCCCGGCCGCTCAGCACCTGCATATGCAAATTAACCCGCCATATTTGTTGGGTTAATTTGCATACTCACTCCTGATTGGGCTGGTGGGCGTCATGAAGGTACAGTCAATTTGCATATTTCTCTTTTATTAGCGTAGATGGTTTCTTTCACTCATTGTAATTATTTGAGCTTCATCCATGTGGTAGTTTGTTGCTTTTTATTGTTAAGTAGTATTCCATTGTGTGAGTACATCAGAGTTTATCCACTCACCTGTTGATGGACATTTAGGTTGTGTCCACTTTTGGGCTATTACAAAGAAAGCTGCTATAATCATTTCTATTCAAGTCTTTGTGTGGGCATATTTTCCCCATTTCTTGGGTAGATACCTGGGAGTGGAATGGCTGGGTCATATATAGATGTATATTTAACATTTTTTAAAAACTACAAACTATTTTTTTCCAAGTGAGTGTTGAGTTCCAGTTCCTCTACTTTCTGGCCAGCATTTGGAATGTTCAGACTTTTTAATCTGAGCCATTCGGATAGGTGAGTAGTGAAATGCCCTTGCAGTTTTAATTTGCATTTTCCTAATGACTAATGATGCTGAGCAGCATACTTATAGGTCATTATTTGCCATCCACAGATTCTCTTTGATGAAGTATCTGTTCAAATACTTTGTCCCTTTTCAATTGAGGTATTTGTTTTCTTATTGAGTTTTGAATATTAGTTAATATTTTACATACAAATCCTTTATAAGATATATAATTTGCAAATAATTCCTCCCAGTATGTAGCTAGTCTTTTAATTCTATTAGTTTTGATGAAGCTAAAGTCATCATTTTTCCTTTCATGGATCATGCATTTGGTGTCATATCCAAGAAATTTTTGCCTAGCACAAGTTACAAAGGTATTTTTTAATATTTTTTTCATGTGTCATATTTTTAGATTTTACATCTAAGCCTGTGAACCATTTGAGTTAATTTTTGTATCTGAGGAGAGGTATGGATAGAAGTTTATTTTTTTGCATGTGGATATCCAATTTTTTAAGCACCATTTGTTCTCCACTGAATTGCCTTTGCAACTTTGTCAAAAACCATTTGTCTGTACATGTGTGAGTTTATTTCTGGGCTCTGTATTCTGTTTCACTGATCTCTTTGTCTCTCTTTACATCAGTACCACCCTATCCTGATTACAGAGCTTTATAATAAGTCTGTAGATTAGGTAGTATGGATAATCCAAATTGGTTTTTCTTTTTAAAAATTGTTTTGGCTATTCTAGGTCCTTTGCATTTCCATATGCATTTTAGAATTAACTTGTTCATTTCTATAAAATGTGAACTAAGATTTTGATTGTATTGTGTTAACTCTATAGATCAATTTGAGGATAGTTGACAACAATATTGAGACTTCTGACCTATGAACACTACATATCTCTTTACATAGGTATTCTTAATTTTCTTCAGCCATGTTTTGTATGTCTGTGTACAGATCTTTTAAGTATTTTGTCAGATTCAGGTTTATAATTATGCATTTTATATTTTGTGATGCTATTGTAACTGGTATTTACTTTTCATTTTAATTTTTAGTTGCTCATTGCTGGATACAACTCTAGTATAATGTTCACTAGAGAAGTTGAGAGCAGTCTTTTGCCATTAAGAATGATGTAATTGTAAATTTTCCATAGATGTCTGTTATTAGTTTGAACAAGTTCCCTTTTATGCCTAGGTTACTGAATCAACAATGCATATTGAATTTTACCAGGTGATTTTTCTGCATCTGCTGAGACAATAATATGGTTTTTCTTTCCATTTTTTTTTGAGTTTGTTAATATGGTGCATCACATTGATTTCTTTTTCTTTTTTTTTTTAGCTTTATTGAGGTATAACTGACAAATATTTGCAATATATTTTAAGTGTACTACATGATAATTTATACATGTGTACATTGTGAAAGGATTTCCACCATCTATTACCATACATATTTACTTTTGCCTCATATATTTATCTTTTTTCCAAGAACATTTGAGTTCTATTTTCTTAGTGAATTTAATTATATAATTATATAATACAGTATTATTAGCTGTAATCACTCTGTTATACATTAGATCCTTAGACCTTATCATCTTCTACATGAAAGCCTATATCATTTTATAAACTTTTTCCCCTAGCCCCTGGCAACCACTTTTATATTCTCTGTTTCTATAAGTTTAATTATTTTTTAGATTTCACAGTATAAGTGATACCATGCAGCATTTGTCTTTCACTCCATGACTTATCTCAATTAGTATAATATTCTCCAGATTCATATATGTTGTTGCATATAGCAAGATTTCCTTTTTTAAGGCTGAATAATATTCCATTATATACATCAATATCTATTTCAAATTTTCTTTACCCATTTATTCATTGATAAATGCTTAGATTGTTTGCATACCTTGGCTATTGTGAATAATGTTGCTATGAACATTGGAGTACAGATATATTAAGTTAATTATTTTGTTTCCCTCTGATATATACATAGAAGTAGGATTACTGAATCATATGGTAGTTCTATTGTTAATTTCTTGATGCACCTCCGTACTGTTTTCCATAGTGACTGTACCAGTTTACATTTCCATGACCTTTACTTAATAAGCTTTAAAGATTTAGTGGGTTCACCAAGTAGAACAACAAGTAGAAGAGGAAAAATATGATTTCTTTGTCGCTTGTTCCCTCTCCTTTCTAAGAAGAACAAACCAATTCAGATATGAGGAAGTATGCTTCAATTTTGTACTCTTGACTAAACATCTCTGCTTTTTGGCTTGTACATTCATATAATAAAGATCACATACGTCACAGGGGTTTTATAATAAATGTTACTGCTGCACTTACTAATAGAAAGCATTATCTCTAATAATTAATAGCCAGAGTTCCTACTATTCCAAGAATAAACCTTTAAAAAATAAAAGGGCCATCTTCAGTTAATTATCACAGACCTGTTTGTTCTTTGGCTAAGTAATTGCCCTGTAACTCATGTTTATTTCTGGTTCAAACACATTTCAATAGCAGTAGCTTGTCCCTGACTGGAGACCAAATGGCTATGCTGTTATGCAGGTAGCTAACAGGTGACTCTCAGCGGATAAATATGCAGAGTGTGTGTTTGGAGAGAGGCAACAGAGGACAAGAGGAACGGGCTTAAACCTGCCCTTGGCTTTTAATAAGTAAGTGGTGGCCCTGTTTGGCCTTAGATGATCCTTCTGCCTCAGATCCTCTTCCAGAACAGCCCATGTGAATCTGAGAATGAGATTAGGAACAAGAACTGTACATAATCATGCAAATATTTCTGGAGCCCACACCTGCTGTATTGCAATGCTCTCCTCACTAATCCTACGCAGACATGGTTTCCTGGCTGTTGTCAGAGATGACTAACATGTGGTTTTAGTAGCCCTCCCCATGGTCATTTGTGTCATGTTCCTTAAAAGGAAGTTATTTAACATATGGAAATACTTCCCGCCTTTGACGTGCTGTAGGGTTATTGAGTTCAGTTATCTTGAAAGCAAATAACTCTAACCGTGGGGTAAAAAAACCCCATCATACTTCATTAAGTAGCATATGAAATACTTAATACTTTAATGGTACAGACTTTTTTTTTGCAGCATGCATGTTTGCAAAAAAAATCCCAAATTTTTTACTTAACTGTAGATGATTATGGAAATACTCTTCTTAAAGTCAAGAGTTAGTTCAGTAAGTCACAGATTATAGTTTTTAAAGAGAGAAAAGGCTTTTATGTATATGTAGCTGGTTATATTTCATTGCATTTAGGTTGACATAATCAACTATTCAGACTAAGTTCACATCTTTACAATGGTTTCCATCAAGTGGTAGTCATTTAAATATTTACAAGAAAGGTATCTGCTATAGGGCAGTGTTCCTCAAGTATGGCAATGGTGCGCCATGGAAGTCTGCTGATGGACCATAAAATGAATCAAAATATTATGTCTTGCAAGGGCAAGCATGCAATTCCACTGATGCTTTTTCTTTTCAGTGGAAATTGGGATGAGTAAGTAAAGCATGCCATTGAGGTTTTTTTTTCTTTATTATTTTGTCTCTGTTGATATGTGATATAGTCAAAATTGTTTGAGAATCACCAGTCCAGGCATAGCATTTCCAAACTAAAACCACATATAAGGCTGGGAATGCGACTTCTTCTGTCTTTATTTGGAGATGCTCAATGCATTTGATCATGGTGCATACTCCAAGTGGTTGAGGCAAGAGTTTAATGTTGTTGAATTAAATCTTTTCTCCCAACTACTTTGCAGCAAAGCCACTTTTGTTTTTTGTTTGTGAAGTATTTCATAATACCTCAGAGAATGCCAGGGTTCCAAGGAAGACAATTTGGGAACTGGGGGTTTTGGAGGACATGAAGAAAACACAATCCAAATCTGAATGCAACCAATCAGCCAATCACAGACCTACAAACTTGGCTACATTAACTATAAAATGTGACCACTCTCTTTTCAGTTTGTTGCTTGGTGATTTTAATATATTATTATTTTTAAAAATATATTTTTATTGAATTCAGAGAGGAAGGGAGAGGGAGAGAGAGATAGAAACATCAATGATGAGAGAGAATCATTGATTGGCTGCCTCCTGCATGCCCCCTACTGGGGATCGAGCCCGCAACCCAGGCATGTGCCCTTGACCAGAATCAAACCCAGGACCTTTCGGTCTGCAGTCCAACGCTCTATCCACTGAGCCAAACCAGCTAAGGCTTGTTTGGCTATTTTAAACTTTGATTACTTGACTGTGGTTATTAAGGAAGGCGTACAAATGGCTACCATACATGTACATATGGCAATTCACACACACAAAATTTTCCAGGAAAACAAGTCACATTGTATTTTCTGTGACAGCCACCCCCTAGAATAAGTCATATATATGCATATATTCAAGTACATACAACACATGGAATTAGGAAATAAAAGTGAATCCAATGTCATGTTTGATCAGAGAAGGGGTTGAAACTGAAGTACAGCTTTATTTTACCCCAATAGGTGAGGGCTTAGGGAAAGCGATTTCTCTCTCCCTCCTCCAACTTCACAATGATTTTTCATATGAATAATCTTCTGAAATGTGGTACTGTTTAAAATAATTAAATAGATACTTTCTTTCTCTTTGAGAAATATACCTTTAAGATTCACTCCATTATCAAAGTAAGGAGGAGCTCCTGATGGTAATCGAGGATTTAAGATAAACTTAGTAAAAGATAACTCGGAGGATTTTTGAACTTGGGGTACACTAAGGTATTCTTTCCACCCAGAGGTAACCTGACTCCCATGTAATTTCTTTCTTACTTTTCTCTTACCTCTTCTTTATGCATCCCTCAAAGGATAGACAAGTTTTTTCTAATTTTGACTTCAACATAAATTCAATAATTTTATATAATTTCTTGCTTATTGCATTTGACATTGCTTGTAAGATTCATTTATGCTCTTGAACGTAGTTCTAATTTGTTCGTTTTCATAGCTATGTCTTATTCCAAAGTATGAATATACTATATTTTATTTCTCAATTCAAGTATTTATTGATACATACTTAGGTTTTTCCACTTTTTGGGAGAAGCCTATATCACTGAATGGCAACTTGGGCGGTAGCCACTAAGATCTTCCCAACCTGCATCTAAGTGGATGTGAGTGAGAAGCAAACCTTTGCTGTCTGAGGCCACTGAAACCTTAGATATATTTGATGTCATAGAATAAGCTGTTTTATCCTGAATAATATAGTAATAAACAGATTCTTTCCTTAAGAAAATTTTAGGTTCCTGTTGCTTCGCCGCAAGTGTTATCAAACATGCAAGAAAGTAAAAAAAAAAAAATTCAGTTTAACATAAACAATTTCAGAGACTAGAAGAGCACAGTAAAGACCCTGGCTAACTGGCTGCATCAGGCAGAATAATGGCTCCCCAAGGATGTCATGGCCTAATCCCTGGAATCTGTGAATATACTACTTTACATGCAAAAAGGACTTTGCAGCTGTGTTTAGGTTATGTTCCTTGAGAAGGGGAGGTTATCCTAAATGATCTAAGTGGGCTCAATCTAATCACACGACTTTCTCAAAGAGAATAATCTTTCCTGGCAGCTGTCTCAGAGCAAGACGCGGCCAGGAAGAAGCACCGGAGATGTGACACACGAGGACTCTGACCTGCTGTCGCTGGTTTTGAAAACGGAGGAGGAGGTTTCTAGGCAAACTCTATAGGAGCCTCTAGGAGCTGGGAATGCCCTCTGTTTAGAGCCAGCAAGAAAACAGCAGCCTTGGTTCTATGATCTCCAGGCACTGCATTCTGCCAGCATTCTGAAGAGCAGGAAACAGATTCTTTCCTCGAGCCTTCCAAAAGGAATGCAGCGCTGCTGACATCTTGATTTGATTCCAGCCAGTGAGACCTGTGTCAGATTTCTGACCTCAGAACTGTGAGATGATAGATTTGTGTTGTTTAAGCTCTAAGTTAGTAGTCATTTATGTCAGCAGTAGAAAACTAGTACACTGGTATAACCTTTATACTCAAACCTGGCAAGAACTTTATGAGAAAGAAAAAAGTCAGGTCAATCTCAGTGATGAACATAAATTCTATGGTAAACAAAATATGAGCAAATTAAATCTATCAATATATGTAAAAGGAAAAGGAATTATAATCAGGTTGTGTTTACTAGTATACCAAGAATGCAAGATTGCCTGAAAAGCAATCAATATAAGTCACCACAAATTTAGGGGATTTCACATGATATCCTCAATGGATACAAAAGGCATATGATATAATTTGACATCCATTTATAATTAATAAAGAAACTCTTAGAAAATGAAGAATGGAAAGAAACTTTACAAGCTTGATAAATATTATCTACAATACCATAGATTAAATGTTATACTAAAATTAGTTACATTTAAAGTTTCATTCTTTGGAAACTTTGAAATTGGGAACAAAACACCAGTTCCAGCTGAACCCCTGACTGATCCTGAATCTTTAAGGAAGTTTAGAGACATACACTGATGAACTCTTTCCAGTTAAGACCTCATGCAAAAAGCCTTTTTAAAAAAGGAGGAGAGAAGGGGGCGGGGGTGGGGAGGAGGGAGGCAGAGAGGGATGGAGGGAGACTATAAAAGCAAAAAGCTGGCCTTTCTAACTACAAGTGACCAAGGTCAATAAGAAATCTATTGCTGCCTGCACGTGGAACCCTTGAGAGAGACCAGGTGGGCAGACATCCTTCCTGAACCCTAACCCCTGATTCTACCATTTCTCTAGTCCCACCTCTTTTTGAACAAGATCAGGGCATCAGACCAGCCCACGGCTCTGCACCAGGGGCTTCGGGTGACAGTGGGACCTCCCTCAGACTTGCACCAGACATTTTCCCAGGCTCTCCAAACACCCCTCCTCCCCGGGCTGCTTCCTGATTTGATTTCTGATGGATTGCAATCCTCCTCCCCCTGTAACCTTTAATGGGAATAGTAAAGGTCAGGTCCCTCCTGAGAAAAGGTTTGGTTAGAAGTGAGCGTGAGGATGCTGACTACAAGAGAGGGAAAGCTTATCAGAAAGGAAGCCTGTGGGTGTTGGATTTAAGCTCCCCAACCCTATCCACCGTTTCTCCAGGGTGTGTGCATGTTCCTGACTCACACAGCAGATGGAAAGCTCTGGTCATCGAGTGACTGGTGGCCAGATGACACACAGTATCTCCCAGGGACAAAAACTTGAAAAGCTTGGAAAGAAAAGTTGCCTATTATTTCCATATGTGTTTGGTGTTTGGTGCTTGACAATGAAAAAAAAAATGTCCCCAGATGATGACCAAATACAAATATTCCCAATTTACTCTGTGACTTTCATTTCTGTTTTCCAGGTACATAATTTGTTTAAAAAATGTTTTATTAGAAAAGTGAAAAATTCTTCTCAGAAAGTTCAGCTTTCATATACAGAGGAAAGGTTTCTATAAAACCTTGGGTGGGCACTAAATTTTCCCCTCGAATGTTCAATTGTCTAGACATGGAAATGCATGCACCACATTGAGGAACAGCTTCCCACCCAAATGAGAAGACAAAACACACCCACAGTTCATTTCTTGCTCCAACTGGATGCTTTATTTGTCATAAAACACAGGCATTCCAACCAAACTCTTGGACAGGTAAACTGTAAATGATTCAAAACAAATACTACTTCTCTGGAAGTAATAGCAGAGTTTGCAATTCACAGGTGGCTTTTCTGTCTCAAGCCTTGGGAAACTCCCTTTTCCCATCCTGACAGATGATTTTATTAAAAAGGATTTCCAGGGCAGTGTCATAGGACTTTGCTGACCACAGGCAGACTAAAGGCACATTAATCTTTCTTTTTCTGTGGGCAGGTTTTATTCTCCTTTTGCTAATTTCCCTCTTCAAAATCCCTATTGCTCTTTCTCTCAAAATATGTCCTCAAGAAAGGGTGTGGAACTTCCAAGGGACAGAGGAAGTGGTGGTTTCCTCCTAGAATTGCCACATTGCTGAAATGATGAAATTCTAAAAATGGAATTTCAAGTAGAGAATGAGGTGATTTGGGGAAGCAAGGAATTCTTACTGGCAATGCTCTTGAAACCTTATTCGTCAATATCCCAGATCTGTCCATCACCACATGGTTTGAGAATTAGGTTCTACACTGTTCGACCACCACTGTACATCCTGGAACAGACAAGCCCTCCTTGCATCAGGGCAACATGTTGTCCACACCCGCAGCAGCTCAGATTCTACAACTCTTGTGATTGTAATCTTTCCTGAAGCCTGCAAAGTCCACTTCAGACTCGGAGTTTCTGACTTAGTCATTCTTGAGCCAGTAGTTACAATTCAGAACAGTGTTAGAATACACCCCCCTCAAGCTTCCAGGCCATCTCACTTGCCTGCCTTGCTTAAGAAACAAACAACTCCCCATTCTTGTCCTGCCCACCATCTTCTTTTGACCTGTTTACATGAGATGATGTGGCATCTATCTTCCTTCTTCAAAGGACATCGCTATTTCTTTCAGGAGGAGGATGTATGTAGATAGCCATTGACTTTCTAATTACACTCTGTAGGACATTATCCCTTATTCTGAGGGTTGCAATGTATTTTTTTATACTTTTAATGGAGTTAAAGACTTCTAATTCTTAATTCTTTTCTCTCCTCCTTGTTAACCAAATAATCCATAAATCAAGTTGGTTTCTTAGTCAAGACCTTACTCACCTAATGAATTCTTAGGCAATTTAGGAGTGAGTCTATCTATTTTGGAATCACTATGAAATTTTGCAAAAGTTTGTGTCTCTAGGTGTTTCTAATGTTTCTTGTCTTAAAACTCTGAAGTTACTTATTTCTTGTGTTCTTCTCCCTTCGATAAAAATATACAGTGCTGAGAAGAGAGGGAAAGGAGACAGGGAGGGAATGGCTATCCTGCCTGACTTTATCGTACTTCAGCTTTGGCAGTTCCTTTGGTCGTTAGAATCCTAATTGTTTCCTCCAGGATGGAAAGGCAGCTTGACTAAGTGTCCATGATGCTGTTTTTGGAGCACGGGACAGTCCAGATTCAATCCCAGATCTGCAGCTTCCTACCTTTGCTGCCTTGGGCAACACTCCAACTCTCTGATCCCCCACTAGTATCATCTGTCAAATAGGGAAAAGCCCATGTACCTCGAGGGACAGCTGGGAGGAGCATCTGTGTCATGCCCTGGCTACAGCGCCTGGCAAAGTCTGGCCTCAGTAAATACTCACTCTGGTCCTTCCCAGCCTCTGTCTCAGGACTGGAAGTGAAGACACCTGCATTTCAGTCCTGGGGAGCTCAGCCGTCAGCCACGCTCTGACAGAGCGTTTCACTTCTCTGAACCTTTGTTTATTCCTCAAGTAAATGGAGAGGAGGGCTACACTGTCAGGAAGACCACTCCAGCAGGGCCCCAGACTCCAGGCCACACCTCATTTCCTGCCTGCCTTTCCAAGTCCTGTGACCAAAGCACTGGCATGCCTACCTGCTTGTTAATCTCTCCTGTAACTTCCTTCTTCCCTGGGCAGTTAGTTGTTCAGGTCTTTTCTTCCTCCTACTGAGCCATCCCCCCACCCTTTCTCTTTAACCCCATGCACACCCCTTAAAGCACTTGCTCTCCTTTTGAGTTCTCCCTTTGGTGGACCCGAATATCCCAGGCAGAACTGATGGGACTGGAAAATCTGATTTTCCCTTCCATAAAGCATCATGGTTCTCCCAGTAGCTGAGACCAACACAGCAGTTTTCACAGAATAGACTGAATGGCACTGTTCCTCCTCCTTGTCAGCCCCTGGGCACTAGAAGTCCACTTTGGCATGGGCTCACCTTTGGCTCTTTCTGTCCAAGTGGCAGTGATCAACCTGTAATTGTCACCTCCTATATCACAGGCCCTGGCAACTAAGCAAACATCTTCCTTAGAGTCCCTATTAAAGTTCTGGTAAAAAGCTTTCATTTTGGCTTCTCACGCTGAATTTTAAGATAAGATCTCTACATACTTTTCCCCATATGTAGTATATTTTGGCATTTCCCCTCCCATCTGTTAGAGAATTGTAGTCCTTTTTTTTTTTTTTTCTCTGTAAGGTATGCAGGAAGAGGCCTCCTATCTCCCCAACAATCATCTTCTTCTTTTCAGTTGTTGGTTTTTGCTTGCTTAGATTTATAGTAATTATCTTCACTTACGTCTTTGATTTTTTAAAATCAAAATATTCCGCTAGATGAAAGGCAGATGGGTAGGAATGTGTCAAGTGAACAAAAGAGACAAGCATTCTAGACAAATATATCATACTTAGAATTTGAAATTCATTCCTGATATTATTTAAATTGTGGTTTGACTCTGGACAAGTTACTTGACTTGTGGAACTTCTAGATCCCCATCTATAAAATATTTTTTATGTCTATCTTGGGAAGAATAAAAGAGATAATATAAGAATATAATTTGGTAAACTTTATGAATTTGAATGAAGGTTATTATAATTGTCACGAAGGAAACTGAAGATAGGCCTTATCTACATTGGAGTAGACCTTGAGGTTTCACTTCTAAACACCAAAATCCTCCTTGCCTGAGAGCTTTATTCTGGGGCTGCTGGACCATATGCAATTGATGAGCAGGGCAAACTGAAGATATACGAATGAACATAGTCAAGATCAGCCACGCCTAGCCCAGATCAGCAGAGCCCCCTGCTCAACTCACAGACTAATGACCTAAATTGTTGCTCTTTGAAGGCATTAGATTTTGAAGCAATAAATATTATGCAGCAATAGCTAATTAATATTCCATGTCTCTTCTCTACTTTTTTGCTGTCTCCTCCAGGTCAGTGTATTTTCTCTCCTGAAGGCCCACAAAGTTCCCCCAGAGCCAATCCTCATTGTGTACTTTAGGGAAGGAGATGAAAAACCAAATGTTAGTAGAAGTTACTTTCCCTTTTGGAGCAAGCTCATACAGAAAATTATAAGCATCTGAGGGGTAGAAGGTAATGGAAATATTAAAATCTACCAGACGTGCTATAAATTTGCTTTCCATCATTCCAAAATGTTTTAAATAGGAAAATTTTGAAATTAAGTGAATTAAGGAGCCAAACAATTTTAATGGAGCTGATGGAAATTTAATATTTTGGTCTAGATAGACACAGATAATTAAGTTTATTTTTGAGGACAGTTACAAAATAATAACCAGAAGGGGTTTAATGTAAATAGAATCTACCATTTTGAGTGTGCTGGCCACTTACTTCCTCCCCATAAGACAGAAGTTAGACATGGGGGCGGCAAGACCTAAATGACCTCTCAGGACAACATGTACCTCAGAGAAAAATGAACATGGTTATTGAAGCAGGCTGACAATGACCTTTTCATCTTTCTTCCTCTGAGATACCCATTTTCAAGACATAAACCAACCTAGAATTTGTAAGAAGGAATTAAATTTTCTAAGTGCAAATCAGTTACTGGCATTCACTATTCTTGTCACCATGAGATGAGTAGGTGTATCTACTGGTTGTTTTATCAAGTTATGACATGGGTTCTAATTCTACAACAGGATATATATCAAGTTATTTCTGCTTTGTTCACAGGCATGTCAAAAACTCTCTCAAAGAGATGGAGACGACATCTTGGTTGTACCTCATCAAATACATGTTTCAGTTGGAGGTTAATGCTTTCACAAACCTTATGATTCTTTTTATTAGTGTGTGCCAATTTAGAGGTATTCTAATTTTTGAACAATACCTTGATGGTTCCAGTATGGTTTTCTTAAAGCTGTAGGAAAAATCAGGCTTGACAAAACATTAAAAAATTTACAGGCAAAAGCTGGAATAGCTCTTGACAGATGAGCAATAAACAACTTTTCTCAGATTTCCTAATTTTCCTTTGCTAATCCTTTGTAGTTATTCCAAAATATCTAGGAAAGAAGGGAAAATGGTAAAAACATTGTCTTATTTTTAAATACTGTCTACATTGACTTTTAGTTTTTATTTGCAAGTAGATGCTCATGATAATCATAGAATTACTTATGCTCATGCTGGAAGAGAGATTAAAGGTTGTATAGATCAACCACCTGATTTAAATCCCTTCTCCAACATCCAGCTAAATGGCCAATCAATTTCTGCTTGCATACCTGCAAAGATGGGGAGCACAGCACCTTGCATGAATCCCACTACTTCTTTGGACACCCCTGACCATTTGGAAGGTCTTAGTAATTCAAGCTGAAATAAGTTTCCTAGAAATGTCCAATAACCAGTTACTGTTCAAAGAATTATCAAATATCAGGACTGGAAAGGACCTTCTAGATGTCATATTCCAATGTTTTCCAAACTGCAGAAACCACTAGTGGGTTATAAAAACCAATTTAGCAGGGCACAACCATCATTTTATAAAAATGAAATAGAATATCAGAGTATAACATTTGTAGCAAGGGTACATTTTGTCTTGTTTTACCTACAAATATATGCATGTGTCTTCTGGTTGCAGCAACGTTTATTTGTTACCATTGGTAATTTTAAAGACTTCAAAAGTGACAGATATAGTTTACCCTTATTTTGCAGATGAATTAGTCTCAGAAAAGCAAATTTCTCCAAGATCCCACAACTGGCCAGGGAAACAGAGTAGTTGGAATTCTCTTGACCTACAATTAGTGTTCTTTCTACTGCAACATCAAATTATTGGGGCCTTCGAAGCAATTTCTTCACTGATACAGCTCCTAGGGCAATGGAAACTAAATAGAAAATAAACAAATGGGACTACATCAAAATAAAAAGCTTCTGTACAGCAAAAGAAACCATCAACAAAACAATAAGAAAGCCCACTGCATGGGAGAACATATTTGCTAATGTTATCACTGATAAGGGTTTAATCTCCAACATTTACAGGGAACTCATACAACTTAACAAAAGGAAAATAAACAACCCAATAAAAAAATGGGCAATGGACTTAAATAGATACTTTTCGAAGGAGGATATAAGGAAGGCCAAGAGATATATGAAAACATGCTCAAAGTCACTAATCATCCGAGAGATGCAAATCAAAACGACAATGAGGTACCATCTCACACCTGTCAGAATGATTTGTCATCAACAAGTCAACAAATGACAAGTGCTGGTGAGGATGCGGAGAAAAAGGAACTCTTTTGCACTGCTGGTGGAAATGCAGACTGGTTCAGCCATTGTGGAGAACAGTATGGAGTTTCCTCAAAAAACTAAAAATGGAACTCCCATTTGACCCAATGATCCCACTTCTAGGAATATATCCCAAGAAACTAGAAACACCAATCAGAAATGATATATGCACCCCTATGTTCATAGCAGCACAATTTACCATAGCTAAGATTTGGAAACAGCCTAAGTGCCCATCAGCAGATGAGTGGATTAGAAAACGATGGTACATCTACACAATGGAATACTACGCTGCGCTAAAAAAGATTGAATTCTTACCATTTGCAACAGCATGGATGGAACTGAAGAGCATTATGTTAAGCCAGTGGTCGGCAAACTGCGGCTCGCGAGCCACATGCAGCTCTTTGGCCCCTTGAGTGTGGCTCTTCCACAAAATACCATGGCCTGGGCAAGTCTATTTTGAAGAAGTGGAGTTAGAAGAATTTAAGTTTAAAAAATTTGGCTCTCAAAAGAAATTTCAATCATTGTACTATTGATATTTGGCTCTGTTGACTAATGAGTTTGCCGACCACTGTGCTAAGCGAAATAAGCCAGTCAGAGAAAGATAAATATTACATGATCTCACTCATTTGTGGAATATAATGAACAACATAAACTGATGAACAAAAACAGATCCAGAGACAGAGAAGCATTGATCAGACCATCAAATCTCAGAGGGAAGGTAGGGGAGGGTGGGGGTAAGGGGGAGAGATCAACCAAAGGACTTGTATGCATACTTATAAGCCTAACCAATGGACACAGACACCAGGGGGTGAGGGCATGAGTGGGAGGGGTGGGGGGTAAGGATATATTTGTAATACCTTAATCAACAAAGAGAGAAAAAAAAAATTCTTGGAGACTTGCTGAACAAATATAATTTCTTTACCATATATTAGTCCCTCAAATATCAGTAGCCTTTAGCTCCCCCCTCAGTTTTCTTTTTTTTTCCATGAAAAGTATTCCTATTTTAAAAAAATGAAAACAAAATGGTTTTTAAGTTCTGCATCATCCTCATTTCCCGCATCTATAAATGCTTCAAATTGTGTCCCTCCCTTTTTTGTGTTGTACTTAGAACTACAACAAAAGCAAAACCACATTTAGTTGTGTTAGTGTGGTCATCATCTGCTTATTCCATACACTCCTCCCATTTAGATTTGCATCATCATTTTGGGAAGCCACATCATACTGTTGAGTCCTACTGAGTTTATTTTCAATTTAACCACTTAATTCCTTTTCTCAGGAGAAGGAAGGGAGGGAGCAAACCAGAATAGTAAATGTCTACCCTACTCCAGGGACTATCCCAAGTGTAAATTCCCATCTCACAATAATTTTGTGAGATGTTTATTAACATCACTTTATAGATGAATGAACTGAAGTCAAGAATGAGATAACAAGAAACTTGCCAAGATCACTTTCAATGGCAGCACCAACGATTCAGAAGGGATTGGAATGTGGTATTTCATTCTGCCATCTGACCTAAACTCTCTCCATTGTGAATTTGGAAGGTTTGTTGATGGGAACAAACATAGTGCAGGCACTCCTCATTTTATTGTGCTTCCCAGATGATGAATTTGTTACAAATTGAAGGCAGGACTCTCCACCAGCAAAAAATAAAAAATAAAAAATTTATGACTCACTTTACTGCAGGACTCGCTTGATTGTGGTGGTCAGGAACCCAACTCGCTATATCTCCGAGGCACGTCTATGTCTTATTTTTCACACTATACAAAGGTGAATGGGTTGTAGATGCCCCACCACTCAGCATTCTGGTTAACATTGGATGGAGCTCCAATTCCACAGACTGGCACTGTCCTGATGACTCATTAAAAGTTTGCTGCTTTCCCAGGTCCAGCTTGCTCATGTTTTCTCCCACTATTGCACTCCAGAGCTGTGTGAACTATCCCACTCTACCTGGGCTTCCATCGTACATAAATCAGACTCTTCCCTCGTTTCAACAAGAAATCTACTCACACTGTGTACTTTGACATGCACTAAAGCCTCCACAGTGACAATGGGAAGGGTGTGTATAGTCTTTATTTCATTGTTCCACTCTCCCTAGAACAATTTTAAAAACGTCTCCTCTTTCCTTTATAAAGAGTTTCTACCCACAATCAGGTCTCTCAGAGGCTTCAGCTTCTTTCTCATGCAACTATTGCAAACAAATACAACATTCTCCTTTCAAGAATTTCCAGTGAATATAATTTTCTCCCTCTCATGATGCCATTATTAAATTTCATATTATTATACAGTATTGAAAAGGGGACCTTTTGTGCCTCAGTTTCGGCTGAGTCTACAAAAGCTGTGAATAATAAAATAGGCACCAAATACTCGGAACTCCTAGAGAGAGTGGGGTTAGAGGACATATACTGAATGTAGACGATTCTAAATGATTGAGGAAGTCTGGCCAGCACTAGACTATCACCCACCATGAGGGCATGACACAGGCAGGAAGTCAGTGCCTGAGAACTTCTTAAGAAGACTTTAGATCCTTTAGCTCATGGAGAGAAGAAGCCAGGGAACATGGGCCAGACACTGGCAGTATCTGCTAGATTTGGGCTGATAAATTAAAAGTCACTACTGAAATGGGAGGGTGGTGCTTGCTAGAAATCACAAGAGCATGTTGGTTTCAAGTCCATATGGCCTTTCTTGAGGTAAACAGAAATGGCAAAGGTTATGTTCAGAAACCAATACATTTGGAATAATGGAGGTCTTGAGATCAGACGACACCTTGTGAAGGACATTAAATCTGTGCAGTGAAATATCACATGACTCCAGATGAGAGGCTAAGGGGGAGAGGGGGTTTGAGCCACAACTAGAGTTAAGTATGAGCTTGAGGCAAGTAGGAAGGTTTGTGGATGTCTGAGAGGTTACATATGTGTGTACATTAACCGTACACTCAAAGAGTTTGAAAAATCAGAAAGACTTTGTTCCCCTGTGAAGAATTTGGTGAGAATAGATTTTATTTTAAGTATTTAACAAAAGGACAAATTATAAACATGTGGGAAAATTTTCTCCTCAGTTATGACCTGCGAATTTGAATCTTGGATACCTTTACAAACCAACAAACGTCACTAGCAATTGCTCTATTCATTGCCAAGGTAACATCTAGAAATCTCTGTTCTGTCCTCTGAACCGCTATAGCAACCCAAGAATCTAATTTGGTGCCTCATAAATGATTGTGTTCCATCTCCTGACATTTATTTTTAAGTTCTATGAAAACACCAGCTCAGAGAATGTTGTGTTTTTGTGTTTTTCCTCCAGATTTCTGTTGTTCCCCAGCTGTTTGAAACATGTTGTGTCTTTGAGTTCCTCAAACTACCTCCTGTGATGAAGATTACCTTAATTGCTTGTTTGTGGAACATTCAGTCAGAGACAGAATATACTGTAACAATTACCAAGAGGTGAAGGCTGACATTTTACATTCCTTGTTATTCAATTAGCAGTTTCTTATGACTTCTTGTTCAGCTTTTTTTTTTTTTTTTTGCCTTGAAGCCAGAAAATCCTTTGAAGTTTTGTGGATCACAGCTCCATTCTACCCCTAAAGGTTTACATCATGGTCAGAGAAAAGGCTTATTTCCTTTCAAACAACATTCAACAACTGTTTATTGAGCACCTATTATGTGCCAGACACAAGAATAGATCTAGGGGATACAGATGTGAACTTATTAGACTGGGTCTTGCCTCTTTGGTACCTGTATTCTAGTGGAGGAAATAAACAATAAATCTGTGAGGTAATTTCACATAATGACAGTACTATGAAGAAAATACTAAAGGAATAGCCAATGTTATTTTTTTTTGTGTTTTTTCTCCCTAGAGCTATTTTATACACACATAAAAAGCACAAATATATAATCTATTTTTATACACAGTTGGTAGCATATGATATATACAGTTGACCCTTGAATAACATGGGTTTGAACTTCACGGGTCACTTGTACACGGATTTTTTTCCCCCAGTAAATACCTGCACTGTTTTCGATCCACAGTTGGGGTTCCACTGAAGTGGGGGGAATACTGTGTGCATTGAACTAATCCCCTGTGAATACCAAGGGACAACTAAATTTTGGGGGATTCCAAAGTTATACATAGATTTTCAATTGCGCGCGTACGTGTGTGTGTGTGGGGGGGGAGTCCAGCACCCCTAACCCCTGTGTTGTTCAAGGGTCAACTGTATTTTTTACTGTCATACTTTTTCTACTTAGCCATGTATCTTAGAGATCATTCCCCATTGATACTTCATGAATTGCTTCATTCTTGTTCATAGGGATACACAGTATTTCATTGTGCAGTGATATGAAATTTATTTCACCAGACTTCTTTTGGCGGATATTTACGTCATTTCTAGTCTTTTGCTTTTACAACCAATGAATATTCTTTTATGTAATTTTGAATATCCTTTTACATGACTTTGCACATGTAAATGTATAGTTATTAGTTTTCAAGATGCAGAATTATTGGGTCAGCAGTGTATATATACTTATAATTTTTAAGAGAATGTATTTTATGCCATAACGTTTATGAAAAGATAATGCACACATAGTAAATCTTCAAAAGGAACAAAATTACATATAATGTAAATTAAGACCTCTTATACCTTTTTTCTCCTAGCTCCATAGTTGTGTTAATTAATTTTTGTATATCATTTCTGACACAGTATATATATATTTATTATATGTTATATATAATTATACCTACACACACTTTATTGCCTCATCTTGGTATTTCAGCCATTTAGTGTCATCACTTTGGATATCATTAGTAAAAGTACTGGTTCCCTTGACTCTCCCTGCAACTTTTTAAAAAAATATATTTTATTGATTTTTTACAGAGAGGAAGGGAGAGGGATAGAGTTAGAAACATTGATGAGAGAGAAACATCAATCAGCTGCCTCCTGCACACCTCCCACTGGGGATGTACCCGCAACTAAGGTACATGCCCTTGACTGGAATCGAACCTGGGACCTTTCAGTCTGCAGGTTGACGCTCTATTCACTGAGCCAAACCGGGTAGGCCCCTGCGACTTTCTTTGTTCTGAGGAAAGAGCAGTGGTGGGTGTGAAGTTCCATACTGTCACTGGCTTTAATTTTTTAACCCGATCTAACATGTCCTTGTTTTCTTTTGTGCTTGGTACATATTCACTCATCTTGTGATCCTTCATAATGACTATTCTAAGATTCCCTCAGCTCTTGTGTGTGTGTGTGTGTGTGTGTGTGTGTGTGTGTGTGTGTGTGTTGTTTCTTCTATCACCTGTGTCCTATAAATTTTTTAGTGGTTTATTCTCACTGTTAGGTGATATACATACTCCAATAGCTCTCTGAGAAAGAATTCATGGAAGTTAAATTTTTCAAGAGACAGAATATCTGAAATGGTTTTAAGTCTGTATTCTCACATCATGAATTGTTTGGCTAGATACAGAATTCTAAGATAAAAAATAATTTTCTTCAGAATTTTGTAGATATTCTTCCATAATCTGTGAACTTATATTCTTGAGAATCCAAAAAAACCCCACCCCACTTTAGTTACTAATACTTTGTAAGTGAACTTCTATTTTCTTTCTGAAATTTCTAGTCTTCTTGTTGATTTCAGTGTTCTGTAATTTCACAATTATGTACCTTAGTTTGGGTTTGTTTTTATCCATTGTGCTGAGCATTAAGGGGCTCTCTTAATGTGGAAAAATGTGTTTTATAGGTTTTTGTAAATTTTTTGCATAATTTCATTGAATATTTCCTCCCTCTACTTTCTTTATCCCATCTTTCTGGATTTCCTGTTATTCAGATGTTTCAAATTCTAAATTAGTGGTCTTCCAATTTTGTAAGCTTTTTATTCTTATATTCCATCTTTGTCTTTTTTCTTAAGTTCTGGGAGATATTGTCACTTTTACCTCTAAAGATTCCCATTGATATTCCCTTCTCTGCTCTTATATTTTTAATTTTAAAAACTTAAAAAAAAAATCTCTGAATGTTTCTTTCTTATACCATTCTGTTCTTAGTTCATGGTTCCAATGCAGGCAGATGACCCACCATCTCTTTGACCCTTCTTACTAAAGAAAGATGAGCATGAGGTTGTCTGAACTATAGACAGAAAAGAAAGTTGAAGTAGGGCTTGTGATAGGATACCGAGAGCTAGAAAGCTTGGAATTATGATCAGTGCTGAGATTTTAATAATTAGATTTAAAAAAATCACTAGCTCAATTAAATTCACTGGAATTTAAGACCAAATTGACTTCTCTAGTTGAGTCAAAAACCAAGCAAATATATGCTACTATGAAAAATAAGTCTAATGAGCACAATAGAATGGTGAAGGCCTTGGAGGGGTGGGTAAGGGATGGAGGGGGTCAATGGGAAAAATAATCCCACAAACAAACAAAGGGGACATATGTAATACTTACTTTTTTAAAAAATATATTTTATTGATTTTTTACAGAGAGGAAGGGAGAAGGATAGAGAGTTAGAAACATCGATGAGAGAGACATAGATCAGCTGCCTCCTGCACACCCCCTACTGGGGATGTGCCCGCAACCAAGGTACATGCCCTTGACCGGAATCGAACCTGGGACCCTTCAGTCCTCAGGCAGACGCTCTATCCACTGAGCCAAACCGGTTAGGGCTGTAATACTTTCAACAGTAAAGATAACTGTTTTAAAAGGAAAAGAAAGGCTTAATTGTCATATTTACATATTCACTGTAATTTAACTGAACAAGATTCAAGGCCCCCCAGCCCCCGCTACCTACTCCACCCCACCCCAGGCTCATGCTTCCCATGAGCCATCCAGTTCACCTGAAATGTGGTGCACCTGGAAACTGTTGCTCCAGAAGCCGAGGCAGGGCCATTCCTGCACAGTTGACATTTCTTCCAAGCACTCATTGCATTGGCAGTAACACTATAGAATACACCTCTCACAAGTGCAAAGTGGGCAGCAACAATGAGATTACAGCTACCCCAGGCTCAGAGCACCCATTTACCTCCTAATGGGAATTCTATATCCTTCATCTAGATTGTCTCTGGAAGCCCTCTGGTATATGTTATTTTTCAGAACATCACAGAATGTGTTCACCCCAATTCCCTTTAAGAGTCACCCAGGACATAATCTCTTAGCACTCCCATAAGCTTGCCCAATAAAGAGCAAGCCCTTAGCTTTGAAAGAAGGGTCTTAGAACCATCTCACCTCTTCTACCCACTTTTTGACACTCTTGTCGTGGGAGAGGCTGAGGAAGTAAAAGAAATTTCCAAATTTCTTTAGTAGGTCAAAAGACATTCCAACTTTCCTGAACCTTAACAATAGATCAAGGCATTTGTGGTAATGTTTGAGTCTCATGATATTTCTAGAAATCTACCAATTGTAAGTTATATACAACTGTTAACAGTAACAGCTAATATTTATTGAGTACTTACAATGTGCTGAGTACTGGTCTGTGCTTTATAAGTATTAGTTCATCTCATCCTCACAATTATTGTCTATATATTTGAAGAGCAATGATTAATTGCCCAATAAATGTTGACTGTTTTCATTCAGTCTACTTATCCAGATGGCCTCTTCCTATCATTGAGATTCTTCTGTCCTGGGGAATCTATCCCATTTCTGATGGCTGGCTCACAGGCCTTGCTCATCTGTCCTCTGACTAAACCAGGTCTTGACAATTAATAACAGTTGTTTTGATTCTCTGTTTCTAGTCACTACCACATTCTCTCCTATACCACCCCCTTCCTTGCTACACATCATTCCCCTCAGTTGCAATAAAAGTAAATGCCACACACATTATTTGGTATTTACAGGATGATTTTTCATAGAATCACAAGCTTTTAGAACTAGAAAGAATCTCACAAAACTTTCCATTTTTTGTAGATATGGAAGCTGAGCCCAGAGAGTTGAGGTTACTTGCCCCAGATTAGTTGATTTAATTGTTCAGCTGGTATTACTCTTCAGAAAAGATGCTTTAAAGTCCATTTTCACCACTTCATGTTCAGTAAATGAGAAAAAGGCTTGTTTCAAACCAAAGTAGGTGAAAGGAAAGTTGGTCTCTATCTTTTTCTTAGAAAAGATTTTAATGATTTCAGAGAGGAAGAGAGAGGGAGAGAGAGAGAGAAATATCAATGATGAGAGAGAATCACTGATCGACTGCCTCCTGAATGCCCCTAATGGGGATTGAGCCTGCAACCTGGTCACGTGCCTGACCTGGAATTGAACCATGACCTCCTGGGTCACAGGTTGACATTCAACCACTGAGCCACATCAGCTGGGCTCTCTCTCTCTCTCTTTCTCAATTCACCCCTCTGTCTTTGTGTCATCTACATAAATTACTTAGGTTTTTTCAAAGTGCAGCTGGGCATAACTTTCACATGATAATACTGTCATATTGCCAATTAAAATGGAGGTATCCATTGATTAATGGATACCATGCTTATTTATTTACAAATTATGAAAAATGCAGTGACCCTTTGCAAAACCTGCATAGATTTCTGTGCATGTTGCTATTTAATCAGAATTTTACACATTTTGGAGCACTTACCTTTTGAAAGAGAAGTTTTTTAAAATTTTATTTTTCAATTATAATTTACATTCAATATTATTTTGTATTAGTTTGAGGTGTACAGCACAGTGGTTAGACAATCATATACTTCACATAGTGGTGCCCCCAATATTTCAAGTACCTTCCTGGCACCATACATAGTTATCACAATACTAGAGGCCCGGTGCGTGAAATTCATGCACTGGGAAGGAGGGGTTCCTGCTCCCTCTCGCAGTCCAGGACCCCTTGGGGGATGTCTGCCTGCCGGCTTCCCTCTTGCAGTCCGGGAGCCCTCGCTCCTTACCACCCACCTGCTTGCTGCTCCTTAGCAATTCCGTGGAGCTGGGAGAGGCTCCTGCCACCACCACTGCACTCGCCAGTCTGAGCCCAGCTTCTGGCTGAGCGGTGCTCCCCCTGTGGGAACGCACTGACCACCAGGGGGCAGCTCCTGCATCGAGTGTCTGCTCCCTGGTGGTCAGTGCGCATCATAGTTACCTGTTGTTCTGGACATTCTGCCGTAACAATCGCTTAGGCTTTTATTATATAGATTATTCACTGTATTCAAAGGGTTAGAAGTTATAAGATGTGTAAACATCGTTGAACCATGTACAAGAACTCTAAGAAGCCATAGAAGAAATACTAATGAAGAAAGATGAAATAAGTTATTAGACATCGATGACACTCAGTATTGATGACAATGAAGATGGATAGAAAAGTTGAATAATAAGAAAAATAATTAGAAACATTGAGAAGTTAACTGCAATCAGTTTATTAAGCAGTATATAAGCTTACAAGCATATTGTAGGAAATTTGTTAAAACTAAGAGCTTTGAATGGAAGATTTGGTGAATAATCTTTAAATAATATTAAATAGAGGTACAACAAAATTTGCCAGGGGATGCAGGCAGAGGAAGCCAAAAAAAAAAAAAATAATAATAACAATGCTTTGAAATCTAAGCCACAGAAGGTGAGGGCAGGCTGAGTGTTCTTCACACCTGGCCCTTGCTCCAATGCAGGGGGACTCCGCCAAGGTTACCAGCTGGGAGGGACCCTGGGACAAAGTTAGCAGCTGCCCTGAGGTACTGGGGCAGTGGCAGGACCCTTGTCCTCTGGGGGTGGAGGAGGGGTGTGGGTGGAAGGATAAAGCCCATCAGAGCACATGGCCACAGGGTGAGGGGTCGCCTACCCAGAGGTCACAGGTAAAGGAGGCACAGTCTGTGGGTAGCCAGGGTTCCATTTTTAGCTCTGCCCTTTAACTGCTGTGTTCCCTCAAGGAAGTAGCTCACCTCCCTGTGCTGCTGTAGCATTACCTGCACAATGGGCCACAGCTGCTCCTCACAGGAGTGTGGGGTGATTGCCTGTGTGTGCCCCACTTGCCCTGAGGCATTCCACTTTGTAGTCAGCAACCCCACCTCACCACCCTTCCCTCCCCCAAACTCTTGCATGGACTCTGGATGGGTCACTGCTCTCCCGTCTCCTTTTCAATGCCAGCTGTCACAGTCCCAACAGGAAAAAGAGGGAACTCACAAACGATTTTCTGGAAGGACTTTGGCAAAGGGACTGTTGACAGGTGTGAGAGCAGAGGCAGACAGCCAACCCAGGAGGTGGCACCCCAGAAACAGAGACCATCCCAGGTCTCAAGGGGGTGGGGCCACGTGATCACACACAAGTGGGCACCTGAACAAGGGGGCAGGTGAGGCCAAGCAAACTGCTGGAAGTGGGCACCTTATCAGGGGGTCGGGGCCACGTGATCACAGGGGCAGAGCCATGTGATCAGCCAGAAGTGGGCACATGATCCTCCAACACCTGCCGCTGACCCCAAACACCCACTGCTAAAACTCATTACCCCCCAACACCCACTGCTTATGCCCAATATGTGCCACTGACCCCCAACAACCACCGCCTGCTGAGCCCTGACACATGCTGCTGAACTTGAATACCTGCCACTGAACACCAACACCCACCGCTGAACCCAAACGCCCGCTGCTGAACCCCAACACATACCACTGAACCATAACACCCGCTGCTGAACCCCAGTACTGCTCAGTGAACCCCAACATCCACCACAGAACCCCAACACCTGCCCCAATGACCCCGCTGACCACCATCACCCACCAACGGCCCCCATCACCCAAAGGTAAAGGAGAAAAAGGCTGTGGGCAACCAAGGGTTCCAATTTTAGCTCTGCCCTTTAACTGCTCTGTGCCCTGGAGGGAGTTGCTCTCCTCTCTGTGCTGCAGTAGCCTCACCTTACAAGGGGCCACGGCTGCTCCTCCCAGGAGTGTGGGGTGATTGTGTGTGTGCAGCACTTGCCCTGAGGGCATTCCGTTTCCTAGTCAACACCCCTGCCTCACCACCCAACACTCCCCCAGCCTTGCAGGGACTGCACAGTCCCTGTTGGACCTCCTGCATGGACTGTGGAAGGGCCACTGCTCTCCTGTCTCCTTTTCAATCCCAGCTGTCACAGTGCCAGCAGGAAAGAGAGGGCACATACACACCATTTCTGAAAGGACTTTGACAATGGCAATGTACACAAGTGGGAGAGCAGGGCCAGACAGCTAACCAGGGAGGTAGCACTCCAGGAACAGACCAACTGAGTTCTCAAGGGGGCGGGGCCACGTGGTCAGGGTTAAGAGGGCACTTGTACAGGGGGCGGGGCCACTCTCTCACCCAGATGTGGGCATCAGATCAAGGGGGCGGGGCCAAGAGATCCGCTGGAATTGGGCTTCTGATCAAGGGGGTGGGTCAGCGTGATTGGTTGGAAGTGAGCAAGTGAACAGGGGGGTGGGTCACGTGAACAACCGGAAGTGGACACATAAGCAGGGGGACGAGGCCAGGTTGACAATAGGAAGTGGGCACGGGAACAGGTGGGGCGGGGCGATGTGAACAGCCTAAACTGGGCACAGCCATAAGTGGGCAGGTGGACAGGGGTCAGGGCTTATGATCAACCGGAAGTGGGTACAGCAGGAAATGGGCAGGTGGACAGGGGGGCAGGGGGATGTAATCAGCCAGAAGAGGGAACAGCTGGAAGTGGGCAAGTGAACAGAGGGGCAGGGGATCCTAATCAGCAGGAAGTGGGCAGGTGAACAGAGGTGTGATGGCTCGTAATTTTGCCAGAAATGTTCGGCAACGATAAAGGAGGGCCCTCATGAAGATTAAAGGGATGTAGCCACCAGCCCCCAGAAGCTGAAGAGGAAGGAAGCACCCTCCCCTAAAGCCCTTGGAGGGACCACAGCCCCAGACACCCTAATTTCAGATCCCATCCCAGAGCGGGGAGAGAATGTGTTCCTGTTTGTTTAAGCCAGTCTGTATTCATCAGAGCAGAAGCCTCAGGAACTTTATACCTCCTTGCTCCTCCTTTTGGGGCTTGACCAGGTTCTGGGGACAGCAGGGGCTCACAGGGAGATTCTTTCCTGTGTCTGTCCCTCGCTCCTATTTCCCATCCCCCTCCCCCCTCCCCCCCAGGCTCCTTGGCAGTGACAGTTCAGTGGGCACACCAGGGCAGGCTGCTTGGTGGGAAGTGCAGTTAACCTGGCTCAGGGACTCCTAGGCTTGCCATGCCCCAGGCTATAGGATGAAGTAGGGTACTCCAAAGCCCTACACTTACCTCCCAGGCCTTTCCCTGAATGAGTCCAGCCTGGGGCTCCCCTCCCTGAAGCACCTGGGCTGACAGGAGCCAGCAACTGGGTTTACATACCCAGATCGAGTTCCCTAGCCTTGGCCCACCTTCCAGTCAACTCAGTCCAGCTCACCAATGGCTTTACCAGCTGCCAAGGGTGCAGGGCCTCATGATCAGGTGGAAGATGGGCTCCTGAACAAGGGGTCAGGGGCAAGTGAGCAGCTGGAATTGGGCACGTGAACATAGCGGTGGGGCTTGTGATCAGTCAGAATTGGGCACAGCTGGAGGTGGGCAGGTGGACAGGGGTTGGGGAATGTGATCAGTGAAAGTGGGCACAGATGGAAGTGGCAGGTGGACAGGGGGGGCAGGGGTATGTAATTATCCAGAAGAGGTACAGCCGTAAGTGGTTACCTGAACAGAGTGACAGTGGATCCTGATTATCATGAAGTGGGCATGTGAACAGGAGATTTGCCCTTGAAATGCTCTGGACTTGGGCACCCAATGATCGAGGCAGGGCCCTGTGTCAACCCAGAGCGAAGCAGGTACACAAGGTTGGGGACTCCTGGTGGTCCGAGGTGGGCATGTGAACAGGGGGGCAGGGCCAGGAGGTCAATGTGAAGCCATCTGGTTTGAAGACCCCAAATCAATTTCTTTTCCAAGAAAAACAAAATCTGCCAAGGAGGTAGGTAGTGGAAGCCAAAAGAATAATAACTGTACTTTGCAATCTGAACCACAGAAGGTGAGGGGATGCTGGGTGTTCTTCACTCTGATTTTTATTATCTCCTTCCTTCTGCTTACTCTGGGCTTTTCTTGTTGCTCTCTTTCTAATTCTTTAAGTTGTAGAGTTACTGGTAGATGATTTATTACCATTTTTTCTTGTTTTTTGAGGTAGACCTGTAGAGCTAAAACTTCCCTCTCAGGACTGTTTTCACTGTGTCCCATAGATTTTGGGTTGTTGTGTTTTCATTGTCATTTGTTCCCAGGATGTTTTTAATTTCTTCTTTGATCTCTTTGGTAACCCAATTATTGTTTAATAGCATGCTATTCAGCTCCAAGTGTTTAAATTTTTTTGATTGTTTTTATTGTAGTTTATTTCTCATATTATGCCATTGTGGTCTGAGAAGATGCTTGATATATTTCAATCTCTTTGAATTTGGTCTATCTTTGAAAATGTCCCATGTGCACTTCAGAAGAACGTATATTCCATGGCTTTGGGGTGAAATGTTCTGAAGATGTCAATTAAGTCCATGTGATCTAGTGAGTCATTTAAGATTGCTGTTTCTTTGCTGATTTTTTGTCTAGAGGATTTATCAGTGATGTCAGTGGGGTATTAAAGTCTCCTTCTATGATTGTATTGTTGTTGATCTCTCCCTTCATATCTTCCAGTTTTTTGTTTTTTTTTTTATGTATTTGGGTTCTCCTTCATTGGGTGCATATATATTTACCAGGGTTATATCCTCTTGTTGTATGGATCCCTTTAGTATTATGAAGTGTCCTTCTTTATCTCTTGTTATGTCCTTCACTTTGAGGTCTATTTTGTCAGATATAAGTATTGCTACCCCAGCTTTTTTTTTCATTTCCATTTGCCTGAAAAATATTTTTCCATCCCTTCACTTAAAGTCTGTGTGAGTCCCTGTTCTGAGGTGGGTCTCTTGTAGACAGCATATATATATATATGGGTCATGTTTTTTTATTCATTCCACCACTCAGTGTCTTTTGATTGGAGCATTTAGTCCATTTGTGTTTAAAGTTATTATCGATAGGTACTTGTTTGTAGCCATTTTTATTTTTTGTGCCTGTGTTCCTTCTTCCCTTTTTATTTCTTCTTTTTACACCAGTCCCTTTAGCATTTCTTGCATTGCTGGCTTGGTAGTGATAAACTCCCTTAGCCTTTTTTTTTGTCTGTGAAGCTCCTTATTTCCCCTTCAATTTTGAATGATAGCCTTGCTGGATAGAGTATTCTTGGATTCAGTCCCTTGCTTTTCATCACTTTGTAAATTTCCTTCCATTCCTTTCTGGCCTTATGTGTTTCTGTTGAGAAATCATATGATAATCTAATGGGAGATCCCTTGGTCCTGGTGGTGGGATGGGGCAGCCAGGAGAGAGGGAGAGCCTTGGGGAGAGTCCAATGGCTGATATTTACTAACTGGTACAGAAAGGCTTCAATATTTTCAGAACAATATTTTCATGCCAGTGTGGCTGGGCCAACGAGCTCATCTTTCACAGCAAGAAGTTAGACTATACAAAACAAAAATGAAAATATGTCCTTGGAAAAAATAATGACTTCAACCTTTATTTTTATTTTTTATATATTTTATTAATTTTTTATAGAGAGGAAGGGAGAGGGATAGAGAGTGATGTCAGTGGGGTATTAAAGTCCTCTTCTATGATTGTATTGTTGTCAATCTCTCCCTTGATATCGGAGGGATCGAAGAGTTAGAAACATTGATGAGAGAGAAACATTGATCAGCTGCCTCCTGCACACCTCCTGCTGGGGATGTGCCCGAAACCAAGGTATATGCTCTTGACCAGAATCGAACCTGGGACCCTTCAGTCCACAGGCCTACGCTCTATCCACTGAGCCAAACCAGTTAGGGCGACTTCAACCTTTAATGTTTTCAGTTTTTTTTTTTTTTTTTTTTCTTAAAGGGATATTTTAGGGGAAGTATATCTGGTCTAGAGGAAATATTTATATGAATTCAGCAATTTCCTTAACTTCTCTGTCTTTTTCTTTTGTGAAATTCAAGTAAAATTAAAATTGTATCCGAAAAAAAAATAATAGTGGATAAATTTCCTTAATGCTATCAAAATGAAAAGGTTTCTCTGGGCCTACTGTCTGAAACAACCACTCAGTAATAAAATCATTGCATATATGTGTGAAGAAAATAATCCATAAAGTATATACTAAAGAGCACAATTCAGCAAGGACTTTCACATTGCAGGATGCCTGTGTGAAGTCACTACCTGGAAATGATCCAGGCCATTTTCAGATATTTGGCCAGATAACCAAATGCATCAATATTTTATAATATCTATTAAGTTCTGCTTAATGCACATGTTATATACTGTACGGCTAAGTTATTGTTAATTCTCATATGGAGAAACAAAAACTCCAGTAGGTGCTTGGTGGAGCCATCAACCTCTTAAGATACCACATTCTTGGATTCTGACCACGTCTATAGTGACCCAGAGAAAGAAAAGTTGGAGGAGGGATAGTTAGACATGAAGTACAGGTCATATAAAATTTTAGATTTTGTTCCTAGGGTTTTTTTCCTCCCTCTGTTGACCTCAGGCTCAAGGCAGAGTTTAGAAGTCAGGTTTTAGGTGGAACTTTGATAAACCTGAGGGTATCTGAGGAGGTGGTAGGTGAACAAACAGGATCATGGATGATCTAGTGACCAAGCTATAGGAGGAAAGATTGAAAAAATCTGGATTAGCCCTATCTGGTTTGGCTCAGTGGATAGAGCGTTGGCCTGCGGACTCAAGGGTCCCAGGTTCGATTCCAGTCAAGGGCATGTACCTTGGTTGTGGGCACATCCCCAGTAGGGGTCTTGAAGGAAGCAGCTGATGGATGTTTCTCTCTCATTGATGTTTCTAATTTTCTATCCCTCTCCCTTCCTCTCTGTAAAAAATCAATAAAATATATTTATTAAAAAAAATAAAAATAAATAAAAAAAGAAAAAATCTGGATTCATTATTCAACAGAGAATAATGGTGCTTCTGCAATATACTGGTGACTGAACTGCACTCTGGGATACAGCTGTGAGCAAGGAAGTAGAATGCCCTTCTTCATGGAGCTACATTTTAGTGGTAGAGACAGACAAGTGAATAGATGATTTTAATGTAGTGCATTAATATTTAGAGTATGGATTAAGAGCAGAGTGCCATGGGAAGGATGTCTGATTCAACTTTGTGAGTGGGATGGTAGGAGATGAGTCTGAAAGGATAAGCAGGAGTGATCCAATGGATGGGGAAAGAGGGCATTATAGGTAGTGGGAGATCATGATGGTTTGAGATCTCAAAATAATTCAGAGTTTTATAGACATTGTGTAGAAGCAAGGAACAGATAATAAGGGCCTAACAGGGTTTAAAAAGAAACTACCTGAGGTTTTTGTTTTTTAAAGAAGATGTTTATGTTAAAATATTATTCAGGCTAATGTATTAAGAATGAATTGGTGGAGGCAGGAATTATCCCAAGACACTAGGAATAATGCAAGGGAGAGGATGTAATGGAAGTGAACATGGAGAGGGATGTATTAAGAAGATGGACTTGACACAACTTGATGGTTGATAAGGTGACCAACAGATGTCTTCAAATATTTCAAAGACTGGAATTTGGAGGTTCTTATGGGCCTATGAAAGAAGTAGAATTGAGTAGAATCAAGTTTTATAAATAGACAGAAATTTCCAGCAATAAGCATGGTTCAACAGTGTGATGGGCTAATTTGGGAGGCCATGTAGTCCTGGTAAACCTGAGGGTATCTGAGGAGGTGGTAGGGGAGCAAACAGGATCATGGATGATCTAGTGACCAAGCCATAGGAGAAAGATTGAAAAAAATCTGGATTCATTATTCAACAGAGAATAATGGTGCTTCTGCAATATACTGGTGACTGGACTGCACTCTGGGAATACAGCTGTGAGCAAGGCAGTAGAATGTCCTTCTTCATGGAGATACATTTTAGTGGAAGAGAAAGACAAGTGAATAGATAATAAGGGCCTAACAGGGTTTAAAAAGAAGACCCCCATGGAGCTTTCAAGTAAAAGTTGGAACAAATGCTTGACAAGGATGCTGCAGAGGATATTTCTATATGGCACTTGGTCATGTGATTTTGAATGTCTACTCAGATTCTGAGATTCTGTCATGATTGACATGATATCATGTGGCATCTGCCAAGACTGACTCCAGGCAAGCATTAATGTCCTGATAAATCACCTAGAACCCGTGGCTTATTGGATCTACACTTTTTGTTCTGAACTGAAGATATTTAAGAAAACATGGAGAACAGGGAGGGAATTACTGTGTGAAAACTTGCTTTTCTCTACTGAAGCTATTTCAAGCTTATGTTCTATGTCTACCAACTATAGTGATTTTGGGATGAAGCAATGAGGTGAGGAATAAACCCAGACCTCTAAGCTTCTAATTCAGTGTACTCTGCCTACTGAATTTATGGATTCCAAATGTTAAGAGCTGGTTGGAGTAAACATTAGCAGCATATAATCCATGCAATTTCTTTACGCTGGTCTCCTCCAGATGTTGCTGAAACAGCAATACATAAACCATATAAAACACCGAGGGAAATTCCGCAGAAATCAAACCACAGTGTGGATACAACAGTTTAGACAATGAATTCTGGTCCTAGGAAAAGCAAGTGCATTCATCTTTGGATCTAATGTGCATTCCCCCAATCCCCCTAAAGATTTTCAAGTCTCCAACTCATCAACTCATGTTGTTGTTTTTTTCAGTATTAGAAATATTGGTCTTTAGTTTTTTCTAGTGAAATAATTGAAGAAAACTTTGATTTAATTCATTTATTTATTCACTCACTCATTCATCAAAAATGAAAATGTACTGAGCACATGCAATGTGCCAGATTCTATGCTAGGCCTGCAGTATTCAAAGATAGAATGAGACATAATCTTGTCTCTCCAGGAGCTCAGTACCCGATTCTGGAAAGATGTTTAGACTCACATATGCTACATAGTAATTGATATTTTTTAGTTACTAGAATAGCTTTAAATTCTTGCTATCATTTTAGGAAGGCACTGGAAGGACTTCAGGGGTTGTGCTCACTGTGGGGGGAATTACTCATGTAATTCTCATTAGTGCAAATGGGGAAGAGGTGTAAATCCACAGTGATCTAGCTGAGAAAACAAACACTCCTTCTTTGACTTCTGTTGTTTGTTTCTGTTTGTTCCAGGTTGAGTCAGGGAAAAATAATCAGGAAAATTATACGTGTTCAATGGCCCGGTTGCTCCAGAACTCGTGGAGTATCTAATCACAGTTAATAATTAAAACAAAGCAAGGAGACTCAAATGCTGAATTTAAGTACTGTCAGGAGGGAAAGAAACCATTTGAAGGGGCAAGTATGAGGAGTGCTTTGTGGTAGATAGATTTTTATAGACAGAAGCATGGGCTATAAAGGGAGAACGTTCTTTTAAAATGGGTGTGGGTTATGGCAGATCAATCAATCAATATATATTAAGCCCCAACTGTGTCTCTAGCTCTGTGTTAGACCATAGGGGGATAACAGATACCTTTCACAGTCCAACAGGGGAGATAGAACCAACAAATTATATGCAATTGAAACAAAAACTGGGACTGGTGGCTTAAAAATGGGACAGGATATTTGAAATAAGAGCATTGACAGAAGTTGCAGAACCTGTGGTCATAGGTCCTGATATCAGTTATTCAGATACTGTAAGCTATGCTGCAGCCACAAATAACCATCAAATCATAGTGGCTTTTAACAACAAAGGTTGGGGGCCCTTTTCATGTCTTCTCACTCTGGGATCCAAGATGATAGAGCAGCCACTATGTTGAACATTGCTATAAAGGGAAAGTGCAAGCTTTGTAGGGTCATGAACTGACAATCAAACACTCTCTTTTACAACTCACTGGCAAGACCTAGTCATATGGTCTCATTCAACCACAGGGTGGCCAGACTATGAAATCCTACTATCTGCCCAGAAAGCTGATAGGTGGAAATATGAGGTGAACAGTACAATGGACTATGACTTGGATCACCAGGCAGAGTGTTCAAATGAGGTCACACTAAAAATTAAATTCAGTGTGTTGCCCCTCCCTTGTGTGAAATTTGTGTTTTTGTTTTTTTTTTAATATATTTTTTTTATTGATTTCAGAGAGGAAGGAAGAGGAAGAGAGAGATAGGAACATCAATGATGAGAGAGAATCATTGATCGGCTGCCTCCTGCAAGCCCCCCACTGGGGATCGAGCCCACAACCTGGGCATGTGCCCTTGAGTGGAATCAAACCTGGGACCTTTCAGTTCGCAGGCAGATGCTCTATCCACTGAGCCAAATCGGCTAAGGCCCTTGTGTGAGATTTTACTAAAGGCCTAGTGGCTCTCATACTTGGTTGTACATTGGAATCACCTAGAGAGCTTATAAGCCATATATCTATGAACCTCAGTGTGTAGGATGGGACCCCAACTTTTTAGTCCTGTCAAGTTCCCAGGGAATACTGATGCTGCTCATCTGGGAGCTTCACTTTGAGAACCACTGGTTTAGGAAAATTCAATGGAAAGTTACTCTCTCAAACTTCAGTAAAATCTTACTAAATGTTAGAGCCTGACTTGTGTTGTAGGGAATGGATGGAAAATTTAGATACTCCAGTTGGAGGGATGGCTGCTTTCAGAACCCACAGGGTCCCCACCTAGCCTCATCAGTTGACTTTAGGATCTCCCTTTCTCCTTTGTTCCTTGGATACCTCTTTATGACAGAGGCTTTCTTTCTCTCACTGGCTGAAAAATTCCAGAAACATGTCTTCAGATTCCATGACCAAGAAAATAAAACCCAGAGAGAATTTGTTCCTCTTCTTCCTTGTAACATCAGGTTTTCAAGTCTTCATTTCCTCCCATGGGATCCTCCTTTTCTCATGATCATTAATAATTTAAAAATATCCATGTCCTTGTTGGGACAGCCTGACCCAGACTCACAAAATGAGTGGCTCCTACAGCACAGTCACATCAAAATTCAATAATGCTTCATCCTTACAAAAAAAAACACAAAACACAAAAAGTAAGGAGGGAAAGAGTGGGAGGTTATTTCCATTGCATCTCTCCCTCTTCATTACAAAGAGAGCATGGATCCTTTAATTTTAAATATTTTCTTAAATTTGGCTTGTTTAGACTTAAGTAAAACCAGATGTGGGTCAGCCCTTCAGTCCAGGTTGAGCCCACCCAAGTTTCTTTTTGTTGTCCTTCCTCTGGGTCATCCTCCTTGTCCTTCTTGCAGTCTTCTGATTTTCAAACTTCTCACTTCTTGTGAGCATCAGCCTGAACAGGAGTCTGCCTAACTTCTGGGGAGCAACAAGGATGAGGCCTGGCACCAACAGAAAGAGATATCAGGGAGCCCACAGACATGCCTACAGCATACACCATCTACATAATGCACAGAGCTCTTGGCTTGGCAAAGTCACCATTAGTCTGGCCTCAACTTGACATTTGCAAGGATGTTTGGCCCATTTGAACTGACTTCCAGAAAAAGGGATACCTGCCCTGGAGGTGCATTCAAATCTTTACCTTTTGCATGCAATTCAGAAAACCATAGCTTTGAAATGGCAGTTTTCCCAGGTCCTATCATCGCTGCTAAAGCTTCAAAATCTTAAAGATGCTTCCAACCAGAGCCCAAGCTCAAGGTACCATGTATTCTTTCTTCTCAATAGTCTTTTCAAATATAATAAAATAGATAAAAACAAAACAGCTTTATTCCAAGTATAACGTAGAAATAGTAGCTAATTCCTGTGATGTCAGTAGGAAAAGGACCACTTTTACTTTCTATCAGGTGATCTATTTTTTCTCCTAGGATCTTCACCAGAGTGGTATTGGTACATTTGTTAAAACGGATGAGCCTACATGGACACATCATTATCACCCTGAGTCCATAGTTTACATTCTATGGGTTTTGACAAATATATAACATGTATCGAGCATTGTCATATCATACAGAGTAGTTTTACTGTCCTAAACTTCCTCTATGCGTAACCACTGATCTTTTTATTGTCTCCAATAGTTTTGCCTTTTCCAGGATGTCATATAGTTGGAATCATACAGAATGTGGCTTTTCAGATTGTTGTTGTTTTTTCACATAGTAATATGCATTTAAGTTCCACCTATGTATTTTAAAGGCTTGATAGTTCATTTCTTTTTAGCTCTAAATAACAGTCCATTGTCTGGATATACCACAGTTTATTTATGCATTCACCTACTACAAGACATCTTTGTGGCTTGAAAGTTTTGCCAGTTATGAATGAAGCTGCTATAAATACCTGTGTGCATCCTTTTGTGTGGCCATAATTTTCAACTCCTTTGAGTAAATAACAAGTAGCATGATTGCTGGATTGTCTGGTGAGTGTATGTTTAGCTTTGTAAGAAGCTACCAAATTGTGCTCCAAAGTACCTGTGATATTTTGAATTCCCACTAGCAATGAAGGAGAATTCCTGTTACCCCACATCCTCATCAGCATTTGGTGTTGTCAGTATTTTGGATTTTTGCCAAAATCAGGTGTGTTGAATATTATTCTACTCATTATTATTTTAATTGTTTTAATCTGCATTTTCCTGATAACATATGATGTAGAGCATCTATCATAAGCTTATTTGTCACCTGTAAATATTCTTCAGTGAGGTGTCTGTTGAGGTCTTTGGCACTATTCTAATTTTTACAATTAGATATTCTAATTATTTGTTGTTGATGTATAGAAATGCAATTGTCTTTTGCTGAAAGCCAGTTCCAGCATGTCGTAATGCAAGAGTTTCATCGAAAGGTTGATGGAACTTGGGACTCAACAAGGGCTGAGTCACATATGTTATTGCCTGTTGGAAATGGCTAAAGGCATTTCCCAAAACCTGAAAATGGTGATTGTTTGCTGCCCAGACAGCTCAGGGCATCTTAATCTACATGTTATTGCCTCTTACTGGCCAAACACCTGAACAGCCGTAGGCTATTCCCCAATCTGACAATGCTTCTGTATGAAATCCTACCCTTTGAAGTATATGTCTCCACCTTGCCTTAGGACAATTTGTGTTAATAAAAAGCAAGGGGTCCTGAGACAAGAAGAACTGAGCTTCTTCAGCTAGGCTCCTCTGACCCCCAATGCCTTTCAAAATTATCTTTTGTCTCTGGACTCTTACTTAAGGTACACACAGCCTTTCTCCAGATTGCTGAACCCTTCTTAATGCCAGAATAAGAACCCTGGCAGTCTTTCATATATTGAATGTACATCCAGAAACTTTGATAAGATCTCTAGTTAGTTCTAATCTTTCTCTGTAGACTCTTCTGAGTTTCTTATTTAGGCAATTACAAATAAATAGTAACAGTTCTGTTTGCTCCTTTCCAATTAGTATGTTTACATTTTTCTCTTTTCCTGCTGTGCTAGCTAGAGCCACTGAGGAAATATTGAAGAGAGCATCCATTCTTATCTTATTTTTTTAAAAAAATATATTTTATTGATTTTTTTACAGAGAGGAAGAGAGAGGGATAGAGAGTTAGAAACATCGATGGGAGAGAGACATCGATCAGCTGCCTCTTGCACGCCCCCTACTGGGGATGTGCCCGCAACCCAGGTACATGCCCTTGACCAGAATCGAACCTGGGACCCTTGAGTCCACAGGCCGACGCTCTATCCACTGAGCCAAACCGGTTAGGGCCATTCTTGTCTTATTTTTGATAGAAAAGAGAATAATTTTAATATTTCATTAATTCCCTATAACAGTGGTTGGCAAACTCATTAGTCAACAGAGCGGCAAACCACGGCTCGTGAGCCGCATGTGGCTTGGGAGCCGCAGTTTTGCCGACCACTGCCCTATAACATTTATGGTAGATATACTTGATCAGATTAGAGAAGTTTCTCTTTCTTCCCACTTTAGTGTTTGTCTCATGAATTAATGTTAATTTTGAATACTTTTTTATGTCTATTGAGATCATAGTTTCTTTTTAAAAATCTTTTAATGTGGTTCATTACAATAATGTCTTGTATATATCAAATCAAACCCAAATTTCTGGAATAAATCAATTCAGTCACAGTGTATTATTTATAAATTGTTCGAATCAGCTTGATAATAATTTTATTTAGAATTTTTCATTGTTTTTCTTGAATAAGACAGGCTTATAATTGTCCTTTCCTGTACCATCCAAGTCTTATTTTAGTATCATGAGTGTTAAGATTCACATGTGTGTTAATGGAAGATAACACTGACTATTAACTGTGATTATAGCTGATAAATTAAATGTAGTTGTGTTTTGTAATAATTTTCTGCCTTTTCTACTTTTCAACCATGGGGATGGATTATATATGATCACAAATCATTCATGCAAACACAGACATAATCACACACACACACATACATCTAACTCCTCTGAACTTTCATTTTATCACTTGTAGAATAATTCAGACTCATGCTTACCTCATAAAATTGTTGGCATTTTGTAAGCATAGTGAATGTGAAAGTGATCTATAACTTCATGTTAATTTGTCTTCACACAAATCATATGTATATGAATATGTATATATGTGTGTATACACACACACACACATTGTCTGTGTAGATAAATAGAATAAAAGGAAAACAGTTTAAGAGACTCAAATCGAGGTTGGTAAGGCTTTACCAGCTGATTCCTTGATTTAGGAAGCATCTGAAGACCTAGTGACTCCCCCAGGGAAGCAGGGTCAGAGTTTCATAGGACAGGAAAAGCGGAGTCCTTGTCCTTGTCATTTGGCATAGGAAGCTATTTGCAACTTTTATTGAAACTCATGGTTGGGGCTCATTCCTACATTGTACTTCTTGCTTGATAACCGCTAGAATAGCATTTTCCAAGAACTGCTTATGCAAGTTTTGCAGTTAATAGATATGTCAAAGTTCTTAAGGTAGAAGAAATAGTTGGCAAAAGAAAGAAAAAGGGGTAAGGAAGAAGGCAAGAAGACACTGGGAAATTTCTACTGTTTGTTAGGTCCTTTTTCAAGAAACATAAATATAGGTAGATACAGAGCGGGAGATAACTTGGTATAGACCAGTGGTCAGCAAACTGCGGCTTGTGAGTCACATGCAGCTTGCGAGCCGCAGTTTGCCGCTCTGTTGACTAATGAGTTTGCCGACCACTGGTATAGACAGTAAAACAAGAACAAAATTATTAACATAAAAGTCAGTATTTACTAGCTTTTTCATATCATACATTACAACCCTCCACAGGGAAGAGTAGATGCTTTTGGATAGCATTTGTTATAGTGATTATATACAATGGAAGAGGAACAACAAAACCCCAAAGATGATAAAGAGTCTCAGCTGATCTTACAAAGAAGGGTGGGTCAGGGGAGAGATACAAGTTGTGACAATTGAAAGTAGGAGAGTTTTGAGCTATGGGAAGTGAAGAGTAGTGGGAAAAAAGTTTTGGGGAACAGCCATCATTCCTGTGAATGATACTGAGAGGGCAGACTTAGGGAGCGAAAATTATAAAAATGGTATTCTGTGCAGAAAGGCTCAATAGACGAAGTAAAAACTTGGAGTGTTTGTTACTTTTTGTCTGCTAATCGAAACCAACTGCTTTTTTTCATGTGACACCAATCTGAGACTGGACCACATGGGGCCCCAGTTAAATTTAGGTTAGTCATAAAAAAATTTGCTTTGGGAGTAGACCGCTTAAACAATACACAGTGGTATAAATTTACTGATCTTCCTTTCCTTACCTGGGATATTAGGCATATATTGGTCTGTGATATACAGAGACAAGAAGAGACAAGTGTCACTGAATTATTCCCACCAGTCATTATTATTAACCAAAGCAGAGTTATTTAGTACAAATATGAGAGAAGAATTTCCCCTAACCTCCCACCGATTTCTCCCCTGTGCTCAAAACCTCACCAAAATAACTCCTGAAAAGGTTTTTTAAATATCACTACATGCTCGAGGTTCTCCTTTTACTCCCCACTTCCCCCTGCCATATTCTCTTTCTCCTACAGAAGAAAAGATATTGAACTTTAAAATGCTGTGAGAAGATAAGAAACACATGGAAAGAACAGGGTTTTGGAATGCTGAGCAGCTACAAGATGGGATGGTGTAGCAGACTCTGTCTACGTCCTGCCCAGATAACCTTGGCAAGCACCATTTTAGTGAGTACCCACAACTCCTACTGTCTGCCTACAACTTGCCATGTGAGAGCTGATTCTGGGTCTCGGATGGGGAAGGCCAGAAAAGATGGAGAGTTAAGGCCTCTGAGAACAGCCTACCAGGGGTCCTCAAACTTTTTAAACAGGGGGCCAGTTCACTGTCCCTCAGACCGTTGGAGGGCCGGACTATAGTTAAAAAAAACAAACACCTATGAACAAATTCCTATGCGCACTGCAGGCCCGGGACGAGTCGGCTGCTAAGCAGGACAGGCAGCGACACCCGGCGAGACAGATAAATGTCCTCGGCGGGCCGCATGTGGCCCACGGGCCGTAGTTTGAGGATGCCTGGGCGCTAGTCAATGATGCATGGGGGTTGGTGGGTGAATGCTCCAACTTTCCTCTCCTTATTGGGAATAACTCAGAAGTTCCACTCTCTATAAGCATCTCACCAGGTTCAGATTCATTAATTCTATTGCTAATGTGCTTGACATTGTTCCCATTTTCATTGCTCTATTATCTTAGCAGAGCTTGCTGGGATCATCTCTGGTTTTACTTTCCATTCAACCTCAGAGGTTTCTCTGCTTTGCTTTCTCCCACCTCCCACATCTATCATCAATGGATTCCATGTAACTCCCTTTTGTTTTCTCCTTTGATTGTAATGCACAGAAGAAGGTGCAAAATAGCCCTTCTCCAGAGCATTTTCTCAATCGGTTGAGATTTTGCTTCCCAGCAATTGTCATCAGTTTGGCTCAAAAAAGCTCATAAAAATTCTCTACAGGTTTGGATGTTTCTTACATCGGCAAGGGATTCAGGTCTTGGCTGGCCAGCTGTGTAATAGAGAAGTTAGTTCTAGAATTTTGTGAAATCTCCAAATATTTTAGACATCAATAACCAATTAAAAAAATGTTTGAAAATATCATGTGCATCAGACCAAAGCTGCCATGTACCAGTAAGGCCTGTGAGCTGCCAGTTTGCCATATCTGTTGTTCTTAGAGGTGAGCAGAGCTAGCTTGCCCCTCCCTACCCAGTGCCTTCCTATAAACCTTGGCTATCAGTCCTAGCTAGCGGCCTCCAGCCCAGCAGGAATACTTCCCTATAACATATCTACACTAATAAAAGAGAAATATGCAAATTAACCATCACTCCGCTACGCCCACCAGCCAATCAGTGAGTATGCAAATTAACCCAACAAAGATGGCGGTTAATTTGCATATGCAGAGGGGGAGTGAAGACTAAAGACAACATAGAAGGAAGAGGGAGGGAAAGCGAGGCGGGGGTGGCGGCGGTGGGAGGGAAGAGAAAGCACGGGGCGGCGGTGGGAGGGAAAGCGCAGGGGGCGGGAGGGGTGGCGGTGGCAGGAGGGAAGCCCGCCCAAAGCCCTGTTCTTGCTGGAATCTTCCTGCAAAGGGCCTCTAGTTAGAATATGAAAACCAGCATTTAAGCAAGCATTTGTACATTATCATATCTAAGCCAAACACACTCCCTCTTGTTTCACTAGTGATTGGAACTTTGACCCATTTAAGCCTGACAGCAAAATAGATATTAGCAGAGGGTGATGTTAGTGTTGTTTTGATTGGGAGGAAATGAAAGAAGTTGGAGAGAAAAGGTTGAGAGGAAGGGCCATAAAAGAAATCTTCCTGGAGGACAAAAGTTCACCAGTTTTCCCTTGAAACTAATTTAAGGGCAACAGAATGACATCAACAAAAATTTCACTAAGCTGTTAAGCGTTTTGAAAAGATAGCTCTACTTATTGTTTTTGGCTTTTGCTGAGGATATTTTGCTCTGAGCCTCTAGGGAATTCATTGTTAGCTATGGAGGGAAGAATTGCACATCTTCCTCTATCAACTTCTTGGGTACTTTCTTCAGGATGTGAGTGAGGCAGAAGGTGGACTTTGGCCTGAGGATGGTTCTCATTACAACATAGTACCTGGAAGAGAAACTGTGAGGTAGGGGACATATAGACACCATCCCCCTCTAACAGCCAGATGTTTACCAAGGAACCAAATTGGCTTAGGATAATTTTGAAAGGGGCATTTAGGTTGTTTTTAATCTTATATTATCTATCTATCTATCTATCTATCTATCTATCTATCTATCTATCTATCTATCTAAAAGCCTAAGCGCCCGTCCGACCGTCTGACTGGTAGCTATGATGCGCAATGACCACCAGGGGGCAGATGCTCAATGCAGGAGCTGCTGAGCTGTGGTGACTTGGCAGCTGTGGTTCTCGGGTGATGTACCCGGAACCAGAGTGGAGGGAGCCCGATTCTGGGGTGCGTCACCCGAGAAATGCCCTCTCGCAATCCAGGACCCCTCAGGGGATGACAGAGAGCTGATTTCAGCCTGATCCCCGCAGGGCAGGCCAAGGGACCCCAACCGGTCCACGAATCCGTGCATTGGGCCTCTAGTTATAAATAATGCTCTAGTGAATAATCCTGTACACAGGTTATTGTGAACATGTGACTAGCTTAAATAGATGATTTTAATTTGTGAATCCTTTCCATGAGACACAGGGCAACTCCAAATGAATCACCTTGTATGCTGTCAAATGTATAGCATATAATTTGGAGGAAGAAAAAACCCATCCTATCATTTCAAATGATTCTAATTGTATTACATGTACATTTTATACACAGAGTCCTCAACCTTGCTTTCCAGCCATTCTTGGTGAAAATTTATCTGAAAAAAGGTCATATTGCATGCTATCACTTTATAAGTCCTTATTCATATTCATCAAATGCTTTAAAAAATTAAAATAAAATAAAAAACACAAAACCCCTCTGGGGTACTATGCCCTTTTTACAGATTAAAACATAGCACATATTTTTAGGTCTAAATATTTAACCAGGATCACAAGAGTCAGTAAATGGTTGCCTGGAACTTGGAACCATTCGTTGAGCAAACATTTGTTGAGCACTGTGGCAGAGACTAGCTAGATACTGAACTGTTTTCCATTCCTCCTGAGCTCCCAGGTAGGCTTGTTTCCCAGGCTCCCTGTGGTTGGATATGGGCATGTGACTGAGTCCTGACCAATGGAACAGGGTGGCATTATGTAAGCCACTTCTAGGCCTGGTGCATACAAACTTCCTATGAAATCTTGTGTGGTTGTAGACGCCCAGGACAACCGCCATGGTTGATGCATGGCAAAACCTCTGTCAGTCTGGATTTTTGATCCACCATCCCAGGAAGAAGTAAGCTTCTATTGTGCTAACCCATTAAAGTTCCAAGATTTTCCTGTGTTATAACAGTCAGTAATACTTTGACTGATATAAATTATCATGTGACTCACTTTATGCCAAGCACCAGGTCTTCAGATTTCAAAATTAATGTGGTCTCCATTGGACTACAGTGTCCTCTAGCCTCAAGGATTGTGTAAAAGATTGTCAGAGGATCTTGCAGTCTCACAGGTAATCAAAAAATTATCATTTGATTTGGGTCCTATACCTACGTTATACTTAAAACTCTCCCAAGTTCTACTAAAACCCTAAGAAGGAAAACGTATTTAAATTGTAGCAACACCTTGAATTACAGTATAACCATAAAACTGAATGTTTGACTATCTTACTGTCTGCTTGTTTCACCATCTGATTGTCTGAGTGAATAATTGACTGAACGTCTAACCGATTGTCTAATTATCTGACTCACTGACAATCTGAATGAATGAATGTCTGACTACCTGATTGGCTGTTTGACTGAATGCCTACTGATGGGCTGGCTAAATGACTGGCTGAATGCTGACTGAATGTTCCTGATTGAATATCTGACTAATTCTCTGACTGACTGACTATCTGAGTATCTGACTGACTGTGGACTGGAGACTAGATCTGGGTAATCACAGAAAGAATATATTACAGATGGAATTGACACAGCTGATGGGGGCTGGATTCTCCATTCCAGCACCTAAGCTACCAATTTATTGGGTGCCCCTTTTTTCCCAAAGAAAAGTCAATCAGCCCTGTGAAAAATAAACACCACTAAAGGAATCGTAATTCATAAACCATTGTAACAGATTTATGGCATTTGTAGAATCTTGACCAAACAAAAACAAAACAATGTTTATAAGCCCCCAAATGTCCCCAAACCAAATCTCAGAGCTCAGTCAGCTTCTGTTGCCCCCTCCCAACTTCAAACTGGACCCCTCTGGGGCAAAACTATGATGTAAGAAAACTTTGTTATGAGCTTTCCTCTAGTGGTGACCCTTTCTCTCCTTTCAGCTGACCAGGGATTTGCTCCCTTCACCTCTTTTCTCTCTCAAAACAGAGAGAGATCTGATAAGCAATCATTGACACTTGTTGACTGATTATATTTTGACTGGAGCTCGTTCTTATCAACACCTTGTCTGAAATAGCCTTGTGAAGTTTAAGCCTTTCGGCTATAATTATGAAATAAAAGGTGTTCCACTCAAATTAAAAGAATTTTAGGCATCAGCAAATAGGAAGAGAGAGGTGAAGGTCTACTCAGCCACCTCTGAATTAATTCTGATTTGTCTTTCTTTTTGGGATGTTTTTTCCCCATCAGAAACCTTTGGCACCACTGTGACAAATGTAGGGTCTGGCAGAGATAAAGCTGCTGGAGGCCTACCCCAAAAATGGTTTGGTGTAGAACCATGTAGCACCTTCTAGATCTTCCCTACTTGACTAGAGACAGACATTGTTCCTTATAATCTCAATCTAAATTCTTGACCCTAGGCCATCTGTTCCAAGTCTCTAAGACACACAGTTTACCCATTCTGGAGCATTTTGATAGTTTAGTGATTATTTAATGGTTTTCTTTTAGTCCTACCTTAAGCTGCTGTGTTTGCCAATCTGAAAGTATTTAGCCAACAGTATCTCTACCTCAGGTTAGGAAGTTTCTAACAAGAACAGAAAATGTGTCATTAATATATAGCTCATTTATTAATTCGAGTTTGAAGGAATGAGAACTCTGGGTGTCAATGCCCCTTTGGGATTTGTATGTTTGAAGGAAAGGGTATCTTTGAGTCCTAACCACAAAAGTAGGTATTATTCTCATCTTCCCAATGAGGAAATTCATACTCAGCTCTGTCTAGTAATTTCCCTAAAAGCACCTATCTGACAGGTTGTGGAGCCAATATTTGAGCCAGTTCTGTTTGACTTCCAAGTCATGTTCTTTCTATTACAGCACAATAAAAAGAAACGGCTTTCTTTCCCAGGACTTCTGCATCTGTAACTACACAGATAGCTATTATTTCTAACACTGGCCTTAAATCTACAGAATTTATTTAAAGGTAGGCAATGAGTATCACTATTTTTAATATTTCACTGTTGTCTTTCAATTTTTTCATATCCAAAGTTTTCTAAGAGAAGGATGTTCAATAATTTCTTGATTATAATGGTCCTTAGTTGGCTAGAGGCAAAAATAAATGCAAAGTGGACAGAGTCGGTTGGGTTACTTTTAAAGCAGTAATTATTAATGTAAAAACAAATGAGAGAGAGGTCTTTTATGAAATGAAAAACATGAACTCTTGTCTCTGTCTTGACATATGTCTTAGGGAGTAGGTTAAAAGTTTACCATAATACACTTCGGTTATCTGTTCAGTTTCAAATCCAAGATCGATAAGGCTTATCAGAGCACTTTTATGACTTCAGGGAGGTAATCACCATCTTAATATAGTGATGAAGACAAAAGCCAGGCCTCAATAGAGGTCAGCACTGAGCAATCAAATTAACATCTGTCAGGAATGACTTGGTCTAGTCTTCAAAGTCAACATATTCACAGATGTGAAAGTGTCTGAATGGAGAGATGATAATCACTGACCCTGAAACCTTCTGGGGCTTGGCAGACAGCTGTGGGGGAGATAAGGAGCTTTCTGTTGAGATAGCAAATATGTGTTTGAATGTATACTTCCTTATTTTCCTTTTGTGAAATAAGAGGAGATGCCAAAACCAAGTCTTAGTTAACCATGGTCCTGCTGGATGGAGATAAAGCAGATTCAGAGGTTCTCCTTTCCCACAACCACTTTCTCCAGAAGGATAACTCTGAGTCCTTGACAGACCTCAGTTCTATGTCCTTTCTTTGACATATTAACCCCAAAGAGGAAGGGGAAGAAATGGGCAGCCAGAAAAAAAAAAGGAGAGAATAGGTACACCTAATCGATAGAAGACTAGGCCAAATTTACATAAAAAAGCTCTAAATTTCATATAGCTTTAGTATGCTATCATTAACTAGTTAATCACTTAACAAGATCTACAAACTGAAAGATTTTTCCCACTTAAAATAAGAAATTTGAGTTCCTAATTATAATATAGACCTGGACTTGAATTCATTAAAAAAAAAATAACAAGCTTAAAAAAAACTGACAACTGTGTATTTTACAGTCTACAATTTTGGAGTCAAAATGAATATTATCTGGTGATAGTGTAGACTATTGAGAAAAGGAACATTTTTGTTTCCTAGTGTATTCCTAATGTTCAGAGAAGTTGAGAGGTACACTATCTCTGTCACCATCTTAAAGTCTCCTACTTCATTTTCTCTCACAAAGTGAAGCAAACTAATCCACTGGAGTGTGATAAACTCTGGATGGTGAGAATACTATGACACGGAAGATAAACTTAACTGGAGGCTCTGGTCCTCATGGTGATTCTTTGGGTGTAAAAGTCAGGGTCCTATGTAAGTGTTTTTAATTATTTTTTAAAAAAGAATCAACCCATACTTCACTCATTTGTGAAATGTTGGTACCAATTAAAACAGACTTGTAACTTGATTTTGTGCCAATCAAGACTGACTTGACTTTAACTGTGATGTATGACTAAAGGTCATGTAGTGATGGCCCCATCTACACACTGGCCACAAAATGATGAGATTGGAATACAATTAGACAGAACACTATAGCTCAGCTATGTGGCTGATAAAAAAAGTTACACACCTGCCTAGATAATATAATGATCCATAGCAAAGCAGAAAAAAATATTATAAATAGCAAATAGTAAATGGCTATGTCTATAAGACTTGGCCAGAGTCTTTCTGGTCTACCTGGGAGAGATGGTGTGCAGTAGTGGAAAGAGTACTAAGATTGAGTAGGATGGGAAACCTGGATTTAGGTGCTAACTCTGTCACTTACTGTGTTACCTTGGGAAACATACTAAACTCCTAGTTGTTTATATCTACAACATTATTATCAGGGTCCTATAGAGATTCTTCTGAGGAAAATGTTATTCATAATAAGACTTTCAAGGAAAAGTTACCTGGGTTATCTCTCAGATAGTAGCCTATAAGTTATTCATAAGGTAAATTTCATACGATACTTTTTAATCGTAAATTGGCTTCTTCTGTTGCTACTGGGACTCTTCCAAGCAAGCTCCCTGCCAAATAGCCAGTATGTTTATGAGAATAGTTAGCTGAATTCTCATGCTCTTATTCTTCAGGGAGAAAAAGCACACCTTCCAAAATGTATGGGGAGAACCCTTCTACCCTCCAGTGGCCTTTCTTCACTTACCTTGAAGTTCAGCATTCCTGTTCCTACAAAAATCCATTAAAGGTATATCACCACAGGCTTCAATAATAATGAGGATGATGATCATGGTGTTAATAATAACACTGTAGTGTGACATGGCTTCTAGCCCTCCAGCAAACCCAGACTTTTTATTTTATAGGGATATACTGGCTTCCTTTAAACCTATTTTTTCAAGACTGCATAAAAGATATAGGCCATTGTCTTGATGAGATAGATGTCTTTTGCATGATAGGGTTAGGCGCTAACTTAAGTTTTGATAAAAGCGAGTAATATCTTTGGCAAATATACTTATTAAGAAAAATCTCTGTAAACTTTAACTTATAAGAAAATACTACATTTTTTGGTATAAATGCTTTTTGCTAATTAGAAATCTTAGATTTTTCTTAAATTGTTGAATTAAAATAAGAATTGGATAAAAAATCAGATTGATTTTACCCTGAGGAAGTGGTAAGCTTAGGCTATAGATTCCTCTCTACTTTGCTTTTTCTGTCTGTGTTTCCTCACTTGCATATGAGTAGACATTAAAAAGGATTGACCCCATTTGTACAGATTTCTTTTTAGAACATTTACTGCACTATGCAGAATACCAGAATAAAGAATATCAACCATATGCCAAGCTCTTTGGTGTCAGGATCTATTTCCTCACCTGTAAAGTGTCTTAGCATAAAAATGGTTCTTGTATTTTTAAGTTAGTGGAATATTAACTAAGATCATATACATGAATCTAGTAAAGTCAAGTTTATTCTTAGGGTGGGCCTCACTTCTTGAATGATTCCCAGTACTCTGAGTTGCCCAGTGCTCCCAAAGTCTTTCCTTTTGTCTAAGGACAAAGTTCCCTATCAAGGTAGAGCTGCATAAACTCTTTCTCACTAACTTGTAATTGACTAATAACTTTAGAAAGTGAATTGTCTTAGGAAGATTCATATTTGCTTGGGATGGAAGGCTTAAGAATGATACTTAAATGTGGTGATTTCAGGAGTGAGACACCTGGTAGGAGCAGATTCCTTTTGTGGGGAATGGAAGAGTGGGTAGAATCAGCTTCTCCTGATAGCACACCGGGACCTTCCTCATCTATGGAGAGGTGTGTGTTGCTCTGGCTCTGTCTAGGAGAGAACTAGGATGTGTGTTTCCTTGAAGATGCTTCACACCTTATCCATGAGAGGGCACTGGTGCTCTAGATAGCCATAGAATCTTGTCTGAAGACATTCATCCCATAACTTCAGGAATGGTTAGCCACTTGCATCATATCTGTGGTTTGTGTTTGATTGAAGATATATATATATCCATCCTTAGTAAATCTGTCCTTTTGCCCAGCTTTGTGTATCTGTGGTCTTCAAACTCTGGCTGCCGACTGCTAAACCCATAGCCCATTTGAAAGAACTGATTGCTGGGTGCAATGGATATTTTTAAAATTAGGGCAATCCTGATTCAGGATTAAACCAGAAAGGGGCAACAGGACCTGTGGGAAGCCCTCCAAAGAAAGTAAAAGACCTCTCCCAGTGGAAGGAAGGAAGGTGTAGGAAGAAAAAAAGAGAGCATTAATTTCTAGTTAAATGAATAATGCCATACACACCTCATCCTAGATTGAGAAAGGTCTTTTGACATGGGATCAAAATAAAAATAGCTACGGGCCCATACATACATAGATTTTCACATGAGAGAAAACAGCATGTGATGGTTCCAAACTGACCACCTAGTGAAAATTTTCCCATTCCTCAGAGTGACTCTTTTCATTTCATCCTCTTTATTTTCTTCATAATGCTTGATGCTATCTGAAACAAGCTTAATCACATATTTGTTTATTTGTTTATTGCCTGTCATCCTTACTAGATTTTAACCTGTATGAAGGCTAGAACCCTGACTGTGTTGCTCACCACTATAGCCTCAGCTCCTGGGAATATTGCTTGACAGAGTTGGCACCAGTAAACACTGGTGGTGAACAGTAATGCGTGAAGGGGTCAAAATTTCACAAAAAGAATCAGTGATTATATTCAGTGAAGGCTATGGCTTCCGAGAAACAGAAAAATGACTCACAATACAGCACACTCTAAAGGATTTTGACTGTAGGCAAAGTGAAAGCGTTGATTTTTCTGACCAAGGTCACCTCAATGGCCATATACCAGACAGTAAGTTTGCACATACATGTATATATGCACACATTTTATATAATTTTATTAACTTCTTAATATGTAATTCTGGAAAGAGTGCATGTTGAGTAGTCCTAGAATTAGGAGGAAATGTATTATTCCAGTGGCAACATGCCATGAAACAAATTACCTGGGGAAATTCATGAAGATATGTATGTATAACTGGCCCACCTGTGGAAAGGAGAAACCATATGGCCAGAATTTTATAGGGAACCCCCATATGTCTTTATTTTGGAGTTCAGAAGATTTGACCACTTATACACATAAAGAAAATATTAAGTGACTTTAAGATAGAAATATGATCTTTTATTTAAGTCAATCTTAATTTGAATTGTGAGTTCTGAACAACGAGGTAATGAGGAATGACTGGCTTTCAGTAGGGTGTTGAAAATTCAGAACCGGTGACTAATTTGGGGACACCAGACTTACTGGAATCACAGAGCAGGTTTGCCATGACCATCATGAAAGTTTACTTCCTCTACGTTCAGTGCCATTCACTGAGCCCCAAAGTGCCTAGTTGACAAGTTTTTGCTTCATGTTGATGGAGCAAGTTCCATTTCAGTTTTCAGTCTGCTGCTACTTCTTTCAAGCCTTGCCTGAGACGATGATCTGCTATCCCAACAAGCACATTCCCTAAGCTGGTCTTGAAAGTGCAGGGTGCAGGAAGCATTTATCGCTGCAGAAGCCAGCTCCTCTTCCAGTGTGGGAGAGATCCCCACAATCCAGGCCTAGGTCTGGGTGGCAGACATTAAACGTTTTGTGGAATATTATTTCTGAAAGGAAGACCTAATATCTTCAGTTAATTTATTTTTATGCTGTCTTTTTATTGCCCCACCACATGATAAAACATTGATAAAAGCATTCATTAGTAAACAGGGCTTCTCTGACTGCATCACAGTGATTCTTAGTCTATAAATTGCCACTAGGAAAACATATGTGGATCGTTGTGTTGTCAGACTTGGTTATAAACCATCTTTATCTTTTCTGTTGGAGCTCACCAAGAGCATATGTCAATATTGATCTAGGTTCTAGGCTTCCATGTTGGAATAATCTGAAGGTTATAGAATTTGGGTTCTGATAAAACTTTCCAATACACTGAAATTGTGTTTCTGCACAAAGATTGAAAGAAAGATATTCAGGCCCTAGCTGGTTTGGCTCAGTGGATAGAGCATCAGCCTGTGGACTGAAGGATCCCGAGTTCAATTCTGGTCAAGGGCACATGCCCGGGTTGCAGGCTCAATCCCCAGTGAGGGGTGTGTAGGAGGCAGCCAATCAATGATTCTCTCCCATAATTGATGTTTCTATCTCTCTCTCCCTCTCTCTTCCTCTGATATTAATAAAAAATATCTTAAAAAAAGAAGAAAGATATTCAGAAAACATGGAATATATATTTTTCTATTGGCTGGAAGGATTAATTAACTGGATTCCCTGAAATAGTGTAGGTTTCTAAATATGTGTTCACTGGCAGCTTCCGTAGGGAGGTAGATGATGATAGATATCATGTGTCCTCACATTTCACTACTGATATAATAGAATCAAATCCATTGGTCCATTTCATTTTATATTGGTAAAATGGACTATTTCCTGTTTTCTCTTGCTTAGCATGCTGTGCACTTTATGAATCTCAGAGTAGTTCTCAAGAATATATGAACATCTTTATTTTCTAGAAAGATTTCTCTCCTTCCCATGTTGTAGGACATTTTTTAAAAAAATGGCACATATTAAAACTTTAAGAATATTTTCCATATGATTAGCATATTCTCACTCACAATTAAAAGTCCAGTGAATTTAACTTAAATGTAAGTTAAATTTTTATATATTTAATAAAAATTAGAATTTTAATCTGAGGGGTTGCTCAACAAATAATTTACTCATTCAACAAATATTTGTTGAGACTATTTACAGGTCAAACATTTTGATTAAATGTTACTTCTATTATTATTAGTACAAGGCATCTCTGTGTCTGAATTTAAAGGTTTGTGTTTGACAATATTGACTAATTCTCTATTCCCCATGTGAAAATACTATGGATTATGTGCATATGGATATATATGTATATATAAATGCACATATACATACACATGAACACAAATTTATAATTAGAAAAAGTCAAGTCAATATCACTTGCTGAGAAAACACTCCTGATTTTAATGAAGGGAAGGATCTTAAATATTTGTCATAATAAATGGAAAATGTAAAAAATGAATGATTTTGTGAAATATTAATAGCTAAGGAAAAACAAATAGTGGATAAAGATAATTTTGATTTTTTTAATGAGTTAGGGTTATCCTAAGATCACATTTTGATTGCTGCTGATTTATATATGTCATACCCAATAGGCCTTCTTTAGTCTTTAGATGTTTTTCACTTAAGTAAAATCAGGTGAGAGTTTGTACACAGTTGTGAGGAGTCCTGTGACAAGAGTCCTGAACTGGGCTATCCTTTATTGACCACCAGCCATTTAACATTAGCTATTTAGAGCCCCTACTGGTAAGGTGAAGCTTGGTTGATCCTAATGATCCTTCTGAGTTCTAGTGGGCTTGAAAATGCAAAATCAAAATGCCCTTGGCTTCAGAAGAAGTAAAGAATCTAGCTTGAACTTCAGACATACTTGGTTTAAGCTGTACCACTTACTAGCTCTGGAACCTTGGGCGAGCTACTGACCTTCTCAAAGTCAAAGTCAAAGCTGACTTTCCTCCTCTGTATAATGGGGTTAATGATAGTGCAACTCATATCACCTTGCAACCTTGGGCACGTGGTTTCATCTCCTTGATTTTTAGTTTTCTCATTGTAAAAATGGTGATACAAATAGTACTAACTAATTGGGTTAGGAGTAGGGGGCAGTTTACTTTAGCACATGGAGGTATTTAGCATGTGTATTTACAAAGCACAGCCCTGAGTGGTTGGAAGATAGTTAATTATGGAAGTAACTGATGAAAGTCAAAAGATGGATAGTCAACTGATGGAAGGATGGGGACATTAGTTTGTTTTCTGTGTCCGATTTAGAAAGTTGAATAAGTAAGGATAACAGAAGCTCAAACAAATAGATAAGATGGTGACAGAAGACAGACTGGAGTTGGGCCTCGGTCTCAGTGTATCTCAAAGCAGTTCAAGATGGCCCTGCTGGGGGGTGGTTAGCTTACTATTTATGGCCATCAAGCCTTCCAGGACCCTGAAGGAATATTGGCTGTGCAGTCTACACAACTTAAAAAGCACTTAGAGGAATGCAGTTCCATTAGACCAGGCATAATGGACCCACTCAGGGCTGTGCTTTGTAAATACACAGCTAATGTCATTCAGACGTGTTTACGGGCCAGGACTCCTTCACACGGGTCAGGACCTTTGGGTGAGTCTGCTGGCTCTCAGGAGCCAGGTTCCTTACCTTTCACACCCAGGATTCCACCCTTATTACTTGAACATAAAAATTAAAAAAAGAAAACCCACTGGCAGTAAATAAATTACTGTTTCAAAAGACTGGGGAATGACCTTGGAGGTACATGTCAGATCCGCACAAGGCAATTGCCCAGAGGTGAAGAAAAGCCATTATCATACTTTGTAGCTGGTTAATTAAAGGCTATTTTTGTCACCTTCAATTCTGAGAAAGTCAAGAGAGCTACAGTCAAACTTTCACAAGAGAAATTCTTGAAATAACAATGGAAGAAGCTAAACAATCATGGGCTTTCTCTCTCTTGAATAAGAGTTAAGCATTTGTCCTTCTCACACCCTCCAAATTTTGCTTGGTGCAGTGTAAACTAAGATTTCAGTACTTTTCTTTGAAGCTTCCTGGAGTCTAAATTACTTGGAGACAATCTTACAGGAGGAGCTTACTGTTGCGGTTTATCTGATGCCTTTTTCCATTTTGCAAGGTCACAGGCCTTTCTGCCAATAGGCTGTAATAGGTATTAATATTATGTGTTAAAAGCTCATGAAAGTATTTCTTAGAATTTCTCTTTAGAAATTCTCCCTTTTAAATATTCTGTGTTAAAAACTCATGAAAATATTTCTTGGAAGTTCTTCCTTTAAATTCTAGAGACAAATATTTCCCTTTCTTTTTTTGAAATCTATCAGTATCTCCTAACTCAGAGCAATTTTGAATCAGTGCCTAATATTTTAAACCTAGCAGACTTCTCTAAAGTTACTTTATGGGCTGGTATGAGTATAGTTTTGGCACTCTTTGCAAGGTCAAAGTAGTTTGATTACAATCAAACATTTATATAATTCAAAATTGCATGGCAGGAAAAAATCAGCTCAAGTCAATGACGTTCAATGTTTAGAGAGCACTTCTGATCTCAGGAAGCTGGAGTACCTACTAACTTCATCTCACTCCTCTCTTAAATCCCCCCATAAGTTCACTGGATCTCCTTAGGGATAAGAGGGGTGATATGTTGTCCTTACTCTTTGCTTCTCTTTTCATTGAGAGAAAATCAGACTTATGTACTTCCAAGTAAACAATCAACTTAATTTTCAAGTCAAGGAATACTACTTTACATGTCAGACATTTACATTGAATGTCTAGTCAAAATTTAGAAATCTACCTTATTGCAAAATTGACCAGTGGAAATGACTCATGACCTTCAAGTCTAAGATTCTAGCAATGGAACAAACTCTACCAATCAAACTGTTGGGGTTCCCCATGGGTGTGTGTCAAAGGGGAGGGATCAGGCTCATGAAGAGGAGACTGGAAGGGGTTGGCAACCATGAAAAGAACAAAAGGGCTTCTTTAGATTCCTGACCTGTAGTTCTGCCCACTGAACCCTATGGCCTTATTATCCCAAGTTAGTCACTGGTCCTGGTCCTAGGATCGAGGAATTATTTTTCAACAGGGATTTGGTAACCTTTCTCGCCTTAGGAGAGATTGGTATTTAAAATGTTGTTGATGATCCCAGGGCCAATATAGAGCATACTTGCATACTTCTGGATCTCTGTGCAATTTTCTCTCTCTGCTAAAATCCTGTTTACCTTTTAAGCACCAACTCATTGGCATTTCTTCTCCATAGACCTAGCAACATTTCATCAACCCTCTCTCTTCTTCCCATTGCATTTTGTAACTATCACTCTTGCAGCGCAAGTCAAATTGTATCATAATGTAAAATCCCCTTTATTTCTTTTCTTTTTTTTTAAATAAATCTTTATTCAGATTATTACAATTATTTCTCCTTTTCCCCCCCATAGCTCCCCTCCACCCAGTTCCCACCCCACCTTCTGCCCTTACCTCCCCCCCACTGTCCTCATCCATAGGTGTATGATTTTTGTCCAGTCTCTTCATGAACCCCCCATACCCCTTTCCCCCTGAGAATTATCAGTCCACTCCCTTTCTATGCCCCTGATTCTATTATATTCACCAGATTATTCTGTCCCTCAGGTTTTTAATTCACTTGATTTTTAGGTTCACTTGTTGACAGATATGTATTTGTTGTTCACAATTTTTATCTTTACTTTTTTCTCCTTCCTCTTCTTTAAGAATACCTTTCAGCATTTCATATAATACTGGTTTGGTGGTGATGAACTCCTTTAGCTTTTTCTTGTCTGTGAAACTCTTTATCTGCCCTTCAATTCTGAATGATAGCTTTGCTGGGTAGAGTAATCTTGGTTGTAGGTTCTTGCTATTCATCACATTGAAAATTTCTTGCCACTCCCGTCTGGCCTGCATAGTTTCTGTTGAAAAGTCAGCTGACAGTCGTATGGGTGCTCCCTTGTAGGTAACTAACTGTTTTTCTCTTGCTGCTTTTAATATTCTCTCTTTGTCTTTTGCTCTTGGCATTTTAATTATGATGTGTCTTGGTGTGGTCCTCTTTGGATTCCTTTTGTTTGGGGTTCTGTGTGCTTCCTGGACTTGTAAGTCTATTTCTTTCACCAGGTGGAGGAAGTTTTCGGTCATTATTTCTTCAAATAGGTTTTCAGTATCTTGCTCTCTCTCTTCTTCTGGCACCCCCATAATTCTGATGTTGGTACGCTTGAAATTGTCCCAGAGTCTTCTTACATTATCTTCAACTTTTTGGATTTTTTTTTTGCTTTTTGCTTTTTCGGTTGAGTGTTTTTTGCTTCTTTGTAATTCAATTCTTTGACTTGATTTTTGTGTTCCTCTTGTCTGTTTTTGGGTCTCTGTATAATATTTTTTATTTCAGTCAGTGTATGTTTAATTTCTAGTTGGTCCTTTTTCATATCTTCGAGGGTCTCATTATATTTATCGGCCTTTTCTAGGATATTCTTAAAAAGCCTTATAACCGTGGTTTTGAATTCTATATCCAGTCGTTTGTTTTCCTCCATTTCTTTCATTTGTGATCTGATTCTTTGACGCCGCATTTTCACTGCTTCCCTGAGTTGGTAAGGTAGATTTGTGTGCTAGGTTTCCAATATGGCCCAGTGGGTCTGCCTCCCCAGTTAACCTGAGGTGGACACTCTTGGTGCACCCTTTGTGGACTGTGTGTACAGCCTTGTTGTAATTAAGTCTTTATTGTTGTTGGTATCACTGGGAAGAATTGACCTCCAGGCCAGTTGGCTGTAAGGATCAGCTGTGTCTATGCTGGGAGAAGTTTGGTGCTGTAGACAGCCTTATAGGATTAGACTTGCCAAATTGCAATAGCCTCTGTGCTCAGCTTGGATGGGGTGGAGTCTCAGTCTTGGCTTCCCGTCAGCCTTGCCCTTGCGCGCACGTGCGTGCCTTCAGACCTCTGCCTTCCCGGCTCCCGAGTCTCCGCCCGAGAGTCCAGACTCCCCCCACAAGAGCGTGGATCCCCAGGGGCTCGCCTGGAACTGGAGTTCACTGCAGTCAGAACTGGGGCTCAGTGTATTCAGGAGCCTCTGACTCCCTTCCATTAGGGAAAGCCTGTGGCAACCTCTGCAGCCTTTGTGCGCACTGGCGCGCGCGCGCTTTCAGTCCTCCGCCTTCCCCGGCTCCCGAGTCTCCGCCCGAGAGTCCAGACTCCCCCCATAAGAGCATGGGTCCCCAGGGCCTCGCCCGTAACTGGGGTTCAGTGCAGTCAGAACTGGGCTTCAGTGTGGTCGGGGGCTTCTTTCCCCCTTCTGCCAGAGAAAGTCAGCCAGGCTCTCAGCCGCCCTTCCTCTCTGCGCGCACAAAGACCTTTTGTCGTACCTCCAATTCTCTGTGAGCTTTGCTCTTTCCTTCTAGTTGTAGAATTTTCACTCAGCCAGCTTTTCTGTGGTTCTGGATGGTGTCCGTTCTGTCTTTTAGTTGTAGTTTTGAAATTGTTGTGCGAGGCAGCAGTTTAGGTGTTTACCTATGCCGCCATCTTGGTTTCTCCTAATCCCCTTTATTTCTATCCATCTAGAATTTGAATCCTAAAGGGCAGGAATCACATTATGTTCACTAATTTATCTCCAGGGTTTTATGCAGAGCCAGGCAAGTTATAAGAGCACAGTTGAAAGTCTTTAACTGGTGGACAAAGAACCCCAGATTCTTAGTTCTCTGCTTTCCCCTCCTCCTCCCTGTCTTTCCTTCCTTCCATCCCTCACCTTTCACCCCACTCCAGCTCTGTGCTCAGGCTCCCGGTTCCCATATCAGAAGTGTGTGGTACTGTGATACTCTCCCAAGGCAACATAGGAGATTGGGTTTCCCATTTGGAGCACACCATCAATGCTAACTAAATCACATAATAGTGTGTCTCTCTGCTCCCCATGGCTCCAGGTCAATGTCCTGGGTGAAGCAAGAATCCCTGTGCATAACAATCATTAATCCGGATGTTAGCATTTGGTGGACCTGGGAGTTAGTGGTGACTGAGAAATGCCAGGCAGAATGCTGCTTCTGTGTGTGGCTTCAGAGAAGCCTCCTGCTTTAGTGATTAGCAGATCAGATTTGTCTCTGTTCTTGGACCCTGACCATCTCCCCCAAATTTGCAGCATGAAAACAGTGTCCACTTGGCCATCTTTCATTATTTCACAATTTGCTTCTAAATTTAGTCCTGTCCCAAAGAGATCTGAATTGTCCTTTAAAATTGGCCATCCATGTTCTTTTTTATATTGGAACACACACATTGTCAGTGTAAGGCTATAGACAATTCCTGGGGGTTGTTTTCTCTTTCTTTCTTTCTTTCTTTCTTTCTTTCTTTCTTTCTTTCTTTCTTTCTTTCTTTCTTTCTTTCTTCTTTCTTTCTTTCTTTCTTTTTTTTTTTTTTTAACTGATGGAGAAATAACCCATTGTCTGTTTTGGCAGCTAATGTATGGATAACTATAACAAGACTGGAATGTTTCAACCAAGAAGAACTTGGCTTTGACTTGTACTAATAAATGTTAATATGCTAGTTGCTTTTTATCCATTGTGGTGTTACATCAATTTCTATTTAACACTGAACCACATTGTTGTTTTCCAAATACGCTCAGTCTGTAGCCTTATTGTCTGGCTCACAACGTTCTCTCTGCCGAGATGCACCTTGTTTTCTACTTTTCTCTTTTCCAACTAAGAGCCTCTCCTTTGTCACAGCTCTTTCTGAGCATGGCCAATTTCTATGCATCTTTGACACTCAAATGCCACCTCCTCTGATTGCTACAACTAGAACGAAGTGCTCCCTGTTCCCTGCTCAGAGCTCAGCTTTTATCAGGCTGCATGTAGCTCATTGTTTCCTTGTCGATCACCCTTTTGTGTGATCTTCTTGAAAAGGGGCCCATGTATTGCTCATTTCTTCCCAAATTACAAGCTGGGGACTGAGGAACAGTAGGTAATACTTCTTAAGAATGTCCTTTGTATCAAACATTTTGGCACACAGAGAGGCCAAAAGTTAGACTATTGTTATCTTGATTGTAGCATCTTGGTGGTAACCAATTTGCCCAAAGCCTTACACTGTGAGAGGTGGACTAAGGATTTGAATCCAGTCGGTCTGGTTTCTGACTCCAGGCTCTTCATCATCATTGCTTTTCCAGAGAAGGTGGTAAACTGGGTCTCAACTGACATAGAGAAAGAAAGATCCCAAGTGACTGAGGGGCAAAATCTACTTACAGAAACTTGAGGGTGGATTCTGTCACAATTCTCCCTGAATAGCTACTATATGTTTACAGAAAGTATGCAGAACCAGAGCACACACAGGTCCCTGGATCTCCACGGCCTCCACATGGTTAGAGCTCTAATTATAGACATCCATTCACTTCTCCCCCATTTCTGTGTCCTAATGTATATTTTCACATGTATATGCACCCCCAACCAACTTATTAACCCCTTCCACTCAAAACATCTTGCATTTTTCATAAATCTTAGCAGACCTCTTGCACATAGAAGACATTCACTAGAGGAATAATTGTTTTTATGGATGTTGTTTATAAATTTTTCTCGAATGATAGCACTCATTCATAAAAATGTATAGATCGTAAGTTTGCAGCTCAACACACTTTTGCAAGGAGAAAATACCCACTTAACCACCACCCAGGAAGCTTCCCTCATTATGTCTCCCAGAAATCACTACCTCAAACATAGTCACTATTCTGATTTTCATCATCAAAGATTTGCTTTGCCTCTTTTTGAACTTTATACAAATGGTATCATTGAATATGTACTTTCAGTATGTGGCTTCTCTCATTCAATATTTTATTTGTAACATCCATCCATGTGGAACTGGGTAGTTTATTTGGATGGTTGCATAGCCTTCCATTGCATCAGTGTACCACAATTTATTTATTCCACTGTTGATAGACAAACAGGTTGTTTACAGTTTGGAGATATTTCAAGTGATGCTATTATGAGCAAGATATTTTGGGTGGTGGGGAAGGATGCATGTATGTGTGCATTTCTGCTGTATATACATTTAGGAGTAGAACTGCTGGTTCACTGGGTAAGAAAAATTCAGCCTCATTAGATATTACCAAGCAGTTTTCCAAGTAGTTGCACAAATCTACAGTCCCACAAAAGTGTATGAGAATTCCTGTTGCTTCATCTCATTGTCAACGTTTTGCAATCATTTTTGTTCCATTTTAGCAATTCTGATAGATTTGTAATGGTATTTCATTGTGATTTAAATTTGCACCCCACAATTGATTTTTGTATAGTGTCCTTGTATCCAGTCAAGTTACTGAGTTCACTTACTGATCCTTATAGTTTGTCTGTAGCTTCTTTTTGCTTCTACGTACACAACCATATCATCTTAAAATAATGGCAGTGTTACTTCTTCCTTTCAGTACCATATGCCCTTTATTTATTCTTCTTGCTAGAACCCCCAGTGCAGTGTTGAAAGGAGGTGGTGATAGCTGACATCCTTGTCTCATTCCCAATTGCAGAAGGAAAGCTTTCAGTATTTCACCATGAAGTACGATATGCACTGTGGGCTTTTTTGTAGGTAGTTTTGTTGAGATTAAGGAAGTTTCATTTCACTCCTAGTTTCCAATAGTTTGTTTTAAATCATGAACAGGTGTTAATTTTTCTCAAATTGCTTTCTACATCTATGAGATAATCATAAGAGTTCTCTCCCAGTTTTTCCCGTTTTGTTAATGTGGGAATTGCACTGAGTTATTTTTGAATATTAACTAACCTTGCATTCTTGGAAAAAACACATTTATGCATGATGCATTACCTTTTCTTATGCATAGCTGGAGATACTATTATTTTATTAAGCATTTTTGCATATATGTTCATGGGAAAGGTTGGCCATAATTTTTCTTTCTTGTAATAATCTTCTCAGGTTTTGATATCAGCTTTATGCTGACTTCTGTTTCCATTTTGCTCTCTTTTTCTTCTTGATTAACTTTTTAGCTATACATTCTTTTACTGTTATTTAGTGGTTACCACAGAGATTACAAAATCCATCCTTGATTTATTATCATATTACCTTTCCCAAGTAATGTTAGAATCTGCATTTCATTTACCCCCTTATTTTGTATTATTATTGTCATAGTAATATGACAATATTTATATTATGTATAAGTATAGTTACATACATAATATATGCAATATCTATATATTATTACTGTGTACATTGTATATATAATGTACTGTATATATGATGTTATAGACATATTGTATAATATATACATGTAATGTATATTATATATGTATAAATAATATATGTATTTATAAATGTTATAAATAAAATATTTATATTATATATAAAATATATATTATATATATTTTACATGTAACTTAACTCCACAAGACATTATTAGTGTTGATTTTACTGTCAATATTCATTTTTTTTCCTAAATTTCTACTTTCTCTGATGTTTTTTCTGCATTATATCTTTGTTTCTACCTGTAATAATTTTCTCCTTCTTCCTGAAAATTATCTTTTAATGCAGGTCTATTAGTGATCAATACTTTCAATGTTTGTTTTTCTGAAAAATCTTTTATTTCATCTTCATTATCAAAGGATGTGTTCATTGTGTATGGACATCTAGACTGGCAGTTTATTTCTGTTAGTTCTTTAAAGGTAGTGCCCCATTGTTCTCTAGCTCCTGCATTTTTCTAAGGAAAATTCAACTGTCAGTCTCATTCTTACTTCTTTGAAGGTGATGTGTCTTTTCTTTTCTAGTTCCTTTAAAATTTTCTCTTTAGCTTAGTTTTACATCAATTTCACACTGATGAGCCTAGCTGTAATTTTATTAGATTAATCCTGGGTTGTGATTTGTAGTGCTTTATGAAACTGTTTGCTACCTTTTAGAAGTTTTGGAATATTCTCAGCTATTATCACTTCTAATATATATTCTGTCCACTCTATCATCCCCTTCTGGGACTCAATTACAGATGTGTCAGACCTTTTTGAAGCCCACCATATTTTGCTAGTGCTCTTTTCTGCACTTCCCATCTCTTTTGCTCTCTGGGATTCAGCCTAGATATTTTATACTTCCTCATCTTCAGTTAATCAATCTTCTTTATTGTAGCCAATCTACTGTGAAACCTATCTATTGAGTTCTTAGTTTCAGTTATTGTAATTTTTTAGTTCCAGAAGTTGTATTTGATGCTTTTAAAAAAGTATATTATAGTTATTTGGTGAAAATCTATATTTAAAAAACCATATTAATCATAGTTATTTAAAAAATTCTGTGTCTAGATAGCTCCAATACCTGGATCCTGTATGAATTTGTTTCTATGTGTTTTTTATTCTCTTGGTTCTCTTTTTTTATATGCCTGGTGATTTTTGATCGAATGCCAGGCATTGTACATACAAAATGTGGTAACTCAAGTGTTAACTTCTTGAAATGGTCCTATACTCTCTGATAGGCAGCTAGAGTTGGGCAGATTCTTTTAATCTAATTGTACACAGCACTGATCTAAGGCTGGGTTGCAGGTCTGCTAGGGCTCCCTTCACCTCCTATTCATCCTTGTTCTCAGGATATAATAATAATCCTATATAATAAAATAATAATATGCAAATTAACCATCCCTCCGCTACACCCACAAGCCATGCCCACCAGCCAATCAGGAGCGAGTATGCAAATTAACCCAACCAAGATGGCTATGGCCACAGAGAGCAGGAGGGAGGCTTGGGTTTCCCTGGCGATGGAGGAAGCCAAGCTTTCCGTACACCCTGACCGGCCCAGGCCTGCACTCCAGGCTACAAAGTTTCAATTATAGAAGATAAATAAATCCCAATAGAAATGGCTGCCACCATGGAGCGAGCAGAAGGCTAGGCTCCACTCCAGGCTACAAAGTTTCAATTGTAGAAGATAAATAAACCCCAGATACCAGGGCCTCCGCTTGAGTTGCTGGGGGGGCGTGGCCAGCCTGCAAACCACCACAGGCCCCTTGCCCAGGCTGCCCCATGCCCTAAGGGAACCCCACCCTGATCCGGGACACCCTTCAGGGCAAACCAGCTGGCCCCCACCCGTGCACCAGGCCTCTATCCTATCTAATAAAAGAGTAATATGCAGATTGACCATCACTCCAACACACAAGATGGCTGCCCCCATGTGGACACAAGATGGCCACCACAAGATGGCCAGCAGGGGAGGGCAGTTGGGAGGGACCAGGCCTGCAAGGGAGGGCAGTTGGGGGTGATCAAGCCTGCAGGGGAGGGCAGTTAGGGGTGACCAGGCCTGCAGGGGAGGGCAGTTGGGGGGGGACCCAGGCCTGCAAGGGAGGGCAGTTGTGGGCGATCAGGCTGGCAGGGGAGCAGTTAGGCATCAATTAGGCTGGCAGGGGAGTGGTTAGGGGGTGATCAGGCTGGCAGGCAGAAGCGGTTAGGGACAATCAGGAAGGCAAGCAGGCGAGCAGTTGGGAGCCAGCAGTCCTGGATTGTGAGAGGGATGTCCAACTGCCCGTTTAGGCCCGATCCCACTAGGACAGTTGGACATCCCTCATGGGGTCCCAGATTGGAGAGGGTGCAGGCTGGGCTGAGGGACAACCCCTCCCCCCCCCCCCCCGTGCACAAATTTCATGCACCAGGCCTCTAGTAATAATAATAATAATAATAATAATAATAATAATAATAAATAAGCTTGGGATGCTTACTCTGCCTCCCACTTCTTGGGTTGTCCTTAAATTGTATTTTTAAAAATCTCATCAGCATAATAGAGTGTTGAAAATGGACGTATTTTCACCAGTTTTCTGCTGGACTTTTAAGCTTCTTGCTCTGATAAGCTTGAGTATTTGTCCCCTTCTGTTAAGTTTCTTGGTCACTCTAGTACTGCTTACTGGGCAACTCCAACCCCTATTTTTTTTCTCCCTCCCCTGTAAGATTTCCAAAGTTTCTAATGGCTTCTTTATCTCTTAGCCATTGCCCACTGTGCAGTTTCTTAGATTCTAACTGATCATAAAGAAAAGACTCAACAAATGTCCTGAGGTCAGCTCGCCTCCCTACAGTTCCCTTCTCTCTAGACTCTTGCACTCTCAAATCCTGGTTACCTTGGCAGCTCTCCAGCACCTTCAAGTAAATGTTTTAGTATTTTATCTGATTTCCTAGTTAGTTTTGGAACTATTACCATCATGATCTAAAGCAGATGTCAGTAGATTTATGTCTTTTAAAAAGCTTATAACTAGCATATGAATTATACTTTCACTGTGGGCATTAAAACATCTTTTGGTAAAAAAGATGCTAAGACAGTTGTAAAGGGAGGTGGAAAATGGACTTTCAGAATGGATTTATGAGGTGCATGTTATATTTAATCCAAAGCAGAGAAGATAACAGAGTTTTGAGTAGACAAACAGTGCTGGTGTTCTATCCTTTGACCATGGAATCTATAAATGCCTTTAAAATATATATTTTAGAGGAAAATAGGTGGGTCTGGAGCAAGGAGTAGATTAAAGTATATTTAGCATAAACTCATACATTCATAGATAGGCTCATAGGGAAATGATGAGCAAAAATTCTGATATAAGCCATTGACCTTGGAATACATTCAATAGTTATAAGTTGCCAAGAGTAATAATTTTTCTAAGTATTACATAGTGTTATACCTCTTCTCACATGCTGAAAAATATGTTTTAAATAATGCCTCTCCTTGGAGAGTAGTTATTTTTGCAAAAGACATGGGTTAGGAAGGTTAGATTATCTCCAGTTTTGAACCCAGGATGGCCTAGTGGGAAAACTCATCCAGTGGTTATTTTCTGCTTCAGGGAAGTACTGACCATGCTTTGTACTGTGTAATGGAATGAGGAGTTAATGAGATGCATTATGTGGGTTTTCTTTCATTCACTAACATATTAAAAAGCACGCTGTCTTCTGCAGATCTTCCATCAAAGGTTGTATTATAAGCCATGGGACAGATATCTGGAGATAAGGATACCTTGAACAGTTCACTTAGATTCCCACTTACTTTCTTTGTCTCTCCCCCGCCCCACCCCCATGGAAAAAGGAAGGCCAAGAAATCAAAATTCTGAGTGGCGAAGTGATCTTTATTTTTAAGAAAAAGTTTGAAGACCAACAGTTGAACTCAGGAGGAGTCAAACCACTGGTTCAGAATTGGAGGACCTGAACAAATCCCACCAGACTCCCTGTGACCAGGGGCACTTCTGGTGAAGTTGGGCAATGAGGGTGATGTCTGGGGAGGTGAGCCTTCTGGAAATGAAACCTCTAGGGATCTGGGACATTCTTTTTGATGCCATTAGAGTTATGGGTGAGGGAAGGGTTTATATGTCCTTTGATTTATTTCTAAACTTTGGACAGTAAGCACTTGCTGGCATTTAGAAAAACAGAAGGCCCTAGAAGATGGAAAAGCCCCCTTCATGAAAGTCTTTTTAAAAAAAAGAATAAGAATATCCTAGAGGATATTCCAAACATTCCTTGTTCTGCATCTCTGCCCTCTGTCGAAGGTCATCTTCCCACAAAATGCTCCTTTTCCAGCTCCACTTCTTTGAATCCAACCGGCCTTCAAACCCAGTTCAAACCCCACCTTCTCCAAGAAGCCATCCCAGATGCAGAATTGTGGCTCAGAAAGAGAACGGACTTGGGATGTGGCTCTGGGAATTCTCTCCATAGTACTGGTAGCTGGTGCAGGGATGGGTTGATGCGTTCCTCAAGAGATAAGGTAGAGAGGCCCACCCTTTGAGGGGATTTGCACATTTAGGAGGTAGGAGCAGGACAAGAGAGCTCTGGGGAGACAAGGAGAGTCTCCAACTTAAGGAGAAAATGGGCTCCAGCAGGTTCAACAGCATCAGCAAGTCCTGAGAGGTTTAGAGAAACAGCTATTAGGTTTGGTCAATGTGGGGTCACTCAAGCCTTTCAAAACATTTTTCCTGTATATTTGGGATAAGAGTGAGATACAGAGCAGTACTTTGAAAATTAAAAGATTAAAACTTGCTCTGCCATGTGCTTTTAGAAAGTCATTATCATTATTATTATAGTTATAGAGAATGTTCCCCATCATTTTCTTCTACCCTTGTGATTTCTTTGGTTCAGAGAGGATTCCTCTGCTTCCAAGAGGATTTTGGATAAACACTTCTCTGCTTTCTTACCTCTCTCTCTCATTAATTCCTCTAAAAACATTACATATGGGAGGTTGCATTCTTCAACTGTTTCCTTTTCAATCTAATTGCCACTTTCTCTCATATTGAAAACAAACTCAGTTTTTGTTGCTTAAACAACGTCGTATTTGGTGACTGTCAAGCTTCATTAAAACTGAATATTTTTCCAGGTGGTAAATTATGGACCAATGTAGTAGATTGCATTCAGGGATGGAGTTCAGCCATTTAAGAGGTTCCTTGGGAAGGGAGGTAAAGTTCTATTTATGGGTGTTGTATGAAGATAAGCCTTCTCCAGCTGATTCAGAGAAAACAGCTCCCTCTTTTTCAACACTGGTCCATTAGGATCGAACATGCTTCCAGTTAGCTTTCTCCAGGAAGGGAAAAAAAATAGATCAATAAGATTTATGATTTCTTGAAAAGACGATTCCTTGCTGCCGCATTGCTTCATTTAGGCTCTTTGCTATTAATAGAATTGTGTTCATTGCAATGAGAGACATTAGCCAGGGCTCATTATATCAAGAGGTCTGTAAAAATTGTCTTTGCTATGGCCAGCTGCAAATGTTCATCAACTTCATATTAACTTTGGTGCAGGTTTGACATGCTATGAGTAATAATTTTCTGAGAGCATTCTTTTTTATATTTTATTTTTAAAATGATTTTTAGAGAGAGAGGAAGGGAGAGGGATAGAAAGATAGAAACACTGTTGAGAGAGAGACATTGATATGCTTCCTCCTGCATGCCCCCTACTGATGATCTAGCCCACAACTCAGGCATGTGCCCTGACCAGGAATCAAACTTGTGACCTCTTGGTTTTGGGGTCGACGTTCAACTGCTGAGCTACACCAGCTGGGCTGTGAGGGCATTCATTTATGATGATAATTTAAAAATAATAAGAACAATGACAATACATATCTTTTATTAACTGCTTTCCATGTAGTACTAGGGCCTGTGCTGTGTTCTTTGCATATATACTGCCAGTTAATCTTCAAAGCAATATTGTGAAGGTGGTAGTTTCAACCATTTTCAAATGAGGAATTTGAGGCACAGGCAGGTTAAGCAACTTCCTCAAGGTCACATGAGGGTTGAATTTTGAACCTCAATCTTCCTAACTCTACAGATCAATTTCTCTTAACCAGATTACTCTGCCTTTAATAAAGCCAGTGATTTATGACTCTGCAACATATTAATTCTACAGCATAAATTTCCCATTTAGAAGCAGTTTGTTTTTGAAAAGTCACAAATATGATTCATTTAATATGCATGCTTAAGTATTCTATTAAGTAATCTAACTCAGATTTTTCCATAGTTTAATGTGTCAGATAAAATTACTCAAAACATCTATTTTCAGAAAACTTTTCATGCTGTTTTTTATAACCACATCATTAAATCTAAAGATTTACTCCACTTATAAATTAGGTTATTAATAATGTTGCCTATAGCTTTTAATCTACTTTAGGACATCATAAATATCAGCACTGATACCATCAGTAATACATATTCATCTGTGCTGGTTAATAGATTTGAAAAATGAGCTACAGATGGCTTCATGTTTATGGATGTCCACATACATTTTACAATAGTTAATAAACATCAGTTTTGGGCACTTAGCTATGTGTCTGATAGGTAGATGAGATGTAGAACAGGTTTAGAAATCTATCCCTCAGTTCCCATATATTCCCTTATCCCTGTTCCCTATTGATCAAGTAATGAACAGTGTCACTTAGTTAACTCTGGGCTAAGCATTGTGAGGAACTTTGCTTGAAGGTCAAATGTAGATTAGATACAGCTTCTGACTTTAAGGGTTTTATAGTAGGGTCGGACAGATAAGAATAAGTTGTGAAATAAGTACATAATATGGTCATATGGTAAAGATGACCGGTGTTGGAGGAGTTGAAGTTTCAAGAGATCATGGAGGGCTGAGGAGGTCAGAACAGGGGCTATGGGCTTAGAGGGTGGGCAGGATTTAGAGATGGAGAGGAGTTGATGGTATTCTAGCTGCTCATGGAAAGATTTGGAGGTGAGAGTTAGTGGATGAGAGAGGTGGCTGATGGAATAGAGAGACTGGTCCTACTGTGGCAGACACCATTCAGGATGTGATGGAGAATAAACTTGTCTGGATAATGTGGGACCATAATGCGGAGAATATGTAACAGGTCTTGCCAATATAAAACAGGGTGGCTAGAGTTAAATAAAAAGTGTTCCCTCCCCCTTAAGTTGATCTTGGGAATGGAGGGGGAAGCATATCATAAAGGCAAATACATTGAAATAAATGTGTTGGGGGGAACTGGTGGGAAATTATAATTGACTCATGTTAGATTTTCTATAAAATTTCTGTAATATCTTTTATTGGAATTATTTACATTTATTAGTAAAAACAGTATAATAATATTAAAATGCTTTTTAAAAAAGAGAAGTCTAAAAAAAAGAATTAAGATAGATGCCTATATTAGCATACAATAAAGACATTAAAACTAAAAAATAAAAAAGGAGAAGTCTGTATTTTTATCTTTTGATGTAAGAGAGGAAAAACTAGTTCTAATGGTGTGTATTTTTTTCCAGTCTGGTTTCATGTAATTGCATTAAGAGGGTAACAGAATTTTGTGTTCTGTTCTTTTCACATAACACACAGTTTTCCATGTTTCCACATAGGTTTATCATTATGATTTTCAATGGACACATAGTATTTCATTGAGTCACTTTCACAGAGTTTGCTAAAGCATTCGAGTATTTTGGACACTTACATTGTCATTATAGGTGACATTGGTATGCGTGTGACACATTTTAAGGCTTCTACTCAATTACTTCCTAAGCACATGTTCCTGGGAGCGGGATTACTGGTTTATAGACTAGGGACATGTTGTAGCACTTTCTGTATATCAGACCACACTCAAAGGTCCATACGATGGAAGATGCCATCAGCAGGAAATGAGGGTGCTATTGTCACCTCAAATTTGGAGCAGGAAAATGCACTATTGTAGATAGTAAAATATCATTTCATTCACTGGAGAACTATGAATTTTGTTTCTTTTACAACACTTACTTTCTAAGTAAGAAGTTTCTAAACCTATTTCTCCTTATTACTTTCCTTATTATTATTTCTAAATAATAAGGAGACTGCAGTGGATCAATAAGAATAGCAATTGATATTTGATGGGGCAAGAAAAAGAAAAATGAGAATGAAAGGAGATAAAATACTAGATAGGTATGGTCAAAGGATGAGAAAAGGAGAAATATGGTCCAACTGTACTATGGTAGTTGAGTAGTGAAGGTGCCTATTGGAACCCGTTGGTTTCTGGAGGCTGTCAGCCCCATCTCTCCCAGGGGCCTGGGAATTTCTGGGAGGATCAGTTCTGAAAATTTCTATTCCACCACCTCAGCTCTGGGTACCACCTAAGGTTCTGTGTGTTTTTTTCAAGACTCATTCCACCAGTGCCTTCTGACTTTCTTCATGCCTTCTGTCTGCAGGTGGTGCTAATGGCCTTCCTCCCTTCTCTCCTGCCCTTGCTTCTGGCCTTTTCTTAGGCAGGTGTTTGGGAGAGGCCCTAACTGTTGACATTGGTCTCTGAGTTTGCTCTCCGATTACCTTAGGTCCCCATGGATCACACCTGTGGAGAGGGAATGTAGAAATGCAGTTTTTTATTTTTATTTTTTGCAATAAAGTTTCAAATAAATTTATTTGTGCAGGACTATAAGTAGGATCTTGACTACATTGACTGAGAAACATTTAGAAAGGGAATGTGTTGGTGTGGCAAGCCTCTCCTAAAACTTCACACATTTTCTAGCCTTATCATATATTTGTCAATGTTTATATTAGCAAAAGTGTAAATTTCAAGAAGTTTTAAAATAATTTAACCAACAAGGAAGAGGTGAAGAAGTATGGCTGTAAGAAATAATTTTTTCTTCCTGAGTGATTTGCTGGTTCTAAGCAGTGAAGACTTTTTTCCTTTTCCTGGAATTCTTTCCCCCCAGATAGTCACATGACTTGCTCTCTCACTTCCTTTAGGTCTTTGTTCAAATATCACTTCCCCAGAGAAGCCTTCTCCAACCACTCTGGCTAAGAGTCTCTCCTCCCTCACATTCTATTCTCATATCTACTTTATTTTCCTTTAGAGCCATAATCTGATACTGCTGTCCATAATTTATTTTTAATCATCTCCCTTACTGGCCAAAAACAAAAGTTCTCAGAGGGCAGAGACTTTGGGTTTTGCTAACCACTATATCCCCAACTGCTAGAACAGTGCCTAAGCATGGTAGGCATTCAAAAATATTTGTGGAATGAATGAATAAATGAATAAAACAAAAGTCTTGGATCTTCTGACTTAAAACAGAAAAAGAATTCTAAAAACAATCGCACTTGGAAAAATAACAGCATTTGGAAAAAATGTTTTAGTTACAATAGAGATGGGGTATGAAATGAAAATGGCTTAGGGGACCACAGCATTCTTGATACTAGAAATTTAAGTACATGTGCAACTGCCAATCTCACTGTCATGTGTGAAGTGTCATGGATTATGGGAGCCTGCATGTGGGAGCATAGCCACATATGTGGGGGCTCTGGTTCCTGGGAGTGAATAATGGGGAGGAGGGTGGTGTTGACTACTCAGAACCTGAGAAGATTCAGGATGCAATTATACTATAGACGTGGGTTGTTAAGATTGGAGTTAGAGAGCATAGGAAGTAGGTATTTCCTGTTCCCTCTCCCTCTAACCTTCCAATACAGTCATGCCATTTCATTCTCTTTTCCAAGAAAGTAGATATTGGAAGTGGAAAGGGGAACAGGGTGACAATCACCCCTTCTTCCACAAGTCAGAGTGATCTCAGCCACCTGAGAGCCTCGTGCAGCACAGGGCCCCAGGTCACAGGTGAGAACATTGCAGAGGTGTAACCAGCATTAGGAATGTGTGTAATTGTCCATGGCTGTTTCTCTCCCTCACTGCTAATGTGACACCCCTTCTCCCACCCTTAACTACTCTGCACCACAGGGCAGCAGGTCTGAATTATGATTCACTATTTTTTTTTTTCTGAAGGTAACTGGCATTTGCTTTAACCATTAGGTATTAGATGATAGGAATTCTGTGAAAGAAATTTCATTTATTCCTGGGACAAAAAATGGGGTCAGATCTTTGGAGAGAGAGAGGTTTTCTCTGTATCTTAGAAATCCTGGATGCCAAATAGAATAGACTGTGTACAGGCATGGGCCTGCTTCACTTGCCAATGATGCCCGCCCTTTCCAATAAAAGTGGCTTTGCAGCTCTTCCCATCAAGAGGTGCAGTCCATTTCTCCTGGGTACAGCAGGAGGACCATATTCCAGCCCAAGCCTAGGTCTCAGGAGACTTTTAAAAGAAAGTAGTCTCCCATGGTTTTGTGCCTGAGATGGAGAGGAGAAGGGCAGATGTGCAAAGAAGAGCACCTTCCTTAGCTTACTATTATCCCTGCTAAGTTCAAATGATGGCAGAAGAGAAGTGTATTGATAAGGAAAAATATTGTTTGTTTTCTATAACATTGTTGGAAATATGGGTTTGGGTCTCCATGTTTGATTGCTATACATCTTACCCCCAAACTTTCACTTGGACTCCTGCCACTGCAACATGAATAAGCTTGGGCTACCTGTCAATAGGTATAGAACATGTGACTCAGTTGACAGTGTCACTTCAGCCATCAGACAATTACCAGATGGGTGGGGAGGCCATCCTAGGCCAGTCAGCCCTCAGATGACCTGCCAGGTTACTTCAGGCACATGGGCAAACTTAGCCAAGTTGGGCAGAGCCTGGCCCAGATTTGCAGACCATGCAGCTGACCCATACATTTATAGGCAAAAACAAATCGTTGTTGTTTTAAGTCTATAAGTTGTGAAGGATTTGTTACATAGTAGTAGATAACTGATATACCTAGACTTAGGGGGAAAATGGTTGGGGTCCAATATTTGGCTGAATTTGGGAGCCCTGCCCCCCTCAGCTAACTAGAGGGAAAAGTGACAGTATAGGTGTTTGTATTGAAATTCTATCTAATAAAGAAGGAATATGCTAATTGACTGTCACACCCTCACAAAGATGGCGGCACCCACAGGCAATAAGGAGGGAATATGCTAATTGAATTCCACACCCACAAGATGGTGGCACCCAGTCCCCTCAGCCCCTCCAGGGCAGCAGGCATGCCGCACAGCCGGGCCCGCCCCCAGGTGAGTCTGGCCACTCCATGCGCCTGCCTCCGGAGTCTCCCAGACCCCTCAGCCCCCCAGCCTCCCAGGGCTGGCCCGAGGCGCAGGCAAGCCTCTAATGGTGGCTGCCCAACCGACGCCCGAGGCGCAGGCAAGCCTCGATGGTGGCTGCCAGCTTCCCAGGGCAGGCCCAAGGTGCAGGCAAGCCACCAATGGTGGCTGCCCAGCCGCCCAGGGCCAGCCTGAGGTGCAGGCAAGCCTTGGATGGTGGCTGCCCAGCCACCCAGGGCTGGCCCGAGGCACAGACAAGCCTTGGATGGTGGCTGCCCAGCCACCCAGGGCCGCCCGAGGCTCAGGTAACCAGGGCCAGCCGAGGCTTGTGCTGCCGGCATTGGCAGCAGCAGAGGTGTGATGGGGGCGTTGCCTTCCCCTGATCTTTGGGTTGCCTCCTGCCCCTGAGGGCTCCCGGACTGTGAGAGGGGCAGGCTGGGCTGAGGGACCCCCCTCCAGTGCATGAATTTTCATGCACCGGGACTCTAGTATTCATATAATCAAAAAGCTGGAGCAGGTGGCCTCCAGACACTGCGATGGAGTTCCTCATGTGGGAGCATGTCTAAGCTCTGGCTTCAGCCATGAAACTAAAGTAACGAGCTCTGGCCCTTTGGACACTGCCTCAATCTTGGATCTACAGAGTTGGAGAGGGCAATGTCCAGGAGGATTTGACCCCTTGATAATTAAACCAGGAGGTATTCTCAAGCTGGGGGTGTTATTTGTATTCCCAACTATGACATGGGAGTCTCCAATTATGGGAATATAATGATATATTGGAATGTTAGTCTTGGCAACTTTTCATCTTAGTGTGAACTCCACCCATGCCCTGCTAAAGGCCCTCCTAATCCCACACAACTCCAGGTCATGAGTGACAGGATGTCAGTGATATTAGAATTAGGAGTGATGGATACAATAAGATGGTGTAATCCTACACTTGGTGCTACACTTGGTGGTAATTGATTGTGAAGTCAGAGGAGGAGAAGTGGAATAAGGAGCTCCTAAACTGCAATCATCAAACTCAGTTTAGATCCACCTTCCACTCTACCATCCCCAGCTCTGCTCTCCACACTAATCTTATTTCTGTTTACAACCTGTGTCAGGAATTTCAGAACTTTTTATGGATAAACACTGGAACTGGGGCTTGAATTTCCATTAGAAATAAAGGCTCAGGACAAAACATGGTACTCTCCCTGTAGTGAAGTGGCTTTCTGGTACAATTCAAAGGAAATTCTGTGTTTGCCCTGGATGATAATTTTAGGAAATTGAAGTGTTAGTCAATGCACCTTTCATGTTCTGTAGAATGAATGTATTAACTATAGTGACTGGCTGATTGCTGGGAGAGAAGAAAGATCATCCCAGGGTTCTGTGTGGCCACTGTGGAGCCATCTGACGATGGTTGTTTACAGCCTTGTTTATTGTTTTTTGGTCATAATGCTGAAGGCTCAGAGCACTTTGCTGTGTGTGTAAAGTGTTCTTAATTGACTTGACAGAGACGACGGAGTACACTTTCAGCTGCTCCCCTCGCTCTTCCTTTCTCTGGAAGCTTTGGTCATATCTTATTTCCTCTGTGGTTTGAGTTTCAGATAAGTGTTTTGGAAATATGTCATGGAAAGAATCACAGTTTCTAATATTTACAATTTAGACTGTAGATTCTTTTAAAATATTAATGTTTTCTTGGTCAGGTTAAGTCATTACATATTTGCCTCTCTGTATTTGCCTTGGTTCTTAGTCAGAAATTTCAAACTCGGCTTCGTAGGATTTGTTTGACTCCAAATATCAAGAGGATAAAGAAAGATTAATGTAACAGGCATACCCTTCCCGGGTTAGGGTGCAAATGGCTCCAACCCCAGACCTTCCCTGAGTGCGTTCTCTGAATAGTCACTTCTAGAAAGAAGTACAGAAATGCTGATGCCCTTTGGGCTCCAGCTGTATCCTTGTTTGGTCAGGGATCTGTGAGTGTCTGGAAGGAGGATGCCTGGTCTTCCTTGTCCTATATTGCTGTGCCTGTCAACTACAATGTAAATCAGATAATAGGGACCTCAGTGAGCCATTCCCAAAGTGTAGGCAAAGTCCTTGACTTCCCAAATGGTCCAGGGGCTCAGGAGGCTTCACTCTTATGGTAAGTAATCATCATTGGTCATCTTTCCTCTTCCCCAGAGTTCCTCTGGGGAAGGGTTCCTGGTTGAATTGCTTGGAATCCTTGGTTTCAGATCTTCCAAATCTCTATTCCTTGCTGGTTTGGAGATCCAGGCAGGACCAGGCCCTCCTAGGAACCAAAGAGCCTAGAAGAATATGTGATGTCTGAGGAGTGTCATTGGAGACCCTCTCCTCAGAGGTAGACCAGAAGCTTCTCAATAACATGAAAGCAGTGAAATCTCTCCAGGGGTGGATATCAGGCTCCTCAGGTAGCTGAAGCAGTGCTAGGGGTAATTGCACACCAATGTCAGGATACTGGTCCACCAACTAACTTTTCTCCTTATTTATTAACTTCCTGGCCTTTATGGCAGAGCACCCACCTATAGTCAGAGGACAACCTCAAATAGAGAGTTGCAAAGAAGCCTTGGCATGAGAGAAATGTATGCAGATGGATTCTGGATGGGCTGAGGGGATATGGATGGGATATGGATAATACCCACTTGTCCTTGTAAGGCAGCCCATGCTCAATGTCTCCAGGTTATGCACTGCTCTTGCCTATGATGTTCAGTGGCTGGCCAATTTTTTAATAAAAAAGAAAGAAAATAACACACACATGCATACATTTAATTCCTCCCAGAGAAGTCTATCATGTTCAGAAAAGATTTGTGCCAGTAGGGTAAGGACACATGCAATGAAAAACACCAGAGAGTTGGCCCCACCTTGAGTATGTGGTCAGCCTTTTGTTACTCCTCCCCACTCATTCATTGCCTCTTCTCTCAGGAAGTAGGCATCATCCATTCCTTGAGAATGGGACTGCATGGAGCTCACTGTAGCTGGGAGATGGTGCTCTGGCAGGTAAAAGAGAACAGGATGGGTAACAATGATGCTACACTTTTCCATCACATATCTAGTAGTTAATACCTATTTAAAATTTTTCTTTGTGGGTTAGCACATTGAAGACACTTCTAATGCAATATTGGGAATATGCAATAAGATTAAATATTGTTGTTTTCCATCCTCTCCTTTTCTCTCAACATGATTTTGAGTAAGCCAGACATGCAAGTCCAAGACAGGAAACATTTCAGATAGCTATGTTGCTTATGGGTGGAGTGAATATGTTGACATGCTGCATTGGTATTTCCTTTGCTTTAATGTGTTGTAATAAAATAAAAATGTCTTTGACTCATCCTCAGAAGGTTTCATGATATGTCCCCAACCCCAAGCGAGTGGTTGCTGCTTTATGAAATGCCACATGGAGAATTTGAAAGACCTTTTCAGTATTAACTAGTTGGAAATTTTTGATGGAATAAATAATCACTAGAGTTTATTTTATCCTATTGGGCTCCTAATGAGAAGAGGCAAACCTTTCACCAGGTAAATAATCTGCTAAAGACGGGGGAAGGCATCTTTGGGTGATAGGGATCGAAAGAAAGGTTTTCGTAATGGAAGGAGCTGGTTGGATTTGCAATCTGCCTGAGTCAGAAATAGAATTTACTACGTGCTTCTGCTTGACCTTCACGCTGATACAAATTAAAATGGCAGAATTGATCTCCTCCTTAATTTATGACATTGTAAGAGGCACAACAAACTCTTGTTTTCTTGCCTCTCAGAGAGATCTTGCCTCGGTTCTCCACAGAGAGGCATTTTCGTATCCTGAGGAAAATTCTCTTGAACTGTAGAATCAATGTCAGAAATCTTACTTGTCTGTCTAAAGATAATTACTACTTTTGTTAATTTGCAGAAGTAAAAAGCAAGGTTTATTGCAAAACGAAATATCTAGAAGCTGTCTTATTCCTTGGGTTCTTAATGGTCATAGGAAGATTACAAGTTTTAGGGAGAAAGGTCTTTCCCAGATTGGACTTTTCCCAGTTAGACTTTGAGTCACCTTTTCTGAGGTTGGAAACAAAAAATGAGGCAATTATAGAAGTTGCCTAAGTTAATAGTTGGCTGCTGCTAAGTTGACTTAGTGCTTAGAAACTCTTCACCAATGGCACAACCCCTGCTATGTTTAAACCAAAGCCTTAGTAACTTCTGTATTTGTTACTTTTGGCATAAAGGGAGTGATCCAAAGAGAGGTTTATTTTTCGAATATGCCAATACACCGAAAAAATATTTATTTTGGAAGTCACTATGTGAAATGCTTGTAAAACTGAAAGTCACCGTACAAATGAGAAGCATCATTATTGCTCTTGGAGACAGACTCACGAAGTATTTACTAGGCACAGTCGGCCTTCATGGGACATGCAGAGGTCCTAAAGGTGTCATCTGAGTGGTGGTGCCTGCAGAGACCTTGCAACTCTTTGCACATCTGCTCTCACTGGCTGATTTAGAGTTAGGAGTGCAGCCCTGGGGTAGGAACTAGCCCTGGATGGGCTCCATTCTATAAAGAAGGCTTCCAGATGATCTGCCTACCCAGACACAGACTCTTGATCACAAAGTTTGGTTAGTTGATAGGTGTACCCTTTAAAAAGCATATAACAGTACATAAATATAGCAAAAGAAGTCACTGATAGTGGCTGAATGCAACAGTCATATTATGCATGCATTTAACTAATCTCTACACCCCCCGCCCCCATCCCAATGTCCACATCCTAATTGCTGGAACCTATGAATGTGTTAGGCCATATGGCAAAGGGAAATTAAGTTTGCAGGTGAAAGTAAGATTGTCTATCCACTGATCTTAAAACATGGAGATTATCTAGGTTGGTTTGGGTGGGCCCAATGCAATCACAAGGATCCTTAAAAGGGGAAGAGGAAGGTAGGAGTGGAGGTCACAGTGATGTCATGAGAGAAGGTCTCAACCCTCCATTGATGGCTTAGAGATGGAGGAGCCAAGCAGTGAGGGTAGCTTCTAGAAGAAGGAAAGTCAAAGGATGGATTTTTTTTCCTAGAATGCTCAGCAAAAAAACAACTGGATTTTAGCCAGTGAAACCGGAGTTAGATTTCTAACCTACAGAACTATAAGATAATAAATCCATGTTGTTTCAAGCTACTAAAGTTTGTGGTAATTGTTTAGGGAGGCAATAGAAAACTAATACAATTGTTTTATTTCAAATTATACCTGAAAGTCCTTGGATTTGCAATTTGTACCATGATTTAGTTGTTGCTTCTTAATAATGGGCTACAGTTTATTGAGTACTTCCCATAGACATAGGTACTGCTCTAGGTACTTCACAAAGAATGGTGTATGTAACAAGTCTATGGTTTGAGCATCATTAACATCTTTGTTTTCCAAAGAGAAAAGTCAGACTCAGAGCAGTCAGGTGACATGCCCAAGTTCTCACCACTTGTTTTTGTGGAATTGTGATTTAGCACAGGCAGATTTCCAAAGCAGGTCAGGTGCTTCTGACTTCTATGCTAAGCTGCCACCTTGCTCTGCCACGTGGCAAAGTAAGTCCTATTGTAGATGGGAAAGTATGAGCCCTGAGTCACCTGATGAGATGATGTTAAAGCCAGAGCAACTCCCTCTGAGCATGTGGTCCCCAGGGTTGAGCTTTCTAGTAAGTCATAGTGCTTGTTGAGAAACAGTGCTTTCCAGTCTATATGAAGACAACTTTTCAGTTGCGGATTATAAAAGCGGTGGGACTAGGAAGTGGGATGGGATTGGAATGAAGAAGCATGGGATGTCAGGAAAAAGTCCTAGGCAGCCAATTATGAATGGACATGTGGTCTCTAGCTCTATGACCTTTTAATGAGTATGATGTCTTTATCTTACAGAGCCAAGAGTATGGCTTGATATTGTAGGAGTCCATGCAGTTTATTGAAAAATAATGAATATGAAATAAAAGCAGACAGATAATATTAAAATGTCGTTTTCACAACCAATTTTCTCCTACTTTTTTGAGCTACTGACCATCCACAGGGCATAGGAATTCCTTAATCCATCTGCTTCCATTCTGTGATATTTAAAAAAAAAAAAAAGAATCAATCATTACACTGAAATCAGAGAAAGAAATTGTACTGCTCTTGATGAGAAAGCAATGCGGTGTTTTCTTGGCTTTTATTTAAGAATACAAAGTAAAAATATTTAATTGTGCCTGAAAAAAATACATAACCATTATCACATAAAGATTTTGAAAAGGCCCTCTGGTTTGGCTCAGTGGATAGAGCATCAGCCTGTGGACTGAAGGGTCCCGATTCTGGTCAAGAGCACATACCTTGGTTGCAGGCTACTCCCTGGCCCGGGTCCTGGTCAGAACGCATGCAGGAGGCAACCAATCAATGTGTTTCTCTCGCATTGATATTTCTGTCTTCCCCTCTCTCTTCCACTCTCTGTAAAAATCAACGGAAAAATATCATCGGGTGAGGATTAAAAAAAGATATAAAAAGGGATTATTTTAGCCCTGTATAAGCCCTTGCTCTAGGACAGTGGTCGGCAAACCGCGGCTCGCGAGCCACATGCGGCTCTTTGGCCCCTTGAGTGTGGCTCTTCCACAAAATACCACGTGCAGGCGCACACATACAGAGCGATTGAAACTTCGTGGCCCATGCGCAGAAGTCGGTTTTCGGCTCTCAAAAGAAATTTCAATTGTTGTACTGCTGATATTTGGCTCTGTTGACTAATGAGTTTGCTGACCACTGCTCTAGGACATGTGCACACCACTGATTTGTGGCATGAGCACGTGGAAGTAGGAAAACATGTTTGCCGTTGTCCCAGGTCATTGAGCACTTATTTTTCAGCATGCTGAGCTGATTTGGTTTTTTTTTAACTCTTCAGTCATTTCAAGCTTTAGTATTGTCCAACCAAATTAAATTTTATCTCAATAATTTAGATTAATGGAAGCCTTTTCAATGGAGACTAGTATAAATGCATAAAAAATGAGACCATTAAGAGACTCCTGGCAACTTTATATAGTAAGACAAACATGCAATATAGTAGTAACATTAATAATATATTATTTTATCTGCTTTTCATCCCAAAGGGTTTCAAAGAGCATTATCAACTTTACAAATAATGTGTGTGTATATAAGCAATGCATGTATGCATTAACCTTGTAGTATTTCCTAATATTATTACTCCTTCCTCCCTAATTTGTGCTTAGTATCTTTATTGGTATTCCCCAATTTACATATTACATATCTTATGATACATCTCCTTTTATCATTTAAGCACAATGAACTGCCCAATTTTAAAATGTTGAAACTTGCACACCTCACTACATGTATATGTAGTTAGACATAAAAAATTCCCATCAATAAAAATCTTGAAGCTTATATAACTCACTATATGTATATGTAGTTACACATATATAATTTCTTAATGCTATGGGACTAATGTATTGTGTGTATTATAAGAACATACTTAGAAATATAGAAATTAGAAATGTTGATATAAAGATAATATAGACAAATTTTTTGAAAAGTATTACTGCTGATGGCTTCACATCTTTATTAGCTAATCTCTCAAGACATAATAAACAGAGAAAATTTTAGTGTCAATGATACTAGATATAAATCTATGTTTCAAATAATGTCCTTGATAATTTTTTCATCTTTTTAGCCAACTTAAACTTTTGAATACTTTTAATTATGAAAGATTTTTTAAAAACTCACAAAAGTAGAAAGAATAATATAATAAAACCAGTGTTTTCATCACTCACCTTCAGAAATTATGAACATTTTTTATTATTATTATTAGATCACCATATGGTAATATGGCTAATGAAGAGTTCATAGTAGAACCAAGATCTCAACTTTGCCATTTTCTTTTTGTTCATTATGCTTGCACTTTTAGTATTATCTTTAATCCATATTTTCATGGGAGGAATCTTTTAAGATACTGTTTCTATTAGTCTGCTCAGGCTGCCATAACAAAATACAATAGACGGAAATTTATTTTTACATAATTCCAGCAGCTAGAAATTTGAGATCAAGATGCCAACAGGGTTAGTTTCTGGTGAGAGCTCCCTTCCTGGCTCATGGATATCTGCCTTGCTGTGTGCTCACCTGGGCTTCCCTCGTAGAGACAGAATGCTTTTCTGCTGTCTCTTTTTATTAGGACACTAAAACCATTGGACCAGGGTCCCCACCCTCATGACCTCATCTAACCCTAATTGCCCCCCTCAAAGGCTCCATCTACAATACCATCACATTGGGAGTTAGGGTTTCAACATACGAATTTTTGGGGAACACAATTCAGTATGCAGCTGTAAGTGGTCAAATTTTTGATAGTTTTTTAATGTAATACTAGATAAATAATATAAGTTATAAATCCTCTTTAATGCCAAACTTAACTACAACATGTTGAGATAAGTTGAAAATGAACAAATGAAGAAAGGAACCACTGGCTGAGAACCCTCTTCTTCCCTCAGATATGTGTCATAGTACACGTGCTATGAGATATATGGCCTGAGGGAGGGCACTAGTGTCAGTGAGTAAATGAAATATTAGTATAGCTGAGTTTTTCTTATGTTTAAGAGAAAAAATATCTGTCACCAGAGGTTTGGTATATCTTTCCATACTCTCTTGCACATTACTCTTCTATGTAACCACATTTTAATAAGTTTATGAAGACTGACATTTTATTGGCTATCAAGCCTTTTGGATAGTATCTGTCCTGACCAGGTGAATTAAACACAGAATTAAAGTGCCATGGCTTTGTCTGATTCATAAAAAAAAATACAATCTTTATTTCACTTGAAAAGAAAAGAGCATAGTGTTTGGCTTTCTGCCCATAGAGCTCAGCCACATAAAATATCACAGTAAACCAGTATGAGCACATTCAGCATCTAGCATGCTTTGAATTTCATTCAATGCTCATCAAATGTTCATCAAACTCTTACTGAGTATGCATTGTGCACTCTGCCCTGTTCCTGTCAGTTGGGCAAGATCAGTGAACTAAATAAAGAGCATATATTTTAGTGAAGAGAGATAGAAAAAATATAGATTTGTGAAGTATGTAGAATGCTAGAAGAGGTAAGTGCTATAAAAAATAAACATAAAATCAATAAAGGGGAGTGGGCATATGTGGGATGGGCTTTAATTTTAAATAGAGAGGTTAGGATAGGACTCATTGTGAAGGTAAAGATTTAAGCAAGTATTTGAGAGGTAAGAAAGTTAGCTATGGGGCTAGAATGTTCTGATCAGAAGGTACAGGATTGCAAAGGCTTAAGTCAGGAGTGTACTTAGTATATTGTACTTGGTTGGATTTTAGGTATTTTTGTAGTAGAGCAAATACTACTTTGTGATAGATTAGAAGAGAAAAGGGAATTAATAATGACTTCAAGATTTTTGGCATAAGCCATTGGATGGATAGAATGGCATCAACTGAGATGAGAAGGCTGCAGGTGGAACCAATTTTGTGGGGAAGATCCAAAGTTCAGCTTTAGAAATAGTGTGTTTGAGGTGCCCATCAGGTAACCACGTGAAGATGTTAACTAGGCTGTTAGATATGTGAGTCTGGAGTTCTAAAGAAAGACCTGAGCCGGAAATAGGAAATGGGAAATAGTTGACATAGACAGTGTTCATTACGTGCCAGGCAACATGCTAGGTGCTAGAAATACACAGTGAATAAGATGGACTCCCATTTGGTTGGTTGCCTTTTTGTTTTCTTGGAGGTTTCTTTTGCTGTGCAGAAGCGTTTTAGTTTCATACAGTCTCATTTATTTTTGCCTTCACTTCCTTTGCCTCTGGGGTCAAATTCATAAAATCCTCTCTAAGACACAAGTCCATAAGTTTAGTACCTATATTTTCTTTTATGTAATTTATTTTAGATCTTGTATTTAGGTATTTGTTTCATTTTGAGTTAATTTTTGTGAATGGGGAAAAACAGTAGTCTAGTTTCATTCTTTTGCCTGTAGCTTTCTAATTTCCCCAGCACCATTTATTGAAAAGGCTTTCTTTTCTCCATTGTATGTTTTTGGCTCCTTTGTCAAAAATTATTTGCCCATCTACATGTGGGTTTATTTCTGGGTTCTTAATTCTGTTCTATTGGTTTACATGTCTGTTTTCCTGCCAACAAACATTTATTTGCAAAGATATATGCAACCATATGTTCCTTGCAGCATTGTTTATGGCGGTGGCCAAGACATGGAAACAACCAAAATGTCCTTTGATAGGTGATTGGATAAAGAAGATGTGGTACATATATACAATGGAACACTAGTCAGCCATAAGAAAGGATGAAATACTGCCATTTGTGACAATATGGATGATTCTTGAGAATATCATGCTAAGTGAAATAAGTCAGACACAAAAAAGGTTAATAACCATATGATTTCACTCATATGTGAGATATAAGCTAAAAGCAACAAATGAACAAAAGAGAAAAACAAACAAAAATTCATAGATACAGGCAACAGTATGGTGCTTACCAGGGGGAAGGAAATTGAGGGAGTAGTAAAGGGTGAAAGGGGTCAAATATATGGTGATAGAGATTTGACTTTGGGTGGTGGGCACACAATACAATATACAGAACATGTATCATAGAAATGTACATTGAAACCTAGATAATATTATTAGCCAATATCACCTCAGTAAATTTTATTACATTAAAAATATGAATTCAAGATGTATCACAAAGTTTCCCAAAATTGCATTCTCCAAGCATGGATCTGGATAGTTTATTGAATATTCTTAGGAGAAAAAAAAGTCTTATGGCCAAAAAATTTGAGAAATGTTGTATCTCACTTTTCGGATTCAGAATGGATATTAATATTTTAAAGCCTCTGAAAAATCCTGCAGTAAAGAAATCTGTTTAAATGTGTTTAATCTAGATTTTATGAAATTTATTTGACCATTGTATTTTTTACTTAATTCTTTAGGCATGCGAATTATGCTCTGAAGGATATCAAATTTAGAAGTGATGAACCAGTGTGATTGATAATGCAAGTAACTAATTATAATGCAATGCAACAAGTGTTTCAATTGAGATGTTCTCCAAGTTTTATGGGAAAACAAACATGGCATATTTTTCTGCTTGGAAAGGCAACAGGAGGCTTTCATTCATATTTGTTGAACCTAGAACAAACTCATGCCTTATGGCTGAGGTCAGAATACAGCCTTGGTAATAAGTCCTGATTCACTGAGTGAGTTACTTTTCTGTTTTTCTTTCACCTGAAAAATTAAGATAGTGATACTCACCTACTCAACAGAGGTATCATAAAAAGCAGTTATCTATTTTGCACGTATTATATTTGAAAAAATGGCATTCCCTTCTTGGGGAATATGATTGTTAAAAGTTGTCTATCAATTTTTTATTAACTAACAACTTTTACTTAGTCTAATTCACCTGAATTCAGGTCTTTAATTAGCCCCCAAAATGAATTAATTAGAGGTTAAGGGTGGAAAAATTCCTGGCAACTTAGGTTCTTTTGATCAAAGAATGGCATTAGCCTGAAAGATTTTAGAAAAGTCTTAAGTTTTGAAGAAGTTGGACTGTATGGAGTGTCTCCCAAGTGGGTTGTAGTTAGTTTTATCTCATTGATATTAACATGTGGTGTAGAATTGTGCTTACATTCTATTATTGACGTCCTCATAAACACTCCCACTTATTAACTCCAGGCAGTCCACAAGACTTTGATGAATTCTTTATTGCTAGCTGATGTACTGATTTTATTTTGTGGTTTTATTTTTATGTACTATTTATTCTTTTGCACTGAAGTGCAGTTGACATACAATATTTTTTAAACAACGATTTCCTAATAAGCATGGTTTGATTACATTATGTAACAGATTCTAATTGTAAGTGCTGAATGAAATGGGAGAAATGAGGTAGTGAAAAACAAATCTGAGCAATTATTGACTAAATTTTCACCAACGACCACCATCCGCTTGCATTTTAGTCCCTAAGACAGTTGTTTTCAATCTGTTTTATCTACATGATCTCTTTACCCAAATCTTGCTCCTTATTTCTAGTGTTGAGAAATGCTGACAATCATATTCACTAAAAGATAATCTCCCATCTCATCACTTTAAAATTAGAGATACTACATTGAATATCTTTCTTTTATTTCCTTTCCTTTATTTTATATTAAAATGTAATTTTTAAAAGCATTGCTTATATAGCTTCATTGTTATCTAATAAAACATAACTTTGCCCATTTCCTACACAATGCTTACTTTGCCTACTTTTATATTTTCTATAATTTTGGAGCGCTTCTGGTTTTTAAAGCTTTTAAATACATCTCAAAACTAGAGAAGTTGAGAAACAATGTATAGACCATTGAATTGTAACTCCAAGAGCCAATTTATTCTGTTAATACTATTCTGATTTCTATTATTAAAAAATATATTGTTTGGCCACTTCAGTTGTTTCTAATTGGTTGTACTTATAAACAACCACAAAATAAATATTGTTGAGACTAAATCTAGGCACATATCATTTAAAACATTATTTATTATATGGGAGTATTTTTTTTCTATTTACATTTTTCTATTTAAAACATTATTTATTATATGGGAGTATTTTTTTCTATTTACAGAATTAAGGTTTCTTATTGGTGGTAATTTTCTAAACTTCCTTCTCTGCTTGATTCTTTCTACCTCAGTGTCTCACTTTCCACCCTCCCATCCCCCCGCCCTGAGTGCCAGGATGTGCCTTTGTCTACCTCCTTTCTCCCTACTTTCTAATTCTCTTTATTTGGGAAGAGATAACACCAAAATGAATAAGGAGAGGTAGAGTCTCTGGGCTACCCTTGTTTCTCTGTCCTTTGTTATCTATTTCTTTAATATTTTCTTCACCTCCTTGTCTTTTCTTAAATGTTATTCAGGGCGATCCTTTCATGTGGCTGGCCACCTGGTTAACCAGCTAAGCAGTATGGTAACCATGGCTAGTGCACTTGCCACAACAATGTCATCGGTTACCATCACCAAGATATTTTATCTTCAAGACATCAATTGTGCTTCTTAAAGAAAAGAAAAAAAAGAAAAGACTAAATAATCCAAAATTGTGTAAGAAAGTGCCATATGCTTTTAACTATTAATGAGCCATTGAAAATGATCATTTCAACAATCTTTCTTGGAGGGAAATGTTTTCCATGTGTGGGACTGCCCAAGTCATCTTGGTAGCGCCTGCCATCTGGAATAGTTGTTTGGTGTCTCTGGCTACATGACTTTTCTAATTCTTCCCTGACATCTCCAGAAACCAGTCATGTCCTGAAATGCTTATTTTTTTCTGAATTTTAATTAACAACGTGGCAGCTGAGGGCACAGCTGGTTGGAGAGATGATGTGATGAAAGCTTGGCCCTGTCTGGACATCCTGGCGTCAAGCATGATTGCGAAGTTGCCCTCTTGCCTTTCTTTCTCTTCTTTTGGTTCTTTGTCTTGCCTGAGGTCCTCTTCCTTTCAGAGGACATTGATCTTGCATCATTGTCAGAATGGTAACATCAAATTAATGCAGCTGTGAGAAATTATAACTGAGAGAATGGTAGGGGAGGGGGAAGGTAGGGAAACCATCATACGTGGTTAAGTTTCCTCATAAATATTTCAGTAAACCACAAAACAGTGGCCTTCCATGCTCTCCTGTTGTGCTGACCTTACTTGGAAGATGAAGAAGTGTGTGTGTGTGCGTGTGTGTGTGTGTGTGTGCACACGTGTGCGTGTGTGTGAGATAGGATGCAGTCATGGGATTCTGACTTAGAGTTAGCTGAAGTCCCGCAACAGTAGGTGTCAACTCTTTCACATTCCAAAGTCAGGTGCTCTCTGAGCCTCCCAAGCTTCCACTGAAGCACTGATTTTGAAACCTTAGTTGACCAACCACTCCTGATCTATAGGACAGTTGGAGAGGCTATACAAGAAGCTGAAGATTAGGTCAAGGATTTCTTTGGTGAGAGAAATGCCCTGGGTCCCACTGACACCTTCATGGAGGAGGAATGGGAATGCTACTCTCTTTCCTAGTAAGCTGGGCTGCAAGAGACCACTGGACTCCTCGATATGTAGCCCCTCAAGTCTGGGAGATGGTATATGACCCCTACTGGCTTGAGGCTGGCTGTATTGCAGAGCAAAAGGAAGCAGGACATTAAGCATGAGACCTGCACAGTGAGAGAGTGCAGGGACCCGCTGGTGGAGGAGTCCCATGAAAATGTGTCTGCCAAACATCAGCAAAGCACACTGTGAAAGGACATCTCCCGTGGCCAGAAAATGCCGCCACAAGATCAATGTCAGTGAAGTAAGAGGTTTCTGCTCTTTACTGCTCCCTACCCTCTTCCCACCTTGCCCCCAAAGCAATAGGGGAAGCTCGGTGGGTGAAGGGTCAGGGGAAACTGTAAGTGAGAGAAATAAAGGAGCCTTATCTGGGGGTTAGGGGTATGATGATAGCAGGGAACTGAGGAACCTGTATCCTGCCCTCAAATCAATCTTCAAAGGAGAAGAACCTCAGGAAGTTGAGTAGATTGTGACAGCTTCTATGAGGCAAGAAAAGCTGGTTGAGCCTGTGGTCCACTCTAGGGAAGCAAAGAAGGGGGAAGCTATTATTTACTGAATGCCCACTACATTCCAGGAACTTGCTAGATGTTTTGGCAGAGTATCTGATTTAATCTTCATCCAAAGAACATTATATGAGGCTCATTAATATCCCCATTCAATAAATATAAGAACAGGCTAAAAATGAATGCGAGAATCTGTGTTGCATCTGCCATTGCAACTGGAGCTTGAGTTGGGGACCCAGTGTAGAAAGGGTTGCTCCACATCCCCAGAGCTCCAAACTGACATCCTTACATTACTCTCCACACTCTTCCTGGGACCCAGGAGAGTGCCCGCGGGTCAGGGGAAGTGCCTTCTCAGGATGAGGTGCACCACGGGGGTTGATTGGGCCACCTGACTGAACCTCCTAGGTAACACTTCCAGAAATATCTAGCGTCCTAATCATTTTGAAATCTTGCTTTGTGGCTTACACCAAGGTTCCCTGTTTCCCAAAATCAAAAGTCGCACCAACACCTAGTTTATTTTTCAGAGAGTGAGGAACTCTGCCTTTGTAAGGTCCCAAACAACCTCCATGTGATTTCTGCCCGTGGTAGGACCGGAGGTGTGCTCCCCTTGGGCCCTAGCCTTCATTAATTTCCAAGAAATAAAAACACAGTCTCAGCACCTCACTGTCATCTTTTCCTAGGGCCAAATGCAGGAGAGTGTTGCCATGGCAACTGTGGCAGAATTTAAGACAGAGTGGATATTTTGGCCTGGCTGTATCTTTGACCAGAAGTTATGCCATGTGACTGTGACAGTGTCATGACTGCCCATTCGGGCTGTGGCTGCGTGTCTCCCACTCCAAGTTATAAGAATCTGGATGAATCATTTTTCCTTTTCACATACTTGTCCCTCACTCTTGGTACCTTGCTTCACATCCAACGCACCCATCAGGATACAGCATTCCATATTCAAATGTCTGATGGCCAGGCCAGCAGTGGAGGAAAGCACATATGTGTGTTCAAGCTGGGCACGCTATTTTCCCTCTCTCTAAGCTCTCCCGGAGTCTCCCCTACCACCTTCTCCTCCAACACACACTGAAATATCAGTCACAAATAGGACTTCCCATGCCAATGACTGAATCAGGGGCCACCTTCGAAGAACTTCTCAAAATTATTTTAAAAATGTATGCTAATGTTTTCTAAAGGGACAGTTGAGGGAAGTGGACTGGCTATTTGATGCGGTGAGAATGAATTGATGCGGAAGGATGGCCATCGTGAACAGATCTGATAGTTACACTAAGATGTTAGTAGGACTAATCTCTGCTTCATGGGGATATGGTGTATTTATTTTTTTGCTTATTTTTATAATGCACATATACAGCTTTTGTGATAATTAAAATGTGTTTTAAATGATGAAATAAGGAGCGTTTGAGACCTTGCTTCCCAGCATTGTTGTCAGTTTTGGCTAATAAACTTATAGAAATTCTCAACCTTTACATAAATGAAATAAATAAAGGAAATGCTATATATATCTAAAAAAATAAATAAAATAACAAGTCAGTGTTGTTCTTTAATTCTATTAAAATTCCAAAACTAGGGAAAGTTTGTGTCAAAAACCAATCAAAACAATAAGGCAAAGTTCTGTTTTCTTGGCACTCTCTGCACCCACCCCCAGAAATTCTGACTTGTGAGCCCTGCAAAAAAGATACTCCTTAAGTAATGGTTATCACTTCATCCACCCAGGAGCCTAAGGTACTCCAGGTTTATGATGAGAAATTTGACAGCGAATCCACTCTCCCTCGGAAGCGTCCCAACTTCCACCTGCCTGGCTCATCACATAGCCAGTGCTCTTAGTAAGGGCAAGTGTCCTGCCCCCCTGCCCCTTAAGGTGTCCTGTGGGAACCAGCAGCATCAGTGTCACCTGGGAGCTTGTTAGGAAAGTGAAAACTCAGGCCCCAAACTAGACTTACTAAATCAAAACTTGCACTTTGACAAGATCACCAGGAGATTCAAGTGAACATTAAAATTGGAGAAAAGCTGCCCCAAACCACCTCTAGGCCTGAGGGTGTTTCTTCCCTCCCAGGCATTGGCAGCCCAGGAATTCTTAGCTACAGCTCACACCCCTATCAGACACCATAGCACCCTGTGAATGGGTAATTTTTCAACCAAGGCCAGACAATGTGAAAAAAATGATTTGGAACAATGTTTGGCTCTGCTGGTACGACCACCAGTATTTGTCCTTTAACCCCACCTTGCTTGGTTACTTCTGTTACAAATGCTGCATTTTAACAGCATCATCATAGTTATCATTGCCGCATACCAAATTGGTCCAAAATGTAGTGGCTGAAAACAACAAGCATTTGTTATCTCACAGCTTCTGTGGATCAAGAATAGCAATAGAGTGTAGCTGGCTGGTGCCTCTGACTCAAGGTCCAGGGTTGGCAGATTTAGCAAATAAAAATGCAGGGTGTTGATGCCCAGTTAAATTTAAATTTTAGATGAACATCATGGATATAGTTTTAGAACCAGTTCCATTCAAATTTGGGATATACATAAAATAAAGAAGTTATTTGTTAAAACCCCCTCTAGGTCTCTCGGGAGGTTATGGTCAACTATTGAACATGACTGTCATCACCCTGAAGCACTGTAAAAAAAAAGTGGGGTGACAAAAAGATAGTTACAGAGGCAGTAAAGCATCAAACAGACTGTCAAATTACAGCGGGAAGGTTAGGGAGAGGTGGGGGAAATAAGAGATCAACTGAAGGACTTGTATGCATGCATATAAGAGTAACCAACGGATGCAAAACATTGGGGGGTGAGGGCATGTATGGGAGTGGGGTGGGGGTGGGGGGCAATGGTAAGATATGTACACATATAATACCTTAATAAAAATTTGAAAAAAAAAAAGTGGGGTGGTTAATTTTATGTATCAGCTTGGCTGGGCCATGGGGTGCCAGATACTTTGTCAATCATTATTCTGGGTGTATTTTTGAGGATATTTTTGAATGATACTGACATTTAAATGGGTAGACTTGAGTAAAGTCTAGTGTGGGTGGGCCACATCTAATCAGTTGAAGGCCTGAATAGAACAAAGAGGCTGACTCTCCCATGCGTGAGGGGGAGCTCCTCCTGCCCGACTGCCTTGAGCTGGAACAGTGGTTGTTTCCTGCCTTTAAACTTGAACGGAAACATTGGCTTTTCTGCCAGTTTTTGGACCAGAACTTGACATCAGCTGCTCTCCTGGTTCTCAGACCTTCAGACTTGGACTGAAACTATACCACTGGCGCTCTAGGGTCTCTAGTTTGCTGATGACAGATTTAGAGACTTCTCAGCCTCCATAATCACACAAGCCAATTTCATATAATAGATCTCTTGGCACATAAACCCCCCACCCTCACCCCAGCCTATTGGTTCTGTTTTTATGGAGACCCTTGGTTCATACAAGCTGCTTCTGAGCACTCTCACATGGTTGTTTGGTCATGAGCAGGCTTTGGGCCCTCACCACATGTGTCTCTCCACAGGGCTGCTTCACGACCTGGCAACTGGCTTAGTCCTGGATGACCCATCCATGAAAGAACAAGAGAGAGTACATGCAGTGTGACAGCCAACCTTCGAATGACCTAATCTTGGAAGTGATACCTCACATCATGATACTTCTGCCATATGCAATTTGTGAACCACTAAGTCCAGCCCAGATGCAAAGGGAGGGAAGACACAAGGATGTGCAGACCAGGAGGCAGGAATAACTGAGAGCTGTGCTTGGAAGGTGCCTATCATACCCCTACTTCCTCCCACCAACACAGAAATATGGTTTTGCAGGGACATAGACACTAGAATTTGCAATTTATATTCCGGAAGCTAATTTACAAGAAGGTAGTGAAGTCTGAACCTGACTCATAAAGGTGATGGTCATTCCAATGACATGAAGATGGTACAAAGATCCATGGGGAAACAGATTGAGCAACGAAGCCAGCAGGGGCTTCTGTAAGGTCTGAATACCCTGTCTGGGCTCCGGCTGCATGGCAGCCCAGCCCCTGGCCCGCCACCAGGAATTTCTATTGTGTTTCCCTTGGAGATTGCCATATAGAATTCCTGGTCTCAATCTTGTGAAAATTACATGCTAGGATTGAAACAATGCCCCAACAGTATTTTACTTAGCATTTTAAACCCAGAGTGCTTTAGAGAGCTGAGAAAGTAGGACCAGGAATGGGATGGAGCATTTAGTCTAGGAAAACCACCCAGGAAGGATTCTTCTTTTAAATTGCATCCCCAGACCTCATTCTCACACTGCCTTCTTCCTTTCCATTCTGCCTTTTCCCTCCCTGCTCGTAGCAAGAGGAGTCACAGATGTGCTTTCACTATAGGCCAGCTCAATTCTGAATCCAATCATGCTCAGAGCATTTTATGGTAGGGGAAAATGGGATCAAATATAAAGGGAAATAAAATGGTAGTAATGAAGGCTTTCAGCCAAAAACACCATTAAAATAAGAACTTGAAATAAAATACAGTTAACCATCTTAAGGTCTTTTTGTTTTTGTTGCTAGTGGGTTTTTTTCTAACATGAAGAAAATCATTTTCACAGAACTCAGTTTCAGTGGAGGCAGCCCCGTAGAGCCAACTTCTAATCATTATAAGGCAATCTCACAAAAATAAAGTTAATTCCATGGCAGCCCATCAACTTGAATCCCCACAAAACAAAACGTCTTTCCAGAGTTCCCATTAAGCGGGGGCTAGCCTCGGAGCATATATGCATTTGATTAAAAAAGTAGAGTAGAAACAATGTAGCCAAGTGGTTTTTACACTGAGTTCTCCGAGCATTTTGTACATCGTATAATATCATCTGTATCTAAAAGGTAGCCTATTCATTTACATTTTATAGACTAAAATGGGAACTAGGTTCAATAGGGAGATTTCCCCAGTGACCTGAGAATTTTCCTCTTCCTTACGTTACAAAATTTGGATAACATTGCTTGTTGAAATTTATTGCAGAAACAAGGTGCGCTGAAGACTGTTAACTCCCTGCAGTTCCCAGCAGAAAGGAGGAGCTCCTTGAGGGGTTTACGTGCTGTTGTGTCGTGGGTTAGGCTGAGCGCATTAGCGCTGGCATTTTCAAAAGGGGCAAGAAAACAATGGATTTGCCTTTCTCCTAGAGTTGTACCCAGCTGACCTTGTTTTGCTGGTATTGCATGATCCCTCTTTTTGAACCCACAGCCAATTCAACAGTTTTTAAAAATTTAATTAAGTTTTCAACTCAAAATATATTTATTGTGTTAATCAGGCAGTGTCCTAGCAACAGCAGAAGAAAGAGGGGAATACGAAGCAATTTCTGCCCCCCAGGAACTCTCTACCTGACCATGGAGCCAGGTGTGTGGGCCAGGTATGGCCATCGTTATTTATGTTTCAGGCAACGTTCCTGGTGCTTTTTGGGAAAGAGCTAAGCTGATTCCTACAACAGCCATATGAAGTAAGTTCCATTACCATCCTCATTTTATGGATAAGGCAACCAAGGCTAATAGAGATGTTAAGAACTTTTTCTAAGGTAAAACAGCTGGATTGTAGTATAGACAGTGCTATGGACTGAATTGTGTCTGTCTCCAAAATGCTGTGCTCATGTTTTGGCCCCCAGTACCTCAGAATGTGACTATATTTGGAGATATGGCCTTTTAACAGGCTATCAAGTGAAAGTGAGGTGATTAGTTTGGGCCCTAATCTGACATGACTGGTGTTCTTACAAGAAGAAGAAATTTGGATATAGGTAGAGAAGGGAGACCGCGTGAAGACACAGGGAGAAGACAGCCATTTAAAAGCCAAGGACAGAGGCCTCAGAAGAAACCATTGCTTCGGACACGGACACGTTGATCTTAGACTTCTAGCCTCCAGTGCTCGGAGGAGATAGATTCCCGTTGTTTAAGCTGCCTCGTCTATGGCACTGTGTTTCAGCAGTTCTAGCAAACAAATCCAGACAGAATTCAGACCCAGACTGCATGGTGGCAGTGTTCATGCTCTTTGGCATGCAGAGCGTGGCTGTGTCACCTCTTAAGAACGACATAGGAGAGGCACAAGCACATGGCAGGAGAGAGTCACAGGATGGAGCAATCTCCTCTCTGATGGCTGGAAAAAAAGTCTCCTCTATGAAGAGGCACTTGAGATGGCCCTTGAAAGTGGGCAGGACTTGGACAGCTTATGACAACTGGGAGAAGGCATTTCAAGTGGCACAAACAGATGGAACAAGAATGCTGCAGTCAGAAAGCTTGGAGTGAACTTGTCAAAACAAGAGCTGGCCTGGCTTGGCCTGGCCTGGATGGAGTATTGGGTGTAATAAGTTAAGATCAGGGTCCTGAACCTTTTGCTTTGGGGGGCAGGGGGGTCTATGTACTTCTTTGGCAACATGGCTGAGTCTATGGATGCCTTTGCAGATTATTTTTAATTGCATAAAATTTTGTAAAAACAGTCTTAAAAATAAATATTAAAAAGTTAGGGTATATAATAAAAAATACAGGTGGCCTCTTTATTAAAGCATTTGTTTACTAGATGTAGCAGCAGGTCTATGAACTAACATAATTTCAAAGTAATGGCGAACATGTGTGATATTTTGAGATATCTGCCATATCTTCAGAGTGATAGGAAAAGATTCATAATTTCCTCTTATAAAATCATAGGTACTGCAATAGGCTTTGTTGCCTACATTCACAATAAAAAGAAATACTAAATTTCAATTAGAGATTATCAAAAATAGAGACATACTTTTTTTCCCATCCAAATTTACTGACCCCTGGCCTGAAACAATGGCTTTTAATCTCTTTGGGTTTCTTCACTCCTTCAGGATCTGATGTAAGTTCTAGATCTTCCTGCTTTTCCCCACCTGACGGTGGTGGTGGGGGGAAGCACATGCACATGTAATCCAATTTTGCTTGTGATTTAAGGAGATAAGTGGACTGCTAGCCTCGAAGGATACCAGAGTAGAAAGACAGGTCCGAACTACCATATATTGTAGAGGATTATGAATAACAAAAAAAAAATTTCTACTGAAACTGATAGCTAATGATAGATAATTAAAGGGTTTTCAGCAGCAAAATAATGAGATTGGAGATATGCACTTGGAAGACTTGCCATAATCTATTACAGGAAAAGTCAAATAATCTCTTTTTGATGGTCCCTTAATTTAGTTTTTACAAATGTATGAATCTTTCATTTTTAAATACCTGCATAACCCTAATAATGCATTAGCCATGTAATTTCTTAGTAATGCAATTTTCTTGCTTACTGACTTTGTGAAGAAGAATCAATAGCATGGGAAGCTCCGGCAGAGCTCTCACGGGAGCATTGGTGATCACGGCGACCACTGCCTCTCCGGCGTGGTGTGCGGGGATGTGGCTGAGCACTGAGTCATTGATCAAGTGCCAAATATTCAATCCAATTTATTTGTTAAAATGGCTGGAACAAATAGGCAAGTGCCACTACAAATGCTTAACCACAGAGCTGGCTTAACCACTCATCCATCAATTGATTTCTTTTAGCCTGTATGACAGCTGGGAACCTAAGAATAATCTCCTCTCACTTCATTCATTGGCATTCCGCAGACACAGCTGCTCAGGTAAAAGAAGAGTGTCTTTCCTTTCTCCCTGGTGCCATCTGCAACAGTTCTCAGGATCTACAGCAACACTCCTGGAAGGGGGCGTGGTCACAGTCTCTGAGGGAGAGTAATGGTCTGCAGGAGCCCTTCAAAACTCACCGCCCTGCCCCCAGGCTTAGCCTTAGAGGGCACTACTGGTCAAAGACACACAGTCCTGTGGAAGTCAGCCAAAGCCTTGACTTGGCCTTTTCAAAAGCTAAATGGTGATTCATTGCAGTTCACACAGGAAGCCTCTGACTCTGTTTACTTCCATCACCTCTGCAGGGATTCCTGTGTAGTGTCCCCACAATCACTCACCAAACCTCTCTCAAATGCCAGGCTGGCCCTGCTTTTATCTCCCACTGCCCTCTTGCATTTCCCCCATTTCTTTATTATGTGGATTGACAAAGCCTTTCTACAGCAAGGAGAAATCCTTCCTCTTTCAAAGGCGGGTGAAAGGAAGAGAGACAAATGTGTGCTGGCAGTTGCAGGACTCTCTCTGCAGGTCTGGGTGAGAAGGAGGCTGTGAACAATCCACATCCATCATTCTTGTCCTTGCCTCATAGTCAAAGTCTGAAGGCTGCTCAAAAGGTGAAGGTCACCTTGGAAGACACTGATTTACAGATGAGGATAGACAGTATGAGTCCGTTATTGCTGCATAACATACAACCACATTTCAGTGGCATACAATAATAAGCATTCACTTAACACCTATAGATTGGCTGGGGCTTGCTGTTCTAGGCTGCACTTGACACCAAGCTATCAATCTGCTCCAAATGTCTTTCATCCGACTTAGAACAGCAGTTATGCAAGGCATGTTATTCTTATGGTAAAATGCTGGGGTATAAGAGGACAAGCCCAACTGTATAAGTAAATTTCAAAGCTTTGATCATGTCATGTCAGCTAAATACTATTTACCAAAGCAAGTCACATGACCGACTTCTATATCAAGAAGTGGGAACATATCTCCCGTGGAGTTACTGTAAGTCATCTCTTGGCTAGACTGGTTTTCCCAAAGAAAATTTAACCATCCCAGACAAAATTACCCTTTTCTCTCTAGGGAGGCTTAAGAATGGACTTCCCTCACTTCTTGGCTCAATGAGCTTCTAAACTCCTCTCTAGCCCTGTGAGCTTTTTGCTAAATGAGTTTCTCTCTTAGTATGGAGATGCATGTTTTAGCTATTAACACTGGCAAGTCAATATGTTGTCTACACACTCTTCTTGACATGGAGCAATAATAACAATAATAAAAAGAATAGGCTAAATGTATAACAGATGCCCAAGTGCAAATTGAGGTGAATGATTGCGGATAAGAAACTGTCATCACCTCTATCACAAACATATCCAGCTGGTATCTGAGACATAATTATATGGAAATGTGGACCACACCCTCTACTTAGAGCATCAAAATGAAAGGAATATTGTATTTTAATGTTGGTGAAAACAATGATATATTTAGGGTACACCCCACCAGGTTCAAACACATATTCCTTTAGAACTTAGTTCACCTCTATGTCCATTTGGCCCAATTCTTATGCTTGGGAAACAATGCCAGAATCTTGGCCAGAAAGTCTGAAGCAGTTGGTTCTGGGGTCCTCGTTGATGAACAACATCCTTCAGTGAGATGACAAGGGCCTCCCTCTGGAGCCATAGCAATTACTAGGTGAGAGACGGAAATGATTGCCACGGGGATGACAAGGAAGAGAAACACAGAACATAGCCTTAGATTATGTTGGTGATTTTTTTCTATTTCTAGGCACGCTATAGTCATTCCTTTTTATTGATTAACTAGGGGCCTGGTGCATGAAATTTGTGCACTGGGGGTGGGGGGGTCCCTCAGCCCAACCTGCCCCCTCTCACATACTGGGAGCCCTCAGGGGATGTCCTACTGACGGCTTAGGCCCACTCCCCATGGGAAGCAGGCCTAAGCCGCAGTCTGGCCTCCCTTTGTGGGAGGTGACCGGGCTGATCAGGGGAAGGCACCAGCCCCATCACCCTGCTGCTGCAGCCACTGCCAGTCACCACAGCCACCAAAGTGTTTTCATCAACACAGACTCCAGTCCCTTCACCATGAAAAAATGACAACTTTCTTCAGGCATTTTCAAGGTGTGTCTTTCATAGGATATGACATTTCTTTCTTTATTATTTTTTTTTAATCCTCACCTGAGGATATGTTTCCATTGACTTTTAGAGAATGTGGAAGAGAAAGGGAAAGACAGAGAGAAACATCAAAGTGAGAGGAACACTTTGATTGGTTGCCTCCTGCATGAGCCCTGACCTGGGCCCTGGCCAGGAAGGAGCCCGCAACCTAGGTACATGCCCTTGATCAGAATTGAACCCAGACCCTGCGGTTGGCAGGCCGAGGCATTATCCACTGAGCCAAACTGGCTAGGGCAGGATATGACATTTCTTAGCCCTCCAGCAGTGGACCTTCATTTTTTTTCTCCAGAAGTGTGGTGGGAAAACCCTAGATCACCTTTTTGGATTCTTATTACCCAAGTTACTAAAAATATTACCAGTGGCATACAGGAAGCTTAGCCAATGAGCACTTAGAAAAGTATGGCTATGGGCGTAGCGGAGGTACAGTCAATTTACATGTTTGTCTATTAGTAGGTAAGATAACTCTGGTTTCCAGAAAATAGCAAGTGAAGAATGTCACGTTTTGGGGATCCAATTTAGGTCTCTCAAACTATGCATTAGGTGGAGGCTCCACACATTGTCCTCAACTATAGAGAAGCTTAATATTTCTTAACTTTGGGCTTAATGCCAATATCACTGCAGGCATTTAGGGGGTTCTCTCTCTCTCTCTCTCTCTCTCTCTCTCTCTCTCTCTCTCTGCTTCAGGTTCCTGGTGCAGAAAGAATTGTTGAAACCCTTATGATTTCCTAGGTGATAGGGGTGGTTTTTGTTCTAATGGGGTTTCCTCTGTAGTTCACACCAATCGCCGCTGGACCCTGCCCGGGCCTAAAGCCTCTGGCCTAAGCTTTAGGCCTGGGCAGGGGACCCCCAGCTCCCTCTGATCGCCAGCTCCACCCTTGCCCAGGCCTAAAGCCTCGGGGCCTGGGCAGAGGCCCCCCAGCTCCCTCCAATAGCCAGCTCTGCCTCTGCCCAGGCCTAAAGCCTTGGGACCTGGGCAGGGACCCCCAGCTCCCTCCAATCACCGGCTCTGCCCCTGCCCAGGCCGAAAGCTTCTTCCAATTGCCAGCTCTGCCCCTGCCCTGGCTGAGGCTTTAGGCCTGGGCAGGGGCCCCCCAGCTCCCTCCGATCGCTGGCTCCGCCCCTGCCCCCTCGGCTCTGATCTTGGCTTGGTCCTGCCCAGGAGCCCCTGGCTCAGGCCCTTCCCAGGCTGCTCAGGGCCCACGGAGCCTACCTCAGAGTGACCTGGGTGCCAGGATGTTCCTGGGACCCAGGCGCTGGGCGCCTATGTATGCAAATTAACCACCATATTTGTTGGGTTAATTTGCATACTCACTCTGATTGGCTATGGGCGTAGTGGAGGTATAGTCAATTTACATGTTTGTCTATTAGTAGGTAAGATAACTCTGGTTTCCAGAAAATAGCAAGTGAAGAATGTCACGTTTTGGGGATCCAATTTAGGTCTCTCAAACTATGCATTAGGTGGAGGCTCCACACATTGTCCTCAACTATAGAGAAGCTTAATATTTCTTAACTTTGGGCTTAATGCCAATATCACTGCAGGCATTTAGGGGGTTCTCTCTCTCTCTCTCTCTCTCTCTCTCTCTCTCTCTCTCTCTCTCTCTCTGCCTCAGGTTCCTGGTGCAGAAAGAATTGTTGAAACCCTTATGATTTCCTAGGTGATAGGGGTGGTTTTTGTTCTAATGGGGTGACTTTGGGTGGGTGCCTGGACAGAAGCTGATTACCATGATTAGAAGCTTGGAATTTTTAGTCCCCTTCCCCTTTTATTGAGAAGGGCTGAAAATGGAATTAATGCTTAATCATGCCTACATGATAAAGCTTTCATAAAAATTCCCAAAGTATGGATTTGGAGATCTTCTGGGGACATAAGCATGTGGTGATGCTGGAAGAGTGGCACACCCAGGCAGGGCAAGGAAACTCAGCCTCCCTTCCCACACACCTCACCCTATGCATCTCTTCCATCTGAATGTCCATCTGTATCTTTTATCATATCCTTTTACAACAAGCTAGTAAATGTAAGTAAATGTTTCCCTGAGTTTCATGATCATCTCCAGCTTTAAACTAGGTCCACAAATTCTGTGATACTCTTTCCTTCAAGAAGTGGAGTTTAATTCTCCTTGCCTTGAGTATGGGGACTCACTTCCAATGAATAGCATATGTTGCAAAATGATGATATATAATTTCATAAAAGACTCTGCAGCTTCAGCCTTTCTCTCTTGGGTCAAGACAGCATAATGGCATGAGGACACATCAAGCAGCCCATGGAGAGGCCTTTGTGGCAAAGAACCAAGGCTTCCTATCAATAGCCATGTGGTTGCATCATCTTGGATACAGATTCTCCAGCTCCAGTCAAGCCTTCAGATTACTGCAGCCTCTGCTGATATTCCTGACCCATAGAAACTATAAGATAATAATTGTTAAAAGCTTCTAAGTTTTGAAGGTATATATATATATATATATATATATATATATATGCAGAAATAGATTAATGATATACCTCTGAGCCAAGCAATACTTTCTGCATGTCTCTAAAATGGAGATTCTTTAAGTTGAATTGAGTTGTGCATTCATTAGGGCTCTAGTGATAAAATGGAGGAAAAGATGTTCACTGCAAGCAAAAGATGATTTGATCACTTTAGGAAGAGAATTAATTGGCATAAAATTAAAGTCTTTGGGAAAGCTGAAAATAGCAGTAAAATAGAATCTGAGAGATATTCACACACTAAATTTGGCAGTGAACAGTTTCAAAATATAAAATCTTAATTCAAACCCAGTTGGAATATCCTAGCAGAAATGACTTGCTGTAGGATTATTCTTCCCCAATGCCCTTGGGTTCCAAAGTAAAACCCAGGAAAGCGGGGCTTTGCTTTATTCTCTGCTGAGTCCCAGTTCACAGGACAGTGCCTCGCATCTAACAGGTACACAACACATTCTTGAAGAATGAATGATTAAATAAAATTCTAGGAGTTACAAGGGTAACAGTGTATGATGTTATACCCTAACATGGCTTATAGATTATCTATCTGCATTTGTCAAGTTTTCCTTCCTACCTGGAATATGTTAACTCCATATTTCTAAATCAAATTAATCTTCAATACCCAGTTCCAAATCTCAATTTTTCCAAGAGAGATTTATTTAATTAGTGCAGTTTACATCAACATATCCCTTCTCTGATATCCCTTAAGACAACTCCTGGTAAATGGGAAATACAAACCAGAGAAGCCATGTGACTGATTTAGGAAAGACAATTTGTGCTTTAGTGGAGGCAATCTCTATTAAACTTCTTCAACCTAATAGTTTTATGAACAAAACAGCTGCCTATAAACTCACAGGGTGCTTGCAGCTCGGTCTTCCTCCGAGAGCCTCCCATGCTGGCCGATTAGTGTAGGGGTATATGAACTGGACAACTCAATTTCAGCTGGTACCTGAATCCTGTAGATGTCGTCCCAGATGCATTGGCTTCCCAGTTAACATAAATCTTCCTGTTCCTTGAGATAAATACATTTGCTTTCTGATTAGATAAGATAAAGAATATATATGTTGTCCTAATTCTATTCTAGATCCTAAAAAACCAGGAAATTAGTCATCATGCAAAGAGAGGTGAAGGGAACATGTAGCAGTTCCCAAGAGCCATGGAGTGGATAGAAATTTGGTCTGGGTTCAAATCCTGCTTCTGTTTCTTATAAGCTCTGTGTTCTTGAGCAAATTATTTAACTTTCCTGAAACTCAGTTTTCTCCTCTGAAAAATTAGAATACTAGTAATATTTGTCCAACTTACCACAGAAGGATAGTCTAGGAATCAAATGACTTACTATGTGAGATGGCTTCATGAGCTATAAAGAGCTTTATAACTTTAAGTGAAATTTACTCTGTCTCTGTGTCCAACTGCTGTGATCTTAGCAGATAGGTGTCATGTAGTTAGGTAATAATTGTGGGCGTGATAAGTGCTACAGGAGACCTTGGAGGTACTGAATTAGCTTTCTAAGGCTGCTACAATGAAGTACCGCAAACTGCGTGGCTTAAAACAGAAATTGATTGTTTCACAGTTTTGGAGGCTAAAGTCTGAGATGAAGTAAGTCATCAGGATTGAATTCTTCTGAGAGATGTAAGAAAGAATCTGTCCCGTGCCTTGCATCTAATTTCTGGTGGTTTGCTGGCTCTCTGGCATCCTTGGTTTTCAATGTATCACACTTATCTCTGCCTTCTTTCACATGGTGTTTTTCCTGTTTGTCTTTGTGTCCAAATCTTTACTTTTTATAAGGACACCAGACATAATGGGCTAGGACCAAACCTAATCTGAACTTAACTAATTACATCTGCAACTATCTTATTTCTAAATAAGGTTACATTCTCAGGTACAAGGGGTTAGGACTTTAACATATGAATTTTAGGGAGACGCAATTCAGCTCACAACAATTGTGTACCCAGAATCCCTTGCCTAATCAGATTAGTGAGAGGCAGAGCTTTGTTTTGGGGTTAATCTAATTTATCTTACCTTGGGATATGTTCTCTTTCCTTTGGCCCATTCATTGCCAGTATACTTCTGCGATTCCTTCCCACTAGTTCCCTAGGCTTCAGTGGCATACCAAGGAGGAGAGAGGGGGGTAGAGGTCTTCCCCATAGGGCATAAATATTTTATCCCTAATGTTGTTTAGAACTGCCAGTGCAAGGTGATAATAAAAAGCAGATGAACATTTAGTTGGTTCTATTATGGTTATTAAATCTTGTGCAGACAATGTACCCCTTTTATTGCCAGCACCCGGGGTGGATTGCTCCCCCTGCCCTGCCCTTGATAAGTCACTGCCAGACTGGCCCAGATAAACCTCATCTCATCAGCGGGAACAACATAAATAATTTCCCAGGAGGCTCCTCCATCCCTATGCAGATAGAATTTTACCGAACCTCATCTACAAGTGCACACACATGCCCAAATGTGCTCCTTAAGAAAAACTACCCAAAACTTGTATAAAGGCCAAGTGAGTACAATACAGCCTTTCAAAGACATGCTGTGGTATGGTTTAACAAGCCCACCCAAGGACTACATATCTATGGGAATGTACCTTTTATGGCTCTACTATCTATTATTAATTAAAGACTCATACTCTAAGAAGTTACATGTTAATTCGTAGGTCTTAACCAGCAGAGATGCAAATAATTTTTGTCCAGTAGGAAAAATAACTCCTATAAGGCATTCACCTAATAATCTTATTCTGACTTCCTTTCTTAAATGCCCACAAATATTCAGTTTCTAAAGATATTCTTATAGTTAAATTTATCCTCTTAGTGGACTCATAATTAGTGAAATAATACATCTTTGACACCAGTCAAAATGCACCAATCAACAGTAGAAGAATATACTTAAGCTACATCCCAATTTTTATTGTGTGTGGCTTATTTGCACTGGAATTGCTCAATGTTCTCAAGTACAGTTGATGAAGACAGTGATATTTTTTCTGTTGAAAATATTTCTACCTTTTCTTCCATTCTTACTCCTGCCCTAGTCAGAGCCTCATCCAGTCAGAGTGCTTCATACTTTACTCAATCCGAGAGTGACAGAGGGAGGGAGAAGGGACATCATGTTCTAATATATATATATAAAAGCCTAAGTTACCAAATGACCAGTCGACTGGTTGCTATGATGCGCACTGACCACTCAACGCAGCCGCAGTCCAGAGACTGCAGTGGAGTGGCAGTGAGCCTACCGAGCGGTGGCAGTGGCAGTGGCAGGCACAGTGGGGCTGAGATGAGTGGGAGCCGTGCAGCGCCTGGCCGGGGCTCAGGCTCCTCCCCGGCCACCTGCCACTTGGCATACTACTACACCCCTCGGGAGATGTCTGACTGTGGGGATCTAGTGGAAACCAGCAGTCTGACATCGTCTGAGGGGTCCCGGATTGCAAGAGGGTGAAGGCCAGGCTGAGGGACTCCACTGGAGCACAAATCTGTGCACGGGGCCTCTCGTACCTATATAAGTGCACTTAGAAGGAAACTTTTTAAGAGAAAGCATAGTGAAATGTCTCCCAATTGTCCTGTATACTTGCTGCACAATGAGAGTTAATTTCTGGGCAGATGGTGTCTGAACAGAGAGGGGACATGAGCTCTCACTGGTGGAAAAAACAGAAAAGATGCTAACTGGGCGCTTATACTGTTGGAGATACATTTTCTCCAGGACTTTTTCCAAGATTCCTGAGTATACAGCTTCCTGTTTTTTGTTTTCTGTTTTCAAAAACCTAACCAACAGGAGATTGATTACAAAGAGGGAGAGCAAATTCCTTGTTTCACTGACATTAACATTTCTTTTTAAGCTTCCAGTTGGTTGTTGCTGTGTTCATTCCCAGGTTTGTAAGAGGATGTAAAAAAGGAAGATGTGGTAGAGACCCTTATGCACTAAATATCAGATACTAAACTGGGTTGCAAAACATCACCTTGTAGGATTTCAAAGAAGAGAATCAAAAGTCAATTACAACCCTAACTTTCATCAGGGCTAGAAAATGGTCTAGATGGGTAGACATGGAGGGAAGATTTGTGACAAGGGTTTCTTTGAAGAGAACTTTGCTGAGTCCCACCTGCCATTTCTTCCCCAAGAGGAGGGGTAAGAGATGCTTCCTCTTTAGAGACAGGCTGTAACAGCTACGTTGAGAGCTTGTCTTGTGTCCCATTAACCTAGAATGTAGAAGATTAGCTTATTATTTAAAAATAATCCTTTCTTCTTTATCTCTGTGGGTGGAACGTATCTTACCTGCCCCTCAGTTTATCACCCTACCATGTGACTTGATCTGTTAATGGGATGTTAGTAGATGTGATGTGCTTGGAATGTGCTTGGGTGTGGTTGGGCATGCCCACTTAGTGCCTCTGTTTTTGTCATGAGAAGAACATGCCTGGCTAACACCCTGGTCCAAGGAGAATCAGAGACTTGTGGAGTAGACCTGCTGCTCCAACCAACCCATAGGGATGAGAATAAACTATCGTTGTTTTAGGCCAGTGAGATTTGAAAAGTTTATTATGTGGCACCGTTGTGGTCACAGCTGACTGAGATTTTTGGCTAACTGCTTTGATAGAGAAAAGGAGAGCTGTGGCTTGTTGCAGTGGAATCAGTGTGTCTAAACACATGCCTGAGTGTTTCCTGTGGATTGGATGTGTGTTCTGTGCTGGAAAGAGAATTCACATGGGGAACGTGTCAGGCAAGACTGACAGATTTGGCTGGTAAATAAACAATGAGCCCTTATTCGATGCAAATAATTTGTTACCCACATAGACAGCAAAAGCACGAGGAGCAAATAGGCCAGTTTTTCATGTCCCTTATTTCCTGGGACAACACCAGAACAAGGGGCTGCATGCCTGCAACGGGAAGGATGGGACATCCTGTTGCTGAAGAGCCACACTACAGCTAAGCAGTTTTACAGCCCGCAGCTGTATCCAAAGTGGGAGTGAGATAGAAAGCCCTGTCCTTGTCAGAGTCCAGGAGGCAATGGGAAACCATCTCATGGTAGGAAGATAGGTGGTAAGTGAGAGATGGTCTTGTGGCAGCTCCTCTCATACTCGTATATTACTAATCTTTCAGCTCAAAAGAGTGTTTGGATGCACTGTGACTGGGATAATCTTCAGATTCCAAAATTGCAAGCAAATTTTCAAGTGCCAAGATAAAATCTACCCTAATGATAAAAAATGCACTAGCTCAATTTATAATTACAGAGATGATCAGAGATCTTTGTAAAGTTATGTAATAGCCATGGATGCAAGTCATCACAGTGCAGGAAGAAAAGTTTCCCGTGGCTCGTGCATTTTTTTTTTTTTTAATTATAAAAGGCTTGCTTATTAGGCTACTGTGAGGAAAGTCCCTTCCAGATCAGAGCTTAAAAATAATAGCAAAATTTTGCAAAGACTCTCAGGTTGAGTAAGGACTTAAGAAAATTTTATTGCTTTTGGGAGAGATCATACAAACACCAGTTTTAGTAATGATTTGCATAAAAGTGTGGACAGTATTTATTCAGTGTTAAAGAGAAACATGGGTGATTCTATGAAAGATGTTGGCTTTCCTGACAGATTTGGCTGGTAAATAAACAATGAGCCCTATGCTGCATAACACACCTCAAACAGTATCTAATGTCCTTTCTATTGACATTGAAGTAATTGTCATGAATAATTATTTGAACTGAGAAGTTAAATTTTTTTGGTGATTTTGTTGGCATTTAGTATTCTTCAATCCTCTCACATTCAAACAACCTACTGGCCTTCTTTAACAAATGCAGTTGAGAGAGCACCCAGTTTATTTGAAGCACTCAAATCATATATTAATTTCCAAGGAAAGGCCCCCAAATTCTTATTGACTTTTTAAGTAAAGTGAAGTCTACTTTTTTCCTTATTACTTACAGTTTTCAGCATCTCTTTAGCAATGGGATTATGCAAATTGAAAGAAAAGCAAACAGTGAAGACTCCATTGCTTAATGAAACTTCTTGAATATGTTAAAGAAATAAAATGACAACATTTTACCCCTTTAGGTGTCAAGGCTGTTCTTAAAAGAACAAACTTATGAACAAGAAGGGGATAATTATTACAGCCCTTGCAATGACTATCTTTTAAAATGGATTTTATCCCTTAAATAATTCAATTATGTTATATGAATGTTACTGAATTCTTTTACAGCATGTAAGAGGAAGAGATTAAAAATCAACAACCATGCTCTTTTCTTTTTTCTTCTTTTTGTTAAGTGGACATTTTAAAAATTGTTGATCAAGCAATTCCATGGAATCCTGAAGAATGAAAAAGCAAGTTATGTCATGAAAGATGGCATTATGTGTTATAAGAAATCAAACTTGAAGAGCAATTCTTGGAGTGTTAACTTTATGCAAGTACATGTTCAGAACATTAGCTCACAATGCTAATGTTGAGCATGGCTTCTCATTCATGAGTGTTCAATGGACAAAAGAACAATGTAAGCTGGATGTGACCACTGTAGAAACTATAAGAACAGAGACTATAACTGTAAGAAATTTAATGAGCAAATTTTGCAAAATAAATTAACTGGTCAGGAAAACCAAATTATCAGAGAAAATAATTAAAGAAAGAGGTATGCAATTTAGATACTTAGCTATTTCAGATAATCAACAAGTAATTTTTTAGTACAATATAGCCCATATTTTTTTAATCTCAATCTACAGTGCATAGTCAGTTCAAAATAATTAAAATTTACATGGGAATCGCAAATTTTTATTTGCTTAATCTGACAACCCTTTCTAGGAGGACTCAGGGCTCTCCTAAACTATCTTACTTTGGAACCAATCTTTGACATAAACAGGCCAAACATAGGGAGGAAAATATCCATGGTAAATTGGGGTCATTAAGTAAACCATAGAACCCTAGAGATATCTAGTACAACAACAGAAGAGATCCCATTGCTAAAGCAGGCTGGCCTGTCAGTCCTGCCTCAATAGCCAATGTTGGAAAGATGCAAGCAGACGGTCAATATATTTGTATAAATTTCTCAACACTTTGTATATGTTTTCCAAGTTACAGTTTACATAAAAGTCACTTGGGATAAGAAGTACAAATTGGTAGTTGCAATATAGTCATGACATGTAAAGTATAGCGTAGGGAATATAGTCAATACTATTGTAATAATTATGTATGTTGTCAGGTAGATACTAGACTTCTTTGGGTTTGGGAATCACTTCATAAATTATATAAATGATGTACACCTGAAACTAATATAAAACAATATTGAAATTCAACTGTAAATGAAAAAAAAAAGTCACTTGTAGCTCTTGTCTACTGTAGACAAAGCTAACATTGAGCGCTGGAAGATGCTTTCCTCAAAGGAATTTGTTCACGGAGAGTGTGCAATCCATCTGCCTGGGCTCGCCCATCCCAGGGGGAAGCTAGAAAACTCTGGGTTGCATTCTTAGTGTTTCTTAAGTAGCAGCAATTCTTCCATTAACATATCCCCTGGTTAGAAGGAAAACTTCATTCATTTAAATGTTCTCCAGGGTTTTCCTTTCTTTCTAAAATACTACTAATGGCCTCTCAAAAAATACATTTTCTGCCCTTGTTTTAATTTTATACCATGAAGCATGTTGCTATAACCCAGTATGAGTGTTAGGTTTCACTAAATTCTAAGGCCATTCTTTTTTTTAAAAAATTATCTTAATTGTTGAATGTATTACAGATGTCTCCTTTCCCCCTCAGTGATTCCCTACCCCGGACCCTTGAAAACCATTCTTTTGCCTGCAGGTTACCTTTGGGAGAGGTGATGAGGAAAAGCAGGAGCAGCAGCAGCAGCAGCAGGTGAGGTTCACAGCAGAAATAAGGACTTCAGGTAGCAGAGATTCTTCAACAGAGGAAAGGCTCCGGAGGGAGAAGTACAGGGGAGTCTAGAAGATGCCCTGGAAGCAACTTGCTAACCTGAGTCCCCCCTTAAAAAGTGGAAGTAGAATTCATGAAGCACTGGATTTTTTTTAAAATAATGCTTTGATGGACAGAGTAGTGGATTTGTGCTCTTATAGAATTATATTATGACAGTTCAAGATTTGCCAGAAAAAAAAAATCAGTCTCTTCAAATGTGTTTCTTCTTTTGAAAAATGAGGTGGGAAGGATGCCTTTCTTACAAAATTGTTGTGAAGATTAAATACACACAGCAGGTCCTCAGTAAAGGTTGTCTTTCCCCTTTATTTATTTACTAGAGGCCTGGTGCATGAAATTTGTGCACGGGGGAGGGTGTCCCTCAGCCCAGCCTGCACCCTATCTCAATCCGGAACTCCTTGGGGGATGTCCAACTGCCGGTTGTTGGACATCCCTCTCACAATCTGGGACTGCTGGCTCCTAACCCCTCGCCTGCCTGCCTGCCTGATAGCTCCTAACCACTCTGCCTGCCTGCCTGATTGCCCCTAACCGCTCACCTGCCTGCCTGATTGCCCCTAACTGCCTCTGCCTCAGCCCCTGTGGCCACGGCTTTGTCTGCAAGGAGGTCCGGAATGATGTCTGGAAGGTCATTTGGCTGTCCAGTCTAATTAGCATATTATGCTTTTATTATAGATGCCTCTATAAAGTCATTCAACCTACAAATATTTATTCAGTGCCTACTATGGGATTACACTCTGGTAGGTGCTAAAGATATAATGAGGACCAACCCCCCCCTTACCCAAACCCCAAAACCCATGATTCTTATCCTTTATGGCATTTATACTGGAAGAGGAGATAGAAATTAGACATTAGATATCATATTATAATTGGGATGCTGGATATAAAGGGGAGGTTATGATTATAAGAGTATATATTAGGGCTACAGGTAAGCTTTCCACGAGGAAATTAAAACTGAGTGGGGTTTCAAAGAATGACTAGGAGATAGTTGGGAGGAAGCATGGGGCACCCCAGGGAAGAAAAAAACCACCAAGCATAAAGCATGTTAGAAAATATAAAGAAAAGTGAAGAGGGTTAGTAAGTGGTTGGTCTTATCTGCAAAGTTGAGTAGATGACATTAGGACACTCCTATTAGTCCTAAAATTTAGTCCTAAAATTCAGTACATGTAACTTCATGTTTCATCACACTATTTGTGGACTGACTCAGTGTACAGCAATGGATTCGATTTTCCTTAATGGTCATTCAATTCAATTATTCATTTACCAAAGTAACCAGATCATAAACAATTACTTCAATCTTCTTAATAACACATTAATTTGCTTACAGCAATAATTGCTAATGATGACCCAGTTCATTGGTTTAGGGGAAAATGGATTTTTCCACATATGTAGGGCTTAATGTAACCTAATATGGTTTGGTTAGAATCTAGCTGGAAATGGAAAAATGTGTTCATGACCAGCTAAATTTAGGCTTTAAAAGTAATGTCTTTGTTTATGATCTTGTAGCACTGATCTCATATTGATCTGACATGACCTGATATATTATGCATGGCTTCTAGGGTCCCAGTATATGTCCATATATCTGTCAGAGAGCCTTCATCAGCAGCGGCAGCTGGGAGTGTTCAACAGAACAAGATCCTGGCTTATGGTATGAGAAAGCTAAGATCAAGGACAGATCAAACCTGAGTTTGGAATCACTCAAACTGGGGCTTGGAGCTAAGCTTGCCCGTGAGCTCTGTGCCTTTGGACAAACAAACTCAGTTGTATGGAGCCTCAGGTTTGTCATCTGTAAAATGGGAATTACAATTTCTATATTTCAAGGTTAAATGAGATAAAATACACAAATCTTCATATCCAATGAACATCTATTACCATCTCTTTCCTTCATAAGAGCTGGTGAGTCTGAACATGCATGAGGGAAATGATGACCCAGAAAAGTGTTCCCGAGTGCAGAATAGAGTTCCACAGGGAATGACAGAGTCCAGCAGAGAGGATGTCAGGGCAGGACTTAGAAAAGAGAGCAGTTTCTGTACCCATTGGACTTGTTTGCTAAGGGGCAAGTGTATTTGAGAAACATGGGATGACGGAGGAATGTGTGTAGCTAAAAAGACCAATATACAACCAGCTGTCCTTTGCTCTCCATGCACAAAAGCACTGCTCTAAACAAATTATTTTTTCTTTATAGCTCCAAAGACAGGACTCAAAAGGCCTAAGGGGAACTGATCTGCCAGAACTGGTGTGAAGCTGGTGCTGTGCTAAAGGGAATCTACCCAGAGGAACTGGACACCCTCACTGTTATCATGTCAGAAAGGAGCATTCCCAGAGGCCAGTTTCAATTTTCTAAGATCCTACAGACCCCTCATTCTGCAAGAGAATTCTGTCGACGCTCCCTGGGAGCTGGCTGCAATCTCATGTTAAAATCATGATCCCATTACCCGTAGAACTATTAATCTTCTTATAGACTGTGAGACAGAAAACCACAGGCAGTGAAATAACAGCTGGTTGGGAATGATGAAACTTTAAAAGGGCACAGTCGAGAGGCCTGGTGTGAAACCACACCAAAGCACAGCCTTCAAGCAACAAGCCCCATTACTATCCCTCCTAGGCTGGCTGAAACATGTTCAGAGCTGGAAAGATCCACAAGGTGGGTGTGAGAAGCTTGAAACACCCCATCACTCATGTCACTCAAGAGGCAGCCAAAAAAATTAAACCTCTGAGCTCGCAAAAATTCTGACCAGCCTACAACACATTTCTCTCCACTTCCCACACTTACCCTTGTCAGTAATGGCACGGACGCCGGCAGGTTGCCTGGAGAAAGGCCTGGGCGCAGGTTGGAGAGTTTCTTATTCTATTTTATTAAGACTCATATTTGCTCTCAGACCACAATTTTCTCTGTTCCTATCCTGGGTTTCAGCTCTGTGCTGGCATAAGGAGATAATGCTGGCACATTATTTAAAGCAAAATTTAGATCCTAAGGCTCCTCACACTTCAAATGAGGGTAACAAAAAATATAAAATAAATAAAATGAGGGTAACAGTAACCAAACAGGTCAGCCACAGGGGGTTATGGCTTAGAGGACAGGACCGCTGCCAAATGTCTGAGCTCCCAATGGCTCGCAGTAGGTTCTAGGCCTGGATAAATTAGTTGGACTTGGCGTAGGTATAAAGCCACCCAGCCTTCTCCCATGAGCCAACTCAGAAGTTCAGTAAGAAAAAACAACTTCTGACATTCGGCTGGAAATAGTCACACACGGGGCTGCAGAGTGCAGGGCAATTCTCCTTGAGAAGAAGGTGCAGGACAGCATTTTCTTAGGTGACCCGTGAGGTGGGTATCCTGGTAACTACTCAAGAGTTACCTAATCTACTTTTTGGGGCTTTGCTAATCTCAGATGTTTCACTTTTATTATTTGCAAAAAGAAGTTCATGAGGTTGTAGAAAAATTGGAGCCCTCCTACATCACTGGTAGGGAAGCCACTTTGGGAAAAGTCTGACAATTCCTCAAAAAGTTAAACACAGAGCTCACATATGACCCCGCAATTTCCTCAAAGAGGCTGGTGTGTTTGAGAATCATGGGTTAACTTAAGAATGTGTATCCATAAAAAGGTATGCACCCAAGGGAAATGAAAACATATATCCACACAAAATTATACATGAATGCTCATAACAGTATTCATAATAGCCAAAATATGAAAACAATCCAAATGTCCATCAACAGATGAATGGATAAACTGTGGTATATCCATATAATAGAACATTATTCAGCCTTGAAAGAGAATGAAGTACTGTTACAACATGGATGAAACTTGAAAACATTATGCTAAGTGATGGAAACAGACACAAAATTCTACACATTGTATGACTCCATTTAAATTTTATTTTTACCTTTATAGCTATACAGATTCTTAAGTTATTCCACGATTCTAGATGAGGCAAATATATAGAGACAGAAAGTAGATCAGTGGTTGCCAGGGGATTGTGGGGGTGGGGGATAGGGAATGACTACCCATGGATATGGGGTTCCTGTATAGGGTGATAAAGATGTTCTGAAATTAGATAGTGGTGAGATTGCACGTTCTTGTAAATATACTAAAACCTCTAAACCATATGCTTTAAAATGCTGAATTTTATGGTAAATGAATAATATCTCAATTGGGAAAAAAGACTCAGTAAAAGTGGGGAAATAAAAAAGAGATTTCTGATGTAGCAGGAGGAGTCAGTCCCAGGGGCTTCATCATATCAAGCTAGGAGGGTGGTTTAAGCTTGAGGATTGGACCAAGACCACCTCATCATCTGAGCCATTCCTTTCTGAGGCACTTGGAGGTCTCTGAACTCAGAGACCTTGATGAGGACATTATTGGCTAAAAGTCACTAGGTGTCTGAAGGTTTCCACTTATACTAATCAGTAGAAATTTACCGATATACTTGATGGGTCTTGTCTTTGTATCCAAGCCCTAATGATTTCAAGGTCACACTGCTCCTAGTTTTTAATTTCAAATTTCCCTTAATGAAGAATCTTTAGAGAATCAATAAAAAGTTGTCTAGCCAGGCTGCTGATGAGGGAAATGGCCTTTCTGTTAGGAAACGAAAATATATGTTGAACTGTCCCATGGCAAATAAGAGTCTAGATTATGGAATTTTCTTTGCAAACTGTGAATGTCTTTGTCTACCGTAGTTTGTATAATATTCACGAAAGGTTATTAGAGTCTGATAAGCTTCTTTGTTGCTTACGAACAGACCATGCATGCTGAGAGTAACAATCTAATTATCCAAACTGTCGGTAGCCAAGATACTGTCTTCCAAGATTAATGCGTTTGTGTTATGAGTTTCCCTCTGAGTGAGAGACAGTGGTCCTAAATAAATTGCACTGAATTGCTGTAACAAACAATGAAAATAAATCAACTTCTCGTGTCAATTTTAGACTCGGGTGATTTCCACTGTGGATTGAGCAAGGCCAGTCTTCTGTGTTAGAATTAAGGCAAAGCCATTTTGTGGACCATAAAGAACTATGACAGTCCTTCTTGGCTAACATACTTGCTGCTCTTCTTGAAGCTCTGTCACCTGCAATTGTCCTTTTTTACTACTCCTTTCTGCCGATGTTCATTTCACGCTGTGGTTTTCTACCCTGCCCAGATAACATAGTCCCTGATGTTACCCCACCTATGGCAAAGATGTCCCAATACTGGGGTTGGCTCTAAAATAGTGATTAAAAAAGTAACTCTGGAGTCATAGTGTCCAGGTTCAAATCTCAGCCTTTCTATTTACTATGCATCCTTGCAGAGTGCTTAACCATTCTGTGTTTCTGTTTCATTGCCTATAAATGGGGATGATGTTGCAAAGATATTTTTTATGAGGGTAAAATGAGTTCTTCATGTAGAATGTGTAGGACAGTGCCTGGCACAGAAGAGGTTCTTAATAATGCAACTTATTTTCTTTGCTATCACTGCCTAGTATGATGGAAAGTGTTCTGGATGCAGAGTGGGAGTTGCTGGGTTCACATCCTAGTTTGACTACCTGAATTCCAGATCTGTGAATTTGAGAAGTGCAATTTCAAGTCAGTAGTCTGTTTCTTCTTCATAATAGGCAGTAACATCTACTTTAGGGAGGTTCTGAGAAGATAAAGCAGGAAAGCCCTGTGGTCGCCTGGGCACAAAGTTCAGCTAGCTATGTGGCCCCAGGTAAGTTACTTTTCCTTTCTAAACCTTAGATTTATCCTCTAACACAAAAGAGTAAATAGGGTATAAAATGGGAACAGCAATGCTGCTTATTGTTGTGAGATTAAATGGTTTAGCACAGTTTCTGGTCTGTGTTCTATTGAGCAATCATTTAAACAGTGGTGAGCGGTATTGGTAATAAAGCACCCAACCAACACTTGGCCTATAGCTGACACTCAGCGCACCCTTTCCCACCTCCTCCCTCCTCGACCCACTTCTTGGGGCCTGTCAGCAGCCTCTTCTCCTGCACCTAGTTAGGACCTGTTGCTTAGGGTAGTCACTACTCTGAGACCCCTTCTTCCCAAAATAAACTACACCTTCCCTTCCTCTCCTTCTGCTGGGAGGGAAGTTACCATGAGATTTGAGCAAACAGAATCCACATCCTGGAGCTCCTGGGAGTGAAGGGCCATAGCAAGGGAAAATAAATCTTCCATTGTGGTCTGACCCAAGTCTTTGTTTCTTTCGGTGGCTGCTGTTTCTCCTTCTGGCAAGAGAGCAGACACTCTGCTGAATGATTCCCAGCAAAGGTGTTTCTCAGTGGCTTTGGGGGTAAAGTTTACCAAAGACTGATACAGGTTGTTATGTCAAGGCCTTAGCCCAGGGAAGTTACTATTTTTTCTCCTACTCACACTATCTCAGGGGACGTCACTTTACATTTTCTGTGTTGCTCTGTACTTTCCAAAGTGTTGGTGTGACAGTGAAGCCCTATGGAAGAGGGGTGTTGATTGGCATCATTTAGCAGATCTAAGCTGGTATGGGCAGCACTCACATTTATTGGACCTGGGATGTGTCAGATACACATGAAATAGATCTCCAGCTACAGTTATGCAGATGAGGAAGCTGAAGCTGAGAGACTGACAAACTTGTTCATCGTATCACAGATGGGAAGATCCAAAGATGAAATTCAACCAAGGGTCTGTTTGAGTCCCCAACCTTGAAGCTTAAACACATATCACAGAAAGAATCAAGGACTTGCCACAGCCACAGGTGTATTACTACTAAAATATGGCAGAGAGAGAGTATTTGAAAAATGATTTATTTTGGCTTTCTTGGTAAAAAAGAAAAGTAAAATGTCCAAACAAGTCAAGAATCTGCCATAAGAAACTCATCGTCCATGAAATTTGTATAACAGGGGAAAACATCCAAGTGACACTAGCATGCAAGAATTCTGAAATAAACTTTTAGTAAAATCTAAACCTACATTGTACAATATGGTAGCCACAGACCATTTGTGAATATTTACATTTAAATTTAAATCAACTAAAATTAAATGCAATTAATGCAATTAACCCTATGCTGTCTGGGTCTCTGCCAACACTGCCCTAGCTAAGAGCTGGGGAAAGTGATGCCCTGCAGGAACCTAGCACTGTAGCAACTGCCCAGGTCCAGCAGTGACTGGTGAGCAAGCTGCCCCGGAATCCTCTTCCAGCATCTCTTTAGAAAATGAGGAAGGAATATGTGGGGACATTGGGATGCAAAAATATTCTTCTATGTGTTGACTGTCTCAGTGGTTTTATGGGTGTACACATCTACTGCGGGAAGCCACCCACTGCCGATACTATCATGAGAGTGCACTAAGGAACACAGGAAGCCAATGGACCTTGGGCATTAGCAGAGCTGATGCTAAGCACCTCATCTGTTGAGATAGTGGTGGCTCAAGGCAATTTTCTAACCTGATAATCCTTTTACTGTTTACCAAACTTTACCTTTGATATGCCTGTATGCATTGCTAGAGGGCAAGATGTGTATCTAAAGCTGAATAAAAAGCAGACTGGACCCAATCTCAGGGGTGCCTCTTCAAGAAAGAGGTCTCCACCTGGCCCCACATGACTTCTAAATTTATATTTCTTTCTTTCTTTTTTTTAAAATATATTTTATTGATATTTTACAGAGAGGAAGGGAGAGGGATAGAGAGCTAGAAACATCGATGACAGAGAAACATTGACCAGCTGCCTCCTGCACACCTCCCACTGGGGATGTGCCCGCAACCAATGTACATGCCCTTGACCGGAATTGAACCCGGGACCCTTCAGTCCGCAGGCCGACGCTTTATCCACTGAGCCAAACCGGTTTTGGCTAAATTTATATTTCTTGTATAGCATTTTCATTTGTGCATCGGCCCCTCCTTCAGATCCTGAACCCTGGCGTGAAGGTTGCAGCATCTGGTGCCCGAAATCTTCCAAAGCTCACTATATTTATAACTTAAATCAATATCATTTTTTTGTATGTAAACTACACCTCAGTGAAATTTAAAACATTAAAAAAATATATATGATAACCACTAGACACACACACACACACACATGCACACACATCCCCTGGTTCAGGATGGCTAAAATGAAAAGACAGAAAATACCAAATTTTGTTCAAGATATGGAGTAATTAGAGCTATCATAACACAGTTGGTGGGAAGCTACAATGTATGGCATTGGAAAAGTCTTTTGCAGGAACTATTAAAACTGAACATATGCATAGCTTTGATCCAACAATTCCACTGCTAATACATAACTAACAGAAATGCAAACATATGTTCACCAAACGATGTCTAGAAGAATATTAATAGTAGCACTGAAATATTCATAGCCTCAAACTGGAAAACATCCAAGTGGCCACAAGAGAAGAATTGGTTAATCAATTGTATATTAATATAGTGGGATATTATATATCGATGGAAATAAACAGTCACCACACAACAATATGGATGAAGCTCACCAATGCCATATTGAATGGAAGAAGACAAACACAAAAGAGTAAATAGGGTATAATTTAATTTATAAAAAAATTCAAAATAGGCAAAAAGTTAGGTTAGAAGTCAGGGTAGAGGTTACTCTTGTGGGAGGTAGTGACTGGAAGAGAGACTGTGAGGAGATTCTGGGAGTTGGTATCACATTCTTTCTTGATGTGGTGATGGTTATGTGGGCACATTCTGTTTGTGGAAATCCATTGTGCTGTGCCCTATGGTTTATGCCATTTTCTATAAGTATGTTATATTTTAATAACAGGTTAACTTGAAAAAAAAAAAACCTCAGCCCTGTTTAATATACTCAGAACTCTGCTGGTGGGAATGCAGACTGGTGCAGCCACTGAGGAGAACAGTATGGAGTTTCCTCAAAAAACTAAAAATGGAACTCCCATTTGACCCAGTGATCCCACTTCTAGGAATATATCCCAAGAAACTAGAAACACCAATCAGAAAGGATATATGCACCCCTATGTTCATAGCAGCACAGTTCACCATAGCTAAGATTTGGAAACAGCCTAAGCACCCATCAGCAGATGAGTGGATTAAAAAACTCTGGTACATCTACACTGGAATACTATGCTGTGGTAAAAAAGAAGGAATTCTTACCATTTGCAACAGCATAGATGGAACTGGAGAGCATTATGCTAAATGAAATAAGCCAGTCAGAGAAAGATAAATATTACATGATTTCACTCATTTGTGGAATATAATGAACAACATAAACTGATGAACAAAAACAGATCCAGAGACAGGGAAGCATCAATCAGACTGTCAAACCTCAGAGGGAAGGTAGGGGAGGGTGAGGGTAAGGGCAGGAGATCAACCAAAGGACTTGTATGCATGCATATAAGCCTAACCTATGGATACAAACACCAGGGGGGTGAGGGCATGAGTGGGGGAGTGGGGGGGCCATAGGGGGATAAGGACACATGTAATACCTTAATCAATAAAGAAAAAATAAAATAAAAAAATATACTCAGAACTCACAATTAGTTTTGAATTTGGTTTAGGGGAACTTTTGCTTCTTCAGAGGAAATAAGCAGTTTCCCTTTAGTTTGTTGTGAATCTCTTCACGTTGGGTAGACCCCAGGTATCACTGGCAAGGGCATATGGGGTTAATACAGGTAGGACAATATAAGGTGCTCTTCCACTCCCTGTTGATAGGTGAAGGAGGGACCAGCCTCCAGAAGGGAAAGGGCTCTGTCCAAGGTTGACAGCCCTGAAATGAGATCATGGGAGTCCTTTTTCATTCGGTAGAAGTTTAAGGGGAAAGGCCTTTACATTGTCTCACTGTACTCTGTTAGCTGGCTGTCTTTCTAGTTTGTGCATCAAGGTAAAGAGACCTGAAGATGCGCTATGACAGTGATGTAAGCCTGGGTGGAGGATGATTGCAAGGCGTTCTCATGTAACAGAGGGAGCTCAGGCTGCAGACACACAGGTCCAGACTTAAACTCTGAATCATCCTTACTGTATCTGGATGAAGTTGGAGAAAGTTATGAAAACTTTCAGAGCCCCAGATTCTTAGGTAAAACAGAAGAGAGACATTCCACATTTGGGGCAAGTATTAGCATTAAAGGTCAGAGTTTTACATACTTTTTTTTTTTTTACCTTGATCTTCATTGAGATAAATGTTTTACATTTCACATCAGGACCCAGTGCAAGTTTACACACACACACACACACACACACACACACACACACACACACGCACGCACACATCTTACAATGTAATACTCATTATGTGTGATAAACTGATAGTTTTAAAATAAAGAGTGCCAGTTGCAAACATTTAAATCTATTTCATCACCTACTTGTAAGCCACTACGCACAGTTTGAAAAGCACTAGTTTGAGGCACACAGTCATTTGGCATAAATGGGACCACCCATGTTGGATAAAATAACTTCTTTAGGTTGGATAAAATAACTTCTTTAAAATTCCATAAGACCAAATCCTCTATTCACTAGCAAAACTGGGACTTCCAAAGCAAAAAATCCCTGACATGTGCTTCTTGGTGACACGCCTGGCTTTAGTAGTGGTTCTCGACCTTGACTCTATACTAGAATCACCCCTTATGCCCTAAAAACTCTCCAGGGCCAAGCCACACTCCAGGCCAATTAAATCAGAGATCCTGAAGTCAGACCCAGGCTCCACTGACTCCTGAAGCTCCCCAGGTGATTCCAATGTGTAGCTAAGACTGCAAACCACTGGTCTAATTTGCCACATTAGCACACTGTCCCTTCTTCAACTCACTCTTCTTCTTCCATAAGAGTCAGACACAACTGGCAGTCAACCCTTCATGCTGTCCAGGTTCTGGATGCCCAGCAGGAGCATTATCGATGCCCTGGTTGTAACACCTTGATACCCAAGGTTGGGAGAGGGTTAGAACTCACTTTCTGTGGTTCTGAGGCATTGCCTACAGTTGCAGTTACCTGGGAATTCACCTGAAATGCCATGAATGGGCAGCCTGACAACCTCCTTCAGGCTCTTGTTGAAATTCACAGGCTAATGTTGGTAAAGTACATTGAGGTCCATGGACCAAGTGACCGAAAGGTTAGCTAATGAAACTGTGCTATTTGGAGTTTACTACTGAGCAGAAATAAAGTCAAGGTCATGTCTCCCTTTGGGGTGTGCCTGGCTCACACACTCTGCTGCTGTCACCTTAGTTTGCAATGTGTTTCTTCATGGGATGGGCAGAGATTTAGCTAAAGGAGAGACCAGAACTTTGCCTTTCTACCTGCATTCTGAAATATGCTTTTAACTGAAATATCTCATGGCCCATAAGAGACTTTTCCAATCACATGGGAACATAACTGTAAAGATGCACTAAATTTCCAGTCTAATTGCAGCTTCACCAGCAATCTCTCCCTCTTAAAGGAAACGTGACTGAAATGTGACACAACAGAAACACTCAGCAAGTTTTCTTTCTTTGCTTTTTGCAAGTTACCAGTGTTTAACCTCTTGCAAATGAGCATTTAAGAACAGAACTTTGTTTTTAGTGTTATTTCTCATATAAAACTATCTTTCCATTTAGCATTCTTAGTAGTGCTAACCCACAAGGGAGGAAGGAAAGAGGATGGAGAGAGCACATCCATCTTCCCGGTGCCATTCTGATCAATCATTTCATTCATCACATGACACCAGACACAGGAGTGATTGCATTGCGGGGCTATCGAGCTCAGGTCTTTGAGACCCCATTTACTCTTCCAGAAGTATGTGCTCTGATTAATAATAGATGGCTAGCTACAGAGTTAAGTGGAATGATTGGCACTTTTATTGGTTGTCTTTAAGAGAAATTTAACGAAACTGGCTGACTAGAGAGCAGAGGTTTGTTGCTGTGCTGACTAGCAAATGCTTGCCTGTTTGTGAACCATGAAGGCCCTCCTCCCAAAGATCAAGCTCTTGGAGCTCTCTAGAAATTCGCTCCTTGTATGTGGTGCTTGAGTCCTTCTGGAGGCTATGGCCACTGAGTCTTTCCTCCTTTTTCTATAAGGATATTTCACCCTTTTGGTAATTGTCAAAAGTTGATGCTGACACATGTATCCCCATAAAAAAAGGCAACATAATTAGACATTAACCCCCTTTTTGGTGCTGACAGTAACACATGGGCCAGGTTAAGTTTGGGAAGGATGGGATGAAATTTGGTTGCTAAAAACTCCATGAAAGAATGTGGAATGAAGAAACCCTTAAGCCAAAACCTAAAAATTAAAAACAAATGTAGAAAGCCTGACGTACAGTGAGCGTTATGTGCATGTACAAGTGTGAATGTTGAGATGTGTATTGAGTATGGACAGTGACTGTGGCTGAAGGTTTCTCTCTGACAGCTGGAGAGTGGGGTGGGTTTAGGGGGATTAAAGTTACTGCCCTCCTATCATGTGCCAGGCACTGACAGGGGTTTCACAAACTGACTTATTCTGCATTCATACCAACCTTTCTTGGTGGTGTCTCAGCAGGGCAGGGTTTCTTCCACCTCCTGCCTCCCACCCCAGATTCACTCTCCCCTTATTCTGTGCCCCCAGGAGGCTGGTCTGTATGCATTGCATCAGCAGGCTCCCTGTTCTAGGGCTTTCACTTGGGTTTGGCCAATAGCTTAGCATCAATAGGGAAGGGAGCAGGAGAAATGCAGTTAACTTACTCTTCTGGTCTGTTCCTACAGAGTTGCCAAGGGTTGGCTTTATCTCTTTACCCAAGGTCACAGCACTTGTGAGATGACCTCTCTGCAAAGTTACCCTCTCTGGGTTCTGAAAACTGTTCCTTCTTCCATTCTTTCAGGCCTATGACTGCTCTTGGCCGTCCACTACCAGTGCAGTCACTGTACCAGCCCTGCTGATTTCCCCAAACCTTGCCCATACCCTGTAAACAATCCCTTTATTGAAATCACCCCTATTGCCCAGCTTGAGTGGACCATCTGATTCCTGCCTGGGCCCTGATGGAGACAGTATCCTAAGCCCTATTTGTAGAAACAAAGGTTTGAAAAGTGATTGCATAAGTGATTTGCATAAGTAATTGGCAAAATTGTGTTCTGTCTTAAGTGAACACAGAGCTAGTATCCTCAGATATCACAGTAACTGAGGTCCACAGCTGTGGCTCAAGTTTCCACAAAGGGGAGTGGACGACAACTCAGCTGGGCATATGAAACCAGTGAGTGGGTGGGAGTGCTGGCCAGCTCTGTGATGCTTCCCATGGGTCAGTCACCCACTATGCTGTGAAGGGATATTGAATAGGGGGACGAAGGCATCAGCATGTCAGAGAATTATAGGGTCATCGAGATACCAAGATCATCTAGAGGCCAAAGTGGAGCTCCTCAGAGACAAGAAATGGCCACAGTCTGGTATTTGTCTTTTTATTGTCAGCTTTCTGACAACTCACCAAGGATTCTTACTTTCCCCAGCGCTTTCTTGAAGCCCTTGCAGTACAATAGGAATTAATGACAAACAGGATTGCTGTACAGCAAAACTTATGCTAGGGGATCTACTCATCCCATTAAAAAACAATAATACAACTAATATTTATTGAGTGGTTATTGTGTGCTAAATACTGGGATCATAACTGTTTGTTAGTTCTTCCGAAATCCACGTAGTAGGTCCTGGTAAAGTTTCCATTTTACGAATGAAGAGACTGGGTTGTAGAGACACAGAAACTTGCCTAAAGTCTTAGAGCTAGTCAATGGTGGCACTGGGACTTAAATTCAGGTCTCGTTGATAGCAATATTCTTGCTTTGAACTGTTATACGGTATAGGTATATTGGTAGCTATGTAAATATGTGTCTTTTCCTTGCTATTTCTCCTCTAATATAGGTTGTAGTTATCTGATGAATATGATCCACCTTCCATCTCCTCCTTAATGCACATTTTCTCTTATTTCTTCTCAGGGACACAAAGGATGTCCTTTCAAAAATGGGGGAGCTCCTTTCTCCTTGCGTAAGCAAGACACTGGCTTTGATCTTCCATAGCTTTGAAATGATTGAATCTAGATATCATCCAGCTCTCTCATCCATGCTTTAAATGAAGAGAGCAGGTTTGTACTAAATGTTAAAAGTAATGGGCCAATATTTAAGACACACTAAGAGCTCTTCTATTTAATACTTTCCCAGAACATAGAAGTATTTCCAATTATCCTGCCTTTCTTCAAACTGAGAATTAACAAATAAATAACAGATGTTAACTTCCATGGAAGGCTACTTACTGAATACTGGTTGTTCTTGCTTATTGGAAACTGTTTAGCATGGGATCTTTGTGTTTCTGTTACCATGACAATATTTGGCCTCTTCCCATATTTCCTTTTTCCAGATCTGAGGCACACTTGATACACTTACAACAAGTATTATTCGTTGTGTATGATGACAGTCTTAGGTGAATTTTATTAATTGTCTTTTATTAGGGGGGTGTTGTCCATATGATTATTAAAGTTAGTCAAGTTATAGAATTTAGCACAATTGATATTTCCACTATTTATGATACAGATTTAAGCTCAAGGATCATGTACTATCAACTGTTTTCCCAGCTCTACAAGACTATACTAGACTGCTAAGGTCCCCACATTATCTCTTTCATTGTATTTTTCACAATTGGTGTAGTTTTCTTTTTTCAAAAATAAACTTATTTTTAGAGTAGTTTCAGGCTCATAGAAAAATTGAACAGAAGTTGTAGAGTTTCTATATACATCTGCCCCTTCACACCTCCCCCCACTGTCCTATCCTGCACTATAGTGGTACATTTGTTGTAATTGATGAACTCACACTGACACATAATTATCATCCCAAGTCAATAGTTTACATTGGGGTTCAGTCTTGGTGTTGTACGTTCTTATTGCTTTTAGCAAATATATAATGACATGTGTCCACCATTATAGTATCATACAGAATAGTTTCACTACCCCAAAAATCCTCTGTGCTCTGTTTATTCCTTCCTCCTTCCCCACCGATCTCTGGCAATCACTGATTGTGTCACTTTCTTCAAAATTCTGCCTTTTCTAGAATGTCGTTATAGTTGAAATAATGCACTATGTAGCCTTTTCAGATTGCCTTCTTTCACTTATTAATATGCATGTAAGTCTCCTCCACGAAAAGATCTTTTTATGACTTGATAGCTCATTTCATTTTAGCACTAAATAATCCATTGTATGGGGGTACCACAACTTATTTATCAACTGACCTAATGAAAGACATCTTGGTTGCTTCCAGTTTTGGCAACTATGAATGAGTGCTAGTTCCTGTTGCTCCACATCCTTGTCAACATTTGATGTTGTCAGTATTTTGGATTTTGACCATTCTACTACATGTATAGTGGCATCTCATTGTTATCATTTGCATTTCTCTGATGACATACGGTGTGGAATCTTTTTTTGTATGCTTATTTGCTATCTGTATTATCTTCTTTGGTGAGGTGTCTGTTTGGGTCTTCTGCTCATTTTTTAATCAGGTTGTTTGTTTTCCAGTGTAGCTGTGTAAAGCCTCTGTTCCTGCAGCACTATAAAGTATTTGAGGATAGAACTGTGACTTTTTTCTCATGGCTGTATTCATAGCACCTAGCTCAGGGCCTGCAGAGATACAATAATGTTTGCTTAATTAAAGAATTAGGGTGTGCACGAACTTGAACACGGCTCTTGCAATAAACCTGGCATCATTGATACTTATATCTTCCAGTTTGCTCATTTGTAGAAATGAGTAATTTGGCCTGAATCTCAGTTTCTTAAACTCTTAAGTGAAGATAATCATAAAAACAAACTTTCTGTTATAAAAATTATGTAAGTGTGAAAACCTTTTATAAACTGAGGTCTAGGTATTTAAAAGATATTACTTATTATAAAGTTCAGTAAATTGGGCCTAAAGAAACATTCCAGGAAAACTTTAGGGTGCAAGTTAATTGTCATCTATGTCAATATTTGCAGTCTGGTTACCGAAGAGCTTAATTATTGCTGCTGTTAAAGAAGTATGGTCTACATGCTGAGTATTGCACCACACATGATTTCTAATCATTACAACCACCCTGCCCTATAAAAATAATTTTCTCTTTTGCAAGTGAAAAATCTAAAGCTCTAAGAATTTAAACAAGGGGTTGAGTAGAAATTTGAACCCAGATGGGTTTGACAGCAAATACTAAGTACTTCCACTTGCCTTAATGGACTCTGCAACTAAACTAAGTCGGCCCAAATAAAAACCTTTAGTCTGCATATTTTTAGAAATTTCTAGAAAAATAACTCAGTACATGCAAGAGAAAATTGGGAAGCTAGAGAATTCCATTGGTTGCTTTGGGTGGTCTTGTATTTCTACCATGTACTCTCTTCAATTAAGCTGTGTATATTGGGTCAATGGGAGCCTGAGGCTCTAAGTCCTCATGCAAAAATGGTCAACAAGGGCCCAGGCAAGGACAGTTATAGACAGCTATGCTTTCCCCAATGTAATTGCATGTTTCAGCCTGAGGCCCAGATACAAAGGTATGAACGTATTTTTTCCTTACCCACTGGCTCAACATAAATCTAAAGATCAGACTTGACTAGATGACATTTTCTTTATTACTTACAGCAGGACTGCTCATTCATATGTTTCCAGTGACTAAAAGACTGGACTATTGAGAGTTGCTTGCTCAGTGATCCTTTTCCCCCTCATCTTGCTACATCCATAAAACTTTGACAGAGAGAGATTCAGCGGCCACCTGGTGTACAGAACACCTTAGACGAGAGGGATTGGAGCTGTATCTATTTCTGAATATTCAGCCACAACACAACAGATGTAGATCTAAAGGAATCTGTTAGAATAAGTCCAAGCAAATTTTAGAAGCTTGACAATTGCTAGGATTTCTATTTTAGTCTAGAGTCTCAAATGTGTGTGCTTATTCTGCTGCCTAGGTACAATATTCTCCCTAAGAATCCTACTTCTCACCCCATTGTTTAAAAAAAAACAAAAACAAATCAGAAATATTCTCTCTATATTGCTGAAGATTTCTCCTTATAAAATGTGTCGCTTCAACTATGATAAGACTAGAAAAGTGCTCTGTCACTATTGAAGGGCTACAAGTACAAATGACCTTTCTTTCCAACTCTCTACCTAGCCGCCTGCCCCTGGCCTGGTCATCATCCCTGTCTGAGAACATTTGATGAGGTCTGTTAGGATCTCAATGTGAAAGGGCGTCCCCATCACCAGGTCTGACTTCTGCCCTGCATCAGTGCATTTTATTACCCTATCTGCTTATTGGATTACCATTAGCTACTTATCTTGACAAATGCACAGCCATAAATATAATTTACTGGATTTTGAAACTGTAAGCCATGGCTTGTTTATATCATTCTTTGTTTCTAGGCAGGATTTAGGAGTACATATGTTTTATTAAGGAATCTTTCCTCTGCCCCACTCTGAGCAAGGGAACGTATTTCCCAGCTCCTTTCCCCCTTATTTCCCTGATGAAGAGACCCAAATAGAAACTGCTGCTTGGTTTATATCCTTTAAATATATATATATATATATATATATATATTTTTCTGAAACAGAAGGATGTGGCGTTTGAGCAAAATATGGTACTTCCTTTATAGTGATTGTATGTTAGTGATGAGCATGAGCCAAAGAAAAATTTAAAAACATTCCTGACACCTATGTCTCATATATGTGCCAGTGAAGTTTTAGACAGGAATTCATGAAGTGAAACTCCTTTCACATTTTGCCCTTAAGGGATGCATGTCTTTCTTCATCTGAGCACTGTGTCTCTTCTGAGCCCTTGAAGACAAAGCACCTACATATTGGGTTCCAGCTGCCAGACGTGGAATCGTGATTGGCAAAAATGCTCTGGAAGTTCTTTGAAATGCCTCTCACTTGCTCTGAAACTACTAACACCTTACCCTTTGCCTGTAAATGCTTTCCCTCGGGTTAACTCACATTTCTATCTGAATCACTTTCCTGGAATCTGATGAGAAAAACTCAGGGGAGGGCATGAACATCTGGGTTAAAAATTCTTACCTGGAGTTGAAGGCAAATCCAGAAATAGAATTCAGTGGCTTGGGCATGGAAGGACTTCAAGAGTCTGCAACTGTGCTAGTGTGCTCTGCAGTCACTGCTTATAGAACTCCCACCAAGCTGTTCAGAAATAAACAAGGAGGACCTGCCATTTGCCTATGCACTAAACAGATGCTCTCCTTCCTTCAGCTCTCAGAACCCCCAATGGGACCTCAAGGCATTGATTCAGGCTGCCTTCTGGCCTCTGAAACTCCCTGGGTTATCACAATATTCCCTTAGAAGTTAGGAGCAGGTATATAGCTCATTCATTCACAAAGGCAGATACAAGGAAAGAATGTTTGCAAGTGATTTTATTATTTCTACCCAATACACTTAAGAAAACAAAATACTCAAATCAAAAGCCCCCAGTATCCACCATTTAAATGTCTCAAACTTCTGGAGTTGACCTTTATCTCAGTATGACACAGTAAGATAATTCAAGTCACCATCCCACCCTCCATGAGGTACTCCTCCCAATATTCCAGTCTACTTCTGGGGAATTCTTGGTCTCTTGTTAAGTCCGCACAGCATCCAGTTGGATAACAAATTTTTAGGTTTTATATTGTTGGTTTCCTTCACCGCATGTTGGAAATCACTTCAAAACATTTTTGCCCTTAGAATACTAAGACTTTGTGTACAGTGAAATTTATAGAAAGTTTGACATAATAGAAGGAGAGTCCTGTGTAGCTGGGCACAGGCAACAACTTCTTCACCTTGGATATTAGACATCACTCTCTAGAGATTCCACCAGGCCTTCCTCACCACAGACAATTTATCGGTAGCCAAGACTCCATGGGTGCCATCTTGTCAGGATTTTTGGGGGCCTCCTCTTACCTTGATAGTCTCTCTGTGTGCCAAAACTGATAGAAGGCTCTTGTATATGAGAATCAAAATCTGTTTTCCAGGCATCAAGTTTTATAGGGAGATAGTGCATAGGTGCAACCAACTATATCTGTGTGTGTTTTGGGTGATTATTGATGTTAATTTACTCAGTTTATACCTTTGCCAGCCAGCTTCTGCCTAAACATCCAAGGGATTAGAACTCACTTGAACTTCCTCTAACACTAATCACCTAGTGTGTTCTGCATCTGTGTATGCCAGTATACGAACTTCATCTTCCCTATAAAATTACAAATGCTTAAAGATTAGAGGCTGAATCTACTTTAAAAAAATTCCCGTATCCCTTCTTACACAGTGTCTTTGTAACAAGAGGTGACAGTTTGTCACCGAGATTACCTACAACTGGGGACTAAGTGCCCTGTGGTTGATGGAGGAGTGGGGATAGGAGAGGGCAGAGAACTAAAGAGCATTGAGCACCAGCTCTTGACTGTCACTGGACTAAGTACCGTACATTACAAGAGCTAATTTTCCCCCATAAGACCTTTTAGGTGCATATAATTAGCCTCACTTTATGATGAGGAAAATACTTGAGAGAGTAATACCACTTATAAGTGGAAGCATTAGGATTCAAAAGCATTTCAGTCTAATATTCTAATTCTAAGTCTCGTGATCGACTGTTCCATGACTTCACAGTGCCTTTGACTTCAAAATTTCCTCCAGATTCTCTGACAGTCCTGGAAACTTCATTCAGAACACAAGAACTGCACCATCTCCCTCTTGCTTTTCTGTAGGGTCCACTTTCCCATCTGTGAGGGGCATCCAGAGCCTGGAGAGAAACTCTGTTTATTTTGAAACTTGGCTTTGAATATTAGACCCGCCTAACTGAAACCCTAAAGGGCATTTGAGAGCCCTCAGGGGCTGATAGCTCTAGTATTTGCAGGTTGATCCCTGACCAAATCTAAGATTGCTTTTCAGAGAGTAACAGTTCCAGGCAATGGCCTTTCTTTATCTCTGCTTTCTTATATATTTTTCATGGCAGATTATGCAACTGTCAACAGCATGTCAATCATATCTTAATATTAATTATTTAAACCTCAGACTGGACATTTTAAAAGTGGACACACTGGGCCTAGCTGGTGTGGCTCAGCAGTTGAGCGTTGACCTATGAACCTGGAGGTCACAGTTTGATTCCCCAGTGAGGGCACATGCCAGGGCTGTGGGCTTGATCCCCAGTGGGGAGCAGGTAGGAGGTAGGCAATCAATGATTCTCTCTCATCATTGATGTTTCTATCTCTCTCTCCCTCTCCCTTCCTTTCTGAAATCAATAAAAGTATATTTAAAAATAAAAAATAAAAGTGGACACACTGGGTGGCACATCTCAGAATGTATTTGCTGATGCGCATGACAGCCTATCACAAAGCACGTGCTTTCAGTCCAGTTCCTTCACTGACTAGCAATGAACATGCTCGAGCAGCTTAAAAGGAAGGTCTTGCTGCACTTTATTGATCACTCTAGTGAGCCAGCCTCTCTCCCGCCTGCTCACAGCATTATAGGCAGCTGGTGATCTTACAGACACAGCTTATATATTCATGGGAAGGAGGAGAATTGGGAAGGGCTCTTGGAAATTATAGGAGTGAGCTCTGTGGAGCCAAAATACTGCTCATGTAAGGGAAGGTGAAGTTAGAAATTTAGAGGAGAGGAGCCAGGAATAAATGAAATGACCCCACCACAGCTGGGACCCCTCACTCATCCAATGGAAATGTGAGGCTCCCTCTTAACCTTTTCTTAGCCTCAGCTTACTCCAAAATTGTCTGTGCTCGCTGAGAGCTTGGTAACGGCCTTTGCTCACAGGAATGTTTATATGCACCAAACCTGTGCAAAAGAAGCTCGCCCTGAGACTTCACATAGCCCTTGCCATTAGCCAAAATGAGCATCTGGAGACAGGGCAAGCATGAGTGTGTCTGCCCACATGCAACAGAGACTTGAGAAAAAGAGCCATTTGGACACTACATGGATGGCCAAACGCAGAGGACTCAGAGAGAGCCCAAGTGTGCTGTGGGCTTTTCCAAGACAAGAACTAACCTAGGACTCCGTGCCTGTGGTTTTCGTCAAGTTCCTCCCTCTGAAGACTTTATTTTCCTTGTGTTTTTCTTTTGGGAGAGCTGAACTTGAGACATGGTGAGTAGTTAATGAAAAAACAAATAAACATCACTATTTACTGAAAATTAGACTCCCGTCCATTAAACATTGAGTGACCACACGAAATGAAACACCCTCACGCAGACAAGGCACAGGAGGATTGCGTAACCCAGGCCGCCTGCTTCTCTTCTTCCTAATGAAACAGCCTCGCCTCTGGTTTTATGGGCACAGCTGAACCTGGGGAAAGCACAGTTTAGCGTCCCTCCTTAGACCGGGCTCGGGGGATTCCTTAGTCCTGAGCTGCTTCTCTTTCCTTCACTCCCTCTGCTGGGTTCTTCCTTCATTCCTCCATGGAGGGGAATTTGTGAAGGAAATAAACTTAAAATGAAGTCTGCCTCCTTCCTTACATTGGTGACTTCCTCCCACATGTGTTTCTATGTGCGACACTCTGTTTTTTCCTAGATGTTTGCCAATTTTCATGAGCAGACATTCTCAAACGTGTCATGGCGGTGTTCCTAAGGCCAGTGATGGGTTTGTGTTAGAACCCAGAATGGATTGTGTTTGGAAGTTGGGTCCCAAGACCAGCTCACCAGGGCCTGATGTTCACTGAGGTCATAGCAGAACCTGACCACTGAGGGAGAGAGTGTTGCTATGTGAATCAGCATCCTGATTCCAACTTGCTAAGGCAAGAACGTGGCTGAGATTTTGCTGAGAGATGGGAAATATCCCCACCAGGGAGGTGAGGGAAAGGTGTGTGTTTGGGTGAAGAGATGGAATGCAGAAGGGTCTGGACTGAGGCACTGAGGTATATTGGACCCAAGCTATTTCTCTCTGTCTGACCTTTATCTTAGCTGAATACTAAAGAGAAGAATAAATATGAAATGGATATATTTGTCCCTGTTATTCCAGACAGATAGCAGTTTGACTTTCCCTCCACCTATTTTATTTTCTCCCCGTGGCTCTCTCATATGCTCACAGGCAAATGCCTCTAAAAAAAGGGATAAGTCTCTGCTGGACAATTTTAGGTAATGTGGCTATCAGGGAAAGGTTATAAAGGAGATTTTTTCCCAGATCACATCAATTATCATCAAGATGGCTGCTGACTGTCTATGTGAAGGTCAACTAGGCCAGCTTTCAACAACCTCAAGCTGGATCAGCCACTTAGAGCAGCTAATTAGTAAGGCCGAGATGTCTTTGGTCATGAGGGAATCCAGGAAGAAAAGTGTTTATTTTTACAATGGGCATTCATGCCCGTTTCCCCAGCTGCTTACTCCTAGAACCGCCTCCCAAGCCTTGGCACCAGCCCATCAGGCCTTGGATCTGCAATTGCTCAAGTCTTTGGAACAGCCTGGCATTTCGTCACTGTGCACATCTGGGATATGCAGCTGGACTCAGAAGTTTCCAGTAGACTCTCACATGGGCAGAGTGTTAGGACTGTCAGCATTGACTCAGCGTGGAGGGATTACAGCACATGTTTCCTTGGAAGAGGCTCTCACTCCATCAACACCTGCAGCCCAAGGCGGGAGAAGGAGCCTCTGCTCCATTCCAGGCAAAGAGAGAGATTAAATGATGCTTTCTGTCCAGAGGAGAGCAGTGAATGATAGAGTGTGATTAGGAATTCACATAACTAAGTGGTTGCTTCCCATCTCACCGGCAGCCTGTGTCTGCCTCATGGCACTCGCAAGTCACTGAGATTTCAGAAGACAGGCAGGCAGATGAAGCCATTCCAACCTCCTCTTCTATCATCCTACTTCTTAAGTGTATCTGATTCTTGCACAACAGCAACAACCATTTGTTGACTACTTATTAGGTGCCAAGAACTTCATACACATTGGCTCATTTAACCGTTATGTCAACCCAATGGTGTATATTCTTACTCAAATTTGAAGCAAAGGAAACTAAGCTCAGATATATTAATGATCTCAGCCATGGAGACACAGCTAGGAAGTGGCCAAATAAGATTCAGTATTGTTTCTATCTGACTTCAAAGTCTATACTTTTCATGGCTACATCATGCTACCACCCAAACTTGTTTACTCTATTCCCAAGATTTTTATTAGGAGTTACAGCTATAGCCATAGTATCTAAAGCCTGAGATATCTAGGATACAGTGCGACTACTATAACAAAGACCTGAGGTAAGAGTACCTTGTAAAAATTAGAAGTTTAATTTTTCTCAATCCAAACAAAAGCAATATAACACTTACATGGCAACTCCACAGTGTCAGGTAGCTACTACAGCCCCCTTATCATCCATAGGGCCCAATGTGGTTCTTCACAATATCTGCTTCCAATTGGCAGAATGAAGCAGAATGTGGCAAGACAGGAAGGACCCCCCACCCCCAAATAGCAAGATCCCATTGACCAAAACTTATAGAGCCATACATAGCTTGAAAATTAGCTTTTATTATGAACATTTATGTGGATGATCACAATCTAGTACCAAAAAAAAAATCATAAAAGATGGAAAGTGGGACATTCTGAAAGGAACTGAGCAAGGGTACGGGTAATAAGAATCTGAGGTACAACCAAGTCATACTCCTGGGGGAGGCGGTGAGAGTAAGGGAGAGAGATATAATAGAGAGATAGGAGAGAGGGAGAAAGGAGACAGATAAGAGAAAGACAAACATATATTTGTAAAAGAACCGGTAATTTATATGTCACTCACTTCTATTCACAGACCATTGGACAGAATGATCACAGGACTCTAACTGAACTGCAGTGGCAGCTGAGAAGTGTAGAGATGCTCATGGATTTGGGCACCAACTGTATCTGTCATGGAGATTTTATTTAAAACCAAGAATTTTCAGCGTTTCTTGGAAAATCAGATATTGCAAACTCAGAACAACTTTTACTAGGCAAGAACCACTGGAGCTCCTCAGTTGCCCTCTTAACTCAGAAAAATTGGTTTCCAGTGTGTCTCACTCACTATTTAACACCCATCTTTGGGAACTGGTACTGTCAGAATACAATTTACAGTGATTTCAGGAGTCTCTTTCCAAGTTGTTCCTGATAATTCAGGTCAATGCATCTAATAACCAAAGATTGAATAATTTCTTCCTAAATGCACTGCTTTACATTTTCCTCATTGACTCTCTACATTTTCTCACACATTATCTTGTGAGAAGAACTTAATGTGTCCTTGTAGAGTTGACATTTTATCACTCAAAAATTGTGGAAAACATTTAGTGTGGGTTTTGTAAATAAATATAATAAATATTAACATTTTGTACATTTTAATCAAAGCTTCATGAATGGCCATGCCTCCTTTTTTATTCTATTCATGGGAAGTGAATGGAATTAGTAATTTAAAGACCTTATTTGAAGTGTTGGTCCTACTACTTGTTTGCTGTCTAACCATGGATACATCTCAATCTCTTGGAGCCTTCATAACTATTTAGTATACATAATCAATGCAATGATGATTAAGTGAAGTTTGTGAAGACATTGGAAATGCAACATCAATTGTCTTTTTAATCTAATTAACTTTCAAGTTCCTTGCTTTCCATTTCTTCTAAATTTTCAATGATTCAGTCAGCTCTACATTTTATTTTCTTTATTTTAGTATATTTATGAAAAATAAGACAAGAACTAAAACACAATTCTACATATCTAGAAGGGACAAGAATAATTTTCTCCTTATATATTATTTTATTTCCAAAGAAACTGTAGAACATGTAGCCTTAACAGAGTCAAGTAGCCAAGAAATTGAATGGAAAACCAAATACAGTTAATCCTCATTATTTGCAGATTAATTCTGCTAGTTTTGCTGTCATTTGCAGAAATGTGCAGAGCAGCAAATAATTTTTTATTTTTATTTTTTTTAAAAAATCTTTATTGTTCAGATTATTACAGTTGTTCCTCTTTTTCCCCCCATAGCTCCCCTCCACCCGGTTCCCACCCCACCACATACCCTTACCCCCCCCACCCACTATCCTTATCAATAGGTGTATGATTTTTGTCCAGTCTCTTCCCGCACCCCCCACAACCCTTTCCCCCCGAGGATTGTCAGTCCACTCCCTTTCTATGCCCCTGATTCTATTATATTCACCAGATTATTCTGTTCATCAGATTTTTTATTCACTTGATTTTTAGATTCACTTGTTGATAGATGTGTATTTGTTGTTCATAATTTTTATCTTTACCTTTTTCTTCTTCCTCTTTTTAAAGAATACCTTTCAGCATTTCATATAATACTGGTTTGGCGGTGATAAACTCCTTTAGCTTTTTCTTTTCTGTGAAGCTCTTTATCTGACCTTCAATTCTGAATGATAGCTTTGCTAGGTAGAGTAATATTGGTTGTAGGTTCTTGCTATTCATCACGTTGAATATTTCTTGCCACTCCCGTCTGGCCTGCATAGTTTCTGTTGAGAAATCAGCTGACAGTTGTATGGGTGCTCCCTTGTAGGTGAATAACAGTTTTTCTCTTGCTGCTTCTAATATTCTCTCTTTGTCTTTTGCTCTTGGCATTTTAATTATGATGTGTCTTGGTGTGGTCCTCTTTGGATTCCTTTGTTTGGGGTTCTCTGTGCTTCCTGGAATTGTATGTCTATTTTTTTCACCAAGTGGGGGAAGTTTTCAGTCATTATTACTTCAAATAGGTTTTCAGTATCTTGCTCTCTCTCTTCTTCTGGCACCCCCATGATTCTGATGTTGGTAAGCTTGAAGTTGTCCCAGAGGCTTCTTACACTATCTTCATATTTTTGGATTCTTTTTTCTTTTTGTTTTTCTGGTTGAGTGTTTTTTGCTTCTTTGTATTTCAAATCTTTGACTTGATTCTTGCGTTCCTCTAGTCTGCTGTTGGATCTCTGTATACTATTTTTTATTTCAGTCAGTGTATGCTTAATTTATAGTTGGTCCTTTTTCATAGCCTTGAGAGTCTCACTAAATTTATAGGCCTTTTCTAAAAAATTCTTGAAAAACCTTATAACCATGGTTTTGAACTCTATATCCAGTAGTTTGCTTTCCTCCATTTCTTTCATTTGTGACCTGTTTCTTTGTCTCTACATTTTGGCTGCTTCCCTGAGTTGATAGAGTGGCTTTGTTTGCTAGGTGTCCTATAGGGCCCAGTGGCTCAGCCTCTCCAGTTACCTGAGGTGGACACTCTTGGTGCACCCCTTTGTGGGCTGTGTGCACAGTCTTATTGTAGTTAAGCCTTGATTGTTGTTGGTATCACTGGGAAGAATTGACCTCCAGGCCAATTGGTTGTGAGGATCAGCTGTGTCTATGCTGCTGTGCTGGAGACACCCTTATGAGGCAAGACTTGCTTCAGTGGGGCTTTGGTGCTCACTGAGTCTGCCCCCTGAATGTGTCCCTTATGAATCTGAGGAGTTGTAATCTGGATGGTCTTACTCTGACCCCTGGGTACACTGGCTCTTGGATCTCCAAGGAGGTGCTAGTTTAGCCTCTGCCTGAGGCCACCCAGCAGGAGCTACGGAGAGATCTGCAGATTTATCTTCTTTGTTTGGGTTTTGGAGGTGCCCAGATGAGGCCCAGCTGTGAAGCAATGCAAGCTGCTATGGGGCCTTGGACCTTCTTTTGGATGTTCTGGGTCTCTCTGACTAAGCTGCAGTTTGACAGGTAAGTTTAGATTTCAAAGGACCAGGCCAAGGCCATTCATATGCAAAAGCCTTTGCGCACAGCTTAGATGGGGCAGAGTCTCAGGGTGGAGCAAACAGCAATGGCTTCCTGTCAGCCTTGCCCTAAGAGGCCCCCGGGTCTCAGTGTCCCTTGGTAATCACTGCAAGCACCTCTGAGAGAAAGCTGCCCTCAAGTTCTGCCTGCTGCCAGACAGTCCAGTTTCTCCTCAAATGAGTCTGGCCCAGAACTGGAGTTCAGAGCAGTCAGGAGCTTGTGTCTCCCTGTGGATTGAAAAAGCCAGCCGTGTACTCAGTTGCCAGCCCTCTCTGCGTACATGCCTCCGTACCTCTGCACTTTACTTCCGCAACTCCTCTGAGGCTCAGTGTGCTTTCTCTTTCCTTCTAGTTGTAGAATTTCCACTCAGCCAGACTTCCCGTGGTTCTGGATGATGTATGTTTTGTCTTTTAGTTGTAGTTTTGAAGTGGTTGTGAGAGGCAGCAAGTTCAGGTGTTTACCTATGCCGCCATCTTGGTTTCTCCAGAGCAGCAAATAATTTGAGTCACCTACTGTGAACATACCCAGTTGAGTTTGAACAAGGGGACACTCTGCTTTCTTGTTTTAGCTGTGAACAAGTGTACCTTTTGCAGTTTTCTGCATTTTTGTACTCTTTGTTAGTTTTTTCATTGTTTAAAATATCCCCCAAACACAGTGGTTTAGTGCTGTCTAGATTTTGTAAACTTGCGATATGCCTTATAGAGAAAGTATGTGCATTAGATAAGCTTTATTCAGGCATGAGTTATATTGTTTTTGGCTATGAGTTCAATGTTAATGAATCATATATATAGATATTCTCTCCATGTAAAAAAAAAATGCCTTTAAATAGAAACACATGAAACAAGTTCATGTATTGATTGGTTGATGAGAATGTTGTGACTACAGGCTTGCAGGAACTTATCTCTGTATTTCCCCTAGGATCAATGGTTCAGTATTAGCTAATTCTTTATTTGAGGCAATTTTATAGAACATAATTACTGTGAATAATGAAAATCAACTGTACACTGACAAAGGGAAATCCTTCATCATAATAAAAAAGTTTTAACAATATTGTTTTCATTTCAAGCCTCCTTCAAGTACAGTGGTACAACCAATGAAAAGTTCTGTGTCTTGGTGGGCCTCTTTGATATGCTACTGGACATTGTCAACTAACTTTGGAAATGCATGCCTTAGACACAGGTTGCTTTTGGTTCCATATGAACTGTGGCATAATCCTAAATTCAGGATTTAGTTTCTAAACTAAATCAAAATAAGCTAAGATTTGAAAATTGGTGCGTTTAGTTAACGGGACAATAAATTATGGAGTATTTAGATTTCTTATCCCCTTCTGAGATAGTTACACAAACCAGTCTGTCTTTCTTCTCTCCTTTCCTTTCTTCTCTATTTTCATCCTTTTTCTCTCTCTTACTCCCTCTCTCTCTCCTATTTCTTTTTTCCTTTTCCCTCATTTCTCCTTTCTGTTGTTATTACACTTTTCCTGCATACACAGCACAAGGCAAAATGGAGACTTGATTATTTGAAGAATACAGAGAGCCAGCAGCACATCAGACCCAGTGTGAAAACTCTCAAAATCCGAAGATTAAAGGCAATCTGAAAAAAGCTGTGTTTTGAGATAGCTTTTTAAACTCCAATTTGGTTTTCTCATAGTTCATGGAAAAGGAATGAAAAGTAATGGGAATACATTTTAAAGAAATTCTTAAGAGTAGCCCTGAATTTCTAGGTAACTTACATCCCAAAGGTGACTTTACAAAACATCTTTAGATGTTGGCTGCTTTGAACAAAGCCTGGTAATGAAATGAAGAAACCATCTCATTTGAAGGTTTAGTTAGGAATGATGTAAATTTGGGGCTTCAGTTGCCCTTCATGAAATCTCTGCCTGTATTGCATATTTCACATTTTAACAACTAGTCTGCTTTTGTTAAAGATGTGTACAGTTAGGAGGTAAAGTGCTTGATCTAGTTTAGACCTGAAGGGGCCCCTCTCTCTTTTCTCACTTAGATATAGAAGTTTCAGTCCTGATCCCAAGATAGGAGCTGGAGAGCTTTTAGTAGAGGAGTAGTCTTTTAGTGCATCCGAAGGAAGTCTCAGAGATGCTCTCTGTTTGCCTGGAGTCACTTTAATGATGCAAGGGACTACATAATGCACTTTACCCTGACGTTTCATTACTTTAGGCACTAACCCATTGTCAGATCCACCATCAATATCTTATTAAATTCATCATGTCCTTGACATTATTTTAATAGCACTGGCACCAGCACGATAGAAATAAATAAATCAGGAGCTTGAATTTTCTTTTATGTGACTTCCTGACTTACTCTACCACTCACTTTCCTTTAGCTCTAAAACTACTTAGGCAACCAGCCCCTCTTTTTCAATTGGTGGGAGCACGAAGATGGGAGATTTTTGTGGTTGCTTTCGTAGCATTTGCTTTAGCACTGCAGATTTTTCCATGAAGCCAAACTCTTGAACATCAAAGACAAAATGTGTCTGATAGCCTGTGGTATGATAAGAACTTGGTCACAGCTGTCTGCAATTCAAGCATAGATTCTAGCTACCTGGTGGAAGCATGCTCTTGTGATTCCTCCACAAAGGTAAAGAGTGGATCAACATGCTTTCTTTAATCCTTGCTAGATGGAAACATTGTTACTATTTCAAGCTTTGCAGGCACTCTCGATTTATAAATGCCACACATTTAAGTAAATTGAGTATCTCATTCTGACAAGTTCTCTGCCCTTTTCTTTCTTTCTTTTTCTCCTTCTAGCACATATGAGCCTTTACACCATCTACTGATGCAAACTTCAGATTGTTATCTTTTTGGAACTATGCTGTGGCTAGCTTCTTTAGGCTATAAATACTCCAGCTTGACTGTTGTAGAGACAGATAACTTACGGAATTTGTGGAAAACCAGGGTAAGATCAGGGTTTTATGAGATAATATTATGACCAAGAACACAGTTCTCTAAATGACGCTTCTAGAAAATGAACCCTTCCATGAAATGTGCCGAGAAGCAGAGGTAACCACAGGTAGAAGAAGACAAATTGGCACCATTTTTAGCTCATCCTCATCTCAGTGAAAAATTTGAGTGAGGTGGATTGGGTCGCAGAAAAGCAACTTTCCTTCTACAAATTAGACCAGTTATTCTCAAAATTGAACATGCATCAGAATCACCTGGAATCCTGGTTAAAATACAGATGACTGCCCCCTCCCCAGTGTTTCTGATGTAGTACATCTCGGATGGGGCCTGAACATTTGCATTTCTTACACGTTCCCAGATAATATTAATGCTACTGATCTGGGGACCCCACTTTGAGAACCACTGAATTAGGCCTCTATTACTTAAAGAGAAAGCAAAACATGTGATCTGACTTGTCTGTACACCCAAGGTTTTGATCTTATCCCAGTAGTGGCAGGAAAGCCCCCCTCAGTTCCTGGCCCTGAGCTGGCCCCTGCCCAGTACTCTGGGCATCTCAATGCATTTCCCTAGTTTCAGGTCTGCCTGATAGATGGAAAGAAACTCAGTACTAGGCCATTAACTCCCCTTAATCAACTCCCACATAAATTGTTCCCAGTCCATTTATTGAACAGACCATTCCCCCCCCACACACACACTAAGTTGAGATGTCTCCTTAATTATATATTAAAGTTATCTATATATTAGAGTGTATTTCTAGATTTTAAAAACTCTGTTCCATTCATGCATCAGTACCACTGTTTTAATTACTGAGACTTTAGAACAAGTTTTAATACCTGATAAGTTAGGCCAATTCTCATTTCCTTTTAGTTTTAGAATTTTCCAACCTATTCTTATTTATTTATTTTTTTGGTATATGAACTTGAAAATTGGCCTGCCTGTCTAGTTCTAAAACAAAGAAAACAAAACCAAAATCATTGGATTTTAGTTGAGAATGCTCTCAATTTAGATATTAATGGGAGAATTGATGTCTTTATGATATATCTTCCTTCCTAAGAATAGGGTAATGCCTTAAGTTTTTTACATCTCTCTTTTTTTTTGTCCTTTAAGAGTGTAGGAATTGCAGAAGAAAAAACAACAATAGAGGGGAGCTATTTGTTAAGTAAATAATGCTGGAAAATTTCTATGACCTCAAAGGCACATGTCTCCCTGTTAGAAAGACCTAGCAAATACCCAGCCCCATGAATAATAAATGATTTAAACTCAGAAACATTGTGGGATTTCAGAACACCAAGGATAAAGGCATGGAGAGGAAAGAAGACAAACAAACACACAACAAAAACAAATTGGAAACAAAGGAATGAGTATCAGATTGGCATTGGGTTCTGGATCGAACACTCTGAGCAGAGCCTGGGCAGAGCTTGTTGCCCCTTCAAGATTCTCTGCTCATGCTGGCTGCTTGGTCAGCTTCACTGTGAACAACTGCATTAAATCTGCAAATAAGTATACAGCGATGGTAAAGGACGCTTGTAGGCAATGTTACAGAAAATCTGCACTAGGTGGTCCCCAATTACAATGCAACCAAGAGTCCAAAATGCCCAGAGCAGGTGGAAGGTGAGCAGCCACTCATAGAACGGAGTGGCTATTTGTCCATTTGGCACATTATACCACAGGATAAGCTCCACAGGACCTGGGACCTGCTTTATCTGCTCACGAAGGTATTTGTGGCATCTAAAATATTATGTGGTATACTTAGAATCAAACCTCTACTTTTTAGTGTATAGGAGGAAGCTCCAACCAACTGAGCCACGTGGCCAGGACCATGTACATTTTTTAGATGGTATCTGCCTTCCTCATATAATAGGTAATGACCTTAAAAGAGAAAAATGTCCATTCATTTATGTGTTTAATAAGAGGACCCATGAATTTGAACTGGCAAGGAGCACAGAGGGAGCTGATCTTTTTCAGGGTGCATTGGAAACTTGGATATTCCCCCTTGGCCTACTTCATGGTACATACATACTTAGTTTAAATTAACAATGGAGACCTTAATGAAACATTGGGAAGCACAAAACTATTTAATTATAACACAGAAACGCTTGCTATTAGAAAGCCTCATTTATAACACATGCCCCTTTATTACTTTTAGATTTGCTTTTTTTTTTTTTTTTTTTTGTTTTCCTACAGTTTAAAATACATGTTTCCTAGAGAAGTCAGCATCTCTATTTTCAGGGTTTGAAGAAAACATATTTTTGGCATTGATATAGTTTCTGTCTCATTTGGTGGTTTGGTTTTTCTTTTCTGGTCTTTATTTTTCTCCTATTTCTAATCCGCATAATGAAGTTAGCCTCTTCTTTCATATATATGCCCGATACAGTGCTATGAACCCTGGAGGGTCTCAAATCAATACTCACTCACTGTTATTTTCATCCCTGGTTTTATAGGGACCAAAAAAAAAAAAAAAAAAAAAAAAGTTCTCCTGTGTCTAGCAGATGCTTTGAGGCGCCCAACAGCACACTGAAGTCTCCTTTCTTCTACCTTAAAGACATGTCTCAATTTTAAAACGACTCCCTGCCCGCCCCCCTTGATCTGCCCCGCCCTCCCCAGGAAGAGGGAGCACAGTAAAGCTGTGTGATCTTTCTGCTTAAAATCTTGTTAATCTGATTTTCAATTATTTTGTGAAGTTTCCCTCTGGTAAATGTACCAAGTAAGTGCATATGAGTGACTTCAGGGAGCAAGGCAGTTCTGCATTAGCATCAGGCAAATCCTGGGCGTGATTAGGAAGTTTCCTAGGACCATTTCATGCACATTGGACTTAGCACAAGATCTGACTTCAAAGGGCAGAATTGATGGTTAAGTGGAGAAAAATGATTCCCTTATGATTAAAAAGAAAATGCTATTGTTTGTGCAAACTAGCAGCATCATTTTAATGCAAAAAACTTTCCTCTCTCTCATTCTGTTTCTGCCTTCTTGGAGGAAGCAGGGGGAGGGAGGAAGCAGGGGGAGAGAGGAACCAATCACACCCTTAGAATTCCCAGTCCCAGGGGAAGCGCTTAGGCCAGGGCTACTTTAAGTGAGATCTGTGCCCCAGCTGCCAGTTCTCACACCGCTGGTTACAGTTAACAAGGCAAAGAACATGCAAGGGAATGGAAATCCATCCCATCACTAAGCACACTCTTTGATTCAGCTGACATTCACAAGGAGACTTTCTTGATGAAGGGAGCAGTGAGTTGATTTCACATTTTGGTGAAAGCTTCTTATCTCAATTGGACCGGCACTTTGGGTAGCAGTGTTGTAGTCCATGGTAGAAGGAAGATGGCTGAGCTGCCTCCTGAGGAAGCCACTGAACTAGGTGGTTGCAAACAGCAGCAACACACTTCAGCCAGTTTAAGAAAATAATTTACTTTAGGGATGAAAACATGGAACTTCATGGGAATGTAAGAGCTGAGATCATGGAGCCAAAAACTCTATGAAGCTGATGCCAGAGGCCAGATCAAGATCTAGAGTGCTCTAGGGAAGGCAGCTGGAAAAACCTATGGACCTACATACATATATGGTTCAATTCACAGGTTTTAGAGACTTGTTACTCCTTCGCTTTTACTTACAGTTTCTGCTCCCTCCTGACTCCTAGTATTTTATAGTATCCAGCACTTAATGAATTGACCCTAAAAGCAGTATTTGAGATCACTGTTTTCTCAAAGAATTGCATCGAAGGTAAAGGGAATTTAGAGTTATTAAACCTCTGCATGGGGATGTGTAGAAATACAAAGGCTTAAACAATTATTGGCAAAACCCTTTACATTCCACTGGCAGTGATTAAAAACATGTTTGATGAAGGCATAGATCACAGTGCTACAAATAAGAGAAAGACAAAAAGCAATATTTAAAATAGACACAAATTAATTGTCTGAGGCACAGATCTACCTTGAGATGTGCTTTATTTGGCTATATGTCACTTTTGAACACACACACACACACACACACAGGTACATACACATATGTGTATTTACATAGACATACATAGGTGTGTGTGTATTTGAATTAACCTATGTGTATTAACCCATATGTGTTAGTTTCCTGTGGCTGCTATAACAAATTGCCACAAACTTTGTGGTTTAAAGTAACACACAGTTATGGAGGCCAGAATCCAAAATTATTTTCACTGGACTCAAATCAAGATGTCGGCAGGGCTGTGCTCCTTCCAGAGGCTCTAGAGGAAGATTTGTTCCTTGAATGTTCCAGCTCCTGGTGTCTGCCGACATTCCTTGACTTGTGGCTGCATCACTCCAGTCTCAGTGGTCATATTGCATTCTCTTCTGAGTGAAATCTCCATTTATTTCCTTTTATCAGGAAATTTGTGAATGCATTTAGGACTCAACCAGATAATCCAAGATAATTTCCCATTTCAACATCTTTAATTTAATCACATTTGTAAAGACCCTTTTTCAATATAAAGTAGTATTCACAGGGCCCAAGGATATCTTGGAGGTTATTACTCAATATACCACATCATATGAAATAGTTATTACTTTTTTTATATTTTTATTGATTTTTAGAGAGAGAGAAAGGGAGAGGCAGAGAATGAGAGAAACATCGATGTGAGAGTGGAACATCCATTGGCTGCCTCCTCACACCCCCTACCAGGGGATTGAGCCCACAACCCAGGCATGTGCTCTGACCTGGAATAGAACCAGCAACATTTTGGTGCATGGTATGATGCTCAACCCATTGAGCCACAACCATCAGGGCTCATATGAAATTATTATTTGCCTGTTTTTGATCTACAAAAGCAACTTTCATATGGTAAAATCTACTAGTAGCCAGTAAACCAAACAGATTTCACATAAAATATAGCTCTTCAACTCTAGCTGGTTTGGCTCAGTGGATAAAGCTTAGGCCTGCGGACTGAAGGGTCCCAGGTTCTATTCCAGTCAAGGGCACATGCCTGGGTTGCAGGCTCATTCCCCCAGTAGGGGGCTTGCGGGAGGCAGCCGAACAATGATTCTCTTCATTAGTGTTTCTATCTCTCTATCTCCCTCTCCTTTCCTCTCTGAAATCAATAAAAATATATTTAAAAAAATGTATAGCTCTTCATCTCTTTTTTAAAAATCGGAAGATCTGAGTACGCCAGGTTAAATTCTGAATAGAAGTATAGCTGGATGTCAGCAGCATCTGCCCCTGTTTAGGTTTTACCTGTGATCTCCGGCTCACTGTTGCACCCATATGCAATACTTACTTGGATACTGAATGACTTTGAGTTTGTAACCTCTGACTTGAAATCTACACAGAGTTGCAACATTCGAACCCCACACCTCTAATACAAAGCACCACGGACACCCTCATTGAGAAGGTATTTTTGAGCTGGATCTCAGGTAGGTCAGGAAGAGTTAGGGTGGGGTGGAAGAGAGGGAATTCTAAATAGGAGAGCAAAGCTTGGAGAATGGAAAGTATTAGGGGCTAAGCCACTTTAGGGCACCAGAATGTTTCCTCCTATAACCCTGAAGGCAAGACTGCTCTTATATGATGTGGCTGAACATGGATCAGGAATCAAGGGAAGCAAAAAGAGCCTCAGAAATCCCACTGTGAATTTCACCTCATTAACCCTAATTCAGCATCAACTGAATGAGGCAGCTGGACTATTCTACAAGGCTGTGGAAGGCATTTGTCCCTATAGCAACTTGCAGACACAAACAATAATGCAGACACAAAATGAGAACTAATGATACTCATTGATGATGAAAAAGAAATATACAATTTTGATTGCTTTTATCATGGTCCTAAAATGCTTTGTAAGGAAGTAGTCTTAGTTTTTCTCCTTTGGAACTCATAATGACGTTAAAAATCTATTATTTTTTGAAATTATGAATTGAACCTTATTAAAAATCTTCAAAGACTAAATGTATCCTATTATAAAGAGGTAATAGACTTTAACAACTGTTGATCCAATCACTAAAAAGTGAGCTTAGCTGAGGTCAGGTTGACATTTTTGTAGCTTTTTTATTGAATCAAAGGGAAGATGTGGGAGCAGAGATGGGTGGTTTGTACTCACAGGTGAATTGCTGTCTTTGAGAAAAGTAGAACTGTGAAACTCACCTCTTCTTCTTCCTTTCTCCTTCCTCTTCTTCCTGGTATGCCTTTTCTGTTCTCATGCCCGAAATAAGTCTATTCTGTGACTTGGAAGGAAAAAAAAGGAGAGGGGGTAAAAATAATGATGTTTTGAATTAAAATATAGTGACTTGAGATTAAATAGTCAAAACTTTGATGAGGCAAGGTAAGCATCTCCTCCAACTCAGAATCCTGGCCAGGAAACTCAGGAGCTAAAGGTCCTGGCTATGGTTGAGTTAATAGTTTTCTCCTGAGAATTGTAATGTAGGTATTAAGTTTCCAAGTTCTCCTCTGGGGAAGAATAAGGGAAGAGTTAAAATATACAGTTCACCAAAGTCTCGAGCATGAAAACATGCAGTTTTGTCTCCACTTTCTTCTTTATCACATCTTTAGTTAGTATCTTTTAATTTTGTATTTATTAATTCAACAAATATTTCACAAGTATCTACATATGCTTGGTACTGTATAAGGTGATGGGAATATTTCAGTGAAAAGAATAGATCAAAATTTCTGAAACTTGAAGATTGTATTTTAGTGGGAAAAGCAGGCAATTAACAATAAACTCAATAAGAAAGGGAATTATCTCATTCATTAGAAGCTGATAAGGTGCTGTGGGGAATAAAAGGAGAATCATAAGGAGCCAGGGTACCAGGAAGTGAGTTGCAGTTTTAAATGGGGTGGCAAGGTGGGCTTCATTAAGAAGGTAAAATTTGTAAAGACTTGGAGGAGAAGGAATAAGCCATGTAGATATCAAGAGGAAGAAGAAATGTGTATCATACAGAGAGAAAAGTTCGGACCAAGGCCCCAGTTCATAGAACAACAGAAAACAACAACAACAACAAAAATAAGATACTTAAGACTAAATATAAAAAGACTTAGGAGCAAACACTTGAGTAATTATGATATTGAAATTAGCAGAAAGGACTTTGAAATAATTGAGATGAATATGTTTAAGAAATGAGAGGAAACAAATGAAACTTCACTACAAATTTAGTATCCTTAAAAAGAATCAGATAAGAACTCTTGCACTGAAAAATACAATATTTGATATTAAGAACTCAATATATGTGTTTAAAAACAAATTAGGCCCAGCCAGCATGGCTCAGTGGTTGAGCATTGGCCCATGAACCAGGAGGTCACAGTTCATTTCTCGGTCAGGGCACATCCCTGGGTTGCAGGCTCAATCCCCAGTGTGGGGCGTGCAGGAGGCAGCCAATCAATGATTCTCTCTCATCATTGATGTTTCTATCTCTCTCTCCCTCTTATTCCTCTCTGAAATAAATAAACATATATATTTTTAAAAAAAGCAGATTAGATGTAGTCAGGCAAAATTGATAAATTCAATAAGAAAGGGAATTAAATAATAAGTGAATAAAAATATCTAAACTAAAGTTCAAAAAGAAAGAGAAAAAATGAGAACTATGGGGGGGGGAGCATAAGGGATGTTTGTAGAACAATAAAAATAGATTCACGCATGTAAACAAAAAGTCAGGAGCATGATGGATGGTAGTGATAAACCCAGATATATCACTACTAGGTAATTACAAAAGTGAAAAGAACTCAATATTAAAAGTCTCAGATTATCAGATTGAATAAAAATATAAAAGTCATTTATATGCTGCTTACAAAACACATACCTTAATATAGATAAAATGATATTTAAAAATATACCATTTAGCCCCACAGTTAAGCATTGACCCAGGAACCAAGAGGTCACCTATTTTATTACCCTGGGGTTGTGGGATCGATTCCCAGTCGGGGTCGTGCAGAAGGCCACTGATAGATGATGTTTCTCTCTCATTGATGTTTCTACCTCTCCCTTCCTATCTCTCTAAAAATCAATTAAAAAAAAAAAACCAGAAGAAAAACAACATAAAATTATACCATTAAAACACCAATCCTCCAAAAAAGCTGGGTAGATATGCTAACATCAGACATTGTGGAAATTAAGGCAAAAAGCATTTTAGAGATAAAGTAAGCTATGTCATAATGATAAACAAGTCAATTCACTGGAAAAATATAACAATTCTGGATCTGTAAGTACCCAATAGCATGGTTTCAAGATATAAATAGCCAAAAATGACAATTAAAAAAAGAAATCGCACAAATCTAAATCATTTAGATTTAGAGACTTAAACTACTCTCTACTGATAAAACAAGCAGACAAATAAAAATGATATAGAGGATGTAACAACACAACTAACAAATATGACCTAAATGATACACACAGAATACTGGACCTGATGATAACAGAATACACTTTCTTTTAAATTTGCATAAAATATTTACTACAATTTCTAGGAAAAAAAATACATAAAGGTTTTAAAAAACACAATGCAAGCCTCCATTTCAAGGAGCTAGGAAAAGAATAGCAAAAGAAACTCAAAGAAACCAGAGGAAAGAAATAATTAGAAACAAAAATCAGTGGAATGACTATCAAATGTTCAATAAAGAAAATCAGCAGCAACAAAGTTGATTTTTTGAAAAGATTCATAGAATTGATTAACTCCTACTGACATTAATTAAGGGAAAAAATTAAGTTATCACTAACAGGAATAAAATGAGGATACCAGTATGCATCCGACAGATATTGAACAGATCATAAGAGGATACTATAAACAATTTACACCAACAAACTTGAAAATTTAGACCAATTCATAAAAAAAAAACAGCTGCCAAACATGACCCAAGAGGAAATAGAAAAATAAATAATTTTTAAAAATTAACTTAATTAAGATTTATCCCAGAAGCAAAGCTCTAGTCCCTGATGGCTTCATTGGTAAATTCTTTCAACTACTTAAGGAGGAAATAATATCAGTGTTACATAAGCTTTCCTAGAGTAAAGGAAAAAATGGAGCATATCCAAACTTGTCTTCTGAGGACACCTTAATTTTGATACCAAACCTGCCAAGGACACTATAAAAAGGAATATTACAGACCAATGTCTCTTGTAAACATATTTGATTTCCATATACCAGATACAAACAAATAGAAAATTAAGATAAAAGGATCTATACACTATTAAAATGAATAATTGAATTTAGCAAGGTAATAAACAAATAGGTAATTATGAAATAGAAAATTATGAAAGCATTGGAATGCTTAGGAATATATGTAACAAAAATAGTGAAGATTTCTACACTAGAAGCTATACAACATTATTGAAGGAAATTAAAGAAGATCTAAATTAGTGGTTCAAACCTTTTGTTGGCCATGCCTCACCTAAGCATCTCTAAAATCCTGATGCCCGCCCCCCCCCCCCGCCCCCGTGTCATATAATTCTTATTATTCAAAAAGTGAACTCCTATTCATGTGGCAGAAGCCTAAGGCCATTAACTTGGTCTAAACAAGCTTCCAAAGAACATGGCATTTATGAAAGAGAGAAATAAAACAACAAAAGGGTAGTTGAAGTATTGAGGAAGAAATCACTAAGAAATTGTTTAAAAAATAATAGTAATATGAAATGATATGAAAAAATAGTAAAGAAAGTTTCAAAACATATAATAAAGAACTGAAATGCACAAATATGTCACAATAGATATTTATATACTGTATGAGGCCCCTAGAACCAAAAGAAGTGCAAAAAATTCTCTGTTAATAACTCATTCTCGAATTGCCCCTCTTAAAAAAATAAAATTGCCTGCTATGCGGCATGTGCCCCATGTTGAGAACCACTGATCTAAATAAATGGAACAACATGTCATTTTCCCCAAAATTTATCTATAGATTTTATACAATCTTAATTAAAATCCTAGCAGGTGTGTGTGTGTAAATTAAAAAACTGATTCAAACATGAATATGGGAATGCAAAGGGGCAAAAATAATCAAGATACTTTTGAAGAAGAGCAAAAACAAAGTTGGAGGACCTAAACTACCAGACACCAACAACCATTTCAAAACTACAGTAATTAAGACAATGTGATACTGACCCAAGGATAAACATACCAGCCAGTATAGTAGAAGAGAGAATCCATAAACAAGATTACATATATACAGTTTCCTGGTTTATGGCAGAGACATTACAATACATTGAAGAAAGGATAGTCTTTTTAATAATGGTGTTGATTCAACTGAGTATCTACAGAGAAAAAAAGTAAATCTTGACTTCTATTTCACCCCACACATGAAAATCAATTCCAGATGGGTTTCAAATGAAAATATGAATGATATAACAATGAAGCTTTTAGAAGAATGTCTTCATGAATGTAGGCAAAGATTTCTTAAACATAGTACAAAAAGCACTAGTCCTAGAGGAAAAAATTGATATACAAGACACACTTCTACATGTGAAAAGTTACTGTTAAGGGAGAGAAAAAGCAAGCTACAGAATAGAGTTGCATTATTTGAAATGCATATATCCAACAAGGAATTCATTTGCTAGGTGTCCTATAGGGCCCAGTGGCTTAGCCTCCCCAGTTACCTAAGGTGGACACTCTTGGTGCACCCCTTTGTGGGCTGTGTGCACAGTTTTGTTGTAGTTAAGCCTTGATTGTTGTTGGTATCGCTGGGAGGAATTGACCTCCAGGCCAATTGGCTGTGAGGATCAGCTGTGTCTACTCTGGGAGAACTTCTGTGCTGGAGATACCCATATACATATATATATATATATATATATATATATATATATATATATATTGCATTTTATGTGTGTTTACATATTTTATGAATATATATTATTATATACAATATTTATTAAGAAATATATAAGCCCTACTAATCAATAAAGCGGTTAGAAAACCAATAGAAAGAAGGACAAAAGCCTTGAGCAGACACTTACAGAAGAAGATATTCAAATGGTGAATAAACATTTGAAAAGATGCTCAACTTTATTAGTCATCAGGAAAATGCAAAATAAAACCATAATGTATTATTTCAACACACCCACCAGAATGATGAAAATGATAGTAGCAAGACTCATCAAATGTTACTATCATATATCTTTTTTTAAATTTAATAAGTCTTTATTGTTCAGATTATTACAATTGTTCCTCTTTTTTTTCCCCATAGCTCCCCTCCACCCGGTTCCCACCCCACCCTCTGCCTTTACCCCCCCACCACTGTCCTCATCCATAGGTGTATGATTTTTGTCCAGTCTCTTCCCACACTCCCCACAACCCTTCCCCCCAAGAATTGTCAGTCCACTCCCTTTCTATGCCCCTGATTTTATTATATTCACCAGTTTATTCTGTTCATCAGATTTTTTTATTCACTTGATTTTTAGATTCACTTGTTAATAGATATGTATTTGTTGTTCATAATTTTTATCTTTATCTTTTTCTTCTTCTCCCTCTTCTTAAAGAATACCTTTCAGCATTTCATATAATACTGGTTTGGCAGTGATGAACTCCTTTAGCTTTTTCTTATCAGTGAAGCTCTTTATCTGACCTTCAATTCTGAATGATAGCTTTGCTGGGTAGAGTAATCTTGGTTGTAGGTTTTTGCTATTCATCATGTTGAATATTTCTTGCCACTCCCGTCTGGCCTGCATAGTTTCTGTTGGGAAATCAGCTGACAGTCGTATGGGTGCTCCCTTGTAGGTAACTAACGGTTTTTCTCTTGCTGCTTTTAATATTCTCTCTTTGTCTTTTGCTCTTGGCATTTTAATTATGATGTGTCTTGGTGTGGTCTTCTTTGGATTCTTTTTGTTTGGGGTTCTGTGGGCTTCCTGGACTTGTAAGTCTATTTCTTTCACCAGGTGAGGGAAGTTTTCAGTCATTATTTCTTCAAATAGGTTTTCAGTATCTTGCTCTCTCTCTTCTCTCTTCTTCTGGCACCCCAAAAATTCTGATGTTGGTACGCTTGAAGTTGTCCCAGAGACTCCTTACACTATCTTCATATTTTTGGATTCTTTTTTCTTTTTGTTTTTCTGGTTGGGTGTTTTTTGCTTCTTTGTATTTCAAATCTTTGACTTGATTCTTGCATTTCTCTAGTCTGCTGTTAGATTTCTGTATAATATTTTTGATTTCAGTCAGTGTATGCTTAATTTATAGTTGGTCCTTTTTCATATCCTTGAGGGTATCACTAAATTTATCAACCTTTTCTAGAAAATTCTTGAAAAACCTTATAACCATGGTTTTGAACTCTATATCCAGTAGTTTGCTCTCTTCCATTTCTTTCATTTGTAACCTGTTTCTTTGTCTCCACATTTTGGTTGTTCCCCTGAGTTGATAGAGTGGCTTTGTGTGCTAGGTGTCCTATAGGGCCCAGTGGCTTAGCCTCCCCAGTTACCTAAGGTGGACACTCTTGGTGCACCCCTTTGTAGGCTGTGTGCACAGTCTTGTTGTAGTTAAGCCTTGATTGTTGTTGGTATCACTGGGAGGAATTGACCTCCAGGCCAATTGGCTGTGAGGATCAGCTGTGTCTACTCTGGGAGAACTTCTGTGCTGAAGACACCCTTATGAGGCAAGACTTGCAAAATCCTCCGCGCTCAGATTGGATGGGGCGGAGTCTCAGGGTGGAACAGACAGCATTGGTTTCTCATCAGCCCTGCCCTAATAGACCCCTGTGTCTCAGTGTCCTGTGGTAATCGCTGCAAGCACCTCTGAGAGAAAGCCGCCTTCAAGTTCCGCCCACTGCCAGACGGTCCAGTTTCTCCCCGAATGAGTCTGGGTCCCCAGAATCTCACCCGGAACTGGAGTTCAGTGTAGTCAGGAACTTTTGTCTCCCTCCCACTTGAGAAAGCCCACTGCGTACTCAGTTGTCTGCCCTCCCCGTGTGGGTGTGCCTCAGTCCTTCTGCCTTCCGTAGTTCCTTTGAGTCTCAGTGTGCTTTTCTCTTTCCTTCTAGTTGTAGAATTTCCACTCAGCCAGCCTTCCTGTGGTTCTGGATGATGTCCGTTTTGTCTTGTAGTTGTAGTTTTGAAATTGTTGTGCAAGGTAGCAGTTTAGGTGTTTACCTATACTGCCATCTTGGTTTCTCCCCCCACTATCATATATCTTATGCCCTGCTTATGGGAATATAAACTGGTAAACCTTGTTGGATAACTCTGTGGCAGTATCTGCTAAATCTGAACATATGCAGAGTCTATGACCCAATAGTTTCACTTTTAGGTCTATGCCCAACAGAATGCAAATATGCTCACCATGAACATGTATAAGGATGTTCATGGAAGTACTACTTATAATAGCTTAATACTGGAACTAGCCCATCAAAAGCTGGTTGGCCAGAAGGGAAGTCATGGTTACAAGAAGGGGTCCTTTATCAGAAACTGGCAGAGACAATGTGGTAGGGGACCCTCAAGGTCTGAGAGTCTGGATGCCCAAAGAGGATAGTTTATCACAAATCAGGCACTTCTTCATTCCCTCCCCCATTTCTACTCCATGATGTCAAGTGAGCCCACATGAAAGAAGGACAAAAAAAACAACAACAAACACTATTGTCTGTGCTTAAATCTGAAAAGTGTGAAAATAACACTTAAGTGACTGAATTTCTTTGGAAATTATTTTCTTGTTTCTTACCTCTTTTTTAAAAAAAATTGTGGTAAGACACACCTAACATAATATTTGCCATCTTAAATATTTTTAAATGTATAGTTCAGTGATAATAAAAGCATTCATGTTGTGCTACATCAACACAAGAACTCTTTTCATCTTGCAAAACTGAAATGCTTTACTCATTCAACACTAAATCCCCATTCCCTCCTCTCCCCAGCCTCTGATAACCATCATTCTACTTTTTGTCTCTATACATTTGACCACTCTAGATATCTCATATAAATGGAATCATACAGTATTTGTCCATTTGTATCTGGCTTATTTGCACTTAGCATAATGTCATCAATGCTTATCCTTGTTGTAGCATGACTCAGAATTTTCTTCCTTTTTAAGGCTGAATAATATTCTATTGTATGGATATACCACATTTTGTTTATTCATTCATCCATTGGTGAACATTTGGGTTTCATTTACCTTTTGTCTATTGTGAATAATGATGCTGTAGACATGGGAGTACTCATATCTCTTTGAGTTTCTGCTTTCAATTCCTTTAGGTATCTACCTAGAAATTGGATTGTTGGATAATATGGTGATTCTATGTTTAATTTTTAAATGAATTTAGGAGTTTTCCAATATAGCAGCTGCACTATGGAATATTTTAGATTAAGTTTTTAACTGAAAAGGAAATGCAAGACAAAAGCTGAGTTACATTGTAGGAAAACAAAGATAATCACATTTATTTTTCACACCTGTGTTTTTCAACTGAAGAAATGTCTACCAGCTGTCCTCATTTGAATTAAGGATTCTGTTTTCTATCTCCTGAAGTTTGAATGCAATAACGTGCCCCTTATTTCTTCTAGTTTTCAGAGTGCCTAAAAATATGACTTGCATGAATTTTTCCTTTGTAATCTGTATCTCAGCATTATGGAAACACAGCCCTTTCCTTGCTTTTCATGGGTCAAGAAGTAAATAACAGCTTTAATTATGGACATACATTCATTCTCCTTGACATCTTCATTGGATTGGCTATTTCTGACCAGCCTACTCTAAACTTTGTTGCCCTTGGTTTCTGTTCTTTTTTTTTTTTTTTCCTACTTGTAAGACTGCTGCTCTACATCCTTTTGTTCCTGAAGTGTCACCAAAGTTATGCCCTTGGCCTTCCTCTTCTCTTGGTAATAGCAGCCAGCTCTGAGTGAATCTTAGGTAAGCAGAGTGGAGCCTGGAACATTGACACAGCTCAGTGGCCAAGAACATGGTATGGTTGAGTGAATGGAAAAGCTGAGGATCAGATGACTCAGAGGTTCTTGTTTGGGCAACTGGATTTTGATATCACTTGTGAGTGAAAGCAGACAGAGGGCAGTGTTATAGAGAAAGATAATAACCTAAGTTTTAGACATGTTGAATTTAAACTGCCTGGAGGACATTCAGGTGGCATATAGTACTGTGTTATCTCTCACATCCATCCCAGTTTCAATCCCTCTCACCACTCACCTGGCCAACCCAAACGGCCTCTTACAAGCCTCTTTCTCTTGGTTTCTACTTTTCAGTCCAAACTACCCTGTGCTACTGGATGAATCTTCCTAGAGCATGACCACAATCATATCCCACGTTGTCATATTCACACATCACATAGTACACACTACTGCATGATCATATCACATACTACCATAGCTCACATATTCCATGGTACTACACAACCATATTATATACTATCATTATCCTATATAATAAAGAGGCAATATGCAAATGACCATCATGCCAACACACAAGATGGCTGCCCCCAGGGGGACACCAGATGGCCACCACAAGATGGCCAGCAGGGGAGGGCAGTTGGGGGGGACCAGACCTGCAGGGGAGGGCAGTCAGGGACAACCAGGCCTGCAGGGGAGGGCAGTTAGGGGCAAACAGGCTGGCAAGGGAGGGAAGTTAGGGGTGATCAGGCCAGCAGGGGAGGGCAGTTGGGGGTGACTAGGCCTGCAGGGGAGGGCAGTTAGGGGCAATCGGGCCAGCAGGGGAGCAGTTAGGCATCGATCAAGTTGGCAGGGGAGTGGTTAGGGGGTGATCAGGCTGTCAGGCAGAAGTGGTTAGGGGCAATCAGGCAGGCAGGCAGGCGAGCAGTTGGGAGCCAGCAGTCCTGGATTGGGAGAGGGATGTCTGACTGCCCGTTTAGGCCCAATCCCTTGAGGGGTCCCAGATTGGAGAGGATGCAGACTGGGCTGAGGGACACCCCCCCACCCCATGCACAAATTTTGTGCACTGGGCCTCTAGTATATTATATGTAACATAGTCCACATTATCATAGCACATGTTATCATATATATCAGACACTATATGGTACACATTACCACACAATCATTTTTCATACTATCATGTATCACAATTCATATAGTACATACTGCCATATAATCATATCACATTTAGAAACTCTAAAGATTCAACAACTTTAAAGAACACTGCAAATTAAGTATAAGTTTCCTACTCAAATTCCATAGAAGTTAGGATGGTTTTTGTTGCAAAACATAAATCCTGACTTAAGAAATCTCAAGCAACAGGATATTTGACATTTTTTATACCAAGTTAGATAGATAACATTAACTCCAGTTTAGAGAAGAAGAAACAGAGGCTCCAAGTTCTTAACTGAGTTGCCCAGCAAAAAATAGCTAATAAATGTCTTTGTCAAGACTCTCAACTTCCCCTTCTCTGTCTCCAAATCCCTAACTGTAAACCCTCCTTAAACTATCTGATTTGAGTTTCCCTTGCCTTCCCCGTTCCTTATTCTAAGAGAAGAAGATCTTGCTGAATTCCAGGAGATCTTGCTGAATTTCAGGAGCAGCATTTTTTTTTTTCAAATTTGAGGCAGTAAATAAAAAAGTTCTTTTGGAGAATCTGCTGTGTCCCAGCACAATGGGAAATATTAAACATTCTAAGGTCTCATTCTTGCTCTCAAGGAGTGTCTGACCTGGTAGAGGAGAGAAAGCATAAAAGCGCAGGTCATCTTTAGAGATCAATAAGGAGGGTTTAGTTTGTAATTGTTCAGAGCAGAAGAGTCGATTGCACTGCAAAGGCCTGGACCTTATAAATGGGTAGGATTTTCAGAAAGCCAGCAAGGAGCGCCTTCTTAGGGAAAGCAACAGCACAAACAGCAGGAATTTATGAAGAAACTGGTGGCTATTAAACAAAAAGTTCTCCTGTCCTGCTATGTTTTCTGTCTACCCACCACATCTTTTCCTTCCTGCTCAGTTATAAGGAAAAGAGTGCACGCCTCTAGCATTGCATCTACCTCCATCCTAACCCTCCCTCTTTCTTGGGACTGTCCTCTGACCAGTCTATCTCCAATTTTCTCTACAGTCACAATCTCTTCCTCTCTATTGGCTCCTTCCCACCTGCATTCCTACGTCTCTCTCGACTTAAAAAGAAGAGATGTTTTCACAAACACAAATGCTTCCATCTCTCTCTGCTTCACACCCATTCATAGTATGTCTCTTATTATTTACCTGATTCTGACTGGTCTGTGAGCTCCATGAGGATAAGGACTGTGACTAATATTTCAATTGCTGAGCCCCTTGGGTCTAGCCCTGTGCTTGGCACCCAGCAGGCATTTAACTTGTTGTTAAATAAAGAAAATATTGCATGAAGATGACTCTGACAGATTCCTCTTCTTTCTAGGTGAGTTGATGGAAAAAGGGAATGGCGAATTGACAGAATAATAAGAAAATGAAATGAAGATAAAAACATTAATAAGAGAAAACACCTGCGCTTGGGATTCTGGCTTTGAATTGGAAAGTTTAAACCTAGTGTCATAAATTTGCAAAATATTTGAACTGAAAAAGCCATCAGATATCACCACTGCTCACCATCCCCCCCCCATTTTACAGAAAATTAACATGTAACTTGTCTAAATCTGCAAAGGCACTAATCTAGAACCAAAGTCTTTGGGGCTTAGTGATGGTTATACACAGTGAAGCCACGCAGCTCCTTTAAGTCTCAGGGTTCTTCCTACAGCTGCGGTTAGCGCCAGACTCCAGTTCCAGGCAGGAAGTTGGCCTGGACACACAGCAACCACATCTGTGCCGTGGTTCCCACAGCCTCCACCACTGACTGCATCTCATTTCCCTCTGCGGACCTGCCCTCAAAGGCTACTTTACTCTGAAATAACCCTCATGATATCCAGGTGAAATAAATTAAACTCCCTCCCTATTTTCTGTCATCCTTCACCATAAAGACAACTCACTCATCTATCAGACTCAGGAGTCTCCCATCTATTTGTCCCAAAAGCTAACACTATAATCCTTCCTCACCTAAGCTGCTGCTGCCAGATTTATTAAAAACATCGTGTTCTTTCCTGGTGCCTGTTTATCATTATCGGATAGTTCTTCCATAAAATGTCTATGTGCACATAATGCTCTCCCAGCATTTTTCAAATAGGACAAGTACTCAGTGCTGCTGTAGGAACAGAAATTCTAGAGCCCACACAAAATCTAGCTGACCACTAGCCAGTTGCAAACAGGGAAGGTCTGCTCAGACCTCGGCTGATACTAGGAGGTTTTGGTTGACCTTACAAGCAGGCACTGAGTTCTGGAAGGTAGATAAGGAAAGGAAGAGAGAATCTGCCCCCATGAGTGAGGTAGGAAGTCAATTATTTCTGTCCACCTCTTATGAGTGACCGAGGGGTGACACTTTACCCAGAAGGCAGGATACAGCATGTCGGTGAGGTGGTGACTGAGAGGTGGGGGAAGAGAGAGAGAGAGAGAGAGAGAGAGAGAGAGAGAGAGAGAGAGAGAGAGAGAGAGAGACTAGGGAAGCACTTTTACCAGAGGATTGAGGACTCAGGCCCTGACTATTTTCCATACCCGGGGTATAGCAGGTGGGAGGAGCAGGGAGGCCACATGCCCCGTGGGATCAGTCTATCTTAGGATAAATATTTACCTGCCAATACTAGCAGTTCATTGGCCTGTGGCCTGTTCTTGTATGCCTGGGGGGCCAAAAATGGTGTTTATGTATTTAAAGGGAAACGCTATGTTTGTTTGTTTTTTGAATATGCAACAAAGACTATATGTGGCCCCCAAAGCCTAAAACATCTACTGGCCAGCCCTTTACAGAAAGAGTTTGCCTACCCTAGCGCAGCGGACCAAGCTGCCTGGATGACTGAGGGAAGTATGTTGTGGGTGTTTCCATTTATGGAACTGCCTTCATGGCCCCCAGCACGGCCTCTCTCAGGGCCCAGGAACAACCAGACCCTGGTCTCTGAAGGTGCAGAGGCAGCCCCACTCCTTGGGCATCTCCTTCCTGGCTTTGCCCACCTGGGAACTTAGGGTCCATTCTAACGTTCAGGATTGGCCTCCTAAATGCTCTATGTACTTGGGGTATATTTCAACTTGAAGACTAATACAGACACATGATTTCTTTTTAAAAGAAGTTATGTAATGAAGAATCTTCCTCCATCCTGGGCCCCCCAATTCAAAAGAATTATGATTGAGAGTTTCTTGTGCATCCTTAGTCTGTGTGTTCTTTTACTTTATCCAGATAGGAACAAGTTACACCACTGCCATGACTCTTTCTTTGTTATTGTTTTGTTTTTTAAAAGTTAGTAATGTAAGATTTTTCCACATGAGCAAATATAAATCTGGCTTGTTTTTAATAGTAGAGTGGTATTCCTTTGACGATATGTATATTAGAGCACAGCTACACCCATTTATTTGCAAATTGTCTATGTCTGCTTTCCCGCTCTCAAGCGAAGTTGAATAGTTGAACAGAGGTCCTTTGGCATGCAGAGCCTAAAAAACTATCTGGCTCTTTACAGAAAAAAGCTTGCCTACCGTTGTTCTAGAATGTGAGTTCCTGAAAGCCAAGTGTTTTGTCCATCTGTCTATATCTTTATTTCCAGCACCTACAATAGTGCTTGGCACATATTAGGTACTCAATCAGTACTTGTTAACTGAATGAATGAAGGAGATAGCAAATGAATGAGTGACCCCCTGAATGTGAGAAATCTCATCCTTTCCAGCCCCTTTCTTCAGAAATCAGGACTGGTGTCAGCTGTGGAGAAAGCAAGGTTTACAGAGAACATACCAGAACCCGAAGATCGTTCTGTAGGCAAAGAGAGGTTTTCAGACATTCCTGCTTTCCCAGCAGAAACTTCTCCTGTGTTTATTTCTAGAAATTAAGGCTAATTTTAAATCTGTAGAATTAGCTAAGCACCCTGATAGTTTTCACTAATGAATTCTAATGGTTAATTATGCTTAGACTCTTAATGGTTTTCTCCCTTCATCAGTCCCTTCCCGCTGGCTCTGCTCAGAGGGCACAAAATAATACCTACTGATTATATTTCTTCAAAAAAAAAAAAAAAAAGCTTTGAGGTCACTGCAGGTTTTCTTTCCTTTAGTTATTGATCCTCCTGGTGTTTACTGATAATTAAGAGCTTATAGGGAAAGGATATAAGGATGGCAACCAGCTAAGTCATGTTCAATTTTCAGTTTCTAAACGCCTGCAGCTAACTTTTTCAGACATTGCACTTTGGTGAAGGTTGGTATTAAGTAACTGCCGTTCCTCCCCAACCACCAAGGTTTCTAAAGAAGTAAAATAAAGGCCTTATCCTTAGGATCAGAACTTGACAAGAATATCAAACCCAGACTAAGGCACCAAAACTGCTAAGAGGCACCCCACTCCTCTAAGCCTCCTGGGTGGTATCTAAGGACCCTGTGATCCCTTCCTCAGTCATTTCCCTCAAGTTTTTCTTTCTTAAGGAAGAAGGGAGATTATGCTATGAATGACAAGTCTTCAAACCAGTAAATGTGGTCACCTCTTAGTCCATTCAGGCTGTTATAAAAAGAATACCACAGACTGGGTGGCTTAAACAACAGACATTTATTTCTCACAGTTCTGGAGGTTGGGAAGTGTGAAAGCAGGAAGCCAGCAGATTCAGTGTCCAGTGAGGCCCACTGCCTCATTCTCAGATGGCATATTCTCATTGTGTCCTCACCTGGGAAAAAGAAATCATCTCTCTCATGTCTCTTCCTGTAAGGGCACTAATCCCATTCACAAGGCTCTCCCTTCATGATCTAATCCCCCCACCTCCAAATATCATCACACTTCAACATATAATTATTAAGTCCATAGCACCTCTCCATCCCCATTAAAGCCCTAACATTAGTAAATAAAGTATATGCTTTCCAGGCCTCTCTGGTTGCTTCAAATGATTTTGATTAGTCTACATATCTCAAGGTTTTCTTTTTTTAAAAATATATTTTTATTGATTTCAGAGAGGAAGGGAGAGGGAGAGAAAGATAGAAACATCAATGATGAGAGAGAATCATTGATCAGCAGCCTCCTGCACACTCCCTACTGGAGATCCAGCCCACAACCTGAGCATGTGTCCTGACTGGGGATCGAATCGTGACGTCCTGGTTCATAGGTCGACGCTCAACCACTGAGCCAGAGGTTTTCAATCAGAGGGTATTAGATGTTGGTTCCAACCAACGCATAGCTATTCTCCTCACTTCTGTACTCAGTGTGCACTGTTTACAATACCTGTTGTAATGGAAAATGAAGCACCAGCGATACCAGAAACCAACTGCAAAAGTGAAAGAAAAAAAAGGGAAGATCATGGGAGTGTACAAAAAATGTGCAACCAGACCCCCCTACCTGTGAATCTGCCCTCCTATTTGACAGGTTTCAGCACATTTAAATCTGGAGTGACATGAAATTGGAGCAACTTTAGTCCGTGGCTTTCTCAGAATCATCATGTTGGAAGGAATCCAGTCAGTGTGCCTTTTCTCCCCCCTCCAAAAGAGTTAGCAGAGAATGCTAACAGTTTAACTAAAATGAATGCTAACAGTTTAACATCTTGGAGGAGTTTCTGTAACTTTCCCCTCCCTCAGTTTATCCCTCTGTGATTATGGAAATTAATTACCAAGACCTTTAGGTATTCAGTCACTATGCATCTCAGCCCCTTTTTACACATGAGTGATGAAGAGCATTTCTGTAAAGCTATTGTATCACTACTGAGAAGTAGAGTTTGAAGAGTAAAACCCCCTTCAATGGCTAAGATATGTTTGAGATATGTGTCAATATGCAAATTGAATTGTGTCTTGCAAGGTATATAAGAATGTCCCTTAGCACAGTGCCTGGCATATAGCTGAAGCTTAATAAATGCTTTATGTTATTGAGACACTGTCAAAACTCAATTAGTATAGTCCTTAACCTTTTTCAAAGAGAACTATTACCATTGATGCCCATTGTAAATCCTACATGAATCCTACTGTAGACATTTCTTGCCAACACAGGTGATTTCCCAGCATGCAAAACCCTCTTGCTCCATCGTCCCAATACCTTGTTATTCCAGGTGATTCTTTATCATTCATTCATTTATTCTCTCAATTATTCATTTATTTAACACACACTTAGGAAGTTCCTGTCATGTGTTAGTCTCTGAAGACCCACATATATAGTACACACACACACAAAAGGTTCGCTGTATATAAACAAGTTAAATCGATAATTGAGTAGAGAGAATAGAACAAAATATTATATAGAATACAGTTTTTATGTAAATCAGTAATATTAAAATAGACATATCCATCCAGCTCTCTGTATTCTACAGTATTAAATAATTGCCAGGTGTCAGGCATTGACTTATTGCTCTAATATATTATTTAACTCATCCTCAAAACTCCTGAAGATGTAACAATCATATCCCCATTTTACAACTGAAGAAACTCAGGGTAGGAAGGAAAAGAGAAAAGGAAAAGAAAGACTCAGAGAAGACATCTAGGGACTTACTCATTTATTCTAGGTTATTGAATTTGGTGGCATATAGTCTTTTATAATATTCTAGTATGATCCTTTGTATATCTGTGATGTCTATGGTAACTTCTCTTTATGAAACGAGTGCAGAGGAAAGAGGGGAGGAGGAAGAGGTAATTAGGGAAAAACCTGGAAATGAGCATCCAGAATATCTTTCTGCTGAAATCTCACAAGTCAGCATTTAGGTTTTACCACAAGGAGAAAAACTTTTCTGCTTTGCTTTTAAGGAAAAATGTAAAATAATCTCTTCAATTAATTTTTCATTTGGGGCATCTTTACAGTATTTTTCATTGAATGTGCTGTTCTTACCAATGGCCTGGCAACAGTGTAGTAACCTGAAATATTGAAAAGCACCCTAGAGAGAGAGAGAGTGATTTCTTTTTTATATTTTTAATCCTTGAGGATGTTTTTCATTGATTCTATATATATAGAGAAACATTGATGTGAGAGAGAAACATTGATCGGTTGCCTCATGCACATGCCCTGACCAGGGATCAAACCCACAACCCTTTGATGCACGGGATGACACCCTAACCACTGAACCCACAGGCCAGGACCAGAAACAGATTTCTGAGAGAATGTGTTTTTCTTATGTATGATATAGCATTTTGTTAAGGATTAAAAATACGTGATTTTGAACAGAGATGTAAAATAATTTCACGATGCAGACTTCATAACAACATCCAGTTTTCTGAGCAAATATTGGAAGCGTGTTTACCACAGTTCATTATTTCCATGAGGATGGGGTGGGATAGAAAGGACTTTGTTGTGAGGAGAGGAATTTTATGGGAATGTTCAGGAGAGATTTCCAGCCAGAAGATGGAAGGTAACACATGAAATAGTTTAAGAATAGAAGAGGTGTTCATTCAGTGCCCAAATATAGGGTATTAATTTTATAGAAGAAGGAAACTGATGTCCAGAGGGATTAGGTCACATGTTAGTATTCTCAGAAGGTCTCCCAGGGAGGATAGGTAGCAGATTACCTTGGATGGCAGTGATTTATATAAACTTCCTTCAGGTGATGAGAAGAGCAACTGGAAGGGGCCTTGAGGGTCCTTTGTTCATGTTTGGGATTTTGAGAGTCCCAGAAGTCATCTCTTTGTCTCCTCTGCACTAGCTTTTGGTGGTGAGCAAGAAGAAGGAAGAATGGAGAAAGGAGAGGAAAAGAGGAGAGAAAAGAAGAAAAAGAAAAAAAGAGAGGAAATAACTAGAATTGATTACATGATTGAGCCGTTATTAACTGTGCAGTAAGTATGCTGGTAGACACTGTATAACTTCCTCTATCTCACTTAATCCTTTAACCACCAACAAGGAATAGCCAGTGGAGGTAAATGTTCGCTTTCCAGATTTGAGCTGATCCTGTGTGGGATATGGTTTAGCATCTGTGCAGCTTTCATCTCTGTTGTCTCCGCATCTGAGGCTGGAGCATGAAGTCCACCAGACAGGCAGTGGGGGAGGGAAGATGGATGTAAATTGAGGGTGAATATGGCCAAGCCAGAACCCACAAGGATGAGTTGGAGCCTTGTGAGGTCCACAGGAACGGGCTGGAATCAGCATTGACCTTGATGGTGTGGGGATCCTGCAGAGGCTTGGGGGCCTTTGCTGTGGAGCTATGTACACACCTGGCTCGGGGGACAGAGAAGCTGAAGGAGGGACAGAGGAAGTAGAAGCAGCTGCAGGCCTCGGTGTGGCTTCATACCATCTAGGTGAGCCACAGGAAAGCGACAACCCATGTGACTTACAACGACCTCTGTGAGCTTCTCTTCCACAAAGAGAAATCTCCCACAAAGATTGTCTTTTCTCACCTGTGCTAACCAGAGACATAGAAAAGAAAGGGCATTCTAGGACATGTAGTTCAATCTAGCCAAGTTAACACATTACAAAACCACCACAGAGGGTTGCTATTTGCTTTATTTAACAGGTGAGAAAATTAAATTGAGGCCCAGATGGGGTAAGCAACACATCCAAGGTCACAGAGTTAGCAGACCACTTGTTAACCTTAAACCCTGGAGTAATATTGGCATAGAACAATGGCGTCCCGTGATTTTGAAACTGCCCACAAGACCTGAGAGGCCTGGAACTTGCGAAGGGACAGCCCAAGGGCCAAAGTGCCTTAGAAGAAGGACAGAGAGCAGGTGGGCCTGGCAACCTCAGGCCACAGAGGCACCTGGTCACCTCTGACGATGCAGAGTACTGAGCTGATACCCAGGACAAGTTGGGTGGACCACTGAGTAGCAAAGAAGGTCCTCTGTCTGGATTCTACAAACCTCTAGGCAACACTATTGCACTGAATAAGGAAACTATAAACTTAAGTGTCACCCTTGGAGAAATAGGAGATTGGGAGAATTCTGAATTGACTGGGTTGAACCTAAAATTGACTGAGTTTAATTCAAAGTGATTGAATATCAAGGTTACGTTTCTTTCTTTCTTTCTTTCTTTTCTTTTTTTTTTTTTTTTTGCCTTTAGCAGAAATAGGGATTTGGAGCTATTTAATGTCTTGCCATAGAGAATAAATAACATTGTGTTTTTGCACCACTGAATTATGTGATCCACATCTGAGAAGAGTGACATCCTCTCCAGGAATGGTTAGGAGCAGGGGCTGTGGGTGTAGACCCAGTGTCATTTCTCAGCACCTCCCACCCCACTCTTTACTAACCACAGGAGCTCAGGGAAGTCATTCATTGATTCTCTGCCTTCCTTTCTTGGTTGGGAAAATCATGGTAAGAACATCAGCTCACTTGTTACCTGAGAATTCAGTGAGCTCCTCTGTACAGCACTTGGCAGCATCACAGTAGGCAGTCAGCTCATCACCTGACTCCAGGTGGCACACTTCCATCATGATCCGTCAGCAATGCTCCCCAACATGGTAGTCCTGCCACTGTGGCTGGCAGGTAGTCTCAATAATGTCGGCTACTATCACTTTAAGTATCATTACTGAGTTCATGTTTCATCACATTCCCTGGAATGTCCTCCCTGCTCCTCCAGCCTGGATGGAGGGCTTATGAGCACCTGTGAGGTCCCTAAGAGCCCTGCCATTTTCCTCTTTGTCTCACCCACTAACCCATGAGCTCCGTGAAGGCAAAAATCATGCCTCTTGTTCATCTGTCCTCAGGCCAAGTAGAACTTAGGGAGCATATGCACATGGCTGAGTGAGCACAGCCATTACAGAAAGAAGGGGCATGTGAGGCCAGGCCTTCCGATATTAGATCTCGTGACCTTCTTATCACACGTTGTGGGGTTTTGAAAATGATAAAGAGGTTGCTAAATGGGGCAACCAGCTGGGAAAAGGACCAAGATAGGTAGCGTATTTATTTCTTATTGCTGCTGTAACAGATGACCACAAATTTGGTATATTTAAACAATGGGAATTTATTTTCTCACGGTTGTGGAAGCCAGAAGTCCAGAAGCAGTATCACTGGGTTAAAATCAAAGTGTTAGCAGGCCTGTACCTGTTCCCTGCCTCTTCCTGCTCTTGTGGCTATGGTGTTCCCTGAGTCATGGCCTCATCATTCCAGTTCTCAAGGCCAGTATCTTCAACACCTCCCCCCCCCTCCCCCGTCATCTTCACATGGCCTTGTCCTCATGTGCATCAAATGTCCCCCTTGCTCTTCTCTTGTAAGGACAGTCATGCTGGCATTCAGGGCCTACCCAGATAATCCAGGATAATCTCAAAATACTTCAACTTAATCACATCTACAGAGATCCTTTTTTTCTGAAAAAGGTAACATGTACAGGTTTTAGGAATTAGGGCCTGGATTCTATAGGAATATTATTCAGTGCCTATAGTAATAGGCACTTTCTGTACCATTACCTGCACTATTTTTTTTTTCCTGTTTCAATGTGGAAGGAAGCAGCAATGACCGCATTCCAAGGAAATTTCCTGGTATCATGTCATCTTGGGGCCCTGGGAAGAAAGGCTGTGACTGACTTTCCTGGGCATTGCTCCCTAAAAAGCAGAGCTACTTAACTGCAGGCAGTCAGGGTACAAGCATTCACTGTACGTCTTCCATGAATGTGACATTGACTTGGGTGTGTGCTGGAGATGAAAGATGAACAAAACAAGAGGAGGCTCCATCTTGAGAAAAAGTGAAAGGGAAGATGAAACTCAGAGGCACGCATTTAGCTAATAACCAACAAGTGCTTGATTAAAATCCCAGGAATTTTAATTAAAATCGTTGGAAAATAGAACCTGGTCCCATGTAAATACCAGCCAAATGTCCCATCCTCCCAGGTGATTCTGGCGAGCACCGTCGGCGGCGAGGCAGTGAAAGCCGCCTTCAGCAAACCTCTGCAGAAAGTGCAGGTGATGGCTCTCAGTTCTTCTTGGCACTTCTGTTTCTGCTAAGCTAGAGCTCGAAATAGTATCTGCATGGGACTGTGGGGACACGTTTGTAACTGGATTGTCTGGATATTTTTCAGAATTGATGCTGAATTAGAAAAGACTAGTAGTTGATTTGGGGTGAGTATTTATATACTTTCAAAATCTTATTTGTAACTTTCCCTGTCATCTTCCTGTCATTTATTTTCAAAGCAAATTTAGAATTGGTTTTGAAAATTATTGGTGCATATGAAAACCATGCACGTGTACATTTTGCAGACTTAGTAGAACTACAAAAGAAAAAAGAGGACTATTGCATGTTGTTTTTAAACATTAAAGCATACTCCCAAATAAGCCCCTAATAGTATTCACTGTGGAAGAGGTTTTAGTATGGGATGGGTGTGTTTTGGCTAGAGTCATTGAATTTCTAAAAATAACATTCTGAGACAATGTCTTCTATTACATAAAAATCCCAGTCCGCCCCTGCGTCTCCTCACTGCACTTTACTTCTCAGGTACTGCTGCCTGAAAAATGTCTCTCTCACTTTATCCTGCCTTTTCTCACCCTTCAACAGCTTTCTCTGGTCACTCCCCATGTCCAATAGGAGAGCACAGCAGTGCTTTTAAACATGAGAAATCTGCCTTATGAATCTTTGGTTCACTATTAAACAACTACAATTGTGTAAGAATAGTATTCAATTTGGAGCTTGATGCATCTGACTGGTATTTGTGAAGTTCAATGTCAAAACTTAGGATGCTGCTGGGGGAAAAATAGGAGGGGCTATATAAACTGGCTTCTGGAGCACAAAGGACAACGACCCACCGAGACCCAGTGACAGGACCAAAAGTGGAAGCTGTCCATCACACTTGCATTCTGCTGGAACAATTACCCACAACTTAGAAATGAGACAAAGGGTGACTGTATGTCCTTTAAGGCCACACTGAAGTACTGAAGGGACATCTGACTCCCTAGGGCAGTGGTCCGCAAAGTCATTAGTCAACAAAGCCAAATACCAACAGTACAATGATTGAAATTTCTTTTGAGAGCCAAATTTTTTAAACTTAAACTTCTTCTAATGCCACTTCTTCAAAATAGTCTTGTCCAGGCCGTGGTATTTTGTGGAAGAGCCACACTCAAGGGGCCAAAGAGCTGCATGTGGCTCGCGAGCCGCAGTTTGCCGACCACGGCCCTAGGGGAATGTAACTGGTTTGCACAATCCATTGAGGTGCAGGTAGTTACAATCCTGTGAAACTGATAATGTGTGATGCATTTCTTTTCTGAAACAAGATAGATCGCCAAAGGGTGTGCTTTCATTGCTCTGGGGCACATCCACCAGTTAGTGGCTAATTTAGTAATCTTATTTTAGTGTTCCTCCTAACCACAAAATTCCCAGGTTTTCAAATTCTCCTTTTGAACTGGTGTTATCATCCTTCTGTTTTCCTTATTCGTGAGCCAAATAAATCTTTGGCACGGATTTACTGTATGTTGTATGACATTTTTTTAAAGTTTTTTGAAAATTACATTTCACACCTGTTACCAGCCCACTCCACCTGCACTTAACTATGACCTCACACTATTTATATCTCCCTCAATACCCTTGTGAATGGCTTGGTCATATGGTGGTGTGTGTTTGTTAAGAGTATTACATTCTTCAATGTAAACATTTAAAATATGGCACAATTTTGTATCTCTGTTTTGACATTTAAACATTTTTTAATATATGAGGAGTCCCCCAAAAATGAAAGAGGCCTCTCCTGTTGTGTGAGAAGCCCTGGTTGATCATCGCCTACTGAAATGTGCCCCAAAATGGGAGAAATTATCTTCTTATTGCTAAATTGTGATGGAATTTTAAAGACTTATTGAGCAGTGAGAAACATTAACACATACTCCCCTTTACTTTCCTGAAATAAGAACTTAAAGATTCTCTTAAGCCTTTACTTTTGATTTTTTTTTGTCACCCTCACAGTCTGGGTATCATTAACACCTGACTTCAAAGACATAGGCCAAAGGCATGACCTCCCTCAAAGGGATTCTAGAGAAAATTACTTCTTGAAAATGACCCCAAGGAATTTTGGGAGCTGAAGATTGAGTCCAGAGATTAGAGACCACCTTCTAAGGCTGTCCTTGATAATACTAAACTTTGTGTTCTTGGCAGAAGCCCCCTAGATCCAAGCAGTGCATCACCTGTAGGTACAGCAGCTCTGGATGGGGGCTTACAAGAATCACAGATTCAGCATGTCTAAAGCAGAACTCATGATGCTCTCTTTCTTGTCTTCCCCACTCAGTCAATAATCCCTATTTTCTCATGACAAATTTGGGAGTCAATCTTAAAATACCTGACTCTCTGATGCAACCCAATCAGACCTTAATGATTCTACCATCTAAATATCTCTTGAATTCATCCACACCTCCCCATGTCCATTGTTAACAGTTAAGGTAAGACAACATTCTTGATGACTTCAAAATGCATTCTGTTCTAAGACTCTGGAATTAGTGTGGCATGATAGTGTGTTGAGAAAATTGTAAGCTGTAAGAGTTTTAAGGATGAGGCTATTTTCTTGGTACTTGAGACTAGAATTCCTGGCCCCAGAAACAGCTTTTGATAGCACATTGTGATGAGCTGATTCTGGTATTTCAACAAAATAAAGGTTTCCCATAGCTGTGAGCCTGTGTCACACCCTCCAAATGGTCAGTAAACATTAACCTACTCAATTCCTGCTTTGGAGAGGGAGGACTGTCTAGGCCCTTGCTTCATATAAAATCCCCAGCCCTCTCATACTTAGATGTCAAGATTGAGTGTAGGAATACCATTTTGCCAAGTCTGGACTCCATCTGCATATTTCTCCATGCCTTAATCAAACCCACTATCTGCCACATGTGTCCAGATCCCAAACAAGCCCTGCTGTACCCCACCAGGACCTGTTACCAAGACCCAGAGAGCTCTGTTCTCCTCTTCTTCTACTTACTCTTCATCACTGGCTTTTAGACTTAGGGGACTGACCCCACTGAGTAAAGATGACAGTGTTTTCATTGCATTTCCTAACATGTTGGGACCAGATTTTCAGCATTATGCCAGACCCTTGTGACAGACATGCAAAAGTTAACTTAGATCCAAGGGACCCTGATCTGTAAGAAATTATGGGGAATTATAGCTAATCACTTGTAGGAGAACACGTTTTATGTTGAAAATATGACTCATGGCTCTAGTGTGGGCAATTTAGCCAATCTCTTCTCCCCTTAGTACAGCTGATTGAGAGCGCCTGGATCCTGCAGTTCTAAAATCCATAGATGCTTAGAAAGAGGACCAAATTCTCCATGCTGTGAGAGAAACCAGCATTTACATCTTCATAGGCAACTATGTTTATGATTTTAGAGCTCAATTTAATATTTGATGGACCCTTGAAAAATATCACCTGTGCTTTTTTATTGAAAAAACAATTATGTTGCTCTCTAGTTGTGCTCTGGAAATATTTCTGTCTGACAACAGATGGAATTTGATTGATCTTCATGAGAACAATTTCTATAAATCCTAATTGCTTTGATTGAACACTATGGCTTCCAAATTCTTTCAGCAATGGGACTCCTGTCTCAATCAACCACCCATAACTATTTCCTGACATATTCTCCTACCCTTTCTTCCTCATTCCTGCCTTTACTCAAAATGAATGACCCCATTACACTAATGGGGAAATTCAGGCCTGTGGCTAGTAAGTTGTGAAGCCAGCAATTGAACACACATCTGCGTTTCCAAAGGATATATATATTTTTTTGCAATCTCCTGGAATGAGTTATCTATAAAATTCTTCCTCCATCAAGATTCTATCCATTTAATTTTGTATTCTCTATTTATTTCAGCCCATCCATCTATTTCCTACCCCCACTTCCCATATCACTTCCACATTAAGCCACATTTTTTGCTTGTCAGAAGGAGCACACTGACCTAGCCATTATGATTCCTCTTGTAGGAAACATAATTCTCCACAATGCAAAGGTAGGTCTCCTAACAGAAGAGGAGACTGGTTGTGTTCAAGGTGATGAGAAAGGAATGACATTATGTTTCTAAGTGAATTAGCCATGAACTTGTATATATGTGGGTATATAATTTTCACGAATACGGCGAAAGGTCTGAGCGAATAAACACAACATTATTAACCTTTCTTCCTGGGCTGGGGGAAAGTGGGGTGGGCTTAGTATAGGTTATCTGTACCGTGTTGTTATGCACATCTTTAATGTTTGAATGGCTACAATGAACACAGTCACCTTCAAAATCAAAATCTTGACATATTAGAAAAATGTTATAAGACTAAAGATGATCCAATAAAATGCTGGAATCCGCTTCAGAGTTTTATGTGTCTGTATGTTTATGTGTTTGCTCTGAAGCAGTACTTGGAATCCTCAGGTGTGTGAGGATCACTGGGGAACTGGCAAAAAACCCTAAGGTCTGGGCTGCTCCCCAAATTAATTGATACTGATTGTCTTGAAGTGGAGCTCGGGGCGATCCTTATGCATAGCAGGCACTGAGAACCACACTCTAGCATGAAGAGTGGTCATGGTGACCTGCTGTCAAGAAGTCTTCCAGGAGAGGCAAAGTCGAGAAAGAAATCCTCAGAACCAATCCTGTGCCCTTATCTATCTCACTCCCCCTCGGAGTGTAGTTGCAGACATACTCCTTGGTCCAATAATAAGCAACACATTGCCAGAACTGCCCAGATTCAATGCAAGTCATTAATTTCTTTTGCAAACATTTATGAGATACCTGCTGGGTATATGAGGCATACCCATTGCATGGATACTATTGCAAGGTCCATTGCAGGGCTCAGAGGTCACCATGGAGTGATGGGGTGAAAGTGTGTGTTGAGGTCTTTGTAGAAGCTGGGGTCAATTTTCAAGAGGCTCCAGGAGTCTTCAGGGAAGGGTTTTGAGGCAGGCAAATTTGGCGCATGGGCTAGAGAGTTGGAGTGGTTACAACACAATCCTGTCACTCCATGGAGTCTGCAGCCCAACTGGAGGAATATGCAATGAAAAGTGAGCCAAGACTTAATAATCTTAATATTACAAGGCCCCAGCAACACTGCCCAGCAGCTTCCATAATAAAAGGAAATAGGGACCAGGGTTTTGAACCAGTAAACACACAGGATTGGGATTGCTTATGACAGAAAGGGCCTAGAAGAACAGCCTCTTAGAGGAAATCATCATCAGCTGTGCTGTTGGGAGAAGTGACTCAGAAGTGAGTACCCTTGGTGGCAGCATTGTCACCTGTGCATCAGCAGCCTCTGCTACATCCTAGGGACAGGAGGCATCGGCATGCTAATCTGCTGCCACAAGAGTCGGTTCATGGAGCACATGTGCGACACTGCCTGGGAAGCTTCCAGAAGTATGTGTCAGAAATTTGAGTTGGGAACAGAACTAGAAAAATACTAGTAGTTTCATCATTGGCCTGATTCAACTATGGGCCCCCCTCCAAAATAATTACACAACATGCCAATCTCCCTTCACCAGCTTAGAGCTCTGAGTGCTAAAATAGACACACCTGCAGGACCTGGGAGAGCAGGGCAGGCAGGCAGAGGGTAGCATGATGGAATCATGGCAGGAGGTGTGCCCCAGGGTGGGGGTTAGGGAGTGGGGGGAGGAAGGTGGGTCTGCACAGTGCAGGAGTCGGGTGGAAATTGTTTTGTCTCTGTCACAACCCACCATTCCCCAAGGATATCAGGGAATCTCAGACAGGGCCTGATCTCTTGGAATTCACCCATCCCCCTTGGGGTCTGCATGACCCTTGGTGAGGTGGGGAGCTCTGGTCAGTGTGTTGTCTGAGAATGTATTTGTGGTTTCATCTGAGTAGAACTTCTAGTTACCAACCTGCACCAACAAGAAGAGAATTTGTTGCCAGCTACACCCCAAGCCCAAGGTTCAAAGCCCCAAATATTTATGAAAGAAGTCTAATGCTGCTTCTATTTTTTTCTCCTTCTTTCCTAATGTCTCTGCTTGGTCCTCGTGTTTTTCTTATTTGTGATGTACCATTTGCCTCCAGCTTTGGGTCTTCAGTCAGCAAGGCCCAGGCCAATTTATGGGGTTTATGTCGCAGCTTTTTTTGGGTGAGAAAAAAAAAGGTAAATGTGATTATGCTCAGAAGATGAAAGAATTATTCTGCTATCTTATTTTTGTGAGTTTTGCAATCTTATGTTTCAACCACTCTGAAGGAAAATTCAGAGCAAAAAGAAAAACACCCAAAGATACCTACTTACATTTTACCTCTATTTCTGCACATCAGTGATCTTATAGCTAGAAAGAAAACACAGCAGCACTTGGCAAGATGTGTTTAAAATATAGATATATTTCAGTAAAATGTAACTATGGTTAAATCATGTGAACTTTGTCTTTTCAAGGTTTATTTAAAAATAAATAACAAAACATGGTTGTAAAAACTAAAGTCTATTCTAAATGTTTCAATAGAAGTATGATAACAATGTAATTATGCTATTAACAAAAACTTTACAGAATTTACCAAAAATATTAATTTATCATGAAAAGAGAAACAAAGCCTAGGAATAAGACCCAAGATCAGTGTTGTCTGATGAGCGTCTCATTTGCTTTCTTTTTGTGCTCCTTGGAGACTCTGTGCAACTTCATTTGAGGCCCCCTGTGGACATGAAGTACCATCCAAATGTCCCTCTGGCCCACTATCTAGGCTTTGCTTCGGGTTAGACTAGCCTTGATCTACCACTGGGGCTAGTTTTGTGTATGTGGCAATGACTAAGAGTAAAGACCTATGTTTTTCAACTCAGCTTGCTTTCCCTTCTTACAAGGGCTTGGATGTTCCTGGACCATGAATTCTACCCAGAGAATAAGAAGAGATATTAGGAGAGAAGGAGAAAAAAATAGTAGAAGCATTGGATTTCTTTCATAAATATTTGGGGCTTTGAACCTTGGGCTTGGAGTGTAGCTGGCAACAAATTCTCTTCTTGTTGGTGCAGGTTGGCCTTTCCCATGCTGATCTCTTGCCTGTGGAGCCCAATAGATCTCACTCTTTGCTGTTCCAGATTCTAACTTACTCTCTTATATATCACATACACTGTTCTCCACAATTTATACAAAATGATAAAGGGAAGCAGGACACATAAACTTACCCTGGCATAGGAACAGTATAATTGGCATGGGTCCCAAGCCTAAAATAAAAACAAAAAACAAGAGAATGGGGAAGTACAAATTTTAACTAAGGTTGAAAAATAACCTCCAGCATTCCCCCAGCTACAACTTCATTAGCTATAGGTCTATGGTGGCCCTTGAGGGTGATGTAACATTTTCCCAGGTTGATAGGAATGTTTGTGAATTAGTAAGTATAAACCCAATAACTGTACCCTACTTATGACATTTTCTTCAGCAAAATTCTTATATAAATAAATCTCTTCTAGAGAGGTTTTCTGAGGCAATTCCAATATGGGCATTGAATCACTTGGGAGGAAATGGAAGAGATAAAGGGAAAGACCAAGTCCAAACAATATAGGGATTTTCTTTTTAAAGAGTGTGATGAGACAGGGAAATATGAGGTCCGCTATTCCTTAGCCTTGGTCTGAATGTGCACTGTGACTAGGGAGGGACTAGGGGTGTGGAGCTGGCTGTAAGTTGGTGTCCCGTTTTGAGATGCAGTGACAGGTCATTGCCCTGAGCAACAGCTATATGACTCATGGGTAGGGAAGGGCATTTCAAAAGTCTCCAAGGTAGAAGAGAGGATTGGTTCAATAGGGAAACCCCCAACTTTTTCCATCAAGAAGCCAAGCTGCTCTGTGTCTCTAGGGTACGCATAGAACAAAAAATGTGCATTAAAAATTTGGGTTAACAACAACAACAACAAAAGAAAGGTGTCAGAATGTTGAAAGGAGAAAGAGACACTAATACTCCTATGAATTTATCATCAGTAAAAAGGCAAATTGAACTTCCCAGACTTGATTTGAAACCTAATGGGAGGAACAACTTAAAAGTATAGAGCAGAAACTCATTGTGCAGGATATATGATTACTGATGTCAGATATGTAGGAGATATGTAGCGTGGCATTGATATTACCTACATTTAAGGTGTAATTTGTGTCTCAGTTTGTATACATGAAATAATATCAGGAGCCCTTTCTCTGGACCGACTCTGAGTGGCTCGCCTCTGATGCATCTGAAGCCCTGCTCACATGTATGTTCAGTTTCCTCCCTACAAGAAGAAAAAAAGGAACTGAACCAAATGCAATTTTAAAAAACTACATACAACTTTTGGCGTGGGACCTGGAAAATTTGGATTCCAATCCCAGCTCTATCACCACCTGACTGTGTACCACCTGACTTCACGTCTCTGAGCCTGCAGTTGCTTATTTTTAGAATGGACAGGTGGAGCTAGTGCTATAGGAACTTTCAGCTCTTACATGATAAGATTCTTTTCAAGTATACATTTTCATTTTTTAGGACACCTTGATGCCCATAATCTTCCTAAAACACCCTAAATCACCAATACTCTTCTGTGTCAAATTCCTCTGTATTATCTTCTCTGATTTCAATTCCCTCCCCCCATCTCAGTGGCCTATTCTGAATACAGCATTTGTTATTCCTTGCATTTTCTTTATACTTTAATTATATATGTATGTTTGTATCTCTAAGCAATAGAGGTTCCCCCCACTATCTGATAGTAGAGAGTTCCTATGAAACTTTTTATAAACCAAAATGGCATTAAACAAAGAAGCAATTACCATTAATTTATATGGAAAAATGTTGAGCATTCCAAGATCCTAAAAATAAGCTACTAAATCATATCAAATAATGCATAAATCTAAAATAACACTAAAATATAGTAAAAGCAGGAGTGATATAAACTCACAGCCTGTATAAAGTAGACATAATGTTTGTAAAATGTTGTTTCACTTATTAAAAAGACTGACTGATTTCTCCTTAGTATATGATAATGGAACACCATGCTTTATACAGCCTTGAACCCACTCAAGCCATAGACATTCCATTTTACCCACTATTGGATACTGACTGAAAGAGACCACTTGGCTATTAGCAGAACCAATAGTAACTTCCAAAGCTCTCAAGATTTGTTCTGTGTGAAAATAGTACAAACAATGGACATAGGCAACTTCAACACACACACACAATGTCGTTATTTCATTCAGCACAATCTAAGCACTTACTTATGAACAATTTTATACTAAGTGTTAACACTCTCATGAGCTCTCTTAGGCTTTTCTGATACTTTAGGATACATCTGCTGATGGACACATAGAACAAATCGAGATAAAGCACAGATGCTCATAAACACAGTTCAAAGCCATGGGGGTTTGATGCTGAGATGCTGAGTGTAGTTCAGGGAAGCTCAGCATTTAGGTTGTTTTCCATTGTTTGCTATTTCCCACGTTAATATTTTGGTAGATGTAGACTTGCATACAAAGGTATATTCTTAGGGGTATATACCTAGGAATGGAATTGCTGGTCTCAAGGTGCATGCGTGTTCAACTTCAGTAGACTACTTTTCTGAATTGTTTTCTAAAATGGTTGTGTCAATTGATATTCTCACCAGCAGGATATAAGAGTGCATGAATCTAGGAAGTGGGGCTCTTATATGGCTTCTCCTGGTAAAGTAATATAGTCCTTCCTTCATTGGAGGTGAAACATTTTGTCTCCTTTATAGGGTGACAGTGATGGGAAATGAAAAAGAATTAATATGGTTCATTTATTCCACAGATATTTGTGAGCACTTACTAGCAAGTGCTGATGATCAAGACAGTTCTGCTCTTGTGGAACTAAACCACACATGCATTTATAAAGTGTTTCCTTTGTCCAGGGACTTTATTGCCTATTATTCTCATTTATTTATTGCAATAGCCATTCGAAGTAAATATTGCCAAGTCCATTTTACAAACGGGGGAACTGAGGCACAGAAAGAGCACATAACTAAGAATGGGAATGGATCAGAACCTAGGCATGACTGCAAATGCCCTATCCATGCCCCTGTTTGGTCCTTCCCCACTGGTTGCCTGAATGCTGCTGCACAGGTAGAGAAAACCGGTCTATGTGCTGAACTTACCATGGGATTTAGTGTGAGTGGAAAATGCAAAGCCGTATGCTTGCCTGCCTTTCAGGTTGAGAAGTTCGGAAATCCCCAAGGAGGGAAATGTTCTCTAAACTCTCATATCTGGAAATATTTTTAAACTCTTGGGAAGAGTTCTTAGCTCCTCCCTGCTTTCTTTCGGGAGAACTCATACGTGAGCATGGAAATCTGGGTTATGGTCTCTGAGAAATAATACACACTCCTACCCCACAGAGATATGAAACTGCAGGTGCTGAAAATATCGAGTTCTAAAGAGTTAGAGTCTTGAGGTTTTTGTGTATTTTTTTTCTACAACATCTTGAAAGTATTTTCTCTGTGTCAACTACGTAGTCTAATCCTAAAAGAAAGATCTTGATATTTGGAATATACAATGTGCCTCTTTCCCTCAGCAAGGTGTACAATGAATTCCTTATGTTCTGGAGTAAAATGGTGGGGCAGAAAATGTCCCCAGATCCCCAGAGCTTCCAGGCACACAATAAGCATGTTTATATTTTCATTTTCAGAAGCAATCATTGTACACCCCTGCCTGCAGGAGAATGAGTAACTGTGATTTCTTTCAATTGTTTTCCCAAAGAGAGAGTAAATGAAGTCATCAAGCCATCTGGTCGACCTTCAGCAGTCATTTACTATATTCATTTAGCAGATCTATGAGTAAACTGGAATAACAAGTAAAGAGCTAGCACAGGAATAAGAATCCTGGGACAAGTTTGTGTTAAAAGGTTAAAATTTATAAAAGAAGGAAATGGGAAAAGGGAATATAGCTTCCTTATACCTCACAATCTCCTTCATTTGCCTGGGTTTTGCCATCTGTTCTGCAGTCCTGGCTCTTAGTTCTGACTACTCCTGGTGACAGGTAGTTTATATACCTCCCACCCTGGGGGAAGTGGGAAAGAGGGAATCAAATTCTTGGGGAGCACTCTCTCTCTCAAAAAACAGGCTTTTGCCTCTCAGAGGCTGAGGAGCCGCTCTAAGTCAAAGAATTTTTGACAGATAGCTGAAATTCAAAACACAGGGCTGCCAGGCTTCTACTAGTAAGTCCTTGTTCTTCACCCCTCTCAACTCCCCATCATGGAGACCTAACCAGTTCACTAAAAATGAAAATAATGTTTGGCCAGTGTTGCTCAATGGTTGAGCATTGACCTATGAACCAGGAAATCACAGTTCAATTCTTGGCCAGGGCACATGCTTGGGTTGCGGGCTTGATCCATAGTGGGGAGCATGCAGGAGGCAACCAATGGATGATTGTCTCATCATTGATATTTCTAGCTCTCTCTTCCTTTTCCTTCCTCTCTCTGAAATCAATAAAAACATATTTAAAAAATATCAAATTAGAGCAGGACACACAAAACCAACACACCAGCTCATGGGACCTAGGGCAAATTTTTGCAGCAGAAGTGAGCCACAGTGAAATCACCCCTTCCCAATGTCTCTCCATCTCCTCTGATACTGTCCATGTCTTCTAAGGACACATTATTTGTAGGCTATTAGATAAGAGAAGATCTGTGATTAGCTGGATGTGAATATGCCTACAGGAGGGACACCTCAGAGCTATATTCCATGTACCATCATCTGGCTACACAGGTTTAGGGAACAAATCTTAGACCCTGCCCTTCATCTACCCTCTACATTAATCGTTTTAGCTCTTTGGATGGTCCTTGAGGATGCTGATAAAATAGATTTTTCAGAACCTTAATCTAGTCATTAATTTAGCTTTTAGGCTTCCTTTCCTGAAGAAAGTGGCCTTTAGCAAGTGGAATTTGGGTGGGGTATTTTACCTTTAATTATTTGGATGCATAAAGTTTTATAACTACCCAGAATTCTTTCTTAGAGTGTGGGAAGAGAGGATAATGGGAAGACATTAAGACTGTAGCTGAGATTTTAAAGTTGAATAGAGATTTTAAGGCATAAAAGCTTTTCTGGACCACTCAAAACATAGAAGAGACTACCTAATTTACATAGACATAGGCTGACCCTGGGTTATACAATTTTTCAGGATAATTGTCTGTTATTCCAGATGCCCAGAATGTTTTCCCAGATGTTCCAGTATGTCAAGTAGAAGATGTGTCTGTTTCTCATACTATCTTTGACTTTTACATATGGAGGAGGTAAGACAGAAATTAAATTTATTAATGACTGGGATACATTGCCCAAGTGTCCCTATAATGAAAGAATTTTTGCCCCACCTGCTAGGAATACTTTTAGCAGAAAGCCTTCATCCAGTAGTATTTTCATGTCTTCTTCCCCTGGAGAGAGCCCTGTGGCCAAACTCATGCCCCTTCCTATGGTGTCCCACCTCCATGTCTGGTCAATATGGCTATATATAAGCCTGGCCCTCTTAGGCCAACTCTCATGGGTTATCTAGCTTCAGAAACCCTAGGGGTTTGGCCAAGGCTGTTGTTGGGCATGCAGGTAGCTCAACTTTTATCTCTGGCCAATATTTCTTCTTCAGTCTCCCTTCCCTAAATATTGACCCAAATAACATCCTATATAATAAAAGCCTAATATGCAAATTGACCATCACTCCAACACACAAGATAGCTGCCCCCATGTGGTCAAAGATGGCCAACCCCATGTGGACACAAGATGGACACACACCACAAGATGGCCAGCAGGGGAGGGCAGTTGGGGGGATACCAGGCCTGCAGGGGAGGGCAGTTGGGGGGGGACCAGGCCTGCAGGGAAGGCAGTTGGGGATGACCAGGCCAGCAGGGGAGGGCAGTTGGGAGGGACAAGGCATGCAGGGGAGGGCAGTTGGAGGCAATCAGGCCTGCAGGGGAGGACAGTTAGGGGTGACCAGGCTGGCAGGGGAGGACAATTAGGGGTGACCAGGCTGGCAGGGGAGGGCTGTTAGGGGTGATTGGGCTGGCAGGGGAGCAATTAGGCGTCAATCAGGCTGGCAGGGGTGTGGTTAGGGGGTGATCAGGCTGGCAGGCAGAAGCAATTAGGGGCAATCAGGCAGGCAGGTAGGCAAGTGGTTGAGAGCCAGCAGTCCTGGATTGTGAGAGGGATCCCAGATTGGAGAGGGTGCAGGCTGGGCTGAGGGACACCCCTGCCTCCATGCACGAATTTCATGCACCGGGCCTCTAGTACTCTAATAAGTATCTTTCATACTAATCTCTATAACAGTAGATACACGGAATGGTCTGGGAAAGTAGGTGCTAAGACAGTAGCTAGACTACTGGCCTTAATAGAACGAAAGGCCCGTCACTAGTGGTAGGAGAAGTTCACATAATCCCTTGCACAGATAGCCATAAAATCATTAAAAACTTCACTATGATGAATTTGGATAGCATTAACTAGTGAAGACTTTGAGAAATGTGGGGGAAATCTTAACTATAAAACTTTGTGGCTATTGCTAAGTTAAAGCTCTAGGGAAGGATTAGAAAAAGTTGCACTGCTGGTGGGAATGCAGACTGGTGCAGATACTATGGAAAACAGTATGGAGGGTCCTCAAAAAATTAAAAATGGAACTGCCATTTGACCCAGTGATCGCACTTCAGGGAATATATCCTAAGAATCCCATAACACCAATCAGAAAGAATGTACGCACCCCAATGTTCATAGCAGCAGTATTTACAATAGCTAAGATATAGAAAGAGCCCACGTGCCCATCAGTAGATGAGTGGATAAAAAAGCTGTGGTACATTTACACATGGAATACAATGTAGCTGTAAAAAAGAAGGATCTCTTATCTGTTTGTAACAGCATGGAGGGACCTGGACATTATTATGCTAAGTGAAATACACCAGTCAGAGAAAAACAAGTATCACAAGATTTCACTCATATGTGGAATCTAATGAACAGTGTCTCTCAGTGGTTAGAGCATCAGCCTCTGCACTGGAGGTTCTCAGGTTCAATTCCCAGTCAAGGGCATGTACCTGGTTTGCAGGTTCCATCCCCAGCCCCGGTCAGGTGCATGCAGGAGGCAACCAATCCAAATGTCTCTCTCACATTGATATTTCTCTCTTTCTCCCCCTGCCCACCTTCCACTCTCTCTGAAAATCAATGGAAAAAATATCCTCAGATGAAGGCCAAAAAAAAGGGGGGGTGGTCCAGAGCCATGGATACATGGAATAGACTGACAAATCTGAGAGGGGAGGGAGGTGGGAAGATGGGAAGAGATTAACCAAAGAACATATGTGCAGAGCCCATGGACACAGAAAATAATGTGGTGAAGGGCTAGGGTGGGGTGGGTGTTGGATAGACGGGGGGTAAAGTGGGGAAATGGGGGACACAATCTGTAATACTGTCAACAATAAAAAAGAATTATAATAAAGTTTATTCTAAAAAAAAAAAAAAGATAAAAAGCTGAGAGCATTAATGGAAAGTTCAGTGTGGAAGCCATAGCATCTCTTTGGAATTTTACAAAGAGATTCTCATGTCCTGGGAGAAAGGGCACAGAGATCTGAGAACCGGGTACAGGGCTTACTTTCCAGAGTAGTCCTACTCCGAAGAATGAACTCCCAACTCACACACTAGAAAGGGGGCACCAGCATCAGTGGTAGTGATTCTCTTGGGCCAGAGTGATAGTAGGACAGACCTATTACAGAGTTAGGCTCACTGATAGCAATGGGGAGAATAGGATCCTAAAATAATAGAGGCCGAGTAGCCACGTTTAACCATCAGAAGCCAGAGGAACACAATTATAATATTGAGTGGCAAGGTTGGGCCTTACCTGAAGAGAGTTATGGGGATGGCTGATGGGATCTAGCATGCTCATGGGGCAGAATAGATGGGAGGCTAACAAGGATACTGTCAATTTGCACCATTAAAAATATCAAGGATATAAGAAATGACAGCCCATCACATATACCATAATCTATTGAATAAAAGCAAATCACAGGTTGTGCCCACACTCAAGGGAAAGATATTATACTGAGGATAAATATGGGGTCACCCTAGGGTCTATCTCCCACACTGAGTGATGTGAAAGGCTACCAACTTCAAGTATTCATAGCAGGGAAGGGCTTTGTAGGAGGACTATAGTGCAGTGCAAACAGCCCTGCTATTTGGGTCATAGAGCCTGAGAGACGCTATGGTAATAGAGGTAAAGTACTGAGAAGAAAGGCCATGTGGAGTTTGTTAATATTTGGGGCACCATAATTTGATATAGTACAACTAATAATAAGGCTTTCTTCATGCAATATCTTGATTGATCATGTGATTTTTTTTTGTGGCTCACTTTTCTACAAATTCATCAAAACTTAGCAACTTTATTCTCAATGATATAATTGAAAGCAACGTCAGTTGATCTTGGTAAATGTAATATCACAAATAACTTATAATTTGGAGAGGGATCTTTCTGTTGATGTCAACATTACTGGAGCTGTGAAGGGTAGATTACAGGCTATGACAGCATTGGGACAAATTTCTGATAAATTATTTCAAAATAAGATTTTACTACATCTAAAGCATGATTCTAAATCTTTTTCTAAAGAGATTTAACTCTTTATACAAATCATTTTTGTGTAAGTCTGAGTTTAATTTTAAACATAAATTTATAAGATGACATTTTAATGCTTTCTGTGACATTTCCTGTAACTTATAGAGTTTGTACAAAAAAAAAAGTGACTTCATGATTTGTATATAACTCAAAATGTCTGTTATGTAGTCTATTGCTATATCTTCAATGATAAGAAAATGTTAATTTTAAAATTCGTTTTCTTGTTAATAATTGGTTCATTGGGATGTTTGTATGAAACTACTGTTCTTTTTCATTGGAAGCAGCAAATTTTTAAATATAATTTCTATTTTTAAACCTTTGGATCTTTACTTTCCAATTTTGAAACAAGTTTTAAAGTCAGAGCTTCTAAACTATTTGAAGAATATTAGGAACTCCTTGATATGTTTCATTGCAATGTCCATGTGTATGCTTTCTAAAGAGTTCCAGAACCAATTTCATTGTGTGTGTGTGGCAGGGAGGAGCCATTTCCCCGCACATCGAAACAATTCTGGGACATCAACTGGGAACCCACAATTCAACTCAATTCTGACACTACTGGCCTGCACATAGAATCAGATTCCATGGTGAAGAGCTCAGTCCTACAAGACTACCCCCCCTCCAACCCCTACCGCACACACACACACATGTCAAATGCCAATTGCAAGTTGAAGTTGTCACCTGTGCTTCTGACTGACAGGCTATAGAGTAGAGGTTCCAACTCCCTTCTTGGGTTTAACTTCCTAGCACAACTCAGACAAACATTTTAATTACTATATCATCAGTTTATTATAAAAACATATAACTCAGGAATAGCCAGATGGAAGAGATGCATAGGGCAAGGTATGGGAGCAGTGGGTGGAGTTCCCATGCTTTCTCCAGGCATGCCACTCACCACTCTCTCAAAACTCCACATGCTCACCAACTTGGAAGCTCTCCAAATCCCATTTTTTTTGGTGTGTTTTCATAGAGACTTTATTACATAGGTATGACTGATCAAACCATTAGCTCTTGGAGATTGATTCAACTCTACCCCTCTGCCCACACTAGAGGTCAGTGGGTGGGACTGAAAGGTCCAAACTTCTAATCATATGGTTGGTTGTCCTGGCAACCTGCCCTCACCCTTTCTAAAAGTTGCATCATCAACAGAACAGAAGACATCTTTGTTGCTCTCAGGACTTATATAATTCCAGGGGTTTTAGGATCTGTGCCAGAAATGGAGATGGCGACCAAATCGATATTTCTTTTTTTAAAAATAGATTTTATTGATTTTTTACAGAGAGGAAGGGAGAGGGATAGAGAGTTAGAAACATCGATGCGAGAGAAACATCGATCAGCTGCCTCCTGAACACCTCCTACTGGGGATGTGCCTGCAACAAAGGTACATGCCCTTGACCAGAATCGAACCTGGGACCTTTCAGTCTGCAGGCCGATGCTCTATCCACTGAGCCAAACCAGTTAGGGCCAAATCTACATTTCTTATTATAAATCACAACATTACACTTTAATTTTGTAATAATTAACTCAAATGGTTTACTGGTAGAGCACAGGCAGAGATTGCTCAGGCCAGAGAGCATATATATATATATATATATGCAGGTGCTATAGGAAAAGGGTCCAGGGCTGGATGGGAAAGCTCCCAACATTGAACTCACGAGGTGTCTCTCCTTTCTTCCAGGGCTGTCACCATTGCTGCTTCTGCTGCTGCTGTTGCTGTTGCTGTCCCAGCCCAGGCACCCCTTGGTGTCTTAAGGGTCTTGACCTGTCCCAGGTACCCTTGTGTGCACCAGGCAGTCAGGCCAACTGCTTGGCATGCACACTGAACATTGCCTGCTGTGTCCATGAACCTGAGCCCTTGTGTGTGCACACTGTTACCTGGTTCTCTCCCCTGTGCACATGCATACTCCATTCTACCACTGGACTTCATTTACAAGGCATAAGTTCAAAAATAAAATTAGTGAGAATTTCAAGATGGTATCAATAGAACACAAAACCGAGCATGTGGCCCCTTATGAGACTGGGGTCCTATGCGATTACACTGGTTCCAGGCCTATGACTTCAAAGGAATGTCTGGGATGTCTACCACATTAGCTACAGCTGTTGTAGGAAAACAAAATACACTAATACTAATTTCATATCATAGACTAGACATTGTGTTAGGCACTTGTACCTACACACCGTTCAATTTCCACAGCAAGCCAATTAAAGTAGAGAGTGTTACCCCTCACTTTACATCTGTATAAAATCAAGACTGAGAGACTTGCACAGGGTTAGAAGCAAAGTTGGTTCTGGAACCCAGGCCTGTCTAGATTTCAAAGGCAGTGCATTTCCCTCTTGATCAAGCTGCTTACTTTGTCCAAGATGAAGAGCCACTTGGAGAACACAGGAGACTGGAGGCCCTGAGGTATCTATTTGCTCATAAACAGCCCAAATTATGCAATAGTCATTAAAAGAGCTACTCTAAGGGTGGGTCAGAGGAGTCTTCCACCAGCCTCCTAAGCCCTTTGGCTACCTATAATTAGAGCGCTTCTATACTTTTTTATCTGAAGCAGGATATAGATGTCACGGGACAATAGGAGTACACCAGAATGGCCATGAGGAAACAGAGAAATGCCCACCTGACTATTGAGAAAAACCGACATGGTTCTTAGGTACCAGTCTTAGTTCATACTTAGCTGGTGCCTCAAACTAAACCACACAATAAGTTGGGTTTTAAGAGAGAGTGGCACTAGCTTTCGTGCATTAAGTTTTTCTGAGCAAATTCAACAATGATTCTGGCCTCTTCATCACACAGCCACACAAGTTCCACTCTGATATAAACACTGTGCATTTCCCATTTGTGGAATTGTTTTCCTTTAATTAAATGAAGGGGGGTGTAGCTATTTTCAACTCTCTGCACAAATTATTACCCAGTAGAAACTGAATAATGTATTGTAAGTAGTACTTATTCTATTTATTGTACCATCTATTGATGTGGGTTGGACTTGTTCTATTTTGGAGGCACTGCCATGGTAACTGGGCTTCTGACAAAGGCCTGTGTCAGAGCAGAACTTGAACATGCAGAACTTCAGTTAAGTGATGAAATAAAGAATCAACCTCAGCAGGATCAGAAATAACAATTTGGAGAATTGTGCTTTGCTCCACGTGTATTTGTCCATAAAGTTAGGAAGTCCTGAGAGGCAGCTCATGGGATTTACTCAACATTTACTGATCCCGAGCAAAATGGTGGAAGAAAGTCATTTCACAGTCTTGTAGCTCCCTTGTCAGAAACTGTGGCCCTGCTTCTTGTTCCATTTTGACCTGTGAGTCAGGATCATAGCTTTAGGCAGAAAACTCAAGCTGGTGATCAGTCATCAAAGAACCAGCGAGGCTTTAAACTCTAAAGTTTAGAGGACTGGCCTTGAGTTCACAGTCTTGAGATATATGGCCTCTGGCCCTGCCCTTAACTATCATAGGGGCTTCCATGAACTGCCATTGTGTTTCACACTTACACATGTGGATGCCCTTTGAGGGCCCAGAATATGTTCTTCTTGAAGCTGGTGCTAGGGTAGCCAGGGGAGGGTCCTGATGGATTCATCCTTCTCTGTGGAACCAGCAGATTCCAGTGATCCTGCAGGGAGCAGGCAACTAAGCTAGGTTGGCTTTTTAAAGTCCACACCTATAGAGTCTGAGGACACCTGAGGGTAAAACTCCTTTTCCTGAAGTCTTGTTACTTCTGCCCAATTTCTCACTTCTAGGGCATAACTGATAAACACAGCAGTGACCAGGTCCTGCTCTACCTTATTCATCTCTCCCCCCACCTGACCATCCTTCCCCTTCTCACAATCCCTCAGCTTTTCAGCCCAGGCTCAGTTTATCTACTGAGTCAGGCTGAGGAATGCAAAGGAACTCATGTGCCCCTGGGTGGCTATGGGTCTCTCCATAGACGTTGTCCAGGGATTCAAAGTCATTGTGAGACTTGTCTCTCTTCTCCTTTTCTAGTAGAGTTTTAGAGCTAAATTGTTCAGCTTTGAATTCCAGTGAGGTGGTCATGATTTCTGGAACTTGCTCAGAAGGACTAGAAAAGAAGGTCCTGGTAAACACTGTATATGGTTAGCTATGGGCCCCAGAGGGGGAGGCTGATGGAAATGGAATTATCTGTGCAAACTTCCTGACACATGGGAGAGTGAACCAAGGCATAGACAGGAAGAGGAGGAAAAATGAAGAGACTTCTCTGCTTATTAAAGAAACAGCATCTCACTTGGTTGACATAAAATTTGGAAGATTATCTGAGAATCCCAGCTCCTCATCTTAGCCATCATTTTGTATACCAATATTTAAGAGGTAAACTTAGTACGGAAGGACAGGCTTAGTGCCTCGTCCTGTTCTTTCAATCAATGTTCCTGCAACAAAGCACTCTGTGTCCCACCTCCTGGTCTTTGGCAATTCCTCAAAAAAAAATTATTTCAGTCCTTGGCATTCCTATTGGCCCTCCCTTATCCTCAAGCCTTGCCAGAAGCCTTGACCCTCTGAGGGCTTCCAAAGTTGAGAGGCCGCTGGGTCAGAAATAACAGATGTGGGTCTTGGATTTAGAACAGACCCAGCTCTCCTCAACTCTCCCATACTTTCAGTTTTCTTTTATTAATAATGGAAATCCCACATATCTCTCTCTCTGATCCTACCTCTATTTCTCTTCCCCCAAGTATCCCACTCCCATAAGCAATAGAAACAACTGCTTTGTCACTCAACAGCCTTCTCCCTTGTGACCCTGGGTATTTCCACTCAAGAGGGTCAGCTATCATGCTAGTTCATACTTTCCTCCTCATTTAATCAACTCTTACTCAATCTAATAAAATATTTCCTTTGTCAATGACACATTTTCTGCGGGGATAGTGGAGCAGAGTTGAAGATCATGGAGGTGTTGAGACAACAGGTGTGGAAATCTGCTCTAGCTAGAATCTTTTTTTAGGTTAAAAAGAAAGCTGAATGAGATGCCCAGTGACTTGTAATTTTTTTATTTTTCTAGAGAACAGAGTTGAAAATTTGGAAAAAAGAAAAAAAAAACGTGCTTGAATGTCCACATCTGGGGCGAATATGTGTAAAGGCGAGAGAGGGCATGGAGGAAGTAGGGGACTGGACACATTCCTAACAAACAAGGGAGGAAGACCAAGTTGGGGCTCTGTATTTTTAGAACACTTCCGGTCTGTGAAAGCTTGAGATGTTGATTTTAGGACCTGTGGATGTCAGCAGAGATCTTTTAAAAGAATAACTTAAGTGCCTAAACTCCCCCAAGAACAGAGAGCCGGTTTTAGAAATGGCCGTCAAAGGCAACAAAAGCAAAATGTGAAATGCGCAAATGCCTTCTACGCATGGTGGTGCTGGGCAACCAGCTCTTTTTCCAGCCTCCCCCTTGCTGTTGCTAGGAGACCAAAGGGCTATACTTCCATCATCTCCATACTTGCTAGGAGATTGAGTAATTGGTCTCTGGATGTGCGTGTGCTGCTTCCCAAAATATCTCTTTAAAAAGACGTGAGAGGGATGCTGGAGGATGGTGGAGGGCGGACTGTGTCCCAGGAGGGCAGCGGGTTCCAAGAGCCAAGATTGGAGCTGGAAGGTGGGACGCTCACATGTGGGACTGAAACGGGGAGCTGTTTATAGTTTTCTCAACCCTGTTATTGGGGACTGAGCTCCTAAGTGAAATCTGGAAATGGGGGATAACTAAAATTTTGGGAGCGATGTGGTTTGGTTTTTCATTCTTACTATTGAGACACAGCAAGGCTAGGAGAAACATTTTAATTTTATTTTGTAGATACTTAAAATGTAAATGCACTCCGTTTATAGTGCTTGATTATAGGTGTCTGTTTTGTGGGGGAAGGGAGGATGAAGGAATAAATAAGGCATGCTGTGGACACACATGCATACATGCACATATGCTCTGGTGTGTATGTGTGTGCGCGCGCACACACACACACACACGTGTCACTATGGATCATTATGATCAAATGCTTGCTTCAGCTATAGGGAGTTAATAAAATAGAACATTAAGTCCCGCAGCTGTAGAATCTCTGGAAATTAGGAAACCCAGGGGTAAGAGTGAGCACTGCCTCTAGCATGACTCTTCATGACTTTTCTGTGCCTCAGTTTCTTCATCTGTAACCTGATAGGTTGAGCATCCCCAAGGCATGCTCCAAATCTCCAACTTTATTAGAGTATGACATATACTCCCACTTTCTCTTCCTAGCCAAGGAACAATGTCATATCATGTCTCTATGGAGTTGTTTAATTCTCTCCTTTAATTAATGGGAAAAATCCAATTGGTTCCTGCATTTTGCATTTTTTTCAAATGACTATTCAATTAAGTATTGAAGAGTAGATTTGTAAGTGCAAAAACTGACTTTTAAATTTTATTATTTACCTCTTTATCACACTTTTCATGTAATACTTAACATGTTAAAAAATCAAAATTTTAATAGCATCACTTTTGCTATTTTTTAAACCAAGGAAGGAGGGTGGAAGGAGGCGAGGGGTAAAGCTATACTGACACTATAGTCTGATCTTACAAATGAGAACTAAGAATCTGGGGAGTTTTCCTTAAAGTCACTGGCCAGATGATTGTGTTCTAAGAATTAGAACGCAAGAATTAGGAAACTTGTCTTCTAGTTCTGACTCTATCCTTAACTCAGACCCTTATCTGTAAAATGGGATAAGGGGAGCCTGTGCTCCAGTCCTCATAGGAAAGTTAGGAAGAAAAAAAAGCCATAATAAATGTAAATGCACTTTGGAATACAGAAAGGGTGCACAGAATGTTCTGTATTCTTTGCACTGTGTGCCTGAGAAATTTATTCATTTATTCAGCAAACATCTTCTGAGATGCTGCTGCCACTAGGCCCTCATTAGACCTTCATTCACATGCCATGGACACATGGTCAATGTCATCCATCGTCCATCCTGTCCCCCAGTTCACAGGGAGAATGACCTCCTGACTACTACAGTTAACTGAACTCTCAGTGACCACAGTGAATACTAGACAATCTCCTGGGCTAAACCTTTGCAAAGTGCGAAAAATGCTCTGAAATCACTCCCACAAGTATCTGTCTTATTTTGTTCTCGAATACTCCCAGTGACACAAACCTCAGACACTTTACTTCCTGTGTTAATGAATGCCAGTGCCTAATCATTGTACGAGCAGATGTTCCTTAGGAAAAACAAATAAAATTAAGGCTATCTTTAGGTTAGCAAACACCCCCACTCTTGGCTGAGTAGACAAATAAGCAATGCCTTTTACCTTGTTTTTTCTCTCATCAGAGATGGCAAAGCTTACTATCCCATGGAAAGCCCAAACTCCCTCCTCTTCCTTGTTTTTAACAACACCCAGGGAGATTTTGGATGGTCCTGAGATAGGAGTGTAGTGGGAAGCTCTCTTAATTGTCTTGACACCACTGATAAATTATTTTTTCTTGAGGAGACACACCTCACTTTTAATCTCTCTGATTCCTTTAAAAAAGTTACTTTATCCTGTGCTAAGAATGAGTAGCATCCTGAAGAACAGGTGGGCTGAGGTAACTAAAGAGTAACCAGGGAATTGTGGACTGGGCACTAGCTTTATTAGACAGAACTAGGTTCCTTGCCCTTCCTCCTGGGTACTTGGCAAGCACCCAGAATTTTCTGTAGAGGGATGGATGTGGGAGGAAGACCACAAGAAGTCATAATGGATGCCAAGTCATAATGAATAAGAGTTTTTCTGTGCACTCCCAGGAGATTTAAGCCCATGAGAAGCATTCGTTGGTTCAGCACCAGGAAGTGCTTGCTAAGGAAGCTTTGTAAAAGGCAAATGGACTGGGACTAGGAGGAGGTGTTCAAATAAATTCACTCTCCCTAGTGCTAGACTCTTGGCAAAGATGTGCACAGAACTGCCCTCCATGGCCCTGTCAACCCTATGGATCTGTGATGCTGTAGGCGAGCCAAGAGAGCCAGGAGAGCCATTCTATCATATTCACCCTCTACCCCAAAGCCAGAAAGGCTGCTGTTTATCTCCAAAACGTTCTGTCCTAGAACTGAGAAGGTACGAATAACTTTGTAAAGTGCTTTCTGAAAGTCCACTATAGAAAATTTCCCTGGCTAGATCCAATTGAACAAAATAACCATCACCCAAAAGATGCTGATACTACAGATTTATTTTTATGCTTTTTCATTTGGTGTAATTTCCAGCAAGCATAGAGGGAAGTCCTCTCCAAGGGACTCTTAATATTTCTGAAGATATGGATTCTTTTTACCACCATGGTAACTCAGTTTCCTATTTGAAAATTAAAACCTAGTCATTATTATTTTCAGTCATGGTAACCTTGTTTCTTCTGAGGTTCCTAAACTAAGTCTGGAAGGAAACCAACTCTCCTTTCATTTGACAATATTTGAAGTCATTTATACTAATAATTTATGGTTTCAAGGCATGAATTATTTCAGCTGAACCTGGAGAAAAAGCCTATTAGATAGTTGAGAAATAAGTAATCTAAGGCTTGCGAGAGTTAAAACGACTTGCCAATGGTTATACCTCTGGTTTCTAAGCATCAGTATACCGTAACTACCTGCCTAATTTCTTGACCTCTTAAGCTCCTTAACATCCATCCATCTTTCATTCATCAACTAACACATTCAAAAATGTTTGAGTACCACCTATGTGTCATGACAGGAGTCATTTTAGGGAACCAAAGACATTAAAATCTCTGCTTATATAAAACTTACATAAAAAACACACACACACAAAAACTTACATACTAATTGTAGGAAATGGCCAACAAAAAGCCTATCTAATAAAAGAGCAATATGCAAATTGACCATCACTCCAACACACAAGATGGCTGCTCCCCTGTGGTCAAAGATGGCTGCCCCCATGTGGACACAAGATGGCCACCACAAGATGGCTGGCAGGGGAGGGCAGTTGGGAGGGACCAGCCTGCAAGGGAGGGCAGTTGTGGGTGATCAGGCCTGCAGGGGAGGGAGGGCAGTTTGGAGGGACCCAGGCCTGCAGGGGAGGGAAGTTGGGGGAGACTAGGCCTGCAGGGGAGGGCAGTTAGGAGTGACCAGGCCTGCAGGGGAGGGCAGTTGGGGGCAACCAGGCCGGCAGGGGAGGGCAGTTAAGGGCGACCAGGCTGGGAAGGGAGGGCAGTTAGGGGTGACCAGCCTGACAGGGGAGGGCAGTTAGGGGTGACCAGGCCAGCAGAGGAGGGCAGTTGGGGGTGACCAGGCCTGCAGGGGAGGGCAGTTAGGGGCAATCGGGCCAGCAGGGGAGCAGTTAGGTGTTGATCAGGCTGGCAGGGGAGTGGTTAGGGGGTGATCAAGCTGGCAGGCAGAAGTGGTTAGGAGAAATCAGGCAGGCAGGCAGGCGAGTGGTTGGGAGCCAGTAGTCCTGGATTGTGAGAGGGATGTCTGACTGCCCCTTTAGGCCTGATCCCGGTCAGATCGGGCCTAAATAGGCAGTCATAAATCCCTCAAGGGGTCCAAGATTGGAGAGGGTGCAGGCTGGGCTGAGGGACACCCCCTCCCCATGCGCAAATTTCATGCACCGGACCTCTAGTCTATATATATAAAAGCCTAAGCGACTGTCTGACGTCTGACCATCCAACCGGTAGCTATGATGCACACTGACTACCAGGTGGCAGACACTCAACACAGGAGCTGCCGAGCTGCAGTGACTTGGCATCTGTGGTTCTCAGATGATGAACCCAGAACAAGAGAGGAGGGAGCCTGATTCCGGGGTGCATCACCTGAGAACCACCCTCTTGCAATCTGGGACCCCTCAGGGGATGTCAGAAAGCTGGTTTTGGCCCAATCCCCACAGGCCAGGCTGAGGGACCCCACCAGTGCACGAGTCCGTGCAACAGGTCTCTAGTTAATAAACGAAAATTACAATATTGTCATGCAAACACATGCAAATGGCTAGCTAGTACATACAGCAGACCTGTTGGAACATCATGATGTGGGGTAAGACTCATGGTGACAGAATCAGTAGCTGGTATGTGTGTTCCCAGTTCAGTTGCCCATCACTCTCTGGAATTGCACATAGCAATCTGGTAGGACTGAATTTAGACAAGAGGGATCCTGACTTTGGGGTTTGGGGGCTTTTCATTACATGATTAAGGAATTCCTGGCTCCTCCCCTTCAGTGACCTAGGGCATGGCAGGACTTCAACTCCAGTGTATTCTGCCAGCTCAGTTTTCATGGTCACAGGCTGGGTCCAAGCTTTGTGTTTGCTCTCTATGTTATAGCAAGTTAGCAGCAGGATGATCCTTATCAGAACCCATGCTTGGAGAATCTGCAGCTGCTCTGGCATAATGGGGAGTTAAAGTCCCAGCCTTTTAATTTGATGGGGAATGCTTGATTGATTGCCTTAACCACTGGGCCATAATCAGTTTCCATGGAGCTTTCTTTGTAGGAAACATTTTCTGTGAGAACATGTAGTTCACTTTTGAACTCCTTAGATACTGATGATCTGTTATTCAAAACTATCTAGTGCTCTATCTCTCATTCTTGTACTAAAGTTCTAGACCCTTCTCTGTCTGGCCCATTCTCTGCTGAGTCAAGTCCTAGGTCTAGACCAGGTATTTCTATTTGGATGATTGAAACTCTGGGGCCAAGACTTAAGGTCCCTAGAACAATATTTCTCTACCCCAGCTGTACATTAAAAACACCTAGATAATTTCTCCCCCCCCCCCCCCGCCTCCCCGAAGATGCCTATGCATTGTCCTCCTTCAGGCTAAATAGGCTAAATAGAAACCAATTCTTTCAGGGTACAGCTTTGGCTTCTACATTTTTCTAAGTTCTCCAAGTGATTCTGATCCACAACAAAAGCTGAGAACTGCTCTAATATTCATCTTGCCAGAAAAATAAGACCATGTGAAAAAAAACCCTCCGCTCAAATTCAGAAAGAAAGCTTGAACAGTAAATCAGAAACCCATATTTCCTGGGTATCAATGAGACTTGGGATTCATCGGTTACTCTAAGAAAGACAGGCACACCCAGTAATTGTTGAGATTGATTTTATCGATGAAGGATGTAGACTCAGTTAAACAGCATGATGTAAAGAAAATGAAGAAAGTGGCATTTTATACACTTGGGTTGGTATCTAAAAATCCATATCTACCATAGGAAAAAAAGCTATAGCCATCCATAGGGAGGTTGTTACATTGTCTGCGCGGCAACTGATTTTAAATTCCTTGGTGGGTTTCTCAGGTCTGATCTCTTAGAAATTATGATGATTCCATCTTCTCACTCCATGCTGTCTAACATGGTATCCATGATCTACATATGGCTACTTAAATTGAAATTAAATAAAATTTAAAATTCAGTTATTCAGTGACACTGACCACATTTCAAGTACCAACTGGCCACATGTGGCCAGTTATCCAAGATATAAGTTGAAAGTGCCAGGTTAGGGAGGGCTTAGTCAGGAAATTGGTGCTGAAGACTACTTACTCTCTTTACCTTCCACTAATGAACACTGCAGGCATCTATAGTAATCATATCTAAAATATGGGCAGACAGATAGACAGACAGGAAAAAGGGCACACCATGCCTTATGAAAATTCTATACATTTTTAAAGTAATCATGTCATTTTTAGTCTCTCTTTTGGAGGATGTTATTTATTGTTAAGACATCATTTTTATTAAATACACTGTAGTACAAGAGACTTTCCATGTCAGGTTGAGAGAAGCTGGTCACATGATTTACAAACAAAACTTTTTATTTTTAAACATTGATATTCTGGTGTCACTTTGAAATCAGCCAAGATGCAGTGGGTCTTAGTAAAGCAATGGACCTCAAAACAGATTGCAAAACAGGAACCAGTAATTATCAGCACAGAGACGTCACATTAAAAAGAAATTAAAGCAAATAAAGAGTTCCAAATACCAGGTCACAATTTAAGGGGCAATATATCTTCAGAGAGATATTGAAGTGTGTGTGTGTGTGTGTGTGTGTGTGTGTGTGTGTGCATGTGTATGGCCCGGATATATACAAACATCTCTCCATGTACAGAAGCAAATGCAGAGAGTGTCCACATCTCTAGGCAGATTTGTAACTGACAGGTAATGATCAATGAAGGCAGGGAGCAATATTTTACCATAATTTGGTCATTTGTCAAGAGATTACATATTTAAAGTCCACATTTAATTCAAAGACCTTGCGTTTAAAACATTTCCAGCAGTTTTATACATTTTTAAAGCAATAGTAAGATATACAAGCTGCAAGATGTAGGCTGTTACATTTCATTTTATGTTCTCCAATTTTCATTTTCCAGTTCAAATGCGACTATTAGCAGCTTTTATTATGCTTGCTCCAGTATGTTCAACATTCAGCCAACCTTCACTCGGGATCATTTTTATGAATGCCCAGACCAAAGGAATAAAACAAACACAGACCTGGTCTAGAATGCATAGACTAAAAAAATGACATCCCATGTTTTCCCATTTCGTCTCCTGAGACGTATGGTAAGATGGCAAAATAGTTGCTTGGTTGCTGATGTGAAATTCACAGTGTTTTGCCTGCAACACATATACATATATATATATTTTTTGCTTTGCTTTGTGTTTGTGATAAATGGAGCAAAATAAATAAATAAATAAATAAATAAATAAATAAATAAGAAAAGAAGAGAAAGGGGAAACATCAGAACCTAAAGATATTGAATAACCTTTGACTCGAGAAGCAGTGATTCATTCCAGCCTTGACAACGAGAAAATACCCTTCATGTACTGTCATATTTAACTACAAATACCGCCCACCTCTAATTCTTAGAATAACATTTACTATCACAACCTGGGAGTCTCTGCATTCCACAATGACGCATCGTAAAGAAACTGCTTTAACTGCTCATTTAGCCATCTGAGGAGTTAAATCACCAGCCATCCTTCTTGTGAAATTTTCTGAAACAGTGATGGAGGGCCAAACCCAAGCTCAAACATTGGAGATAAAAGTCCTCCATTGAAAGGAAAAGAGAGAGAGAGAGAGAGAGAGAGAGAGAGAGAGAGAGAGAGAGAGAGAGAGAGAACCAAGGGTATGTGTATGCAGTCATTTATCTAATTAGACACATAATTTAATGCTGTTGGCATTATAGAAGGTCCATTTTGTGAAAGGAAAGGGTAAAAGAAAGTCTACGCCTGACCAGGGGCTCCTCTGATCGTGGTTCTTTGCCAAGGACAGACTTGTGCCTTGTTGCTGCTTGCACTCCCACCTGGATGTGGGAATTTCTCAGAGTTGCTCACCTCACTGTAGGGTCTTGGACTTCTCCCCATTGGCCTTTGAAGCACTGGGCTCCCAACATTCCCACTCTCTTCTGGAATGTTTGAACTCTGAACACAAGAAATAAAGGGGTCATAATGGGACAAGATGAGCTAACACAAAGGAGCAAACAAGATGGAAAAAAAAATCCATTTTCCTTTCTTGGACCTTTACAAAAGGAGATCTAGCTCAGTTCGCATTTTCCTTTGCAAGGAGCCAGAGAAAGGACTCAGTGTCGTGGGATGGCTTTGAGTCAGTTGTTTTGGGAAGCACATTGTCTTAACCAGGCTTTCCACCCGTGAAGTACTGCAGAGTTGAGAAGTGTGGTGTAGTCCTATCCACATGGAGAATGGAAGCACTAACAACAACACGACGTTAAAGAGTTTTGGTTATTTAGCAGATTTTAAGCAAATTATTCATACTGCACCCTACTTATAATTATCTCTATTACTGTGTGCCTATACATTTATACATAAGCACACAAACACACTATGTTTGCGTGCTTGTCTATGTATAAATCAAGTATTTATAACACACACATAAATACATAAACATACCACAGGTAGCGCTGATGTAAACACATATGCATTATATGAATTCTGATATAATCCTTTATAGCATAGTTCAAATATTTTCTAAATAAGCCTGATTATGACATTGGTTCAGTGTACAAGGATTTCGCTGAAGCTATGAGCATGATTATATACCACGTTATCTCAGCTGCTTGTCATCTCATGTGCTTCATTTTGTTCTTCTAACTTCATATCCTGCTTCATGAATTTGTTAGCGTTCTTTCTTTCCTGGATTGGAGTCTCTGGTGGACTGAATCATGAACTTCATAGTCAGAACAGTTAGACTCAGTCCCAGTGGTGTCAGAAGCTAGCCTGCAGATTTCTAGCATGCCATTTAACCTCCCCGAGTCTTAATTTCCTCACCTATAAAAAAGGTGGAAGGACTCGTTTGCTAACATATGTGAAAACTGTTTAGAAAACTAGGAAACAATTTATTAATGGGAATGACTGTCAGAGTTTGGGCTAGAGAATTAGATCTGTCACTACTCTTGTTGTGGCTTTTAATGAATTTGATGGCAGGCCACATTTTAGAGTGAGATTGCTCCTTTTCTAAAAATGAGAAGAGGGGATTGTGGAGGACCAGTGTGGAACACCTGAAGATATTCTATGGTTCATTCAGCTACTTTTAAAGCAATCTGGTATTCTTTCAATGCAAGACGTCGCTGAAATCAGTACATACTCTTGAGACAACAGAGGGAAAACAATAAGCATATAAATAACTACAGAGCTTTGCACTTGCATAGAACCTTTCATTTCAAGACCTTGAGGGACTTGTCAAAAGGTAAGGAGAGGTGTATATTTGTTTTTGCTTTTTTTGCTTTTATTCTTCAGAGGAAAACAACACTGGAATGGAATGGGTTGCTCTCATCTTCTCATGTGTCTTAAACAAATCCTTGCTCTAAAACTGCACAGCCTTCCTTGAATTTGATCCTTTAGAGTATTGCCTCTTTGCTCTCCATTAAAATAAGACAAATAAGTTGCAGCTTCTCCTCCCAGAGCAGCTGGCCAGTCCCGCAGAATGGCAAACCTATGAAGGTTTTCAGGTCACCACTGATGGAATCTAGAAAAGTTTTGTACAAATCTGCCCCTTTATACTGCTTCACGGAGTGCCACAGTGTTTTAACAGTACCATGGGTCCTTAATAGGATATATACGTGCAGGTATATATCATGGAGATATGGCTTTCATTATATTATTATGTGTATTCTGGTGGGTTTTTTTTTACTGACAAAGAGAAAAATAACTCAACTCCACGATCTATAGGCCAGCGCAGAGCTCGAAGAGACTGTAAGGTTTGTCTTGTCCGACCCCCTTCACTTGACTGCAGATGCTAATGGATTTCCTTTTGTTCTCTGTGAATTGACTTTTTTTTTTGAGAACTGGCTTTTTCAAACCCTATAATGAAAAATAAGGGTATTCCAGTAATTAAGGGTACAAGCAAAACTAAACAGAGCAATTGCACCTTCAGAAACAAATATGAAATAAAATGACTTAAGATGAATTAAAATCACTCCCTTTCAATCTGGCTCGTGTTATAAAGATGTCAAGTTAGCAAAATTACCCTCACAGAGGGTATCAAGTTTTCTTGAGGAACAGAAATATTGTTCTTCCTTGGTGTAACTGATCACCCAAATAACTGTAAATTTCTATTTAAATTTACAACCTCATTTCACAAAATCTGTAATGGTGCCCAGAAGTACACCTCCAAAGCTTGGTCTGGGCATAACCTCCTGTTGGCATGCTGTGCCTAATTTTTTATTTTACTTCTTTAAATGGAGTGAAGGAAACAAAACAGCGTACTGACAGTGGAGTACACTTGGAATGAAACCACTCTCCCAACCGGAGCCCCAGCGAGGCCTGGCCTGCATACACTGAACACCAATGCGTACAATGTCCCCGGAGATGAGGTTTCCTTTCTCTCGGGGACTGACTTAGCCCTTCCCACAGTCCCACAGTCTCACAGTGGGTTCGACGTGCATGAGGACATCCGGGTTTCAGGGTCCATATTTGTTGAAACCCATCACCACCCTACGGCCCAGAGGGTGGTACCCAGCGAATGAGCTCCATTAGCTTCCCCACATTGTGTAAGTTACACCTTTTATAAATCTGCTCTACATGGCAGGGGCACGGCGTCTGGAGCAGTAGTTTCTGCATACAAGGTATTAATCGACGAAGACCATGCACAATTTTGCTTGCACAGTTAAAAGGACAGGTGGGTGGCGAGTAGGGGTTGGAGGGAAGTGCTGTCTGAAAAGTTTGATATAAGAGAAGCTTGCCTCCGAATGTAAAGCTTGTCTTATCTTTTCCAAGTCCTTGGCTTTTCTACCCCACCCTGAAATGATCTCTGGACAAGGATCCACCTGTTTTCAACAGAACTTGACAAAGGGTCATTGGATAACATTTGGAGAAACAAGCCCGTGCTCTTACTGTGACCTACAAACAAGGATGTCTGAGCATGTGAGGCGCCATCTCCTGTCTCACGGAGCCATCTTTTCTCTCTACTACACTCTAGAGTTTCTGATGATGGGAAATGGGTAATCCATGTTCAGAGTTCAACAGTCTTTTTACTCCTCAGAGAGGTCCTCAAAGGAAGGTGCCGAATACATTCCTCCCAGCTAACAGCTGCTGGGTTTTTCCTAAGTAGGAACTGATCCCAGTGGTTGTCTTTGTTCCTCCCATTTTGCGGTTTATAATAAATCTTCTCTCTCTCTGGTTTCAGTCTCCCATACTTAAAGGGCTTTCCAGATTGAACAAAAGTTTTCCTTTTTCACACATGGGCTTAAGCCATCCAAAAACAATAAGAAATGTAATAATAAATAAATAGAAGTGAATCCATAGAAACTCTCGATGTCTGTACAGCGGAAGTGACAAAGTTTAAGTCAAAATTTGTTTTCCCTTTTTTTCATCCACATCAAAGGCAGGAATACAACAAGGCATTGTTAGTTGTGGTGGGCAAACTGGAGTGTCTGCTGATATAACAAATTAGGTTTGTTAAGGCCTTTGTCTATGCAGAGTTAAGAGTAATGCAGAAGCCAGATCGATTAGAAAAGAAAGGTAGTACTGTGAAGCAGGGAAGACAAAAAACTCAAAACAAAACAAAAACTAGGGAACAAAACAAGGGAAATGGAAAGAGAGAAAGAGATAATGCCAAAAAGAAGTCCATACTGTGTCTACCGATGGAGAAGTACACATTGCTTCCCTCTGAAAGCTTCTTAGTGTCTTTGTTGTTAATACTGTCAGAGTAGAGAACAGCAGATTGATGGCATCCAGCAGCAGTGAAAAGACGTTCATCCTCTCAGCCCATCTGAGGAGGTGCTTTGGGAAGGATCGGTCTGGGGGAAAGAGCCCTAGCCTAGAATATCCAGATAGACTGGAGATGCCTTGGCCAAGTTCTGAAGGAGGGTGTGGATGCCCTTGATGTTCTTCCTCATGTGGGGTTCTCGCTGCCAGCACCCCAGCATCAACTCGTAGACCTCCTGCGGGCATGTTCGAGGTCGCTGCAAGACTCGGCCCTGAGTGATGCATTCTATCACCTGGGCAGAGAGCAAAGATAGGATCAGAAGAGAAGCAATACAGGAGAAACAATACAGGTGAAATAAATGTCAGTGCAAAGACAGGGCTGCTTTAAAGAAATCCATTCAATGTTACTTCTTTTCAGAAAGAAGAGAGCAATTATTATAGATTGGTATATTGTGTTTAATTGGGTCACACCCATTTTTTAAGCACACTGATTTCACCAAACTGGTGGAGAAATTACTTATCTATATGGAATGATCCCAAACCTCATCCTAGAATTCCAGTTTTACGGGCCTGATATAGAACCTAGGCCACTTTCATGTCAGAGTGCTGACTGATGAGGGACCCCTAGGCTATATAAATGAGTGGTCACTTTGGATAATGAATTTGGGTAAAAGACAGACTTGAGCCTGAAGAAGATGTTAGGTGCCTAACCAAAAAGCTATGCCTCAAATATAGGCATATTTGCAAAAGGATTAGAATAGGGAAACAAAATGCTTGAGTTTTCATTAGAAGTGCATGGTCTAGTGAAATGTGCAAAAAGAAAAGAACCTTGAAATATTCCTGGAATAATACACAAAAGCTAGCTGGACTCTCAGGGTGCTGGAATGTCACATCTGATATTAATTTGCTAGGTGAGCAGCACATAGCGATTCTTCAGTCCCAGAGGATGCCGAGTTATGTCAGTAAACACTGTGATTTTCTTACGTTTCCAGAGTGACTATACTTTGGCCGTGACCTTTAGGTACACAGCAGGCCATTTGGGAGGTGCTGCACCCAACAAGGCCACATAAGACCTTGTCCTGTGTCCTAACTTCTGGCCAAGGGGCGCCTCTCAGTGTCAGCCCTGTGGGAGGGTCTCACTCAGCCCACTACGCACCTCATTGTTGGACAGCTGGTACCAGGGCTGTTTGCCATACGTGAAGATCTCCCACAACACGACCCCCAGGCTCCAGACATCACTTTCTGTGGTGAACTTCCTGTACATGATGCTCTCTGGAGGCATCCAGCGAATGGGCAGCATCGTGTGGCCACCAACCTGGGGGGAAAGGGATGAACAAGGAGGCATGAGTCATCTCCACACAACATTCCCACTATTAGAGGAAAAGGCGCTTGAATTTATTGATTTTAATTTATTATAAACACATAAGGAAAATAAGATTTCTTTATAATCTCAATCACCTGAGTCAGAGGGCAAAGAATGGTCAACAAAATTTTTTCATATTATTTGCAATTCTCTCTCAAAACTAGATAGGGGCAGAGATAACAGTTGGATGGATGTTCATTTGAATAAACACACACACATGTATTTTCTGGTTTGAGGATGACTCAACCTTCTAATCAACAAGATAACTTAGATGAGGATAACAAGTATGGGGTTCTTCATTCAAAAATGACCCACCAAGTAACTCTACTTCCTTAGCAAAGCCAAAGCTTCCTTCCAATTTCAGATGTTAGGATAAGTGCACAATGCTTCCTTAAACAAGTTCCCCACAACCCAGCAATGAACAAGGCAGAAATTATTCCCTTTTTACAGATGAGGCAACTGAGATTCAGGTTGCTATAGACACAAAGAAGTCAGGTATTTGGACTCTAAGCTCAGTACTTTTCTTTATGACAAGGCACTGCAACTGAGCTTATTTACAAAAATAAATAAGTAACTATGGTTTTGAAAAGCTCATTTTAGTAAAAACATGGAGGGTGAGGCATTAGATGGCAAAAGCATTAGCAACAGGCAAAGAGAACATTGTCTGACAAAGGAGACTCATTCATGATTTCCTATTTCCTGGAGAAAAGTGAAGTATTCCATTTTCAGATTTGTAGCCCATTAGGGCTGTCTCATTTTAAAACCATGATCAGATTTCTAGACAGTAGCCCTGTGGGTGGTAGGTCCTACTTTTCATACTAGTAAACTCCAGCACAACCAGCCCAAATGCCATGCCTGGCACTGGGGCAGCAAGCGAGCTCATAGACAACTGAATCAGACCTCACTGATAACTCTCAGCTCCTGGGTTCTGAGACTAATGCCACATAGAGTTTCTGCCCAATTATCATTCTCAATATTCATTTCTGACTCATTAAAGGAAGGAAATGGAATAATAGTGCCTGAAAAATGCTGCTCAACTCCAGAGCCCAAGGAGATGAGAGGGTCAGAGATGTCTAATATGCTTGGTGATTTCAAATAATGCTCTTGGCATCAAAGAAAGCACAAATGTGAAAGGAGGAGGGTGTTGTTTTCTGTACAATGACTCCAAATTCAACAAGTAGGAATATAACTTGCTGATTCTGGGTTAGGGTGTTCCCATATCCTTACTGTTCAGCTTTGACTACACCAGAAACTCCTACACTAAGTAAAGGCTGGTTGCCCACCTTCAACTTTTGATTTTCTCACTTGCTTCTCATCCCTGCAGTGATAGGTAGTCACTGTTCAATAAGCACAGATTTCCCTCATGAAACTGCCTGGACATCCACTACTCACCATCAGGGTTGATACTCAAAACACAACCCGTATGACACAGGCACTGACTAGTCAGAAAGGATGCTGGTGGTTAACTAGTTTGAAGGTGTGTTCACAGGGAAGAAGCAGAGAGATAAAGAACCATTTATGTACAACTCCTAGAACCAGAAAGCTGAAAAACACACTCTGGGGTCCATTAATCTAGCAAGATACCAGACTTTCCATATTCCTTGTGGATCCCCAGCTGCAATGCAGTGGACAACACTGAATTCATGACATTAGAAACGCTGGGGTCCAGGGCACACTCCAGTGTGCCATTTCCTAGTTAGGTAACCTTGACTAGCTGCCAAACCTCTCTGTGCCCTGATTTGTCCAAATATAAAATGTGGGTAACAATGAATAACTTCTAGGGTTATCGTGCAGTTAATACCTAAGCAGACAATATAAATTTCAGTGCACTAAATACGTTCAGGGTATTTCTTCCTTCTCTGTCATTTTACTGTCTGATTTCCTTAAAATGGGAAGCAGCCATTCTGGAGACATTAAGGAGAGTCAACACATACATCCTTCCATACTCCTCACCCAATGACAAGTGCTTTGGGGCTCTTGGGACTCCAGCACCTACTCTATCAGGTTTTTGGTCCTGTATTGTTAATGGCCACATAAAAAGCTCTTGTTTCCTTTAAAGGAGAAAAAACAAGGTTTTAAATTTTGATTTACATGTTTTCCCATCTGATCATTTATTTTATGCTTGGACAGATTTTTCACTTTAATTCTTTCAAGAATCCCTTCTGGGATTTCACACATGCTGTTATAAATAATGCTTTCCTTGTACTGATGTCAAACGAGTGAGTGTGGGAGAATCTAATAAAAGTTCAGATAGGGTTCACAAGTTTTCTAAACCCATTTAGAACATTTCTGAACATTTCTTTTGCAGCCTTTTCTCAGGATTTTGGAGCATGTCACACACACACACACACACACACACACGGAATCACTGTGGTTACAAATTACCGTCACAGGATGGTTTTTGGAATCTCACAAAATCACATACTGTGTGGCAACAAACAACGAGACATTTGTTTTGTATTGTGCTACTTGGCAACTTGCTCTCACACCCTTGCTTAAATATTTGTGACATGGAATACAATCTCAAGTATGACATTGGGAGTCAGAACTGTTGCTTTGACTACTGGATATAACTCGGTGCCTGAAGAAACTTTCCAGGGATCCATGTGGGTCAGGCCACGTGCCTTTCCCTAAACTCACCAGATAGAACTGATTAAATGGGAAACCCGCTTAGCTGGGAGTTGACATGGACTTTTAATTTTTATTTTCCTCATCCCCAGAGACTGGGGTTCTAGGTCTATAATTACCCACCACCACTTCACCACCATAATCATCCATCAACACTTATGACCTCACCTTTGCAAAGAATTTTACTCAGTTATCTTATTTGAACTCAATAGTTACCCTTTGGGGGTGGACATTGGCTTGCCTTCATATTACAAACCATGTCCCCAAAGTTCAAAGAGTTAAGTAGCTTACCTAGAGCCAAACACATAATGCCTCCCCCCTGATGCCTCTCATTCTGATGGGTCACTCTGTGTTTCCAGCTTCTGCAGTCTCCAACACCTACCCTGTGTGTTTAGCCAGAAAGCTTAGTTGTGCTCTAGTTTAGCCCATAAGCTGACATGACTCAAGTCTGTTGGAAATTTTGATCTTCTTTCCTTTCTAACTATTTCCTGAAGATCTTAAAGGTAAGCTCAAGTTTCAGCATTTCAAGGAACTCTCTGTCCCTGGGACAGCACTGTGCCTTTTCTAAGTACCAGGAAGCCCAACGCCCCTTAGTACAGCTCTGGTAACACTGTAGGCCAGGCACTCCCTATTTTTGGTAACAGATCACGTGCCTCAAGAAAGGTGGATGCTAATCAGTTATGTCTGACAGGACATGAGGGGTTTGGCTGGTATGCATATCATGTCTTCAGGTGGGTTTCTTGTGAGTACTAGTATTTTGGAAGGAAATCTCAAAGTGTGCTTTCAAAGAGATCAGCATTTGCTACTTTCCTATCCATCCTCCAATAACTTCCCTAAACTCTTGATAGAACCAAGTCTTAGATTAAATGGATGGAAACTGGTTCACCTATTTGACGCTACAAATAAAAATCATTCGATGAAATTTGCAACTTCTTAATAAAATGCAACAAAAAATATGAGGGTTCACATGGAGTATAAAAGCTAACGTGTATGAGAATCCCACTCATTGGTTTGCCATCTGTAGAGTAGATGGGGATGGGAATGGGGGGTGGAGGTGGTGGTCTATGGTGCAGACCTGAACTATTCAATATGGGAATGAAGTCTAAAAGGATTTCATAATGCACAACATGAAGGGAGTATTGTTCTATAGATGATGACTAACAGGTCATATCTTAGGAGGCTGGGGACCAAGGACAAAGGCTTAAGAAGAAAGGCTGGAGCCTTTCTGTAAACTCAAGGAAAAGAAAAGGGCTGAATGACCATCATGGCTGCTAATCATTGCAACATGGTGAAACCAGCAAAGCTAACCAGAACAATGTCTGAGGCCCATGGCCAAAAAGAAATCCTATCGTGACTAAAATAAATTAAATTACAGAAAATGAGTTCTGTTTTTAAACATATCAAGAAAAGAACTGTTCATTTAGCTTTTCATGTGATTTCTACAACACCTCACAATTTTGATGGTGATATGTATTGGTCAAACACAAAAATAACAACTGTGTTCTAGTTAAAATACCTGGGCTTTGGCATCTTTTAAATCTACTAGATTGAAAGGAACTTAACACAATAATTTCTGGAGAGAATATTAAAAAGCCCATGGTAAAACTGTCCTGTGTTAGGAATCAATGATTTTGTTATTTTTAAATCAAATTAGACACATCTAATGACTTCAACTGCACTATTTATTTCTTACCCAAGAAATACTCTTTGGGTGCATACTTTTTGGTCATTAGGTTATAAGTTGTGAAAATCTCCCTGTCACTTAACAAACATTATGATTTATTTTTTCTACATTGGAAAACTAGGATTTAGTGAAATCAAAGAACTTGCTAAGGAAGTATAGATATGAATTGATGACCAGCAGTACTGAAGACAGCTCTCAATCCCACCACTATTCATGCTGAGAACCTAGGCTCTTTCTCATTTTTAAAAATATAATTTTTATTGATTTCAGAGAGGAAGGGAGAGGGAGAGAGAGATAGAAACATCGATGAGAGAGACACATCGATTGGCTGCCTCTTGCATGTCCCCTACTGGGGAGTGAGCCTGCAACCCTCTTGGTACACGGGACGATGCTCAATCCATTGAGCCATGCCAGCCAGGCTCTTTCTCATTTTTTTTTTTTTTGCAAATATACAAAGCATCTTTTTTTCCTGGTACAAGTTAACAAAGAAGGCCAATTCATTTTCCAGGTGCACTGGGAGATGACAGAGGAGGTGACAAGCTTAGCTCTCCTCTTTCTGTTGGGCTTCACAAAAATTGCATCTACCATCCCTCATCATCTTCTCTTTTTCTACTACATCATTTCTTCTCAGTGTTGCCTCCTCCAAGTCCATTCCTACTTCTGTTTCTTTGAATCTCCTCTCAAGTCCACTTGTCCAGTCCTATTTCAAATATCAATGTTGCATTTACTAGTAGTCTTGCCTGATTCCTTTCTTCTCTCTCCAAATGATCATGAGTATCCCCACCATAACTCATTATTCCTTCATGTTGATGCCTCATCTCCCTTCTATGGCAGGCATGAGCCTTTCTATAGACCCAAAGTAAATGCCTAGCTGGCTTTGAAACCACTGGTGATATAAAATGAGTAATGCTAATCTGGGACCTTCTAAACTCAACTAGCAAAACCAACGATGCCTGGGAGGCCACTTTCGGCTTGTGGTATTTACTCAATGACTAAGTGATAACTTGTTGGGAAGCCAAACATTTTACTCCCTTAGAAACATGCAGGCCAAAGGCCAAACACCATTAAGGGATGATTAGCTGTCAGAGGCTTTTGGCAGCATTAAATATTGAAGAGACTCCTAGACCTCGTCATGCACCCTTCACTCAGTTGCTCTATTTCAGCAGTTTCTCTTCATCTATTCCTTAACAATTCATGAAAGCTGTAAACTTTAAGAAATAGCTGGACCTTATTTATTTATTTATTGGGTTGCATCTGTAGTATGAAGTTAAAGAGAAGAGAAAAAGAATTTATGCAAAACATTCTCCCTGGAGAAACTGGAACCACTGTGGTCAGACTGTGGGCGCTTTCTGACCACATCCAGGAAGATAAGAATTCTCCAGTTATAAAGAGTGATGAGGTGCTTTTGTGGTGTGTGGCTACTGAACCAAAGGATACTTCATGAGAAGAAAGTCAGCCCTTCTGGCCTTGCCTAGAAGTCCTGAATGTACACAGAACAAGTTGAGTCAGGAGGAGCACTGGTGAGATCCTGGCCACCCTCTCTCGTACAGTGGGAAACGATTATCACTACACCTGAAATGGCTGTTATTTGTAGCCTAGAAAAGCTTTAATTATCTTTTACCATAGAATCTGGTCATTATCAATCATATGGTCATAACAGAAGGGTTTTGACTTAGTAAATTCAAGCCAAGTGTTATGGGATTAGTCAAAGAGAGGGCATGCTGGACCTTATAATTAACAATATTTCTGCAAATAGTTTTTCTTCTTCACAATTAAATCTCTATCCTACCTTAGCAGGGCAAATAATTATGTTTGGAAGGGAAAGGTCACAGAGCTATCATCGCTATCTCCTGACACTTGGACTATAGTTGAACAGATGAGGCAAATTAAATACAAATTTTGTACTGAGAATCTTATTTTTATTCTACTATGAAATAATAATAATATAAATAATAAAAATAACAACAATAATAATACCTCATGTTTGTATAACACTTCTTTTGCCTTTTATAGCATGTCCACATATATTCATCCTCTAATAATTATATCTGCCTCAAAACATGGTTGTAAAGATTAAATGAGTTGATATTAGAAAATCTCTGTGGTGCTATTATGTGATGCAATTTATAGGACATTCTTGATAAGGCAAAACTATGGGTATAGAAAACCCATGATTGATATGGGATGGGAATTTTGGTGGTACAGCAAAGGGACTTGCCCTACTGGAGCATGAGGGAATTTTGTGAGATGATGGCAATGTTCTAAGCCCTCATTGTTCATTGTAATGGCAATTAAATGACTGTTTGCCAAACTTAGAACAATACACTAAAAAAAGGTGAGTTTTACTATGTATATTATACCTCAATAAACCTGACTTAAAAATGAATAAATAAAGCTCTTAAACTAATGCTTAGTGTATAATAAATGTGCAAATTATATTAGCTATTGTTGTTATGCTAAGTATTTGAGTCTGCGATAATCTTACAGGGTAAGTCACCCCATATTCTTTATCCCAATTTAAGAGGTCAGGAATCTCCAGGTCCAGAGGCAAAGTGACCTACCCAAGACCACACAGCTAAGAAGTGCTAGAGTCTACACCAGGGCCCAGCTCTCCAAATGGATGGCACTCTTTCCATGTTGCATCAAGTCTGACATGGTGTCAGATTCAGGGATAGGAAAGGCTCTCTGCATGAGTCTGCTTGGGCTTGAGAAGGCTAAAAAGGGCTAATTCCAATGTGACCCTGATATTTGGGGGACTAGGAATTGGAATCCATGCCAGCAAGCTCAGTGTACATTCTTGATAGCCTATAATTAAGTCACTAACTCCTTCCCAGATACTGGTCTTGCAGAACCTGTTACAGAGGCCATAAAACTGTGAACAGTGCACTGCCCCGGAGGGAGGGTTATTAATGCTGGTGCCAGGCCAGACCATCAGATATGGCCTGGAGACCCCCAACACCTGGGGGCCTTCTTGCAAGGCCCGCGAAAAGGACTGGAAGCATAATCCATATTTGTGGGACAAAGACCACAGGGAGATATAAAGAGAAAACCCATGCATGTTTCTTCACTCAGATTTGGAAAGTATTCCCTGAGTCTGCCGGTGTATTAAACAGTGTCCCTCCTTTTCTTTAAAGCATCACTTGGTTTTTCTTTGGTCTTCTGCAACAGGCTGACATAATGAAATGCCATAGACTTGGTGGCTAAAACAACAGACATTTATTTCTTCACATTGGATTAAAGTCTAAGACCAAGGTTCCAGCAGTTTGTGTGTGTGTGTGTGTGTGTGTGTGTTTTTCTGGTGATGGCCCTGTGTAGCTTGTGTGTACACGCAGAGAGAGCAAGCTTCAGGCATCTCTTCTGGGCCCTACCCTGACCTTATTTACCTTCAATTACTTCCTTAGAGGTCCCATCTCCAAGTACAGAGACACTGAGAGTTAGAGTTTCAAGATATAAATTTGGGGCCGGGAGGGGGGGTGGTGGCAATGGCTTACACAAACACTCAGTCTAATGCTTCCTTTTTTTTTTATCCCAAAGCACTTGGAGGTGCAAGAATAACTCCAAATACTAAGTGTTGTACAATTCTGGTCCAGAATGTTATTCTGTGGTCTTTTGTTAATATTTTCATGTCCCCAGAGTAAAGGCTCACCCCTACTTCTGTCTTCCCTTCCTGGGTGACTCTAGATGATTTTCCTATTACCAACAAATTCTAGAGCTTAGCAAATAGCTTAAACCTGCTTTTGTTCCACAGCATCCCTCAGATTCAATTCATTTTCAGTGCAAAACTTATAGCCATCTCTGCCTTCACCTTCCCCCTCCCCCCACTCTACCCCAATTTCCCTGCAGGTAGCTAAGGGAGAGTGAATAGACCCTGGGACTCTTAAGTTACATGTAGAGAAGGCAGAAGGGCTTCTTGGACTCCATATTGCCTCAAGTGACATTCTCATGGGTCCTATTGGTCCCTGCTTGTGCACTATATACAATTTAAAGAGCCCAAGAGTCCCAGATTTAGAAGTGATTATAGTTTCACCTTATTTTACATTTGCTCTAATCAGGAGCAAATAAGCCTTCTCTCAGTAAAGCATGAAACTGCAATCACACGGATGTTTAAGAATCACATTGGGATCTAAAAACAAGGAGTCTCCATTTTAACAACTGAGTGAACGTCAACAGTAACAACATGCCCTGCCCCTTCCTCTGATGTCCTTTCCCCACCTCAGCCCACTAACTCTTATCAACCTTGATGGGGAGTTTCCTGTATGATCAATGGGAGGATGAAGCCTTTGGAAAGATCTAATATAGCACACTGACTGCCATGTGATGATTGTACTTATACATCACTCAGCAATGTAAATTTGTACATTCCAGTGATAAATTTCATCAAAAAGCCATTTTTTATGTTCAATATAACTGAGCTTTTTATGACCTCCTGTGCATTATGGTTTTTAACCCAAGAGACCATCTGACACTTTAGCAATTGAGACCAGAGCATTGCACCTTTCATGGAGAAAAGCCACAGAGACTGACATGGTGCTGAGCAAAGGCCACCGGAAGAGCAGGAGCAATATATATTCATGTCATTGTCTATGTTAAGGTGATTGCATTATGCTGGTTTAGTACAAAAATTCCAATGTGAAATTGTTTCTATGGAAATAACTCAAAAAGGCTTTATTCCAGCTAGCTTTTAGAAAAAGAAGAAATCAATGAATTGTCAACAGAGCAGGGGGAGGGAGCACTCTCTATGCCAGCTGGGATTGCCATGATTACTGCTGCCCTGGCGCATTATGTCCAGTAAGTGGAGAGGTTAGGTTTCTGGGTGGATACCACACATCTGTCCCACGATTAACCGCAGCTTCTTAGTTAACACTGAAGACACTGGCAGAATGTACATTCTACCATTAGCCTGAGATGAGGACTTAATACACCAGAGAAAATTAAAAATGAATACGGTCCTCTTTCCTTCCAGTTCACTTTGATATAGACAATGATGCCTGTGTCCGCATCAGCGCAACAATAATGGGAAAGTTGCAGGGACAAAGAGGGTACCTCAGTAAGGGATTGCCATCAGCTACATGCAACTGAGATAGTGGCTTAATCTTGAAGTTTCTTCTCACTTTCTGGAAGTCCTGAAGTTGCAGTCAAAGGCTGGTGGAACACTCTAAGAAGTCGTTTCAATGACATCCTTCAGGAGACATTTAAAATCTGCCCACTTCCTTCCACCTCCATTTTGATCTCCCTGTCATTACTCTCCCTAGGCTACTATGACAGCCTCTTAACTGGTCTACCCATTTCCTTTCTCTCTATTTTCCAATCCACTCTCTACTTAATACCCAGAGCAATAGTCTTAAAATATTAATTGTATCAAATCTTGTGTTTCTACCATAAACTCTTCAACAACTTCTCACTGCCCATAAAAAAGCCATTGAAATGGCTGATAGCACCCTGGTTGACCTGAGTGCCTCCTTCCCTATCTCCTTTTATATTTTCCTCCTTTCCCTACAGTGATCCATTTGGTCTTAAATATGTCTTAGCACTTTCTCACTTTAGGTCCTTCACACCTACAGTTTTTCAATTTTTTTTTAAAACCTGCCTAACTTCCCCTTGTCCCTGGGGACTTAACTTAAATACCACACTCTTTGGCACCAAAATCAAGTTAGACCACCAAGAAACACTGCTTACTTTCCCCTCATCATGCCCACCAATTGTAAAGACGGGCTTATCTGTGTGGTTATGTGCTTGCTACCGCCTCTGCCTGCAGACTACAAGGTTCATGACAGGAAGCACTACCCAGTGCTTGAATGCTTAGTAGACATTTGTCAAATGAAGAGAGTGCATCTGGATGCCTCAGGACTTGTGAATAGACAATTTGGTATGAAATAAATATGGAAGGAGAATAAGGGGCTAAAGCCAGAATGGTGGCTTCCTGCCAGCCCTTTGTGGGGCTCTCAGCACAGGCCTCTTGGAGCTGAGAGTGGATATCCAGAGGGGAAAAGGGAAAAATGGACAGTAGCTGATTTGCTTTAGAGAGCAACACCTATTTTTAATTTAAACTGCAAATGAGGAATGGAAACACACATGCTGTACATGAAGTAATGAACATATGGGATAAGTTACCAAGAAAAGCCATGGAAGCCAAAATGAATGGGCTAACGTGACTCCTTGGTTGAGGAGAGGGTGTGAAGGTGCTGGGAGAAGTCAGAGAGAATGGAAGGGCTCAGTTCCCTGTCCCTGGGTTCCCTGACGTATGTCCCTTTGGCCACTGCAGCTTCACTCTGGGAAGCCATCCTGCTTCCAGAGACCCTGTTGTGGCCCCATCAGAGTTCTTATGGGAGGGACTCATGGTGGCAGATGCTTGGAAGTGGAGGGGCTTGTCCTGAAGCTGCCTTGGCATCACCTGTACTTAGTTGTGATGCTGAAGAAGTAAAGGAGGCAGATGGAGATTAATCAGAGGAGGAGCCCTCAGCATCATCACTGCCTCCTGCATGAGCTACACTCTAACTCTCACCTGCCACCATAGCTCCACAACCTTAAACCATGACCACAGTGCTGGGGAGTAACTGAAGTCTGGAGAAGTTAAGCTAAAAGCCAAACCCCCATCTTCAAATGACTATCCATTTCCACCATAGCATATACTATTAAGAAAAGCTATCCTATCTAATAAAGAGGGAATATGCTAATTGACCATCATACCCTCACAAAAGATGGAGGCACCCATAGCCAATAAGGAGGGAATATGCTAATTGACTGCCACGGCCTCAAAGATGGCGGCGCCCACAGCCACAAGATGGCGGCGCCCAGTCCCCTCAGCCCTGCTAGGGCAGCCGGCACATGACACGGCCGGGCCTGCCCCCAGGTGGGTCCAGCTGCTCCATGCTCCTGCCTCCGGAGTCCCCCAGTCCCCTCAGCCCCCAGCCACCCAGGGCAGGCTCAAGGTGTAGGCAAACCTCGGATGTTGGCTGCCTAGATGCCCAGGGCTGCCCGAGGCTCAGGTAACCAGGGCTGGCCGAGGCTTGTGCTACCGGCAGTGGCAGCAGCAGTGATGTGATGGGGCGTCGCCTTCCCCTGATCACCAGTCGCCTCCCACCCCTGACGGCTCCTGGACTGTGAGAGGGGGCAGGCCAGGCTGAGGGACCCCCCTTCCAGTGCATAAATTTTCATGCACTGGGCCTCTAGTTAGAATATATTTAGGATTCTCAAACCCTCATTGTATAGAATACAGATTGATATTTTTAATCACCGAGTTGATAATCATGTGTTTATTTTGTATCATACACTCATTCAACCAAAATTTACCGAGCTACCTACTGGCTGGTAGGCAATGTCCTAGGCACTGGGGATGTGTCCTCATGAAGAGAAAGTAGCTGGTGATTGCTTTATGCCCCATGTCCTTAGGAAGCTCTCATTTTAGTGGGTGACACAGACCACGCATAAATAAATGGACATGACAATGTCAGGTGGTGATAAATACTGTGAAGAAAAAGAGTAAGTGAATGGAAAGGATAGAGGGCAGTGCTCTTTAGAAGGAAGGTCAGCAAAGGCTTTTCTGAGCAGGTGATATCTAAGCAGAGATCTGAATAAAGTGAAAGAACAAGACACAAAAACCAGGAAGCAGTATATTCCAAGATTTTCAGGTCAGCAGGAGCAAAAACCCTAAGGTAGGTGCAACCTGATGTGCTGGAACAGTAAGGAGGACAGTATGGGTGGAGTGGCTGTGGCAAGAGGTTAATGGTAGAAAGGAGGCGGAGTTTTCCCCGAGGCCATGTTTGGTGGGGTTTTATGTAATGGTGCAGCTGCACTGGAGGGTATGTATCTACAGCTATATGTCCACATTAGTATATATTTTATATATTTGCTTCTACTTTAAATAATATGCTACATCAGATAGTATTTCAAGGCAAGTGACTTAATATGGGGCTTTACAGCAAACACGTAGTCTATGATATAAATACCATTATCATTTACTAAGTAGGGACACTAAGACAAAGAAATGCAAGACCATAGTCAGAATCAGGGTCTGAGGTGGCAATGAAAGACAGATGTTTCAAATCCACTAATATTGCCTCTTTCTCTTTGATTTTTGCCTCTCATTTTGCACCACTTCCCCAAATCCACCTGGTGGCATGACCAGTTATGCTAGCCAGCTAAAGCAATCACCAGTCCCTTTCTCTGAGCTGTTTAGGAGGAAATCCCTTCTGTCCCAACCCAGAGAATCTGACAATGACATAATTGCACAGAAGCAATAATCGATGCTTTCTTTTGCAAAAAGTGATAAATTTAGAGAACAAGTGGGTCTGACTGTATGGGTTTCCCACCCCCTTCTTCCAATGGAAGGAGGAAGGAGCGGTGGAGGGATCCTATTGCTTCTAGATCCTTCAGTGGCACAGACATATTCCTGAGTTTCTCAGGATGACTAGTGATAGCCCCCTTGGTATTTAGCTTTAGGATTTCTGCTAATGGTCTCTACATGCATCTCTCTGTCAGTACTTGAGTAGGAGACTCCCTCTACATTACATTGTTTTTCCCCCCAATATTCCACCAGCTGTACAATCACATCACTGCTCAAGTCACCCTCTGACTCTTAAAAAAATTTGAGATTCCTTTGAGGAAGAAAACTGTCCTTGTGGTATCCCAGGGGAGAAGAGAAAAGGTTCCATAGTGCTGAAGTCCTTAATAATGGTCCCTCAGCATTCTTTCCTTCCTGCCTCTCAAATCCTTAGTCAACCCCATGACCATTTTTTTTTGTGTGTGTGTGTGCAAATTTTCCTTTCCAAGGTCTCTATCCTCAGCAACTACATTTTGTTTATACCAGAGCACCTATTTAGGTACAGACCATTGGCATTTAGGAACTATATTTACTGGTTAACATCTACTTGAATCCATTTACGGTAATAGCTTTCATGAAACACAGAAAGGACTTTAAACACTACAATCTACTCTGTGAACACACACTCAGGGGTAACAATTCTCTTCAGCTTTGAATTTGTCTTTAGAGATGAAGACAAGAACACTCTAGAGAAGGACAAGGTTTATACTGAACAAATAAGCTACTGCAAATTAACTGGAAACTGTAGGAAAAAGCAGAGATGATTCCCAACTTAAGAACATTGGACTTTTATTTTTTTAAATATATTTTTATTTATTTCTGAGAGTAAGGGAGAAGGAGAAAGTGATAGAAACATCAATGATGACAGGGAACCATTGAGCCTGCAACCCTGGGCATGTGCCCCGAGCGGGAATCAAAGTGTGACCTCCTGGTTCACAGGTTGATACTCAACCACAGAGCCATGCCCATCGGGCAGAACATTGGACTTTTAAACAGCCCACCTTTTCCAGTGGAGGTGTGTTCTCTTTTTACCCAAGGGTTAAGTGTCCTCCAATTCCTTCCCCATTTGGAGCCCATTCCTCCCTCCATCTCCCCCATCCCCTTAAACAGCACCACTGTCCCCACCACTATTTATTTTCAAAGCTAAAAACCTAGGAGGTTGCCAGCCCTGCCCTGTCCTCCCAGTAATCTAAAAACCTAAAATAATAATTCCTTATTTTCCCTGATGTCCCTCCCCTCACCAAGTCATCAGCAGGTTCTTTCATCTATACCAGCAAAACATACCTTGAATGTACCCACTTGCCCATTTCCTCTGTTACCACCAAGTCCAAGCCGTCACATGCTTGCACCCAGACTATTGCAATAGTGTCTTCTGAGCTCTCTCAGTTCTAACCTCAACTCAGCAGGCAGCCTACCTGCTTTCCTCTTATCCTTGTCTGGCCTGAGGCTAAGGACATCATTTGAGGCTGAGGACATAACCTTGCCTCCAGAAATTGCCTCAAGGTCTTGGTCTGTTCCCGCTGCCTCTGCCCCACAGGAATGACTCACTGCATGACCTTCCTCTTTGCCCCAGGGATCAGCTTTTACCTTTCCCCATCACAGTATGTAGACCCGGAAAATCTTATTACTGGAGCAGTCAAATAACAAAAAATATATGTTCACATAGTTTGTTACAGGCTGTATTTTGTGAAACGTTCAGAAGAATGCTTAGTTTCTGAGAGCTTCTTATCCATTTGCTAAACGTATTAACGGTCACTCCATTGCCTCTCTGAATTAAATCACTAAAGTTGCACCACTGTTTTAGAGTGGGAAAGGTGGTTACTCCTGGAGGGAGAAATTAGGTTCAGCAGAAGGAGCACCCAAAGCGATCTTTATAAAGTGAAACACCGCAGAGAGACCACAGCAACTAATAGCGTCTGGGCAGCCCTGCGTAGCCACACATCTGAGGCTCACACCAGACACGGACCACAAGCCTCAGGGGTCAGGCTCTTAACGATCTCTGCTAATGAAAACTCAGCCAATCAGAACTGGCCTCATTCTCATAGTTGTCCTCTTGGGGTCTTCAGAAATTATGACTAGGCTTGCTTTGCATTTATATCACCCACATCCTGGTCAGGAAAACTGGAAGCTGGGCAGTGGAAAGTAGGAGGGAAGCAGGCGAAAGGGTGGTCTGAACACCCTCTTTGAGTGAAGCGGCGGTATCAATAAGAGAATCATGCCTGACCGCTCGTCCCCAAGGGTAGGTCAAGAAAAGGTGAGGGTCAATTGTCGCATGAGGATCTCATATTTGATATAATCAGCTTTGTGACATTAATGGCCAATAGGCCATTAGCTGCTTGAATGCTCAGATGAGGGCAGCTGTGAACACTACTCTGAACACCGCTGATGTCCTATATCTGTGGTCGGCAAACTGCAGCTCGTAAGCCACATGTGGCTCTTTGGCCCCTTGAGTGTGGCTCTTCCACAAAATACCACGGCCTGGGTGAGTCTATTTTGAAGAAGTGGCGTTAGAAGAAGTTTAAGTTTAAAAAATTTGGCTCCCCAAAAAAATTTCAATTGTTGTACTGTTGATATTTGGCTCTGTTGACTAATGAGTTTGCCGACCACTGTCCTATATTAAGATACGCAGTGGGGCTTTTCCAGGTGTTCCATGATTTAAAAACTCAGGCCTTTACCTGAAAGAAAGGGAGCTCTGGGAACCCCATTTTCCAAAGAAAGCTTCTGTGTCAGTCAGGGTTCAACACAATATCTGACAGCTGCATCATACCCTGCTCCCATAATAGAAAAAGCCCTACCATAACCACCCTAGGTAACCTGTCCTCTCTGTTGGTATAGGGAGAGATGTGGGGAGAGCAGTGAGCGAGAGCAACGGAGCCATTGGTCTGGGGCCATTGTCAGAATGTTCCTAAAGAGAGGTCATTTCTTTCTCTTCCCCTTCTCTCTGTCCCCCCACCCTCAACCTGAAATCAGGTAAGGGCTTCAAGAGAAGTCCTCATAAAGATGGGGGTGCCTTACCAAGGGGAGATGGGAACCTCATTTGGCATTTAGGCTTCTGTTTAGGCAGCAGACTGTGTGTACTGAAATAAGAAGTGGATGAAGAAAGAGGGTGGAGCAGAAAGTAGCCAGCAGGAGAGCCTGCTCTCTCATCATTCAGAAAGGATAAATGGGCACTGTAGCAAGCGTCTATACCCGAGCCTTCTTGTTTGTACGCTGGCTGCCCACAGGTGGCACCTGATCCAAGGCGGTGCTCACTGAGAAACAGTGACCACAAAGGAGAGGGTGACAACTGAAAAGTAAAGAGACATTTGCTTTGTATCCGCAATCCCTCTTCCAGCCCCTAACCTCATAGAAGCTAGAGGCATAAGAGGAGCAGGGAGAAGTCCAGCCAGTGATGCTGGAAGAGGAAGCTTTGAAATTAGTGGAATAATGAAGTTGTAGACTGTATTCAACTGGTTTTGTTGCTGAAGGTCAACAGCAAGACATGGAAGAAACTTAACTGCATATTACTAAGTGAGAAAAGCCAGTCTGAAAAGGTTATATGATTTCAGCCACACATATGCCATCCTGGAAAAGACAAAACTGTGGAGACAGTGAAAAAATCAGTGGTTGCCAGGGCTTCAGAGGAGGGAAGGACGAACAGGCAGAGCAGAGAGGATTTTAGGGCAATGAAACAACTCTGTATGATACTATAATGGTGGCTACATGTCATTATACATTTATCAAAACTCTAAGAATGTACAACACCAAGGGTGAATTCTTACATGAACTGTGGACTTGGGTGGGTGATAATGATATGTCCATGTAGGTTTATGATGGTAACAAGTGTCCCACTCTGGTGCTGGATGTTGATAGTTAGGGAGGCTGCCCATGTGTGGGGGAAGGGGCCTTAGGGGAAACTTCTCTACCTTCTCTTCCATTTTACTCTAAAACATAAAGTCTATTTTTTTTAAAGTGTTGCAATGAGGACATGACTGTTGCCAAGGCTCTGTTCCTTAGTTTACATCCATGCCTATAAATTCAGGAAAAGAGGTTGCCAGCCCTGCCCTGTCCTCCCAGTGATCTGCTGCTGTCCATGGGGCATGGGGGATGCTCTGTAGAAACAGAACCTAAGCAGTGAACACAGAGGTGTGGCTCGGAGGAGCCACAGAGAACGCTGTGGGGCAGAGGGTGACACGGAGGGCTTCACCCACCCAGCCTCAGGGCGGAAGTCAGTGTGGTTGGAAGTCCATTCTCAACAGGAAACGGGAAACTGGGAACTCTGCTTGGGAGTCTCTGAAATGGGGACAGAGCTGGTGCTTGGGAAAGAGGCCAAGAAAATGTGGGGCAGAACCATTCTCACCAAGATGAAGCTAATTTACCGTGGAATGCACACACTGTTTCCCCGCCATGATATATAAATAATTTTCTGTTTTAATTTTGAGAACTTGAAAGCTAACCTTGCCAAAAGGATTGCAAGAATGTTGGGCATGTCAGTGTAGCGATGGTTCTGAACTAGAATGAATTAAGTCAAGGAAGGGTTGAAGTGTCTTTAATTATAATGATTTTTGCCTTAATAGCCCAATATGTTGATAGTGTCATAGCTCAAGCTATTAGAATATGATTTGCATCATAACAGTTCTCTTCGAAAGATATTAATTAGACTGTTAACAGACAGTGCCCAAAAAGCTTTTATAACTTCCTGATGAAGAGACTTCACAATTGAGAACAGTGACTGTCATATGATGTTTTCTTACAAGTTCAACAGGCTTGGGCAGTCGTAAAAGGGAAAACTTCAGTACGAGGTTACTGAAGGAGCATTCAGTGGGGGAGGGTAAGGCTAAAATGGATTTCATGGGCTGGCAAGGTGTTCAGCTGGGCTCTTCCATACACATCAATAAGAGACTGTGCTCTCTTGTGTGAAACAGGACAGGGGCCCTGGGAGACCCTTGAGAGTATTCAAAAGATGAGCTAAGAACCTAAAAGTCAGAAGATAAGAGGGAAGAGTTACTCTGGCTCAAAGGAAGGGCTTCTTAGGGGTTTCCCAAAATGAGAATGACAAGCTCAACTACAGATGAGGGTCCTGTTGGGGCAAACTATCACTAAGATGACATCATCTGAGTGCAGGACCATGTCAGGGTGGCACTGTATCACATATTAATGTAGCAAATTCCTTTTCTTTTCTGAATGGATTCACCTTACATCAAATTCCAAGTGAGATTCTAAGCCCAGGGAAGCAAGAGTGAGGGATAAGAAGAGTAAGGCAAGGAAGGATGGAGAGCAGTAAGAAGAGGCGTTGTTTACTAAACTAGCAGCTATTTGGTGTCCATGTGACTGACTTCTTGCTTATAAAGCCCTAGGTGATTCTGCACAGTAGTGAACTGGGTTCACCATCCTGAAAGGAGCCACAGAGAAGAAGGGGGTCAGTCAGTGGGGTCACTAGAAAATCATCCCGATCACAGAGCACCTGCTGTGATGTGGCACATTCATGAGGCAGGGGACAGGCTGTTCCCTGGAACTCCCTCTCTCTTTCTCCTGCACCTTTCTCTAGACCTCTCCCTCTATTTTCATTTTATCTTTCATGTAATACCATTACCTATATGGCAGGTTCAGTATTAAAGGCCTGCCCAGGCCAGCAGCTTTCTGGTTGCAGACCTAGAATAGCGCCCTAGCTGCCTGAGTAAATCAGGGTATGCTACCTCCCATCTCATGGTATCCTGGCACCAGCCTGTGACCTCTCCTGGGAATCGCCTGGTGAGACAGACTCTGAGCACCAAGACAGAACTCTCTCCCCGAGTCTGGTGCAGTCAGGAGACAGGCAGAGAGGAAAATAGCTCCATTTTCTACCCACAGAGCTTAGCTTAAATGATTTGCCTCCAGGTATCTATGCTCTGCTCACTAGCTCACAGCACCTGCAGCAGAATCATTGTCTTGCTCTAGCTCTCCCTCTGACCAGAGGCCTTAAACCTTTCTTTTGTAAGTTTGGTAGGGTAAGAAACAAGGATGGAGTCTTATCACAGCAATGTCCTTCATGCTGCATTGATAAATTTCAAGTGCTTAACCACTCACATTAGTGGGAAGGGGGTTACAGCTTTAGAAATGCTTTCTCCCCAGGTTAATATTTCATGCTAAATCTTTTGACATTTTTATGACCTGTGTACAGCAGCCTCATATGTTCATAATCATGTTCAAATTGAAAGAGTATGATGATCACTTCACAATTTAAAAAGCACTCTTTGTTAAGGCAATTTTAAGCATCTTGTAACATTTCAGACTTGTGTCCAATCAGATATTTTCCTTTTAAATATCTGCCTCTCCCCCTTCTTCTTCTTCTTCTTTTTTTTTCTCTCTCCAGGATTAAAACATTTGGTAAGACTAGAAAGAGGCTGTTGACTTCTCAAGTGTCCATGTGGTTCTTGTTCCCTATTAAAGGCTAATTACCTTTAGACAAGTGAATGTGAGCTATTGAAGTAAAAACTTTACGAGTCTAGAACTGTTACTCTAAATTTGGACCTGATGTCAAGTTTCAAGTTTAGTTGGCTAGATAAAGATGGTACGTTCCAGTGCTGCAAGCATAACCAACACATGTTCAGGGCCATATGCTGGCTCTTTACATATGTTAATTTATGTAGTTCTCCAAACAACCCAGGAAGCTAGGCTTTCTGATGTCCAATTCTCAGATGGAGAAACTGGATCAATGACTTGGCCAGTGTGTGACTGAACCAGTGCAGCAGCACCTTGGCTCCCAGACCAAAATCGGCTCCAATTTATTATTGGATTTGCGATTATTATTTGGAGTGGGTTCAGAATGTACAGAAGTCATAGATGTTCTTCGCCTGGGCACCTGGATTTTATGGAACCTGGTGGGGCAGAGTGAGACTCATAAGCAAGACTATGCAAACACACACACACACACACACACACACACACACACACACACACACACAAAAACACAAAAAAAAACCGGGGGCTAAAGAAGGGTTCTTTCCTTAAATTCCACCACTATTGTAATTATTCTGAAGCACCACCAACAACCACACTATGGAGCCATTCCTCTTGGAAATGCAGTCCTGTCCAGGTGGTTCTTTCTGAAGCCCAGCAGGCTGACTGCAGGGCATGTTGACAGGAGCCCCAGGACTGCCTGTGTCTCAGGAGGAATCGGTGAACTGCATTTCTCTTAGGGGAGGCCCTGCAAGGGGAAAAAAATTCTAATTTTGCCAAGATTTTTCCTGTTTCTAAGGACTCACATGGAGTTTATCATTCACTTTGCTATTTTTAAAAATGGTCCGAGGGTTACCTCTAAGCCCTGACCACACTATGACTTTTCTCAGGGAAAATCCTACCTGTCCAATGGGAGCACATTTTATGCATTGCAATTGGGCTCTATGCAGATCCATCCTTGCTGTATATTAGTGACTCGTCTGGGTCTAATTTAGGCCACAACACACATCAGGCAGGAACTCTTTAATTCCATGTTCTCTTCAATGTTCAGCAGATTTTGTTCACTCAACAAATGTTAAATGCCAGTAATAACCAACACCTTCTCTCTCTAAATAAAGCACTGTTTTGAGATGGTATATACATGACCATTCTGATTTAATCTTTTATTTAGAGAACAGGAAAAAAAAAATAAGCCACACATAGATTCTGTCAGCAAAGATTGAATTTCAAAGTCTAAAACTAGGTCATGATGACAGGACGGAGGATATGGGATGCTGAAGGCCCAGAAGCACTGAAATAATCCAGGATGGTAATGACAAAATGTGTCTTCTGCAAGTCCCCTTGAAGAAGACAGGGTGGGAGAGTGGAAAGAGCTCTAGGTGGGGATTTGCCGCTGAGCTGTGGTCTGGGCTCTGGGAGTGGTCTGGACCACTATTTAGCTACTAGCAGCTTCCTATTTGTGGGACTCAGGGGACAAACTGGGTGATCTGAGAAAGGTCTGTTCATTCATCTAAATGATTCATTTATAGATCACATGTTTAGAGAGTGCCTAATGTGTGTTCAATATGAAAAAACCATGGTGAATATGGTCCTCACTCTCATAGAACTTAGAGTGGGGGAGACATTAATCAAATACTCTCAAAATAAGTATGAAATTCAAGTGCAGCAGATGCTGTCGAGGAGGGCTACATGATACATAAAAATAGTATAAATATTCAAAATATCTAACGGGGACCAATGAACCATAACTTCATAGTTTTGGTGCCTGAAAGCTCCATGTTGTCCCTGGAGGCAGCTCTTTAGTGGCTGAATAAAGTGGACTCAGGGTAGTGGCTGTTTATCAACTTGTGCCAAAAATATTTTAATTTTTGCAACTAGTGTTCTGTCTGAATATTGGCATTGCATAAGGGCTTATAATAATAGAAGGCCTTTATTCAGGGCTGCAAGGCTGGTAAGAGGCTTCATGTGGAGGTGACATCTGAGCTAAGACCTGAAGAAAAAGTAAGAATAACTAAGTGAAAAGAAGAGGAAAATTATTGTAGGCATAGTAGAGGAGTATGTTCAAAGTCTCTGGGGCAAGAGGGAACAAAATGTGTTTGAGGAGCTTAAAGAAGTCCAGCATGGTTGGAGCATAGTAAGCAATAGAAGCCTGATAGGGGCTGGGGTGTGGGAGTTGGATATGAACTAGAACATGCGGGATTTTACAGGTCATTGAACAATGGAAAGCCACTCAGAATGGCATGGCCAGATTTGCATTTTACAAAGACCACTCAGGCTGCTGTGTAGCGCGGAGATTACAGTGGGAGCAGTTGGAAGGCTGCTCCTCAGTCATCCAGGAAAGAGGCTGGTGGCTCAGACTAGCATAGTGGTGATAAGGGTGGAGAGAGTATATAGTTTCTTGCTTGCTGAATTGGTAATGATGGCCATTCACTGAGATGGGAAACACTACCACAGGCTTGGGGCATATTGGTGATGGGAGTCAAAAGAGAGACCGTTGGAAGGGAGGGTGTCTGACCATGTTGTGATGAAGGGGCCACTACAATACTCAAGAGGAGACCTGAGTGTAGGGGAGTGGTCTGGACCAGAAGTATGCATTTTGGAGTTACCATTGTAGCAGTGGTCACTGATGCCTAGACTGTGGAGGAGACAGCCTAGGCAAGAGCACTGGACTGGGGTGGGGGGGCTTGAGAAATTTCAACAGGTAATTGTCAGCCCTTTACCTATGAAGGAGATTAAGAAAGAGTAGCTAGAGTGGATGGGCAAAACATGGTAGTGTGGTATCAAGCAAAGAGAACACTTCAAGAAAGAGGGAGAGGATGACAATTGTCCAATTGGATGAGGACTGGAAATGCCCAGAGAGATTTCAGGAAGACTGAGTGAGAGCTGCTATATTTTTCTCTCAACCTTTTACTTTGAACTAATGATAGACTCACAATTCATTGTATAGTACCTAAAGTCCCAGGTACCCATTGCCCAGCTTCCCCCAATACAATTAACTCAACTACAGACCTTAATCTACTTACAGTAAGAATTGCTTTGATAGAGCAATGGGACCAGAAATCAAATCAGAGCAGGCAGGGCAGGGAACAGAAAGAGGAATCAGAGGCAGGGTGGATAGCAAATATTTATCTGCCGTCATATGCTGCTCTGTGCTATGCACAGCACCCGACACTGGGCACAGAGTGGAGCCCCGAAGAGACCTTCACATCCACAGGATCTGGACAAGGAATCAGGGGAAAGGAAGCTGAGGATAAAAATCTACTTCTGGCAGTAGGCACCGGTGTCTGGGGCCACAGTGGGCCGAGGAGCAGGGACTCTAGTAGTGAGTCATTGGGAATGTCCTCTGAACCCCGCAGTGGCAGGGGAAAGCATACTAGGACAGTGGGAGAAGCATCAAGTCTCTTCATTCAGGACAGATGTCCTGGGGAGTTGGTCATTCCAATGCCTCTCAGATTTTACAAACTCTTAAGAGCAGAGAACTTTCTGCAGTGGAGCCTCAAACATTTCATAGCTATTGCATGTTCTAATACAGTGGTCGGCAAACTGCGGCTCACGAGCCACATGTGGCTCTTTGGCCCCTTGAGTGTGACTCTTCCACAAAATACCACAGCCTGGGCGAATCTATTTTGAAGAAGTGGCATTAGAAGGAGTTAAAAAAATTTGGCTCTCAAAAAAAATTTTAATCGTTGTACTGTTGATATTTGGCTCTGTTGACTAATGAGTTTGCCGACCACTATTCTAATAGAATTTTAGAAGAAACGTTGGCCAGTGGGTTGGAGTAACATATTTCTAACAAGCCCATTTTACAGATGAACACACTGAACCCCAAACTCCAAAGAAACTGACATCGCCCAACCACACAGCCTGGATCTCGAATTCTGATTTGTTGGTGTTTTCATTCCAGGCCCTCTTAGAGGTCCCTCCTTCCTGTGTTGCCCTGCATCTCAAGAGACTGATTCTATTGAGCTGTGCATGTAGTGACTGCTTCCTATGAAAGTTTGATCAGTTTTATCTTTCTAATATCACCCAAGTTGGCTAACGGCAGGTATCAAACAGCCAACAAAATCACAGGACAAGCTCTATATTTATCTCTCATTCTGGTGGGTAGATGCCCAACAACCAGAAAAATAAGTATATAAAACCTTGGGAATAGATTTTACTGCTGCTCCACGTTCCAACTCCTCCCCCACACTGGGGACATCCCATGAAACTCTGTTTTCAAGGTGGAGGGAAGCAAAGGGGAGGAGGGCAAGGAGGAGATGCAGTGAAAGGGGCAGCAGGACCTGGATCCCCTCAGGGCTGCGGCTCTGGTCAGCCTCAATCATAGGTGCGCAGGGAGGTTCCCTGAAGCCTGATTCATTCCATCTCAGCGGGTGGGACTTAGAGAGCACTGACCTCTGTGTGAGAGAGGCTGCCTGCCACAGGAGGCTCAGGTCCTGCATACTAATTGGCCTACTTAAATGACTCTCCATCCCCTCCCTCCAACTGCAACAATCCCCCTTCCGAAATCGCCTGCTCCCAGTGGAGGAGGCTTGCTGCCATGGCAACACAGCCTTCCAATGCTGGGAGAACTCACCATAGAGATATGGGGAGAAAAATTCCACTGTTGAATTTTCAAAGAAGGGCTCAAAAGGGGAGGGAGAGGCAGAACAAAGGTTTGAGGACCAATGTGGTTGGAAATGGGGAGCTTCCCTGGCCTCGGGCCTCGGGTGCTCTATACAAACGTTCATCCCAACACGTAAACCTGCAGAGGCAAGACCAGACAGGGCTGGACACTGTGACATGCCACCTACATATGCAAATATCATATCGCCTCATTCATGGGGTGCCTGGCACCAAAAAATGGGGGTAGGAACATGCCAGCAATGGCCGCTTTACTAGGATGTCCCCTAAGCACTCATTAAAATATGATAAGCACAGAGTTTGAATATGCCCTGATCAAAGTGCGGACTTTGCCACCGAGGGTTTTGTTGTTGTTTCTGCTCTTCTACAAAATCGTATTTGAATCACATTATACCTCCTTTGAAAAAAGAAGGAATATATCCATCGAACATGTATGCCTCCCCATTGAGCTGCTCCCAGTGAGGGGAGAAACAACCCAGGTATGCTTGTTTGGAGGCAGCCTGCTCCCACTCAGTGTGACCCAAGGCTTGTTGATGTTGCTAAGGGGAAAGGCGGCAGGCCAACAGCACTTGGCGCCTCTGTGTCCCCTTTAATAGGACCAAAAAAAAAAAAAAAAAAAAGCAATAGTCTGGGTGTTTGGTGATCCCCTCTGATTCTGGGGAGTCCCTTTGCATTGTCTGAAGCTTAATCCTTTCTGAAATACTTTAATTCATTCCTCTCTGTTCCCTAAAGTTCCCCTTCAGGTCCCTTTTCTTCCCGTTTCTAAAGCAAGGCAGTGCCTTTCGAGTTGTGAGCCCATGGCATCATTTCTGAAACACCCCAGTGTTAAGGAGCTGGCACACATCACGTCAAAAGGGGTGTTTAGTTCTCAAAACCAAAGCAAACACACACACAAATGTTCTCTTTGGGACCAACGTGGGAGAGTTTCTAAAGGCCGGCCACAAGCTGATTGTGTTTCTGACAGTCCCCTGCTCTCAAAGGAGTGGGCAAATTCCGCCAGGCCTTTATCTGCGCCTGACAACTCCCAGAAACAAGCCAGGGCTGGGAGCTGGCTTCAGATCCAAGTCGGGAAACCCTGAGAGAGCAGGAGACGGCCTGCGCTTGGAGAATGAAGCGCTGGAAACCACACAAAAACAGGAGGCAATTGGTTTTCAGATGGAGCAAACGGTGCAGAGAAAAGCCTTATTCAGTCGTATTAAATAAGATACACAACAATGTCACATTCACCTTTGTCCCTCGGATGTCATTTTAGACACAAAGACTTGGAAACATGCTTGACTCCCAAGCCCTGGCTTTCAAGGTGACATTTCACAAATCTTTCATTCATTTCTTTGCAACAAATATTTATGGAACAAACTCTGCTAGATGCCAGAAATACAAAGACGAATATTTGCCTGGACTTCTTGTAGAGGGTTTTGGAAATAAAAGCAATCTCTCAACATTTGCAGCCTACTTCCAGTTTCCAAAGCACTAAACACATCATCTAATTTAATCCCCAGGGCCCGCCTGACTGTGTTAGATAAAGCCTGTGCTGCCTGAGCAAGAAATAAGGGCAGAAAACCCTCCACAAATGATGGCACCAATGTGGGAGGTGCTATCCTTGAAATTGCCAACTCACTTTGCTCCGGGAACTTCAGGTGCTAAAAGTACATGTTCTCTGGGTACCAGGGCACAAAGCTTTCTGGGTATAAAGAGCGTCTTGGGAGATTAAATAAATTAGCCTTCAAAGAAATCTTTGAAAGTGAGGACACTTTATGCAGAAAGAAAATTTGCTTTACTTTCAAAGAAGATGTTTTCAAAGCGATGGTTTAACAAGGTAGAAAGAATACTGGCCAAGGAGTTAGGAGGTTGAGAGCCTGGTCTTACTCGGCGACTTTCTGAAAATGAGGAAATTAGGTCGGATTTTTTTCCCAAACTACAGTTAAAAATTCTACATGATTTACCAGGCAGGCAGGTTTGCAATTATGTATGTTGTTCAGCAGTTCCTGAAAAAAATGTTTGATCAAATATAATTTTAGAAATAATGCAATTGATTGTTACTTATGTGTGTATTTATTCAGTTGCTAAGACTGGTTGAATGTCAAAAACTAAATAGTATTTTCAAGGCTTTCCATTTTTGAGATTTCCTCTCACATGTACTATAAGAATGATAAGAATTAAAAGCATAATTCTGGGAACAAAACAAACATTTAATAAATATTTGCTTCATCAATATATGAAGGTATGGATGGATGAATGAATGAATGAATGAGGAAACGACTCTAAGGGCAAAAGACAGAATTTTGTCATGATGACAAACTGGAGGTTGCAAAAGAATATCCCTCTGAAAAGTATATCAAAGTATCTCCTGCCAAAAACAAAAGGCATGTAACCAAGAAACAAAATAGTGCCTTTGCGGGGTAGGCAGGGTGGAATAGGCAGGGAACAATTGTAGAAGTTTTCGTTTTACTGCTTTAGTCCCACTATTGTTTTCTTAAGGTTAGTTTGTTGACTTATTGCTAAGTAGCCAAGTTGCCTGTGCTCTCTAATCCTAGGTATTTGCATTTGCAAAATGAAGTTACTCCTGTCCCAGCTCCAAGACAGCATGATTCTGTGCAGATCCAGGTATCAGATTAAAATTCAGAGTCCCAGCTTCTAGTAAAGACTTTTGTGATTTTAGGTCATTTTCTACAGTCAGATGAACTACTTGTGTCACCCTCAGCTCCTTGGCATCTGGGTCTGTGGGCTGGCACACAGACAGTGCCTCCAAGGTTACGCCAACCTGCCTGCTGTGTAGATGCCCATTCAAGGACTTGACACCTAGGTGACTCTCATTAAAGGACCATTGGCTCCCGCCATGGAGGTCTGTCCATGGCTCTTCCTATGCCTCTGTTTGCTGTGGCTGTGTTTCCTGGGGAAATGAGTTCATATTTCTTCTGGATCTTATCAGCTCCCTTCAGGATACAGTTCAGGCTTCTCGGTAGCACTCTGTAAACTCCAAACCCACAAGAGTCTCTAGCATTTACTCTTTCTGATAAAACTACTTATCCGATTAAACTTTGTGGTGTTTTCAGTTTATGTATAAGTGTCCTGAAAATGTAAACACACACAGTGTATACTTATAAAAGCAGTGTTTATTAAAATACACTTCATTTTCAAAATTGAGCTATCAGCTGTGTATATATTTTTGGGGGACACTCTATATATACTTTGTCTTTCCAACTAGATTAAAGACTCTTCTACATCTGCAATCATATGACAATATGTAAGTGTATCTAAGTAATGCGCTGTACACCTTAAGAGATGTTTATGTCAAATTTCACTTAGTTAAAATAAAAAACTTTTGTAGGGTGGGGACCGTATTGGTACATACCATGCCCAGGAGGAGCTAAATAAGCATTTATTAACAGGTAATAAGTACCTGGTAATGATTTTAAGGACGTAATTGCAGCACTTAAGGAGTCAAATTAGAAATCCACAACTTTGAAGTATAGGCAAATCTATAGCATTAATTATATGTGGACCAGAATTATAAATAAATGAAAGTTCAGAAGTTCCACCATTAAAATTCTTCTTATAAAAATAAATTAAAACCTGTATTGACTGCATGAGAAGTATTATTTAGTAGCGGTAAGGTAAACAATCAAGAAGTTATTTAAAGAGAAAAGTGGGAGCAGAATGACCTCCTCACATGTGCCATTGTTTAGTGAACACTGCTGCTTAGTAAAGTAACTTTTAAACTGCTCGACTTGGCGTTGCTGATTTTTGATTTTTAATAATGCGTCACCCTGTGATTCCTCAAAAATGAGTCATGAGTTTTGAATGTGTGTGACTCTAAGAGAGGAGTATAAAGAAAAGAAAAAGAAGGGACAAAAGAAAGAAAATATCCATTTGCTGATTTCCTCAAGGACTGTTGTTTTACTCTCTACACCAAGTCAATAGGACTACCTGTATTTTTATAATTTGTCCATTTATTTCTTTTTTTTTTTAATTCTTTATTGTTGGAAGTATTCCATATGTCCCCTTTTTCTTCCATTGGCCTTTTCTAGTCTGCCCCACCCCCGCTCAAGGCCTTCATCCCCTATTGTCTGTGTCCATGGGTTATGCTTACATGCATACAAGTTCTTTGGTTGATTTCTACCCACCCCCCACCGGCCACCCTCCCCTGCCTTCCCTCTGAGGTTTGCCGGTCTGTTTATCCATTAATTTCTTAAAACCATGTCACCATTCATGTGCCTGCATTATTTAAATATAGTCACAGGATCATTTCTTCTTCTTCCACCCAAACTAATTATTTACCAGGTACTGATGAGAGCCCATCCAATTTAACCCTGGGCTCAATTGGTATGAAATGATACTATGCCCTTTCAGTGAGGAGGTAACAATTTCCTTTCACTCTGAAATGAAAAATCAGGCCATTTGGGGTTATACAAAGCTCACTTTTAAAAATCAAAAGATGCTATGTATCGGAGAAAGGTGTGACTTTTCTTCCTCATCCTCATAAGAAACAACCACATTTCCTGAAGACCAATTATCAAAATATCCTATTCTGACCTAAATGATACTTTTACATGGTTTTTGGATATATCTTAGAATATGCTAAGTGGAAGTTAAATTAAAATCACCTTCCTGGACTTAATAAACATAGTGAATGCAACAATGAAGTCCCCAATTATGGGCACAAGGTCTCTCTCTCTCTCTCTCTCTCTCTCTCTCTGATCCCTTTACTGTCTCTATATCTCTCTTGCTCACTCTGCAAAAATTTACCAAACAGTGTCAGTAGATCTAAAGGAATAAATTCTACCAACAAATGAGACAAATAGATGACCATGAACTTGTTGACATTATAAGTGGAAGAGTTTGCAGGTGGCTAAAATAGTTTCCTAGGTGACTGGAGCAATGTCTCCAAAGAATTACTACCAGACAGTCTGAACTGGAGAAGTTTTGTGGGCTGTTTGCCAAATAGTAGTTGTCGCTGGCCTTCAAAGAGCAACCAGATAATAACTGTAATTTAACCTGCTCATATGATCCTTGCAGATAGCAGCCACCTTTCCACTCTGGGAGGTGGTTCTACCAAGAACACGGAGTGCATCTCTGTGTAATTAAAGCCCCAGATGCATGGATCTGCTCATTCGAAGTTCAAAGAGTCCTGAAAACCAGGCTCTCTTAGTCTTCTTCACCTTCCCCCACATTCTCTCTTGTTTCCTCCTCTTTCCTGGATTTTTCTGGCTTTATAATTTATCTCTGAAACTGCAGCAGAAAAACTGCAAAACACCCAATAGTACCACTTCCTAAATAAACTGTATGCCCCTTTATGTTTTAACACAGAGCCTTAGTAAATGTCGGTGGAGTGAATGGATGTTCCCTTTGCCCGTAATGATGTCCACAAGAACATTATTTCCCTAGACACGAATCATGCATCTTAAGATCTTAAATGTTATCTAAATTATACTAAATTAACCAATTCAAGGAGTGTAGATTTTACTTTTCAGAAAGATACCACACTAACATTTATCTATATTTATACTAAACCATGAACATAAAGATGAGTTAGTGAATAGCTATCACCCTTAAAAAGTCAAGTGCATTGCAGTTAGCTCTTTGGCAGGGGGATGGTTAAGATCTTAGGCTGTTCAGTGAGTACTATGCAGGTTCAACTCCTGGATTTAACATTTATTGATGGTGTGAATGTAGGGGGAACCCTTGTACCTTTCAGTAGGGCCCAGTGTACTCAGAGTTATTGGATAAATTTTATGAATTGCACCTATAAAGTGCTCAGGGGTTTGTCCTTAGCAAGCCTCAATGTGCTTAGTCACTTCAGCCAGCTGGTCATAACTCTTTCAAACTGAGATACCAATGACAGGGTTTCAGAAAGGGCAGTTGTTTCCATTGTGAACAAGGGACTCTACTGGCAAGAGGTTGGTTCATACCTGATTATTAATTCTCTATGTGCCTGGTTTACCTGAATTAATATATTAACACAGGGCCCATCTCATTCTGCCAACACCTTTGCAAGGACAGACCAGTGATTTTATATCTTCTTTTCCTAAGAAGACACAGCCTTGTACTGGTAGCTTGGTCATAGACAGGAGAGCAAAGTCATGCTCAGAGCCCACAATAGCAGTAGCAACTCTACTGTTTTTCTGTTTAATATACTAACACTGTTTAAAGCTTTTGTAACACATATTCCTTCATTTGATCTCCACTACGACCTGCCAAAGATACAGGAGGAAGACAACCCAAGATGAAACAGAGTGGATAAGAGGCTTCCCATTGGCAACACATGCACAAATGGCAAAGATAAGACTGGAACCTAGGGACCTTGACTCGCAACTCTAAGCTCTTGCTAGTTTACAAATGACCTGTGTCTTCATGTCCTACAGTTAGTTTTTTAAAATCTGAGGACATGCTATAAATTGTTTTTTTGTCATGCCCTGTAGCAGTGGTTCTCAGAGATGTGTCCGAACACCAGCAACACCTACTTTACCTGCGAACTTGTTAGAAGTGAAATTCTCAGGCCCCACCCGAGACCTGCTGAGTCAGAAACTCTGGCATGGGGCCTAGCCATCTGTTTTACTGAGGCCTCCATGTGACTCCCACATACACCAACATTTGACAACCACTGCCCTGGAACAAGGAGGCTAATAATAACGAAATTATTTCATTTAATCCTTACAATAACCCCAAGCCTAGTAATATAGATATAAGGAAACCAAGACTCTAAAACAATAGTCAACTTCTCAAAGATCATGTGCTCAGTTAGGGAAAACAAACCCAAACTTAGTCAGCCTGACTCCAAAGGCCCTGCTCCTAAATCCATTGTTCCGCTACCTCTGACAACTGTAATTGTCAGAAAGGGTTTTACCAGAAAGAGTGCAATCTAGTTATCTATAATTTCTGCCCAAATTTCTATTCTTTTTCTTCACAATAGACTTTCATATTTAAAATAATGGCTATCATGTCTCTCCAATCCCACCATATAATGTGGGGGAGGGAATTATTAAAATAACCCGTTTGTCACACTTCATAGTGGAAATATGAGCTTTTCTAGGGAATTATCAGGCAAATACCCAATTCCAGTGGGATCCAAACTCATAGAGCTCAGATCACTTCTACACTATCCCAAATTTGAAGTTGCAAAATACTTTGTAATCACTAAGCTCTTCAAATGGTTGGCACTTATTTTCTAAGGAAATCAAAATGTAATTGACCTCAATTTCCATAATTAGAACAAGCTCAAGTGTTCAAAGAAAGTTTTTTATTGTCAGACAAAGAGTTAAAATAATGGTAAAGCCCTCAATTAGCAGAGGAAACCTCCAGATGGAGGTCTTGACAGCTGTCATTCAAAATATTTTTCAAAGAACTACAGGTGCTCTGTGGTTTTGCCCTCGAATCTGTTGATGCTAATCACAGGACAGGGCCTGCACTGAAGTAATTGCATATTTCATTTTATGCCACTTCCCTCTTCATCAATCTTACCTTGGGGTCATTAAGTTTTCAAGGAACCATGGAAACAGAAGTGATTATAAACTTAAAAGACAGCAATTCAGTATAAGATGCTATTAAAGGGCAAGTAGGTCATAACTTTTAAGACTAGAATTGGTACAGTTAGGGACCTTCTTTCCTTAGCTTATGCATCTGCAAAGTGGCCTTATTACCAAGGCCTAATTCAGTAGGGTAAGAATATTAAACCCTTTCCCACTTCCCTATCCTTGCTTTGCCCAACTAAAGTAGGGTGAGGGGAAAAATAAGACAGAAAAAAAAAAAAAGAATCCACCATTTTCTGGAAAAGAAAATCTACTTAATCTGCTCAACCACATGTTGTCCATCACCTTTGATAATTACATATCATTATATTTTGTCTACATATCTTTGTGGAATGGACATTAACTTAGGATACTTATCTTTGAGAAACTTTTTAAGTCAAAGTACATAAACTGCTTCCCTTACACCAAATGATCATGTGACTATCAAACAGTTGCTATCCCGTGCACTAGAGAAATGTTGGTTACCCACTTTTTTAATATTATGTGGCACGTGCACAAAAGGGTAATTTTGTTACAGCACACTGGTTTGTAGGTAAGAAGTAAGAGGGGGGCCAAAATAAATCTACGTGGAAAGGTTGGGCCAAGGAGGATAATGCGGACTTGAGAAAGCTGAAGGTTTTTCATGATGAGAGCTTTAGCTTGTTCATTTAAGGTCAAGGTCCTGCTGAGAAAGAATCCTGCTCAATGGTGCTCTGCTAATACTCAGTCAGTTAGAGCCACCCTGAAACCTGACATGTCCTCTCAGCGTGGCAGTAGATGGGTTTTCCTAACAGGGATTTTGGGTAAAGGCCACCAAACTCAGCTCCCTTTCTTAAACTTCCAATACTGACATCTAATGCTGCAATGTTGTTCCATGGGGATGCATAGGTCATGACTCAGCCCAATCAAAATGAAAAATGATATTACATGTAAGCACTAAGAAAATGCAAAACATTCTTAAGTAGTTTATATTTTCATTAATCAGAATGTCTATGCAATAACAAAGGGTTGGAAAAAAATTCAGAAATTAAATCCCTTGGTTAGTTATTCCACTTAATACCAATCAATCAACTGGATTGATGTCCCCCTTGCCCAATGAATTAGCTAATTTCTTGGCTAAGCCATTTTAATTATTTTGGCTGCATAGATTCCTCCTCAGACTAATCAATAAAAACCCAGAAACTATCATTTTAAAGGTAAACTGCTAAGTGATTCAAAACAAAGGCATTGCAAAATAATTTCTCTCTCCAAAACTCCTTTTTTTTTATCCTGTGAACATAATGGCTAAAGTAAAATGCTATTTTTAAAAAAATACAATTCTTCCACTTACAGAGAAAAAGGACATTGAGGTGTCACACTTTCTCTATTGATTTAAGACAATGAAAAAAAATCAGCAAATTCCAATATTTATGTAATTTGAACTCTAGGTTAAATAAACTATAAAATGCAAAAAAATGGAAAGAATATTTGTTTAATCACATATATACATGAACAATTACATACACACACAAATACATTTTAACACACACATTTCAAGGGAACATTCATTTAAAAGGAAAACAAATCAAGACCTCAAAATTGAAATGTAGAAGTCACACAGGCAGAAAATCTTCATAATGGGTTACAAAAATTGGGAGTGGTTGGTTATGCCATTTGTCCATTTCAGTCCCTTCAGAGAGATTTGCCCTACCAATGAAGGCATCACCTAAATTCATATAAAAACCTGGCAGAGCCAAAATTATAATTAAATTAACTCTCAACTAAGTGTTGGAAACTGCATATTACAAAGACTAAAGTCATTTCAAAAAACATGTAGTATATTAAAATTCCAATCAGTGCCTATAATGCAAAAATATTCTATGTGAGTGAGACTAGAGATAGGTGCACATACATGTATACACTAAGTTAATATGAAGTCACACATTCACATGCTAAACTGTGCATAGCTCAGAGAAAACTAAAGCTAGAACTGGATTAGTAATGCTTGATCCCTTTCCACACAAAGTGTATCATGTAATAGAAATTTAGATTCTACAAATGAACTTCTGCCATATGTATTTACACTATTTATAGAGGTATCTGATCTCAGACAAAATACCTACTTCCAGTAGGAGAAATTGAAATCATGATTCACAAGAATTTGCTGAAAGCTGTATTGTAGAATCTAATCAAGAAGCACATGTTATAATATAAATGTTGATTTGTGAACTTCATAAATTCTGTCCAGGTTCTACAAATAAAAAAGCTCTGAGGCATACAACACCACAAAACAAAAACTTGGCATGGGTATCTGAAGAATTTGCTAGTATTTCAGGCTACCTCTCCTCTCCCACTTTGACCCAGTAAATTTAGCTCTCATCCTTCCAGGTTCTTCCTTTATGTCCACTCTGAGGATCACATTCAGCATCAGAAGCTTTGGACACATTAACCAAGCTCCACTGGCATTCTCTCCTTCAGATATGCCACTCACTCTGCCCTTTAGACTCAGATGGTGGGTAAGGGGCATTCCTGGCTGTTAACTTCCTGATTTTCCCCAAAGAAACTAATGACTCAGAAAGACAGAGATCATGTACCAATAACCAAAGTAATCCAGATTCACACCTGGGGACAGTGTTTTATTTGGGAATTGGCAAAACTTTTCATATAATCACCAGTCTTCTAAAGATGGATGCTGTCGAGACACCCAGGGATTGGTGGTCAGCAATATTCATATGCTGGTGAGTCCTGTGCCACTGTTCTAAAAGTGGGATGACAATATAGATCAAGATTCATAATCATGGTCATAGCCTTTGAATCTGTGAGTCCACTACTGGAGTTTATCCTAGGCAAATAATTCAAAAGAAGAAAAAAGTTCTACATGCATTCATGCTCTCTGAATGTTATTTAAGATAGTGTAAAAAGAAAAAATGGAGAAGCCCAACAATAGGGAATAATTAGGCTAATAACAGTAATTCCACTAGATGGACTATGACTTAGCCATTAGAAATTATTATTATAAAATGATTATTTGTTGTAATAAGAAATATGTTTATAATAAAAGGCAAAGCGCACAAAAATGAGTAAAAATGGTAGATTTAAGGTGACTACAACTATATCACGTATGGGTATGTGTATGTACATCCTGTCTATGCTATAGATCCTCATTATTTGAAAATTCCATATTTTTAAATTTGCCTACTCCCTACAATTTTTTGGTAACTCCCAAGTCAATTCACTGTGCTTTCATAGTCGCTCACAGACACATGCAGAGCAGCAACAATTTTGAGTCGTCTGACCTTTCCGGTTAAGGTCGAGCAAGCTGATACTCTGCCTTCTTATCTTAGCTCTCATACTGCAAATTAGCATCTTTTTCATGGTCAATTTAGCAACAAATTTTCACATATTTATAATTTTTGTTCTTTATTTCACTGATTAAAAGGACCCACAAATATAGTGCTGAAGTGTTGCCCATTGTTCCTAAGGGCAAGAAGGCTGTGATGTACTCCACAAAGAAAATCTGATTGTTAAATATGCTACATCCAGGCATCAGTTACAGTGCTGTTGGCCATGAGTTTAATGTTAATGAATTGACTCCCTATATTAAATAAGGTATGTCTTTAAACAGAAACACACATAAAACAAGGATATGTACTGACTGACAAAAATGTTGTGACCACAGGTTCACAGAAAACTAACCCTGTATGTCCCTTGGAGCAATGGTTCAGTGTTTGCTAATTCAGTGTTTACAATGACTTTACAGACTACAACTACCACTAATAATAACAATCAAACACACACACACACACACACACACACACACACGCACTTATGGTTTTTACAGTATGCACTCTAAACTTTTACTTGGTGCTATGGGCTGAATTTTGTTCCCCAAAATTCATGTTAAAACTCTAACCCCCAATGAGATGATATTAAGGGCTGCACATGCCAAGGAAAGTTAGGGCCCTCACCAAGAACCCGACCATGCTGGCACCTTGATCTCCAGACTGAGAAATCAATTTCTATTGTTTAAGCCACCCAGTCTACGGTATTCTGTTTTCGCAGCCCAGATAGACTAAGGCAAAGCCCTAACCCCTCATGTGACTATATTGAGGAGGTAATTAAGGTAAAATGGGGACATAAGGGGGAAGCCCTGATTCAATAGAATTGGTGTGCTGATATAAAGAGGAAGAGACACCAGCAAGCTTGCCCCCTCTCTCTACTATGGGAAGACACAGTAAGAAGGTGGCCTTCTGCAAGCCAGAAAGACCTCTCACCAAAAACTGACCATGCTTGGCACCCTGATTTTGGACGTCCAACTCTTAGAACTGTGAGAAAACAAATTGCTGTTGATGAACCCACCAGTCTATTGTTTCTTTGATATGGCAGCCTGAGCTGACTGATATACCTGGGTTCAGTCTCCTTATCCTCTAGCTTCCCACTGGTTCAGAGGACAGGATGTTATATAGAGAGCCATCATTAGCTGGCTGCATTCTGCTGCCAAAAGTCACTGCTCCTGTTCAGGCTACTCTCTAGGTAACCACTCTCTCCCCTGTCACTTCAGACCAAGAGATAGTAGGGTCTTACACTGCCCTTGTGGTTCCCCTAAAGCCTACCTATACCTTTGTAAAGAGTCCTCTTATTCAAATATGTTTCTATTACTCAATCTCAGTGTGCCAACTGTTTTCTACCAAGACCATGACAGGATCTTAGAAAATATGGTGTTAAAAATATCATTTAAAAAAATACAACTCCAAATACTGTTTCACTGATAGAGAGACTTAGGCTCAAGAATTCCTAATTAACTGGTAATAATGTCATTTCCTGAGTCACCCGAATCATTACAAGTGGGATCAGCACGGGACAATGGCTGCTGCATTGCCTGTACCACTTGGCTGGTGATGACAATGCCAGTGCGATGATGAGACATAAATCCCCCTTTGGTCTGCCTGCAGCACAACTTATTAATATTACATGTTTCTCCCCATACCCTATGAGCCAGACCTTCCATAATCTCTGGTCCCATTTTTATTTTTGCCATGTCTTTTTCTCCATCTCAGTTCCATTTGCTGAAAAGTCTCCATTGTTCTAGGGGTCAAGAAAAAGGGGCAAGGGGAGTGCTTGTTTAGAAGTGATTGCCTAGCAACCCATCTTCCCAATTCCAAGGACAGAGGCTATTTGCATTTGGGAGAGAAGAAAAAGAGCTCTACTTCTCATGAATCCCAGGGTGAGAATGTCTTGCTGACCATTCCTCAAAGGAACCTTCCTTCCTCTGAGAACTCCCCCCTGGGTCACCTTTCTTTGCCTGCACCACTCCTATCTCCTCCCATGGGGGCAGGTGCTGCCTTCCAAGGTGCACCACAGCTGTCTTGGGCACTGAGTGCCTCCTGGCACTGCCAAGCTGCAGCCCCTGGCGGGCAGCACCAGGACAAGGCTCAGAACATCCTGATCTCATTCAAGTGGACATTTCTTTCCCACACTGTTCTTTTCACTTGTAGCTTTCCTTTCTGGAAACGTGCCACACTCAGGGGATGTCCAAGCCTGCTCTTAACTCCTAAACTGCCAGTGAGTTCCTTGAGCCTGCTTGGGGAAAGCTGAAGCCAACAGGGGCATGGAAGGAGGAGATATTACCTCTACCAAGAAGTTCTTAGCTGACCTACAGGAGGTGGGAACTGAGATAAGATAGAAACTGAACTAGGTTGGTATATGAAAAAAAAAATCACTATTCTCAACTAGAAACCTTCTACCAAAACATCTCATCCTCCATCCTGCTCAGTCTCCATGCTGAAGAAATAAAAGGCAGTTCTCTAACAAGTGAAGTGCGGAGAGGGATAAGTTTGGGGTTCTCCCTGTGTTGTACCTTAAAAAGGTAAAGAAAACTCCTGGGTTATCTGGCTGCAAGTTAGGTAAGACCTTTAATCTCCTGAAGCTCTAAATTACCTTCTATAAAACAGATCTGTAAATAGGACGTTGACAACTGTTGACAATGTGGAATTTACTTGAACAGGGCCAAGAAGCACAAGGCATGTTGCCTTGGCTGTACTATTTAGTGGAGACCACTTCATGGTTGTGTTTACACTGGTTCTTTCGTCTCCTTATTATGCTATAATATTTGTCATGAGGAGACTCATGGTTATCCACAGATAAAATCAATCTACAACATGATAGCAGATACATCTGGCATGAAGGAGATGTTATTGGGTTTTATATATCCTTGCATTGCTTTGTCATTTTACGTAGTTCATGCACACGTATACCTAAGACAAAGAAACCAGAAAAGTTGGCATAAGGCTAATAAATTAATAAGCTTCTTTAACTACTATAGGGATATTGCTCTAAGAGAGAAAAGGTAGAAGAAAATGATATCACCTAATCTTCTTATCTGTAAGGCCAGGAAATAAATGCATCAGAAGAAAATTCTGAATGATTCAGGGGTGTTGGTTGATGAGCAGGGAACAAAGAGACACATTAAAAAAAAATACCACTAAGTAAAATGTCACCTCCTGCAGAAGAACGTAGCTGTGGCTTTGTGTTGTTTGTTTGTTGATAGATTTGTAAATTCTTTCAGAATTGACCTTAAGTCTTCTCTGTCCAGAAAATATTTTTATTTAATTCAGTGGAATTGGGACTTGACCATAGAGTTTTAAAGCTAAAGGACTTCAGAAGTCACCTGATCCAAACACTCTTCATTTCACAATTGAGACCTACACACTGAGACCCAAGGAGGTTCAGGTTTGCCCAGATGACATGCAGATCACACAGGAGGCACTTATTCATATAAATCATTAGTTAGGACACAGACAGTTGACCTTATTAATAACAGGAGTATTATATTTGTTAGCAAGCTAATGTTGTTTCTTCTTTGAAAGGGTTTTGAGGTATATATTTTTGGGAATGAGGAACTTGGAATGTTAAGCAAGGGACTGAAAATGACCACCATATTCCTATTCATTTCTCCTTCATTGCAGTGGGAGTATCTGAGGACACACTGGGTGTTCTAGCACTGAATGAGCAACTAGGGAACACTTTTATGGCCAAGTGAATGTTCTCTCTCCTGCAAAGTTGGTAAGTTTTTCTGAAAGTTTGGAGAATAGTGAAGCAGTCATCTGGTAAAAAGTTGAATCAGACATTCTCTGGGTTTTCTGATCTGCTTACCATTTCCCCTTTTGTCTCTTAACTGCTGCCACTTTATTATTCACAGTCAGTTGTGCTTCAAAGCCATGCACATTTGGGCATTCTCTTCTCTATGACATGGAGAAACTATTGAGCATTGTCTTTATGATACTTAAGTAATTATGTCTTAAGTATAATGAGATACGGAGTTTCAAACTTTTTTAGAATAGTCCATGCACATATAATCAATGCTTGGAGAGCTCAGATGAAGTTTGGCAAGTTTGAAAGAAGCAAGGAGAGTTGTGGAATGAGGGCTTATTGGAGAGCATAGAGTAAGTTAGAAACATATTTGATTCTGGAAACAAAGTGCTTTGCAAATTTCTCCCTGTGCACAGAGGACCTATTCTGGTCATATTCTTTATGTTTGGGCTAAAATAATTGACAGAAATGAGAATATGGTAGCTGATGTTAATTGTCAGAATAAAAATCATGGAATCTTTGAGTTACAAAAGTCTTTACAAGTTATCTACAGCATATACAATCTTAAAATAAAATCCCCCAAACTAAATCAAATGAACATGCCTCATATTAGTATGAATTTATTTCTAAAGCTTCAAATTGGTCACATTTATATATTATAAATCAAACAAACAAACAAAAAAAACATGAAAGTTTTGCTGTTGCCCAATGTTTTAAAATCTTGTATACAACCTACTTGAACAAGTTGGTTTCCACTAGTTTTTATAAATGGCGATAAGGTATTTAGTATTAGGAGTTTCATTAATGGGGGTTTGGTTACTAATGGTCATAAGTGCATGACATTTACATCAGCTGTTTATCAAATCAATTACTGAAGCCTCTCCATAACATTACTGGGTTTCACAAGTCACAAAACACTGAGCCCCTTCTATAGTATCATGGAGGATGGAAAGCCTATGCTTGGACACTGCCCTCCAGTGACAAGGAACTCCTCCTGGCAAGGAAGCCCATGTCACAGTTCTCACTCTTAGGCAGTTCCTGTTTACACTGTGCCAAACCCATTTCATGAACTTCTACCCAACAGTCCCACAGCAGAAGACAGCTAATTTGTTCACATATAGGTCTTCCTTTCTCTCATCCCAATGACCCCAGTTCCCTAGCCTATCCAGACTTCTTGATCACCCTCCTCTGAGTGCTCTCTTACTTTTTAGAGACATCCTTGAACTATCAGTGACTTACTAGTAAAATTACCTTGAATTCAATGCCACACTGAATTCTTAGTCTCTCCCCAGCTCATTCCAAAACCAAGACCATGAATGATTTCATCATCTTTCTGATTATGCCAATCAGAAATCTATTTCACATCCTCGACTTCTTGCTCTACTTTGCACTTTCCATGCCCAATCCACCACTAGGTCTTACAATTTTTCTTCCTAAATAGCTTATAATTCTCTTCACTTGGCTCTGTCTCCACTGGAGTATCAGCTGAATATGTGAAGTTGTCACCTATGGAAATCAGTTATTTTCATATCACATTATTGTTGCAGTTATCTCAAAACATCATTTATGTTTGCTACTTTGAAATTACAGGGGTTATTAGATCTGCCATCAGATCTCATTTAATGTTTTAACAAAACCACATATTTAACAGGCTCTAACTGTACTTTAATGTGACAATGCTCTTTTGTAACTCTTTGCATTTTATTTTGCATATTTAAAGCCTTATTTGGGGAAAGAGTCCCTAGGCTTCATCAGACTGCTGAAGGGCACAGAGCCCTGTCTGTGTTATCCAAGTTGAACTTGTGCTGCAGTGTGTGTGGCTAATGCCATGAGGTACCCCTTTATGACATGTGTTTCATGCCCAGACAGATAGTTATGACTCATAATGGCTGACAAAAGGTAAGCAAGTGATAGTTCTGGACTAACCACAAAGAGACAAACAAAGCATATCACACGGAATATTAAAATGTGCGTTCTGTGGTGGCAGCTAAAATTGCCTTTAAGTGTATAGCATAGTATAAGAAACACAGAGTCCAGATCAGCAGGCAGTATGGGTTAGGGAAGTCCTTTGACCTTCTCAAAAACTTCAGACACATCACTCTAGCTAGGAGGGTTGACCAATAATGTATGGAGAATGGCTGTAGCCCTGGCCAGGTAGCTCAGTTGGTTGGAATATCATCCTGATATACCAAGGTTGCGGATTCAATCCCTGGTCAGGGCACATACAAGAATCAACCAATGAATGCATAAATAAGTGGAACAACAAATTGATGTTTTCTCTCTCTCAAATCAATAATAAATAAGTAAAAATAATTATCATTAATTATAAAGGAAAGAGTGGCTGAAAAACACTTGTGGAGTGTACACCATAAATTCAGGAGAAGTGAAGAGACAGAGAGAGTGATGGCCCATATATGTGCCCTGAAGGCAACTCCCAGAGACTATTCTATAAAGATCAGAACCCATCCCAGATTCAGGGATGTTTATCCAAGAGAGCTTTCCTCTAAACATGGAAGGCAGAGCCTAGCATGTGCCACAGGATTCCACCTATCCCTGTTCACCAATAACAACAACAACAACAACAACTATGTACATACTGTATATAATTCACACGTCCCATGGTGGCTTTAAGACAGCACTGAGTAGCAGGCAGAGCAGACTTGTTTGCTATTTTTCATGATAGAAAGTAAGGTTCAGAGACCTTAGATACTTTCAGAGCACTGCATACACATTGCAGGTGAGCGGAGATCCAGGTCTGCTGTCTGCTGGTTCCCTATTCCTCAGCATACTAGCCAGTCGTGGAGTCTGGAAAGAATCCAAGTTTCTTCCTTAAGAAGGTCAGACTGGCTGCTTCTGAGGCACTTTTCCAATTGCAAAGGTCATGGTTCTGAAATTTAAGATATTCCTTTTCCTCCATCAGCCAATAAAGCTATAGGACTTTGTCCTATGCAGTGAGCTCATGTCCCAGATGGACCTGTAATGACCACTAAGGGCAGAGACTCCTCCAGGCGACTCTTCTCCATTTCCCAAGGAGAAGACTAGAGGAGCCCAGGTTGTGTTGAGGGCACTGGGGAGGTTCAGAGTGGGAGAGAATGGCTTTCATGCTTGAGAACAGGTTCGGGTGCTAGCTCTGCCACCTGGATAAGCTACGGTACCCCAGGAAAGTGACCTGCCTTCTCTGAGTATTCTTCTTCTCATCTCCTCATCTGTATATTGTTAAAGGTGGTTAAGAAGGTTACACAACAAGCTGATACATAAAAGGAGGTCGATAAACATTAGTCTTTCTTACAAGACCCAACATCAACCCTCTAAGACATTAACATGAGTCTTTTAAGGTCACAATTGTTTCCTACAATAAAGCCTAATGCTTTTTCCAGAAGAAATTCACGACTTTCCTTCAAAGAGCTGGGAAGAATTCAAGCATTTGTGGTAGCTGCATATGGCTTAACTCCCTCTGCAATTTCACCTTGGGCTGAATGCTCCCCCTTTGCCCTTAAAATTGAGCATAAATAGTTTTAAAACCCTTGCAAAACCCAGGAAGGTTTCTGTGCTGTATGCAAGGGCAGGGCTAGAGCTTCAAATCCTCCTCAGCCTCCGCTGCCGTATCCCCGTCATCAGCAACATGTGAATGAACCAAATTATCTCCAGGGCTGAGGGCGTGGGCCACATAGCCAGGCTCTGCTGTTTAAGGAACCCAGCGTCATGTTCTCCACCCCCAGGAGATTGCTGCTGCTGTCATAGGGCTGTGAGGGAGGAAGCCAGCCTGGAAGTGCCATGTAGGGAAGAAACTGTTCCATTTCAGTGTTAGGATTCTAAAATAGCTGCTAATAAAATGCCTTCATACTGTGACACTTCAATATAGACACCCACAAGGATACCTTGACAAGCTGTTTGACTTCTCACAAGCCTTTTCTTGCTTTTCCTGTGCAGGGCCTCCAGCAGTCACCCACACAGATATACAACCATGCAGTGACTGAGAAGGCCAGCAGGGGTCTGCCGAGACTGCCAGACTGCTGGGGAGCCTTGGCTCCCTGCAGGAGGGAGGCATCCCTGCTCTGCTGTTGGCTTGTCCAGGAACTTGTCACATCAGTTTGAACCTGCTGCTTCTTCTATCACCCCCTCTAGCCTTGTGGTGTCTTTGATAAAGCTTAGCTAGAGAATGAGCCATGCTCACCACCTAGGAGGAGAGGGGAGAACCTCAAGTAATATTTTAGAAATGCCATGGTTCAATGAATCTAGGTTCTGATGGTAAGGAGAATGTAATAATGATTAAAATTCAAAGTGTCATTCCCATGGGAGGTCCTAAAAATCCATTAATTACTGTAATACGTCTCCATCAGGCAAATAAGGGGTGAAGCTTGAAAAAAAGTTAACAGCATCTTACCTGTTTTGCAACTTGTGAATTAAGATCTTTTATAATGCTACCACTTGAATCTTAGCATAGATGAGACTATGTTATGTCCTTAGCTACTTCTGTAAATGCTGCTGTGTAGGGCCAATATGATTCTTAAATTTGACTGCACATTAGACTCACCTAAGAAACTCATTAAAAACATAAATTCTCATTCTCATCCCCAGAGATAGTGAATCAGTGTATCTAAGGTAAGGCCTAGTAATCAAGATTTTGAAGAAAGCACTCCAAACTATTCAGGTGTTCAGTCAAGCTTGGGAACCTAATAGTGGGAGGTGCCTCTAGTACTAGGTAAAGTAACACTGCTCTGCCTCCATTAGCATTAACAGAACTTGAGAAGTTGTCTCATATCACAAGCTACTTTGTGTTTGAAAATTCTCTTAGTGGAGCCCACTGTGGAATTTGTTTTCATCTGGAAGGTAGTATTCCTCAGGTTAAGTGCCTGAACTAAGTTCTCATGACAACCAGTGGAATGATCACCAAGAGAGGCTGCTGCAGATCTGCAGGGGGATCCATCCTGGTGTTTTTAATGTCTTTATAAACATCTAATATCAGGTTAGGTTGTTGTAACAATCTGTTGAAGTTTTCTTTTTAAATTAAGGTAAAATTGCTATATAACATCATATGTTTCAGGTGTACAATGTTATAATTCAACATCTGTATACAATACAAAGTGAATGCCTAAGGGTTTTATAGTTCTTCATATCTGGACTAACAGACCAAGCAGAAATAGGAAATAACTACATGAGGACAGAATTCTAGGAAAATATCATGGAGAGTTGAGAGATGAAGTCAAGACATGTTTGGACTTAGGAGTGGTCTCCATTTGGAAGATCCACTACAGTAGATAGTATCTTCAGTTTCAAAGACTTCCAAGAAGAATATGATACAATCTTCTTTGGAACCTCCTTTCGGTCAATTATAATCAGTAAGACCCTAGAAGTGCCTAGCATCATGAGGCATGATGGAGTGCACAATGAGAAGGTACACTTCTCCCCAACAAGCACTTAAAATCAGGCCATCTGGTCTTGTTTATAACTTCAGTCATTCGCAATAGTCTTTCAGTTCAACAATATCCCATCTGTAATTCTGCCTTTAAGACCTAGGTCAATATTATTTCTTCCAAAGAATTTTCCAGATTTTATCTCACCTCCCAGTAAAAATCAATTTATTTCTATTCTTCACAACATGTATCACACTACCTAGAATCAGAGTGATTCATTTATTTCTACTCCCCAGAAGATTTGAGGTTTTCTTTAGGGAATAGAACATGTCTCACTAATATCTGCATATTGAAGAGCCTGGCTAAAAAAGATGATACCATCTTGGATTAATTCAGTCATTTATCCATCCAAGGTATTCTGTCCCTGACCAAAGGACAAAGACTGGGGAAAATGTGAAATGTGTAAAGCATTATTAATATTCTGTCCGCACATCTTTCTCCAAAGCCTTCTTGAACCAATTCACGTTTGGAGCCTGGGGAATCTCTCAGAGGTAGCAGGAAAGCTAAGATAATTTCCTCTTGCTCAATATTCACTGGAGATGAAGAAAATCTACTCTCCTACTTAAGTAATAATCTTGTGCAAGCAGGAAAACTTTAATTGTAGAAGAAGTATTATGTAAATGTAAGCTATTTAATTAAAAAGAGGGGAGTCTTCACAGGGAGTAGCTATTCTAAAGAGATGGGAGAACATGTTTTCTTTACTGCAGTTTATAAATGGTTCACTGATAGATTTTTCAAACAACATATTTATTACCAACAGAGATGGCAACTGGCTACTACTTCTGGGCAAGGTGGAGTAATAGAAAAGAGATTTGCCTTCTCACCTGAAACAGCCAAAGAAAAAATGGCTTAACTATAAAACAATTATTTCAAGATACCAGATAACAAGCAATGAAGGACAATGATCCTCAATAGATGAGAAATAATTGAGTGACTCCTATGATCACCAACATTAATTCATGAAAAAGATAGAGCGGGGAACCAAGGTGGAGTCCAGTATGTTCCATAACTTGAAAAGACAGAGTTGAGAGCCTGGGGAGACCAAGGTGGCTAGAGTGGAAATGACAGAATACCAGAGAAGAGAGAACTCTGGAGATCTGCAGAGGGTGCCCCTCAAGTATTCAAATGAGTATTGATCAGTGCATGCATGTGAGGACACTATCTGTGCCTGGGGAAGAACGATACAAAAAGGATCAGTGAAAATAGTGTCCAGTGCTCACACAGAACCAGGACTAGTGCTGTTCCCATGAAACAGAGTAAAATCCTCATGAATCAGGGGGAATTGAGTACTCAGTAGTTTATGCCTCGGAACTGGGGAATCATTAATTCTAAAGTAACCACTGGTCTGGTACTGCCTAATCTTAATAGCAAGACACCAAAGGATCAAACTGCTTCAAGGCAATATAATCACACTCCAAAACAAAGCTCAAAAATATGTTTGGGCCCTAGCTGGTTTGGTTCAGCGGATAGAGCATCAACCTGCGGACTGAAGAGTCCCAGGTTCGATTCCGGTCAAGGGCACATGCCTGGGTTGCAGACTTGATCCCCAGTATGGGACATGCAGGAGGCAGCCGATCAATGATTCTCTCTCATCATTTATGTTTCTCTCTCTCTCCCTCTCCTTTCCTCTCTGAAATAATTAAAAATATGTTTGGGAATGCAAAAATATCCAGCATTTAACAAGATTAAATCACAATGTCTAGCATCCAATCTAAATTTACAGGCATACAAAGCAACAGGAAAATATGATCCATAATGAGGAGAGAAATCAATCAGTGGATATTGATCCAAGACTGACATACATGGTACAAATAAAAAATAATGAAAAAGCTAGACATTGCAGAAGAAAGGCTAAAGGAAGTTGAAGACAGAGTAGTAGAAACTATCCAAATTGAAACATAAAAAAAGAACCAAAACATAAAAAGAACTCAGTGAGCCATGAGCGAGCTTTAAGCAGCTTAATATAAGTGAAATTGAAATTTCCAGCTAGTACATAGGGGAAACAGAATAAATATTTGAACAATAATGATTTAAAAAACTCAAATTGATGACAACTATAAGCCCACAAATCTAATAAATCCAAGCACACGAATAGGAATAAAAGTATACCAAATCACATATAATAAAATTGCTCAAGACCAGTAATAAAGAGACCATTTTAAAGATGCCTGAGGAAAAAAAAGATGCATTGTATACAGAGGATCAAAGAGCAATGATTATATGCCACTTCAATTTATTGTCTTCAACAACCTTTAAAGGGAGGAGCTAATTGCAAATAAGAAAACAGAGGCTATGATGGTTCATAAGGTGAGTTTGACATAATTTTCTTTCCCTAAAGCCATTTTCTTTCCCTTTCTTTTTCCTGATGGTGGAATCCCAGTTGTCTAGGTCTTTGATAACAAGCCATTGATCTGTGCACTGAATTCATCCCTTAGTCTTGACCTACCTGTGGCCAATGAGGTTCAAAGAGGAGTTTTTGCAGAGAGGACGTCCTGGGAAAGATTTACTTTTAATGACAGGAAGGTGTAAAGGAAGAACCTATCTGCTCCCTGCACCCACCTTGCCTCCTTCCTCCTCCAATTGTATTTTTTATGTGCTTAGAATTGCTATAGCCCTCTTGTAGCCATGAGGAAAAAAAAAACACAGGAAAAAGTCAAGTGCAAAGCCATAGCTCTGACATTGGAAAGCCTCTGAACCAATTGGAAACTGCCCACCTGTGAACTTCTCATCACACGAGGGAAACCAACTTCCTATCTGCTGAGGCCACCACTAGTAGCGTATTTCTACCATTGACTAAATGCACTCTTAGCTGGTAGAATCATAAGGTTAGAAAAGGCAAATCAGAGATTTGAACCTTTGCCTCTAGGACCCCAGTCTGAAGCTCTTTCCGCCATACCCCATAAACTCTTTGTTACCACCTTCCTTTTTTTAAGGGGCTCTGGTCTAAATAATGCAAAAGTATGAAATGTCACCAGCATGAGAGACTGAGGCCTGACTGTCTCAAAAATGGGAGATAAAGGGAGAAATTCCCTGCTGAAGATATCTTCCAGTACTTTGAGAAATCAGAATCCAAGCCAATGTCTATGATTTACCTTCTTTCCCAGTGCACTTAAACACATACTTAATTTCTGCATGTAGCACTTCTATGTACAAAGCATATGGGCTAGGCTATTGACTTCAGGAATAAGGGACTCAGAAGACAATAAAAAACACCATAGAGGATTTATTCTATCTCCTGCTAACAGTCTTCATTGGTTGGAGGAATGGATAGGACCTGGGACCTGGGCAAAGGTTCTTCAGGCCAATTCTTCTTTGCTGGCCTTGGCCACTTTCTATAGCCTGTCCTGAAAGACCACACGGCACAGTAATTCAGACTCTGAGGACTACAGCAAGGGAATTATTGTTTACCTAGTGATACCATATCTCTTTTGTTGGTGAACAGCCATGGTGACAGTTCATGGACCATTTTGAGGGACACTGCTCTAGGCCAATCAAAGATGTGCAGGAATGGGGATCTGGGAATCTGTTGGGTGGATCTATTTTTATAAGCTGACATAATATAATCTGATATGTCACTTTCTGGCATAAAAACTTTCAGTGGCTTCCCACTGCCAAAAGGACCAAGTCCAAAGTCTTTGGCATGGCAAACAGGCCCCTGTGAAATCTGATAATAGCCTAAATAGCCTACTTTGTTATCTCAGATGCATGCAACAGAGTTCCATTCCCTGGCCACACATCCTGTGATGTTTATACTGCCATCTTTTTTCATATGTTGTCCCCTATGCCAAGAATGTCTCCTTCCCCTCCTGGCCCAGAGCCTTCTTGCCAGTAGAACAATTTAGGGTTTGTATCTTAAATACCAGCTCAAATGTCTCAACTCTGTGAACTCTACTCTGATTCCCCAAAGTAGGCTGGTGGCTTCCTCTTTAGGGTTGCCAGTACTTATCTATTCCTACATTTATCACATTGACGCAAGTCTGAAAACTGCCTCAAGTCACAGCCCATGTATCTTTATCTGGATTCCTTTAGTATCTATTTCAGCATCTAGCACTTAGTAGATGTTTAATAAATGTGTGCTGAATGAATGAATGAGTGAAAGAACACTCACCCACATTGTTGTAACTCCAAAGCATATGGAAAAGATTCTTAGGAAGGCTTGAATACAAACTAAGCCAATTTAGAATCTTGAAACAATTTATGCAAATCTAGTTTAATATAGAATTAGTCTGAACTCAATGTTCTGATTTCTCCCTGGCAGGTTCCTCTCAACTGTGCTCTCTCTGTGTTATATAGTACATAAATGGAGGATGATTTCATAAAATAAATAAACTCTTATGTTTCTGGGTCCAGTTTAATCAAAAGACTACAAACAGAACTGTCTATAATTGCTCATGTGAATGTTAAGAACCATCATGTAAGTGTTATACATTAAAAGGGAATATAAGAAATGATACATTCAAAGAGAGTTAATGACATTGAGGGCATTACTGTTTCAGGAAGAGATTGTGTTGTCTCTTAAAGGGAACACTGTGCCTGGTTTTGAGGGGCTCTAGGCAGAGTATACCAAAGGAAGCTTTTCTACTATAGTATATGTGCAAGTAAGTTGTAGCTCTGAGCTCTCCATTGAAAAGAAATTGTCCGAGATAAGGATGTCCCTGTATCTCTAGTTTTACTTCCTGAAGTCAGTGCTCCTAACCTCAGAACCAGGCCCACTGTAAAGCTGAGTGTCATCTGTATTCATCCATAGGGCTAAGCAGACTCATTCATAAAGGCTTTTCCTGGTGGGCACCCTGTTCAACAATCATTGATTGGCCACCTAGTATAGCCAAACTGTGTGGATACAAAGATGTATAAGACTTGTCTTCTCCCTGCTCTCACATTAGTGAGAAACTTATATATGAACTTAAGTTCCATGATGCAACATGCTCTATGCTGTAATGCCGATTTATATGAAGTATTGAGAGACCACAAATTTCGTGAGCAATTACTCTACTTGGAGGAAGTCAGGGAGCAGGTGAAGCTGGAATTGCTTCTTAAGAATTAGCAGGCATTCACATGGCGATGCAATGATACGCCTCACAGAGGAAATGACATTGGCATTTTATACAACAACACACTAAAAATATTTGTGAAATGAGTCAAGATCTATCTATCTATCTATCTATCTATCTATCTATCTACCTACTTATCTATCATCTATCTATCTATCTATCTATCTATCATCTATCTAGTATGCCTACTTACCTGTCTTATCTAGAAATGTTCAGAGTACATGAAAATATTCTTTTAAAAATAAGCATACTTTTTTCAAATACTGAAGTATGAAAGTTACCTCTTGATTATTTCTTACGTGGTTGTCTGGTTCTTAAACTGCCTAAGCCTTCTCCTCCCCTCTGTGGTTTAGGACTTTATTTCCTAGTCCATCACCCCTCCTATTCCAGAGTGGGAAGGGAAAGGCTCTGAAGTTCAAATTAGTTCTTTGTGCTGCTGTTCTATCGGCTGATTTTAGTACAACCCGTTTTCTTTTCTCTCTGCAGCTAGTAAACCAGGATTGAGCACCTCAAGATGATTTCTTGGACTAATATCATTTTAGCACTTTAGGATTCTGACCATGACCTTGTTTAGCCAAGTTATATTCATTTACTTTGTTCAATGTTCACCCTAAATCAATTTGCCTATTCTGCTTCCTTTTTTTTCCTTCTTAAGTGGAAGATGAATTAAAGGATAGAATTTCTTACCACCCTCACTTAAAACTAAAGCCCAAAGGAGAACAAGACATAAAAACTAGGATTTCAGAGGTTAGGGCCCTCTATTCACCAACAGATCACATTCATTTTAAGCACATGTTGGACCAAAAGAGTGAAAACAACCAAAGTGCATATTAGAAAAATTTCAGTGGATCCACTGTGGCGCAGTAATGACCATGTAGAGTGAGATCCTAGGTCTGTCATAGGCAGAATGTGACAGAACCCTGGTTCAGCTGTTTCTTAAACGTCAGTTTTTGCCAGTGGTGGGAAGGAATAAAAACAAGATAAAAGACAAGTACTGCAGAGCTGCTAATTAAAACAATTCAGAGAACATAAATGCTAGAGTAATTTTGGACCCACCAAATCAGGCTGGTTTCCATGCAAATGTAGCATTCCGATTTCTTCCTTCATTGGGAAGATATAATTAGCTCAGCTGCAACAGGGTGGAGGCCTTGAGGCAGCCGTTTCCATGATGGAAGAGCAGCTGCCACCTGCCCCTGCTGCCCCAGTTTGCACAGGGCTGTGGTCACCCCACAACGCTGCTCATGAGCCACTATGAGCAGAAGGCTTGGGCTGCCAGTGGGACTGGTTCTTGCTTAAAGACAATGGGCATGTTACTCCTCAATAAATTTGACTCCAGGCCTAATCACCATCCTTCTTTATAAGATACCCTTGGCTAACATGAAAATCCTCCCCATTACTACGGCAAAAAGAGGGGTATTTAACATAGCTAAGGACCAGCCACATCAGCTACCGCAGCTTGTCACCTTGGAGGGTGAAGAGCAGAGGGAGAATAAGAAGAAAAGGTGCCTGCAAATGAGAAACTTTGAATTGTAAGGAGAAACACATTTCCCCAGCTGCTATGACGGAGAAGATGAAGAGGCACCCTGGTGGGGAGGGGTTGAATGCCAAGCGTATAGATGATGCAACAGTTAAATAACTAATGTGAAAGCGAAAAGTTTTCTGGGAAACAGCGGCTGTGAAATGTTCTGGAGTTCACCTGGAAACACAGAGCAACAGCCTCTTGCTTGTCCATCTGACAAACTCAATGGCATGGATTCCACTGATATGCTTTTGATGTTTGTTTTGTTTATTTAATTTTTGTTTGTTGATTTCAGAGAGGAAGAGGTGGAGAGAGATAGAAACATCAATGATGAGAAGAGAATCATCGATCGGCTGCCTCCTGCACACCCCTCCTGGGGGATCGAGTCCACAACCTGGGCATGTGCCCTGACCAGGAATCAAACCATGTCCTCTGGTTCATAAGCCAATGCTCAACCACTGAGCCACGACAGCTGGGCTGCTTTTGATGTTTTAATAAGCAAAAAAAATATTCTGCAAAGGAGTTCCATGATGATAAATACTTCCATAGAACCAAAAGGCAAGCCATCATTTTGAAATTTTAGAGAAGGTTAAATTTTTTTGTTTTCCTAGGCTACTATCACATTGCCAAGATCTTACATCCCTCACCCACTTTTTTCCACCTTAACTGAGCCAACATAAGGGCCGGTTCTTTTTCCTCCTCCTCAGTGGGAACAACAAACCAACCAAGTGAACATTACAAACCCTGCAGCTGCAACTGGTGTGGGGCCAG